>NW_024881734.1:0-600000 GCF_019059575.1 Amphibalanus amphitrite | reverse complement strand
CACGCTCATACCCGGATGCAAAATTAAAGAGTAGAAATGAACAGAACAAGCCAGTTCAATGAGTCCTAGCAACGCAATGGACTGTGAAAAAGCGACAATGAAAAAAATAGCAAAAAATGAATGATAAAAATTTAACAAAATTAAGCAGGATAGTAAACCCAAGGCCCGAAAGTACAGTAAATTGACCTTGAATAGGACATTGCCCACAGTCTCGTTTTTAATGCAACACTCTTCTTCTTCGGCCATGCGCATCTGCTGTACAGGCTCCTGCAATTATATTATAAACGATCTAGAGGCGTCGTGATCAAATTTAGGTCAAAATTTCGAAAGGTACCTATTCACGGCATCTTAGCTACTTCGCTTCGCCTAGTCTTTTTGGTCATGTCGTGCACAAAAAAGGAACAATTTTTTTACATGAAATGCAAAATGAGCAATAACAGATCAATAACATTAAAGCAATAATCATCTCAAGGGGAAAAAATACGATTTTTACTTCAGCTATAGATATTCAACATTTCATCGCCTTCCAACGACCTTGACCATAACCGAGCTGCAACGAAAAAAAAAATGATGAAAGCAATCAAATCACGTCAAGCAAAATGAAATGATAACAGATAATAAGGGCGAAATGTAAATACATATATAGCGGGGTCGTACGTACCCCCCCCCCCTCAGTTTTTCGCGAACAAGTCGCGTAAAAAGCGGCTGATCGCGGCGAAAGTTTCAGTACCCTCGGATCGATCAATTTTACACCTACCCTGAAAATTTCATGACCCTGACCAAAATGACCTTTGACCTACCTACGACATAATTCTCGAGACCATGCTTGGTCGGAATAGAGATTCGGTGTACAGGGTGTCCCATAAGTTCGTTCTCACTTTAAATTTGCATGTAAAACCGAGTACATTGCGTTATGATATACTTATGACACGTCAATGTGCTCCTCATTTCATGGACAAACACAAGAATACATGCTGCGGCATGCCAACCGGCATGTTTCGCAGCGTGACAGGCCCATACTGTTTTAACATTCGCCGTCCGTTGGACCCCCTTGCCGTTGGACCCCCGGTCCGTTGGACCCCCTTGCCGTTTCGCCCCTGATCGAGCTAGAGCTTCGCAGAAAAAAAAACGAGCGTGTTGCCCGTGACGCGAGGAAGCCAATGATACCCAATTTTAAGGTCCTAGGTCATCGGTTGACCTTCTAGGTCAGGTCAATGACCCAAAAGTCGGGAAAATCGGGACCTGTTAGAAAGTCGTAAAGCGTGGCTGCTATGGGGTTTTTCGGGGTGCTGATCACGATTATCATGTTAGTTTTGATCACAGATGATGTCGTCATGCATTTAGGCCAGGCCAGGTCGGGTCAGGTCAGGTCAGGTCAGGTCAACCAGTAAGGGTATTCATAGTAGGTGGCAACCGCCTCTGACAGCTTCGTAACATGTTACGAAGGCACCAAAACTACATCGTAAATGTTCAAATGGTTGCTAAATTCAATTGAGCTCCGAAAACCAGCCTAGAAACATGTAAAACTCGAAAAAGTGAACCGAGGTCATCAAAGGTCAATGACCTGACCTGTCCTTCCCGTGACCTTGACCCTAATGCATGGGAGCAACATCATATTTCATGTGCGAACGCTTAAAACCACGAAAAGTCTGCAAACGCGCGGCTAATGCGAGCCCACATACGCCGAATCGCGATTCCGGACAAACATGGTCTCGAAAAGTAGGTCACAGGTCAAAGGTCATTAGGGTCAGGGTCATGAAATTTTCAGGGTACCTAGGTGTAAAATTGATTAACGCGAGGGTACTGAAAGTTTCGTCGCGATCGGCCGTTTTTTTACGCGAGTTATTCGCGAAAAACCGAGGGGGTCCGTTCGACCCCCCAATACGGGCGAGGGTTAAGGTGGAAATCCCATGTATTAAGGTGGACGTCAAGGTCACCTGAAGGTCTGATCAGGTCATTGACCTTTGATGACCTCGGTTCACTTTTTCGAGTTTTACATGTATCTATGCTAGTTTTTGGAGCTGATTTCGAATTTGGCAACCATTTGAACATTTCCGAAGTAGTTTTCGTGCCTTCGTAATATGTAACGAAGCTGTCAGAGGCAGGGCTGTGCTCGACTAAAAAAAAAATGCCGATTCGACTTATCATTGAACTTCAGAAAGCCCTGACTCAACTCTGACTCAACAAGGAGCTGATTTTTTCCCTCAACTCGACTCATGACTCAAGCGGCTCAATGAAAATATGAGTCGACTCAAAGTTCAAACTTAACTCGATTTTTTTTTGTTGAGTCAAGTGAGTTGACTCAAAATTGACTCAGATAAAAAAGTTGTTGAGTGGGGTTGGGGGGGGACTCGACTCAAATATGACTCATTTGAGTCAGAGTTGAGTCAAATTTCTGACTCGACTTATGAGTCAAGCACAACCCTGGTCAGAGGCAGCTGACTCGTACTACGAATACCCGGGAGAACCCCTACTGGTTGACCTGACCTGACCCAGCCTGGCCTAAATGCATGAAGACATCATCTGTGATCAAAACTAACATGATATTCGTGATCAGCACCCCGAAAACCCGACAGCACTTAACAACGTCCTACATGTGCCGATTTTCTCGACTTTCGGGTCATTGACCTGACCTGGAAGGTCAGGTCAATGACCTAGGTCCCTAAAGTTAGGTATCATCGGCATCCTCTCGTCACGGGCAACACGCTCATTCTTTCCACGAAGCTCTAGCTCGATCAGGGGCTAAACGGCAAGGGGGGGATCCAACGGACCCCTCCCCCCCTTACACGTTCGCGGCTGGCAAAACAACAACACGAGCGATAAGACTGGCGGAAGCCAAGTCCCATCTAGGAGATGCAATTCGCGTGCTCATGAATGAGGGGATCAGGGTAAAGCCAAAACTATCGCCTGCTATAATTACAATAATCATCCGTCGGATATTGACATAGCGTCATATGTAAACAACTGATGAGAACCTGCTATTCATTGTATGTATGTATGTATGTATGTATGTATGTATGTATGTATGTATGTATGTATGTATGAATTGTATGTATGTATTTACGATCGTGGGCGATCCACACATGGCGTGGCGATTACATATTTAAATTGAATATGCTATCGGCAAGAGTCAGTGCGGTTTCTCGGTTGAAAAAGACAGTGTTTGGTGCTGTTGTGCGACGCCAAAAAGCACACCCGGACTCTATAGGCATGCTCGGTCTATGCGTCTCCGCCGACATGTAGAAGGTGTTTTAACTTTCACACAACATTTAAAAGGGCTGAGCATGACCGTCTCCTTGGGACACAATGTGTGGTACGACAAATGCAATGCGTAGCGCTTCAGCTGAGCATTCATCTGCTTGTTTTGCTCGTTTTTAGCACTCTGTCGTGACGAATGTCTCAATCTAAAATTGTCTGTTATTTATTTTGCAAAAAGTGTGTGGTGCGAGACAACACTCCTTGGTAAAGCGAAAATGATAGCACCAACGTTGTATTGACTCAGTCTCCGGCCATGAAATGCGTTACGCTGTTATTGATGTTCCTGATCCCAGGTTACATAGTCAACAAAACGTGCAACACGTCTGAACGTTCCAATATTAACGATACTATCAAGCCAGCAGGTGTCGGGTTTGGCCGATGGGCAGCACCAATATCTCGCTTGCGGCTGGGGTGAGGAGATCGCACGTGTGATGGCAAAATAAGTCACCTTGAGATCCGGACGCAGTAGCTGTGGATGATCGCTACAACCGCAAGACTGCCTCCACCTACAGCCGGAACAAACGCAGAAACACGTTAGACACTGTTACACACCGCATCGGGTCAGCGATCAGTCACAACACATTGACAAACCAGTAATTACCAGCATCTGCGATGCTGGGCTCCGCATCGCGGGACCGCAGGTTGTTTGAGCAAGCACCTCTGTAACGCCGCAAAAACGCCCGCCGCCAAACGAGAGGATGAGCCTTGCACGTGCAAACCGGAGTGGGTGTGCTACAAACTGACGTGCACTGCACTCTACTAACCGGTCTCTAGCGGTGTGCCAAATTTGAGTGCAATCGACTCAGCCGTTTTCGAGATCTGGAAGCGACACCCTGCACGTGCGCACGTGCAACCTGGGTCCCAATTGACTTGTGCACGGCACTCTATTCGCCGGTCTCTAGCGGTGTGCCAAATCTGAGCACAATAGGCCCACCCGTTCTCGAGATCTGGAAGCGTCACCCTGCACGTGCGCACGTGCAGTTGCACCCCAATCGTGGCGCATGGAAATACATACTAAATGACTGGTGCACGGCGCCCTACTGATCGGTATCAAGCGGTATGCCAAATTTGAGGCACAGCCGGCCCAGCCGTTCTTGAGATCTGGAAGCGTCAGCCTGCACGTGCGCGCGTGCAAAATGGGTCCCATCTGACTTGTGCACGGCACCCTACTCGCCGATCCCTAACGGTGTGCCAACTTTGATCACAATCGGCCCAGCCGTTCTCGAGATCTGGAATCGTCACCCTGCCCGTGCGCACGTGCAGCTGCACCCCAACCGTGACACATGGAAATGTATTGCCCGGCGGTTGCCTACATCCATGCCAAGTATCAGCGCAATCATCAAACTAACTGCAGAGTTATTAGACTTACTACCGAACTGACACCTCTTCGTTTTGCACATGGCACGTGCATTAGGGGTCACCCATACGCATCGAGAGTAGCACACTACGTGCGAGAAAGGAAGAATCTATCCCACACAAAAGACAGCGAGTGAATCGGTCAAGCAGTTGTGGAGATATAAGCTTTGCAAAGGCGCCCCCACGGCGGCCGACTACTAATATTCAGCAATAATCAGTGTCGCGTCCGCACACGGGAGGTATCCCCGTCACCTGTTCGTATACTCTAATGTGGTTGGGTTCAAGTCACAGTCGAGCCCTGCTTTTTTACAACTTTTCTTGAAAACGGCACACCGTGCAGTGACTTTCTATACATCGTGGGAAAGAGCATCGAAAGTTGTATATTCTATTAACTTTTCACTTTTATATACGTGCAACGTAAAAACTTATTAAGCAACAAAGACGCTCCCATTGACCTTCCATGTTAAAAATTGTCATTTTTAAACAGGCTTTTAAAGAAAAAACGATTTTGCACAGCTTAACGAAACACAACAGCATATACTATGCTCCTTCTTCAACAACTCTTGAATGTTTGGACGAAATCGTGACACATAATTTTTTACAATGTGCGAATGAAAATATCTCTGCAAAATTGTCCATTCACTTAACATGGGACACAGCAAAATTCCAACTTTGACCTCGTGCAAAGAAACGTTCCGAGATTCTGACGGGTATACGGCGCACACTGGCGTGTACCGGAACGTGTTTGCCATAAAATGCTGGGATGAAAACCACCCCTTTCTTGGCTCGTTTGTCCGCCATTCCCGATGGCGCAAAAAGTGCCCCAAACCGCCATTGACTTAACATGGGCGAAAATTCAAACGCACGCGCCACGCGCAAAAGAATTCTGAGCGAGTAGCGACCGGTGCCATCAGCTAGATCGCCTGCGAAAGTCTATACCCTGAGATTTTTACGAAAATCGTTGCAGAAGTTTTGGCTGGAATCAAGTTGTACTGATTCGCTGCCAAGTATGGAAAACATAGCCCGGAGAACGACTGCTCCGGTTGTTTTTCAATAGAAAAACACAATTCTAACGAATAGTGTTTGTCTTTTCAAACAACCTGCGGTTAGTTTGAGCAAGCACCTTTGTAAACGCAGCCAAAACGCCCGCCGCCAAACAAGAGGATGAGCCTTGCACGTGCAGACCGGAGTCGGTGTGCTACAAACTGACGTGCACGGCACCCTACTCGCTGATCTATAGCGGTGTGCCAAATTTGAGTGTAATCGGCTCGGCCATTTTCGAGATCTGGAAGCGTCACCCTGCACGTGCGCACGTGCAAGCTGTGTCCAATTGCATTGTGCATGGGACCCTATTCGCCGGTCTCTAGCGGTGTACCAAATTCGAGCTCAATCGGCCCAGCCGTTTTCAAGATCTTGAAACGACCCCTCCTCGTGCGCACGTGCAGTTGCATCTCAACCGTGACACATGGAAATACATACTAACTGACTTGTGCACGGCACCCTACTGATCGATCTCTAGATGTTTGCCGAATTTGAGTGCAATCCGTCCAGCCGTTCTTGAGATCTGGAAGCGTCACCCTGCACGTGCGCACGTGCAAGATGGGTCCAAACTGACTTGCGCACGGCAGTCGGCACCCTACTAATCGGTCTCTAGCGGTGTACCAAATTTGAACTCAATCGGCCCGGCCGTTCTCGAGATCTGGAAGCGTCACCCTGCACGTGCGCACGTGCAGTTGCACCCCAATCGTGGCACATGGAAATACATACTAAATGACTGCAACCTACTGATCGGTATCAAGCGTTATGCCAAATTTGAACACAATCGGTCCAGCCGTTCTCGAGATCTGGAAGCGTCACCCTGCACGTGCGCACGTGCAGTTGCACCCCTACCAAGACACATGGAAATGCATCGCCTGGAAAGTGTCTACCTCCATGCCAAGTTTTAGCGCAATCGGCCCAGTAATTATCGCGAGCTATTGCGCTTATTACAAAACAGGCACCTCTTGGCTTTGCATGTGGAACGTGCGTTAGGGGTCACCCATATGCATCGAGAGTAGCACACTATGTGAAAGAAGGGAAAAAGCTACCCCACACAAAAAACCACACGTGTATCAGCCCAGTGGTTGCCGAGATATAAGTCGTACAAAAACGTCCCCACGGCGGCCGGCCGCTATTTAGCAGTAAAATCGTGTCGCATCCTTCTATGGGAGGTATCCCCGTCACCTGTTCGTATACTGTCTGAGCAAAGGCCATACGTTACGGTCCAAACTCCATAGTGAGGCGGACATACGAATTTACGAGAGTTTAGCGACGAAATGATTCACTTAATTGTTAAGTAATGGGTACCATTAGACCATAAATTTTATCTAGCATCTCACCGTAGATGCAGTAAAAAGTGCTTTACTTTTCAATGTATATAAAGACTTGCTCAGCTCAATCAGTTCACTCTGTATTGGCTCAAGCCGTATCATGCGAACGCAATACAAACTAGAGCACCGACAGCGCAGCGCTCCCCAACTCACTGCTCGCCCAGTCCACCCGGGCCGCCGCCACGACGGCCCCCCGCAAGTAGGCATCCCGCACTGCACCGACAGCCGCGGGCGACCAGCTGACCGGCCAGCTGACCGGCCAGCAGCCGGCGGGCGGCAAGCCGCGGATGGCCGACCCGCCGGCGCGGCGAGGGAGGGGAGGGACGCAGCTGAAAGACCCGACTACATATATATCAAAGAAACATTATATGTAATCATCGATGACGCGACATAAATCTGCTTTATTGGGTTTAGCGGTGTAGTCTGTGATGCCATCACAATGAAAATAGCCTAGTTTTGTAGAGCATCAAATTCTGATTCCATAACGACTCTCGCTAGTCCATTTTCAATTGTAAATAAGCCTTTTATTGCGATGCAAAGTCCCGAAATGGTGCCGACGGCGGCCGGTCCCCCGATGGTACCATACCATAGATCAGAGGGCTGTTCACGGGCCCTGTGTGCGGTCGGACCGCACACAGCCTCCAAGCTCCGCCCACTGCGTCCCTACGTCAGCCTTCCGTCACCGCACACAGCGATCGCTGTGGCCGGTCGGGACTGGCCACAGCGGACCGTCCACCGCACGCAGCCGTGACGTCAGAACCGCCTACCCATCCCCTACCCCCACGCCTGCTGGACGCACCGCACACAGCGCACGCAGCAGTGTGCGGTGCCCGTGAACACCCCTCTGGTAAACAGGTTAGTTCACATTCCCGCCGCTATGCGGGCGGCGGCGGCGCCACCTGTCCTCGTGTCCGCCTGACACCGTAACGATATAGGTCTGAGCTCAAATCTCGGTAATGTCGTGCTTTTTTACTATATTTCTCAAAAACGGCACCACGTGCAATAAAGTTGTATATCATTGGAAAGAGCATCAAAAGTTGTATAACCTATTAACTTTTCACTTAAATATATCTCAACTGTAAAAAGTTATTAAGCAGCAAAGACGCTCCCATTCACTTTCCATGTTAAAATTTTTCATTTTTAAACGAGCCTAAAAAGAACAAACGAATTTGCACAGCTTAAAGAAGCATAACAACATGTTCTATGGTCTTTTCTCAACAAGTCCTGAAAGTTTAAACAAAATCGTATCATATAATTTTGTACAATGAGCGAATGAAAAAGTCTCTGCAAAAACGCCCATTGACTTAACATGGGGAGCGAAAAAAAGTTCAACTTTGACCTCGTGCAAAGACACGTTACGAAGTTCTGAGGGGTATACGGCGCACACTAGCGTGTACCCAATCGTGTTTGCCATAAAATGCTGGGAAGAAAACCACCTCTTCCTTGGCTCGTTTTCCCGCCATTGGCGATCGCGCAAAAAGTGTCCAAAACCCCGTTGACTTAACATGGGGAAAATGGAATCGCACGTGCCACGTGCCACGAGGTTTTAAGCGAGTAGCGACCGGTGCCATCAGGTAGATCGCCTGCGGGAGCCCATACCCTGAAATTTTTACGAAGATTGAGCGATTCGTCTAGGCCCCGCTCAAGTTGCCCCAATTCGCTGCCAGACTTGCAAAACATAGCCCGGAGAAGGACCGCTCCGGTTGTTTTTCAATAGAAAAACACAATTCTAACGAATAGTGTTTGTCTTTTCAAACAACCTGCGGTTACCAGCATCTGCGATGCTGGGCTCCGCATCGCGGGACCGCAGGTTGTTTGAGCAAGCACCTTTGTAAACGCAGCAAAAACGCCCGCCGCCAAACGAGAGGATGAGCCTTGCACGTGCAGACCGGAGTCGGTGTGCTACGGACTGACGTGCACGGCACCCTATTCGCCGGTCTATAGCGGTGTGCCAAATTTGAGTGCAATCGACCCGGCCGTTTTCGAGATCTGGAAGCGACACCCTGCACGTGCGCACGTGCAGCCTGGGCCCCAATTGACTTTTGCACGGCACTCTATTCGCCGGTTTCTAGCGATGTACCAAATTTAATCGGAATCGGACCAGCCGTTTCCAAGATCTGGGAGTGACCCCTGCACGTGCGCACGTGCAGTTGCAATCCAACCGTGGCACATGAAAATACATATATACTAACTGACTTGTGCACGGCACCCTACTAACCGGTCTCTAGCGGTATGCGAAATTTGAGCACAGTCGGCCCACCCGTTCTCGAGATATGGAAGCGTCAGCCTGCACGTGCGCACGTGCAAACTGGGTCCCATCTGACTTGTGCACGGCACCCTACTCGCCGAGCCCTAACGGTGTGCCAACTTTGATCACAATCGGCCCAGCCATTCTCGAGATCTGGAAGCGTCACCCTGCCCGTGCGCACGTGCAGCGGCACCCCAACCGTGACACATGGAAAGGCATTGCGGGGCGGGTGCCTACATCCATGCCAAGGATCAGCGCAATCGGCAAACTAACTACAGAGTTACCCGCCGCCAAACGAGAGGACGAGCATTGCACGTGCAGACCGGGGTTGGTGTGCTACAAACTGACGTGCACGGCACCCTATTCGCCGGTCTATAGCGGTGTGCCAAATTTGAGTCAGGTCAGGTCAGGTCAACCGGTAGGGGTCGTGACGGGTATTCGTAGTACCTGACATCCGCCTCTGACAGCTTCGTAACATGTTACGAAGGCACCAAAACTACTTCGTAAACTTTCAAATGGTTGCTAAATTCGAATTCCGCTCCAAAAACTAGTCTAGAAACATGTAAAACTCGAAAAAGTGAACCGAGGTCACCAAAGGTCAGTGACCTGACCTGACCTTCAGATGACCTTGACACCCACCCTAATAGACACCCCCTAGGAAGCAACATCATATCACATGTTTGGACGTTTGAAACCACGAAAATCTTGCAAACGCGCGGCTAATGCGAGCCGACATAGGACGCAGAATCGCGATTCCGGCCAAATATGGTCTCGGAAAAGAGGTCACAGGTCAAAGGTCATTTGGGTCAGGGTCATGAAATTCTAAGGGTAGGTGTAAAATTGACCAATGCGAGGGTACCGAAAGTTTCGTCGCGATCGGCCGCTTTTTACGCGAGTTATTCGCGAAAAACCCTGGGGGGGGGGTGCATCAACCCCCTCCCCTGTGCCGGCGAGGGTTAAGGTCTCATGTCAACTAGTGACCTCTGAGGTCACGTCAATTGACCCAAGATACGGGTTTGGTTTTCGCTAAATGACTTCGCAAAAATGGCCACAGAGCCGCGATTTCTGCATCATCGTGCTTACCTTGCTAAGGCGCGTCGAATGATATACTTTTTGTTTGGTTGAGGTCAACCTAAGGTTGACCTGACCTGCCCTTGACCTCGGGTCAAGGGCAGGTCAGAGCCCCTCATGTCATGAGGTTGGTGGAATGAGGTCATATCGCATATCAAGTTTCAGCACTTTGTCGCCGGCGTGATTCGAGCTATCACGAAAAAACCATATGGGAGGAGGCGGGTGCTGCCCCCTCTGCCGGCGAGGGTAAATCAATATTGACGCAATGGTGACGTCACGGTCGCCGTCGACGTCACCATTCAAATCAGAGTCATTGACTTGTGCCGACTATCAAGTTTAATATTGATGCTTCAACGGATCTGATCTTATCAGCCGAAAACACATTACATTCCTTTTTACTCGCTAGATGGCAGAAGCGTCAAACGCCTGAATGTATGCTGTGCCGCAATGCCGGCTCTATTGTATAAAACCGCCTAAATGAATGGCGGAGTAATGAGGGATCCGGGAAAACCACTATCTCTTTCGAACTGATGAGTGATGACTCGCACGAAACTGAAGCTTTTGAAGACGATTACCGAGTGTGGTAAATGCGTCTGGCATTTTAGCCAAACATTTACTCGCTAGATGACGCAGAAGTGTCAAACGCCTGAAAGCATGTTGCGCCGCAGTGCCACCTCTTCCGTATGTAGCCGCATGAATGAAGATTTAAGCGCAATTGGCTCAGCCGTTGTCGCCAATGTGTACCTACATAGAGGTCCAACCATGCCGCTGAAATTGATCTATCATACAAAGCTTCATAACAATGCGCGTAGTAATTTTCTTAACAAACGCAAAAAAAAACTAATAGGTGTGGCTAAAAACGCCCCCGCCCCACTCGGGCGGAGGTTAATGTGTTTTGGCAGCAAACTCATTGATTGTTTCCTGGTCTAGTCTTCTATTTCGATTCGCGGCCAAGCATGCAAAACATAGCCCGGTGAAGGACTGCTCCGGCTGTTTTTTCAATAGAAAACACAATTCTAACGAATAGTGTTTGTCTAATGAAGAAACAGCTTGCGGTTACCTACCGCCAAACGAGAGGATGAGCCTCACACGTGCAGACCGGAGTGGGTGTGCTACGAACTGACGAACATGACACTCTACTAACCACTCTAGCGGTGTGCAAAATTTGAGTGCAATCGGCCCGGCCGTTTTCGAGATCTTGAAGCGGCACCCTTCACATGCGCACGTGCAAGCTGGGTCCCTATTGTGTTGTGCACGGCACCCTAGTTGCCGGTTTCTCGCGGTGTACCAAATTTGAGCTAAATCGGCCCTGCCGTTTTCAAGATCTGGAAGCGACCCCTACACGTGCGCACGTGCAGCTGCACCCCATCCGTGGCACATGAAAATACATACTAACTGACTTGTTCACAGCACCCTACTACCCAGTCTCTAGTGGTATGCCAAATTTGAGCACAGTCGGTCCAGCCAGTCTTTAGCTATGGAAGCGTCAGCCTGCACGTGCGCACGTGCAAAATGGATCCCATCTAACTTGTGCACGGCACCCTACTAACCGGTCTCTAGCGGTGTACCAAATTTGAACTCAATCGGCCCGGCCGTTCTGGAGATCTGGAAGCGTCACCCTGCACGCGCGCACGTGCAGTTGCACCCCAGCCGTAGCACATGGAAAGGCATGGCCCAGTGTGTGCCTACATCCTTGTGTAGTTTCAGCAGAATCTCCTCAGGAATTACCGTGGTATTGTCATTACAACAAAAGTGACACCTCTCTGTTTTACACGTGTCACGTGCAGTGGGGGTCACCCGCATGCATCGTCCATAGTAAGATACTTGTAAGAAGGGTATACGCTACCCCATACAAAAAACCGCAAGTGTATCGGTCCAGCAACTGCGGAGATATAAGTCGTACAAAACGTCCCCACGGCGGCCGGCCGCTAATATTTAGCATTAAATTCGTGTCGCATCCTTCTATGGGAGGTATCCCTGTCACCTGTTCGTATGCTGTCTGAGCCAAGGCCATAATAGGTGTGAGCTCAAATCTCGGTAATGTCGTGCTTTTTTACTAAATTTCTCGAAAACGGCACAACGTGCAATGACGTTCTATATATCACTGGAAAGAGCATCAAAAGTTGTATAACCTATAAACTTTTCACTTAAATATATCTCAACTGTAAAAAGTTATTAAGCAACAAAGACGCTCCCATTGACTTTCCATGTTAAAATTTTTCTTTTTTAAACGAGGTTAAAAAGAAGAAACGAATTTGCACAGCTTAAAGAAGCATAACAACATGTTCTATGGTCGTTTCTCAACAAGTCCTGAAAGTTTAAACAAAATCGTATCATATAATTTTGTACAATGAACAAATGAAAATGTCTCTGCAATAACGCCCATTGACTTAACATGGGGAGCGAAAAAAGTTCAACTTTGACCTCGTGCAAAGACACGTTACGAAGTTCTGACGTGTATACCGCGCACACTGGCGTGTACCGGAACGTGTTTGCCATAAAATGCTGGGAAGAAAACCACCTCTTCCTTGGCCCGTTTTCCCACCATTGGCGATCGCGCAAAAAGTGTCTAAAACCCCGTTGACTTAACATGGAGAAAATGGAATCGCACGTGCCACGTGCCACGAGGTTTTAAGCGAGTAGCGACCGGTGCCATCAGGTAGATCGCCTTCGGGAGCCCATACACTGAAATTTTTACGAAAATCGAGCCACAAGTTTAGGCCTGACCCAAGTTGCCCCAATTCGCGGCCAGACTTGCAAAACATAGCCCGGAGAAGGACCGCTCCGGTTGTTTTTCAATAGAAAAACACAATTCTAACGAATAGTGTTTGTCTTTTCAAACAACCTGCGGTTACCAGCATCTGCGATGCTGGGCTCCGCATCGCGGGACCGCAGGTTGTTTGAGCAAGCACCTTTGTAAACGCAGCAAAAACGCCCGCCGCCAAACGAGAGGATGAGCCTTGCACGTGCAGACCGGAGTCGGTGTGCTACGGACTGACGTGCACGGCACCCTATTCGCCGGTCTATAGCGGTGTGCCAAATTTGAGTGCAATCGACCCGGCCGTTTTCGAGATCTGGAAGCGACACCCTGCACGTGCGCACGTGCAGCCTGGGCCCCAATTGACTTTTGCACGGCACTCTATTCGCCGGTTTCTAGCGATGTACCAAATTTAATCGGAATCGGACCAGCCGTTTCCAAGATCTGGGAGTGACCCCTGCACGTGCGCACGTGCAGTTGCAATCCAACCGTGGCACATGAAAATACATATATACTAACTGACTTGTGCACGGCACCCTACTAACCGGTCTCTAGCGGTATGCGAAATTTGAGCACAGTCGGCCCACCCGTTCTCGAGATATGGAAGCGTCAGCCTGCACGTGCGCACGTGCAAACTGGGTCCCATCTGACTTGTGCACGGCACCCTACTCGCCGAGCCCTAACGGTGTGCCAACTTTGATCACAATCGGCCCAGCCATTCTCGAGATCTGGAAGCGTCACCCTGCCCGTGCGCACGTGCAGCGGCACCCCAACCGTGACACATGGAAAGGCATTGCGGGGCGGGTGCCTACATCCATGCCAAGGATCAGCGCAATCGGCAAACTAACTACAGAGTTACCCGCCGCCAAACGAGAGGACGAGCATTGCACGTGCAGACCGGGGTTGGTGTGCTACAAACTGACGTGCACGGCACCCTATTCGCCGGTCTATAGCGGTGTGCCAAATTTGAGTCAGGTCAGGTCAGGTCAACCGGTAGGGGTCGTGACGGGTATTCGTAGTACCTGACATCCGCCTCTGACAGCTTCGTAACATGTTACGAAGGCACCAAAACTACTTCGTAAACTTTCAAATGGTTGCTAAATTCGAATTCCGCTCCAAAAACTAGTCTAGAAACATGTAAAACTCGAAAAAGTGAACCGAGGTCACCAAAGGTCAGTGACCTGACCTGACCTTCAGATGACCTTGACACCCACCCTAATAGACACCCCCTAGGAAGCAACATCATATCACATGTTTGGACGTTTGAAACCACGAAAATCTTGCAAACGCGCGGCTAATGCGAGCCGACATAGGACGCAGAATCGCGATTCCGGCCAAATATGGTCTCGGAAAAGAGGTCACAGGTCAAAGGTCATTTGGGTCAGGGTCATGAAATTCTAAGGGTAGGTGTAAAATTGACCAATGCGAGGGTACCGAAAGTTTCGTCGCGATCGGCCGCTTTTTACGCGAGTTATTCGCGAAAAACCCTGGGGGGGGGGTGCATCAACCCCCTCCCCTGTGCCGGCGAGGGTTAAGGTCTCATGTCAACTAGTGACCTCTGAGGTCACGTCAATTGACCCAAGATACGGGTTTGGTTTTCGCTAAATGACTTCGCAAAAATGGCCACAGAGCCGCGATTTCTGCATCATCGTGCTTACCTTGCTAAGGCGCGTCGAATGATATACTTTTTGTTTGGTTGAGGTCAACCTAAGGTTGACCTGACCTGCCCTTGACCTCGGGTCAAGGGCAGGTCAGAGCCCCTCATGTCATGAGGTTGGTGGAATGAGGTCATATCGCATATCAAGTTTCAGCACTTTGTCGCCGGCGTGATTCGAGCTATCACGAAAAAACCATATGGGAGGAGGCGGGTGCTGCCCCCTCTGCCGGCGAGGGTAAATCAATATTGACGCAATGGTGACGTCACGGTCGCCGTCGACGTCACCATTCAAATCAGAGTCATTGACTTGTGCCGACTATCAAGTTTAATATTGATGCTTCAACGGATCTGATCTTATCAGCCGAAAACACATTACATTCCTTTTTACTCGCTAGATGGCAGAAGCGTCAAACGCCTGAATGTATGCTGTGCCGCAATGCCGGCTCTATTGTATAAAACCGCCTAAATGAATGGCGGAGTAATGAGGGATCCGGGAAAACCACTATCTCTTTCGAACTGATGAGTGATGACTCGCACGAAACTGAAGCTTTTGAAGACGATTACCGAGTGTGGTAAATGCGTCTGGCATTTTAGCCAAACATTTACTCGCTAGATGACGCAGAAGTGTCAAACGCCTGAAAGCATGTTGCGCCGCAGTGCCACCTCTTCCGTATGTAGCCGCATGAATGAAGATTTAAGCGCAATTGGCTCAGCCGTTGTCGCCAATGTGTACCTACATAGAGGTCCAACCATGCCGCTGAAATTGATCTATCATACAAAGCTTCATAACAATGCGCGTAGTAATTTTCTTAACAAACGCAAAAAAAAACTAATAGGTGTGGCTAAAAACGCCCCCGCCCCACTCGGGCGGAGGTTAATGTGTTTTGGCAGCAAACTCATTGATTGTTTCCTGGTCTAGTCTTCTATTTCGATTCGCGGCCAAGCATGCAAAACATAGCCCGGTGAAGGACTGCTCCGGCTGTTTTTTCAATAGAAAACACAATTCTAACGAATAGTGTTTGTCTAATGAAGAAACAGCTTGCGGTTACCTACCGCCAAACGAGAGGATGAGCCTCACACGTGCAGACCGGAGTGGGTGTGCTACGAACTGACGAACATGACACTCTACTAACCACTCTAGCGGTGTGCAAAATTTGAGTGCAATCGGCCCGGCCGTTTTCGAGATCTTGAAGCGGCACCCTTCACATGCGCACGTGCAAGCTGGGTCCCTATTGTGTTGTGCACGGCACCCTAGTTGCCGGTTTCTCGCGGTGTACCAAATTTGAGCTAAATCGGCCCTGCCGTTTTCAAGATCTGGAAGCGACCCCTACACGTGCGCACGTGCAGCTGCACCCCATCCGTGGCACATGAAAATACATACTAACTGACTTGTTCACAGCACCCTACTACCCAGTCTCTAGTGGTATGCCAAATTTGAGCACAGTCGGTCCAGCCAGTCTTTAGCTATGGAAGCGTCAGCCTGCACGTGCGCACGTGCAAAATGGATCCCATCTAACTTGTGCACGGCACCCTACTAACCGGTCTCTAGCGGTGTACCAAATTTGAACTCAATCGGCCCGGCCGTTCTGGAGATCTGGAAGCGTCACCCTGCACGCGCGCACGTGCAGTTGCACCCCAGCCGTAGCACATGGAAAGGCATGGCCCAGTGTGTGCCTACATCCTTGTGTAGTTTCA
Organism: Amphibalanus amphitrite; assembly: GCF_019059575.1. NCBI lineage: Eukaryota > Metazoa > Arthropoda > Thecostraca > Balanomorpha > Balanidae > Amphibalanus > Amphibalanus amphitrite. The sequence goes on along the minus strand of NW_024881734.1, from coordinate 583,588 downwards.
GCAGAATCTCCTCAGGAATTACCGTGGTATTGTCATTACAACAAAAGTGACACCTCTCTGTTTTACACGTGTCACGTGCAGTGGGGGTCACCCGCATGCATCGTCCATAGTAAGATACTTGTAAGAAGGGTATACGCTACCCCATACAAAAAACCGCAAGTGTATCGGTCCAGCAACTGCGGAGATATAAGTCGTACAAAACGTCCCCACGGCGGCCGGCCGCTAATATTTAGCATTAAATTCGTGTCGCATCCTTCTATGGGAGGTATCCCTGTCACCTGTTCGTATGCTGTCTGAGCCAAGGCCATAATAGGTGTGAGCTCAAATCTCGGTAATGTCGTGCTTTTTTACTAAATTTCTCGAAAACGGCACAACGTGCAATGACGTTCTATATATCACTGGAAAGAGCATCAAAAGTTGTATAACCTATAAACTTTTCACTTAAATATATCTCAACTGTAAAAAGTTATTAAGCAACAAAGACGCTCCCATTGACTTTCCATGTTAAAATTTTTCTTTTTTAAACGAGGTTAAAAAGAAGAAACGAATTTGCACAGCTTAAAGAAGCATAACAACATGTTCTATGGTCGTTTCTCAACAAGTCCTGAAAGTTTAAACAAAATCGTATCATATAATTTTGTAACGAATAGTGTTTGTCTTTTCAAACAACCTGCGGTTACTTGCAAAACATAGCCCGGAGACGGACCGCTCCGGTTGTTTTTCAATAGAAAAACACAATTCTAACGAATAGTGTTTGTCTTTTCAAACAACCTGCGGTTACCAAGTTGCCCCAATTCGCTGCCAGACTTGCAAAACATAGCCCGGAGAAGGACCGCTCCGGTTGTTTTTCAATAGAAAAACACAATTCTAACGAATAGTGTTTGTCTTTTCAAACAACCTGCGGTTAATCAACAAGCTCCTGATGAAGCACATCAACAAACCAAAACGATTCTTCAGTAAATCTAAAGTACCCGTGTTATCCCACATTGACCGTCACATGACTGCACCGATCACCTGCACCACAATCGCCCAAAGCGTAGAGCTGTTGTTGCCAGAATTCTCAGTCACAGCTGCAACAACCCCGGAGAGTTGGGGGGGGGGGGGGGCGTCAGCCTCACCCCGCCAGTCGCGGTCCGTCAGCCGGTAGCAGCTGTCACAGTACAGCCGCGGTGGCGCCGTCAGCCGTCCTCGTCATCAGTGCTCTGGTCGGACTTGCCCAGGTTCTGACTCTGCCGAACAGCAGAGCAGGCAGCGGTTAGTGGGTGGGTCATCCGGAACCACAGTAGTGCACATGACAGCCAGCAGACTAGCACAACAAACAATGCACATAACTACTGAACTCACCAACCGAGCCAAGACTCAAGAGCTATGCGTCTGATCAAGTACCCACTCTAAATAACAAGAAGAATGGAAAAATCGTCATCGTCAGTCTTCAAAACCCAGTAATTAACTTATTTCGTATCAAATAAGCCCCGTGAGAGCCCCGTCAAATGTTCCCTCTAGGTAAACTGCTTAGTGCTTAGGGCAAGATAACGCGGCAAAATACCAAATGTTGCAAAATCCGAGAGCGAGGTTAATTCTGCAGATGCTGTGTGGCTGTAGCAGGTTGGCCTCCACTAAGGCTGTATACAAGCCTCCACCATACCTTTTGCACGAGCTGCATGATGGCTGCAGTACCTTCTCTCCTCCCCTCCCCCCCCCCAAACACACCAGTGACCAGATGTCCGCACATCTTGTAGGAGCTGTGTGATGCCACAGTAAATCCGACCCCCACCAGATGCCCGTACCTTCCGTAGGAGCTGTAAAATACCCTCACCCCTACCCCCCGCAGTTATGAAGATCCGTACCTTCTGCAGGAGTTGCAGAATGGCCGCCGTTCCGCCGCTCTCCGCCAGGTGGTGCACGTCGTAGGGCAGCTCGGCGTCGGCGTACGGCGCCCGCTGGATGCTGTCCGCCCCGGCGATGTACTGGAACACGGGCAGCGCGCCACCGGCCGACGCACAGCCCACGCACAGCGGACTGCCCGGCGACGGGGCGGACTCGCACCTGGGCGCGTGAAAAGGCAGGATCACAGCCAGGTCAGGGCGAGGTCACGATAAGGCACAGCTGCTCTTGGCACCGTCTCGAGAGGACATATCGAGCAACATAAGGTTACATCTAGGTTAGGGTGGAAGACTAACAAATAAGCTGTCGTGAGTGTTCGCCGGGATCGGCCAGTCTCTGGGGCTGCTGGACTATAGGAGAACGTAGCAGCAAACAACCGCTCGAACTCTGCGCTTCGTGACGTAACACTCCGCACCGGGCAGCAGGAACTATTCACGAACACAAATACACTAATTGTGTGTGTCTTTCTCGTTCCGATTGGTGTCAGACCATACCTGAGGCAGTGTTTTCCGGTGAGCTGGCCCCACGTGAAGAGGGCCGGGTCGGTGGGCGGCGCCAGAGGGCTAAAGTCCACCAGTCGCACGTGGTCCTTCGTCGACCGGTACACATCAAACACGTCTGGAACGGAGAAACGGAGGGAGTGGCGCGACAACGTCCGCTAAATTAGTACGTGGATATATAAGGCATGCAGCAGCTGGGTAAACAACAAGATAATGCATAAAGTTGGTATCAACAGTGATAGGTAAATCATTAGTTCTTCAGGGGCCAGGGACTCTCAAAATTTGTTAATACTAAGGTGAAAAATAGCCAAATAAAAATACATATTATGTCACACGAAGGTACTCACAGTTCTGCAGGGGGAACTTGGCCTGGATTTTCTCTTTGAAAAAGCTGGTGATGTCTGTGATGATGCTGGACGAGTCCCGCTCCAAGTGCGGGAAATACTGACTGATTTCACGCTGTGATATCGCTGAAACAACGACAACAAACATATAACGTTTTATGTTCGCAAAAGTAATGCAGCAACATAAGGGTAAAGGCCTGGCTAGACTATGCGCTTTCCGCGTGCGTTTTTTGCGAGTTTGCGTGATTTGCGGAATATCGTTCTAGAAAAAAACGACATTACGTTTTTGTTATATGTTTTTCATATAAACTTGTAATTAATGTAAACGTTCTATTAAGTTTTATATAACTATTTAAGAAGTTTTATTAATAATCACTTTTTTTTAGAACGATATTACGCAAAACACGCAAACTCGCAAAAAAAACGCACGCAGAAAACGCATAGTGTAGCCGGGCCTTAAGTCTGAAAATTTCGCCCTTAAAATGCCGATACGTATTAAGAAACAATAAATTCATATGCTCAAACCGCTTAGCTGTCAGACGTTAATCACTGACGCCAATAAGGTATCACAGTTCAGGCTACCGTCTGTCGGGTTCAGTACATACCGATGAGGTGTCCCTCGACGACGAAGCAGCGGAACTCTGCGGCGGGGTTGATGTCCTCCCAGCGGCGCACCACCAGGTGCAGGTCGGCAGAGGCGGCGCCGGCGTCCGCACAGCCCTGCACAGGGGTAACATGACGAGAGAGAGAGAGAGATAGAGAGAGACGGTCAGTAGGGAGCGAGGGCAGGAAACGTCACTGAGCAGCTCGTGCGTGGAATTAGCATGCCACTGAGATTATCTCGAACCAGCAGCACGATCACACAATGGTTAGTCGTCGCTGCCCATTAAATCACCTTTCACTTCTCCGCTGTCATCACCTGTCGAATGTCGCATTCCCAGGTCTAACCATGACTGCCCCATCCCAACCGATTTACATTCCAGAAATACACAACACAGCATGCACTCTGGACTTGGAAGCAATCCCCTCACCTCAAACGGCGTGCACAGGTCGCGCTGCAGTCGGCCAGAGCTGCGCAGCAGCAGGTGCACGTCCTCTGGACTCTGACAGCGCAGCGCACGGCCCACCGACAGCCAGCGTACGTCGGCCGGCGCCGACCAGTTGAGCTTGACGAACGCCGCGCCGCCCACGGCCGCCACGGCCGCGCGCAGCTCGGCGTCGAACGGCGCGAACTCAGGGCGCTGACGGTCGGAGGAGTGGCGGTGGGTAATTAGAATTGTGATTTTCATATAGGGGTATTGAAACAACACAGGGAAACATGATCAAATGTAAGCTTAACGCTGACTAGCGATTGCGTTGGTCACAAATGATAAGTTTTGTATAATTGCAGCAAGCACATCAAAACAATAAAGGGCTACCTGACAGACCAGCATCAATTTGTGTAGACCGTTCATCTTTTAAGTCCCCATGACTCAATCCATCATCCCCCTCCCGCCGGGGCAGATTCCCTCCTGTGCCAATCTCCTCCCCTCCCGAGCCCACCTCCTCCCAGCCTTGTGCCCACCTAGGTATAAATTACAGTTCGTCGGCGCCCTTCCTGGGACCACCTTTCCATCCCGTGCCCACCTGCAGTTCGTCGGCGCCCTCCTCGGCGGCCTCCCAGTCGACCGAGTCCTCCTCGTCATCCGTGTTGGTGTCGGCCGTCGTCGCCTCGCTGGAGACCACCGTACCGCCGCTCCGGATATAGGCGGCCACTTCGGCCGGCACCGGGACCCACACACTGAGTGGAGGAGAACAGCAAAGGAATGTGACATCAACTCAGCCACCTCCACCTTGACAATGTGGAATGCAACGATATGCACACACTGAGAGCAGATGGACTGTGTGACATTGCCTCAGCTCCACTAGCCAACAGCCAACTCAGCTGGCAATGGAGCCTGCACACTGAGTGAAGGGGGAACACAGCAAAGGAGCATGAAATCTCCTCAGTTGGGTAACCCCATGGCCACCTCTACTGACATTTTTCAACACATGCTTGATGCTGCAAAAAACACACACAGGCAATAATATGTGAGGACACTGTCTGATCTCTTACCTTTTGGTGGTGACTTTTTCAAAAAGCGGGTACCAGCTGCTGAAGGAGCATGCCAGAACATCAGACACTTTTCTTGTGAACTCCATCATTCTGGTCAGATCATTAGCAAACAATTATTTTGGCCTTTACCAAGTCTGAATAGTGTATTGTATTGTATTGTATTGTCTGAATAGTCACATAGATCTGTAAAAAAGGCACAATATAGGTACACTATCTAATCAGTCATCAAAAAAGACACTGGACCGAGTGGACCCTGAGTCCCTGGGCCTAACTTTTGTAAGGAAAGATAGCCAAGCATGGCAATATCGATCCATTTTTTAGAGCAGACTGCAAGCAGGATCTCAGCAAGTGTGATTTTGTGTGTAGGGAGCTGGCCCCAGGGCCCAAGCCGGGTTATATAGCCTTGCCCAAGCCCTAGGGTGCTATAGTTCGTTTTTTTTTTTAAGGACGCTGGCTCCAAGTTCCTTATCGAAGCTCTCACGTGAGTTTTAGCAGCTTCAGCGTCTGGCCAAGAATTTCTTACCGAAAAAATATTCGATTTCAAATTGTGCACGGTAAGTACCTGGAAATTGTGTCTTGAAAAATTAGTATACTATGATGACGTCACTGGTGGCAGCGGGCAATCAATGTCCGTACGATGGGACAGGGTTTCGACGAATTTGGGAAAAACTTCGTTTTTCACTGTTGCCGAGGTTATCATCGAGTAAGCGGTTTCGTCCATGATAGTTATACGCTTCATTGCAAAAAAAGTTCAACAGCATGACGTCACCACTGTTCTCAATTCATATCTGGCTCCAAAACGCACGGATGGAAATTATCGGGAATAATTCACATGTTAAAATAAGGCGACGTTCGAGTTTCTCAAGTTCAGTTTTTGCTCGTTTTGCTCGCTAAAACGCGTGCTTTTTCGAAAAACATACTTGGAGCCAGAGTCCTTTTGAAAAAAACGAACTATAGCAGGTTTTGTATTATTAGCATAGCATATAAATATATGGCTCTATCCAGCCAAGACAGTAATGAGAGACACAACAGAGTTAGCCAGAGCCCAGCCTGACCTAACTATGTTCATGGCATCCAGAAATAACAGTAATGGTTGGGCTGTAGGACAGTGCTGGAAATGAGGCCGCTTTCTGGTCCCGGCGCCTTGGTCCCGGCGTTTTATTCTCCGGGTGAGTTCGCCCCGTCTAGCGCTTAGCCTTTCGGGACCCTCTCAGAGCCGCGGTTGTTTTCGCCGCTCGGCCCATTCGAGATGCAAAGTTGATAGTCGCACGAAGTTTATTTGGGGCCTCTGAATATGGATGATTCAAAAAAGTGTCCCAAATTTCCTTTTCAAATTCAAAGCGCATGGTACGACAAAAACAAGTTTTGTTTGCTGTGAAAGTAAGCACGTGCAATGTAAATCAATGCAAGCTGAGGGAAGAGCTCAAGGAGAGAAGGCAGAAGGGTGATGATGTGGTGATTCACAGGACACAGAGGGAAGGTCGTCCCCAGACAGCGAACAAACAGAAATTGACTAGCAACCAGAGAGTACAATGGGGCTGACTGTCAAGATGCTAGCAGTTCTAAGATGCTGAGTAGGGCATTGCAAGTATTGTATACAAATGCTGATCAATTCCCTAACAAAAAAAGACGAGTTATGTTCACTGCTCAATCAGGAAAGTGTTGATATAGTTGTTATTACTGAAGCCATCCCGAAGGCTCAATTTCAACCAATGTTTGAAAGTTTGTTGAATATCAGCGGATACTTCATGATTTCTAACTTCGAATTTGAAGCAGATAATCTTGGCAGCAGTGGGAAGAGAGGAATTCTAATGTATATTGCTAAAAGTCTTCACATAACAGAGATGAAAATGAAGACAGCTTTTGCTGAGCAGCTTTGGATCAGTGTTAGCACTGCTAAGCAACGCAATGTGTTATTGGGCTGTGTATATCGTAGCCCCAACTCATCCTACCAAAATTCACAGGCATTGTTTGAGTTGCTGAAGGAGGCTGCATCAGCAACGACGTTCAGTCAGGTTGTGATCATGGGCGATATAAATATCGGAAAAATAGATTGGGAAGCATCTGCAGTTTTACCTGGTGCTACAAGTCTTTCACAAGACCTTCTTGATTGCATGGAAGACAATTTCATGATACAACATGTGAAGGAACCAACACGATATAGAGTCGGAAATGACCCAAGCATATTAGATCTGATAATAACAACAGAGGAGGACACAGTAAGCTGCTTGGATTATTGTCCTGGTTTGGGGAAAAGTGATCATTGTTGCATCAAGTTTAAAGTGAATCACTTGTTTACAAAGAGAACCAAAGAATGCAGACTCAATTTCCACAAAGGACGTTATGACATGGCTAGGGAAAAATCATGAATATTGCTTGGGAAGAGCAGATGGAAGAAATGTCAGCAGATCATGCTTGTGACTTCTTCAACAACACGATGACTGCTATCATCCAAGACACCATTCCAAGGCAGAGGACAAAAGAAAAGCCCAATCAACTGTACATGAATAATGAAGTACTGAGGCTCAGGTCTCAAAAGTTTCGTTTGTGGCTGAAGTGGAAGGCAAGTAATAATGACATTGATGGTGCTAGATATTCTAGAATCAGTAACAAATTAAGAAAGGAAACCAGGAAACTACGCAGGCGCTTTGAAGAGGGTATAGCCAAGAATATAAAGAGTGATGTGAAAACTTTCTGGAAATACGTGAAGTCGAGGGTAAAGGCGAGAATACCCATTGGAGATATACTCACCCCAGATGGCAAAAGAGCAGTAGAAGATGAGGACAAGGCAGAAGTACTCAATAACTATTTTGGAACTGTGTTTACAGCAGAAGACTGTACTTTTGTTCCAGAACTGGAAACAAGAACCCAAGAGGAGCTATGCTCTTTCAATGTGACTCAGGAACAAGTAAAAATCAAACTTCAGCAACTTGATATAACAAAGTCCTCGGGACCTGACGGACTTCACCCAAGGTTCTTAAAAGAAACTGCTGATGAAATCGCTGTACCCCTTACCATTATCTATAACAAGTCGCTAGCATCGGGTAGAGTGCCAAAGGCCTGGAAAATTGGACATGTTACAGCCATTCATAAAGGTGGAGACAAAAGTGCTCCAAGTAATTATCGACCGATTAGTCTGACATCGGTCCCCTGCAAGATCCTAGAGGGATTCGTGAAAAGTAATATCATAGACCACATGATGATTAATAATTTGTTTTGTGACAACCAACATGGCTTTGTCCCAGGGAGGTCATGTACAACACAGCTTATGGAAACTTTGGAAGAATGGACACTATTGTTGGATGAAGGAGTAGCAGTCGACGTAGCCTACATGGATTTTCGTAAAGCATTTGATTGTGTCCCTCATAAGAGACTGCTCAACAAACTCAAAGCTTATGGCATCAAGGGAGATTTACTGAAGTGGATTGAGAATTTTTTGACTGATAGAAGGCAACGAGTTGTGGTGAATGATAAGAAATCATCTTGGTGTACTATCTTAAGTGGGATTCCCCAAGGCTCGGTACTGGGTCCGGTACTTTTTGTGTTGTTTATAAATGACTTACCAGAAGAACTAGATTCAAATGTGAAGATCTACGCAGATGACACAAAGATATACCGACGTGTTAACTCTGACACCGATCATGATGCAATGCAGGCTGACTTAAACAAGGTCAAAGAATGGTCCGAGAAGTGGCAACTTCATTTCAATGAGAAAAAATGTAAAATCATGCATCTTGGTAAGCAAAAGGAGTTGCAACCTTATACGCTAGGACAATCAGCCATGGCTGTTACGGAAGAAGAAAAGGATCTGGGTGTTATAATGGACAAAGAATTGAAATTTCACTCTCACACCGCAAAAGTGGCGAAGAAGGCCAATCAAGTTCTGGGGTTGATAAAAAAGGCATTTTCAGCCAGAAATAAAACAATGATTTTGCCACTATATAAAACATTGGTGCGGCCGCTCCTAGAATACGGAAATGTGATCTGGGGCCCTATATATGAAACCGACAAAGCAAAAATAGAGAAAGTGCAAAGAAGGGCAACCCGCCTGGTTACTGAGGTGAAACATCTGTCGTATGAAGAAAGACTGCGTGCGCTAAATATTCCGTCATTGAGTCATCGGCGGTACCGGGGGGATATGATACAGGTGTTCAAAATTATGAAAGGAATGGAACGGGTGAGAGTCGAACACTTCTTCCAGATGACTACAGATACACGAACCCGCGGCCATAGTCATAAAGTGAAGAAACCAAGGGCAAGACTAGCAACCAGACAGCACTTTTTCTCAAGCAGGACGGTCAACAGTTGGAATGCCCTGTCACAATCCTTGGTAGACTCTCAAAATGTACACCAATTTAAGAATAGGTTTGACGAAATTCAAACAAACAGCTCACTGTACTCAACTACAAGCCAGTAAAGTTATGGCACGAGAGTGGACCAGTTGGGTTCACTTATAAAGTCAAGAGCAGGACCAACAGGGCTTATTAGTCCTCTTTACCTGAACATCAAGTACATCAAGTACATCAAGTACATCAAGTACAAATTTATTTGAAGTAGGTGAGAACACTGTTAATCATGTCACCTTTGAGTAAGGAACAAAAAGCAAAGGTCGTGCAGTTTTACTGGGAGACCAAATCAATCGTCTTAACGCAACGGAAATTTCGGGCCCATTTTCAAACAAGGAAAACTCCAGATAGAAAGACAATACTTCGACTCTGTGAACAGCTCCTGAGAGAGGGATCGGTCGGAAACCTAAACAAGGGTCGGAGTGGAAGAAAGTCTTCTGCTAGAACTTCAGAATTCATCGCAAAAGTCAAGGCGGCTATCAACGACGACCCCTCAAAATCACTGCGAAAGCTCGCACAAGAGGTCAACGGTAGCTACAGCTCTGTGTGGCGAATCGCTAGAAAGGACCTTGGACTTACGCCCTATAAAGTTACTATTCATCACAAGTTGACATCAAGCGATCAAGAGCAGCGGTCTAGCTTTGCCAGATGGTTTTCTGAAAAGTGCACATCCGATCCAGCCTTTCTGGAGAACATTTGGTTCAGTGATGAAGCGCACTTTCACCTTGATGGCTACGTGAACACCCAGAACTGCAGGATTTGGGCCGCTGAGCGACCTGATATCGTGATGGAAAAGCCACTCCACAGCCAAAAGGTCACGGCGTGGTGCGCTTTCAGCGCCAAAGGCATCATCGGACCCATTTGGTTCCAGAACCAAGACGGATCGACAGCCACCATCACCAAAGAGCGGTACCTACACAACAACGCTCAATCGCTTCTGGAAACGCTTACAAGCTCAACACCAGACACAGCTAAACTTCTTCTGGTTCCAGCAGGACGGTGCGACGCCTCACACCTCCAACATCGCCCTCGAGTGGCTGGAGACGCACTTCTGTGCCCGCGTGATCAGCCGGAAAACGGCGCACCCCTGGCCGGCGCACTCCCCGGATCTAACGCCGCTCGACTTCTACCTCTGGGGGTATCTGAAGAGCCGCGTCTACCAAGGCAGCCCCCAAAACCTCTCAGATCTAAAGGCTGCCATCGGGCGTGAAGTCCGCGGGATTCCTCTTGCCACCTGCGCCCGAGTGGTAGCAGAAGTCAAGCACAGGGCTGATCTGTGCCTGTCGCGAAATGGACGCCATCTGGAGCACGTGCTCCACTGACTGCACCTGTCACGTTATGCCATGCTGGCTGCTTCCAAACAAATCTCCATGAAATGCTGCTTCTTTTGATGCAATAAACATGTGTCTGCGTTACCAAGTTTTTAAGTAATTCAGAAAACAAATGTGGGACACTTTTCTGAATCACCCTGTACGACTTCGAAATTAATCGATTCTACAAAACCTTTTACTTTCATCTATATGCATACATTTAACAGTAACTCCAGACTAGACTGGTTTGGCTGGCCCTAAATAAGCTTCGTGTGACTATTAACTTTGCATCTCGACTAGGGCGAGCGGCGAAAACAACCACGACCCTGAGTGGGTCCCGAAAGGCTAAACGCTGGACGGGATTAACCCGCGAGGAGAATAAAACGCCGGGACCAGAAAGCGGCCTCATTTCCAGCACTGCTGTTAGCTGTAGGAACACTACCATGTGCATTGTGCAACTTTGCTCAGAAATAGGATGATTTAGTGTGCACCTATAACAAAAATGAATGTGCACATTTTTCACCAGCCAAAACAGTTAACTGCTCGTATTCTTATGTCTATGGCCTCTCACAAGTCACAAGTTTAACCAGCCATGTGGAAAAAATGACCAGCAATGTGAAAACTTTTGCAGCCATCAGGCGTTGGTCAGTCCGGATGACTTCATTTTTCAGAGCAACTGTTATTTGTTTCACATTGCTGGCAAAAGTCAGGGCTAGAAGCCAATGCATATTCACAATGGGTCACTTTTATGCTGGTAAAGCTATGGTACATTTGGAGTGGCACATTCCACATGGAATCCGTGGAATATTCCATACGCACGGAATATTCCCATTTGCCGGAGATTGGCCATTCAGAGATAAGCCCCAGTCTGCAAAACGTGGCAGGCTTCGACGAGATCTCGTCGGGGCAGACACCACAGGTTGGGGCAGAAATAGGGGCAGGTTTCAGGAAGATTGGGGCAGAAACAGGAAAATCTGGTGCAGAAGTTAAAAAATTGACACAGAAGTGATTTTCTCAGCTTCTCACTGCTTCCTACATCATTATATCGTTACATCATTTGCATCATTAGGGGCAGGAATTGGGCTGCCCCTGGACTCAGCATTCTGATTCGGGGCAGGATTTTGTCTGCCCCGAAAATCTTGTCAAGCTCCCTGCCATGTTTTGCAGACTGGGATAAGCCTACGAACATGGCACGGGAAATATTCCCGGGAACGGTGAATCAGAATATTCCATGCTCTCCGAACGCACCACTAGCCTCAAAACATGTTATTCACACTTGGAATAACAGTCACACAGGCACAGCTCAACAAGCCACGCACAAAGCCAGCGCCGAGTTCTGGCTCTATAACTCTGTCAATCCAAAAAAAATACAATCAAAATCATTAAAATAACTATAATATATACTAAAGATATCAATGTCCTCAAAAAGCCCAATAACATAACTCCAAACTCCGCAATTTACATGCGACAGGATATTGATATGATTACAAATTTACATCCAAGTTTACATCAGCCCAAGGCTATCATCAGCCCCATCAGCCACATGGCTCGAGATCCTTGCAGAAAACAGCTCACATCTGTTCAAGAAGAGCATGTACAAAGCGCGTCACCTAGCAACAGCCGATTCAATTGCGCTCTCAGCATGTGGTTGCTATGCAACTGGCATACTTTGATAAAATAGAATAGAATGATGCACTTTAAATGTAGCAAAAGCGCCACTTGCCTTTTGCTCAGCACTACCAATTTATAATTTGGGGTTATGTATATGCGTTAGCTCAGCCTACACATGTTATCAGTTATCACGGGTTGGAGTTGACTAGACTTATGCTGTTATATTGAATTTAAAGTGCATTCAGCCATTCATTCATGCTCGGCGAACCGGGCCTACCATCTGACACCTGGGTGACGTGTAGGACGTACGGTGTCGGTGACAGCACACCCACTCCGCCCGGGCGTATGAACGAGAGATCACACAAAATAAAAGACGTCGGACCTCGATACTATATTATGTCTTGACTTAAACACGCCGACTCGCACAGTATCTGGAATTTCATGCGCCGCACCACACAGGCTCGCAGCAGCAAAAGTAACAAAGACAAGACTGGCGTCGTCGACACTCGCGATCGCACACAATAAATCGCATACATCGAGCCACAATTAGCCGTACGATTGGGTCTATGCCCGCTTGCATGCGGGCCGCTCGTGCCCAACGACCTATTTGTCCATCGGAGGGTAAGTTTGTAATATGGACGCTTCGCGCGGCTGGCAGCGGGACGTGGGCCCGTCAGCCATCTTATCTATATTTCTACATTCAGATCAGTGCGGCCCGCCGCAGCGGACCGACGCAACAATCGGTGCCGTAATCGGCAGCGTAAAGCCGATGGACGCGTAAATCAGCCGTCGGCGGGCGGTGTGATCACCCGCCCGACGGCCGTGTAAGAATAAATAAGCATGCACATGAAACACTGGGCTGGCGATGCGGGCGAGCGGTCGGCGCACGGCTGAGGCAGGGTGGGCAGACAGTCAGGCGTGGCTCGCCGACACAGAACATGCAGACACAACACGATGAAAAACGGGCAGAGGAGGGAGGCGTAGGGTCCCGCCACTCACCGCCGATACGCGGCCGGCCCACACGTACACAGAAATACAGCAGGAACTGGAGGGATACAGACATCAGCGCTCGCCCACGCACGGCCAGCCAAAGGTACAAACAGGTCCCAGTCACACCGGGCGCGCGGCCGAGACTGTGGAAATATCATCATCGTATCGTAACAACTCGGGCGGCTCGGCCGGCGCGCGGCAGCGGTGATCCACGGCCGGGTAGGTCACACAGGACAGACACGTAGATCAGCCGCTGGTCAGACAAGCGTCACCGCCCGCAGACAGCCGGACCCGCCGACCGCTCACCGCGCCACTACAAATACGGCGCGTCTCGCAGACTGGCGCGCCGGAGCCGCTCGCGGGCGGCGGCCAGCGCCACGCGCCGGCGGCCGTGCGTGCCGGCGCCGGCCGGGATCTCCCTGGGTCAGTCATTGAGCATGTAGACGAACGACATGGGGAACATGCCGCGCCGGTGCGGCTCCGACTCGATACAGCCCTCCATCCAGTCCTCGTCACTGGTGCTCTCAGCCAGAATGACGATTATCTGAGGGGAGGACCGGGATAGACCGTCAGCGGGGACGCGGAAGCGCGTAAGACGACAAATTGTAACTGAAAACATCCGAAAATTGACGATTAGTTGAGGGCGTACTGGCAACGATTGTCAGCAGGGAAGGGGGAGGAAGTAACAAGACACTGATCACAGCTGAATGCACAGCTAAAAAAAAGGTTAGAAAATGAGGATACCCTTGTCAGGCTGCTACAGCTACCCTCTGTCCGACGGATCTTCCATTGCTTTTCGTTGCGTCCATTCCGTCACTCTACTATCACCTTGGTCTCAGCTCCCCTCCCTTCCCTCCAGTACTCACCTCGCCTTCGGAGAAGGTGAGCTCGTCGTCATTATCGGCGTCGCAGTCATACATGGCGCAGCAGCGGCGCACGGGCCGGTACGACTCGGCCCGCTGCCGGCGCGGCCGGCCCACCTCGCCTGTCTCGGACACCACGCTGCACAGGCTCTCCGTGGAGCGGCCGTTGGCGAGCCGCAGCGGGCCGCCGGCGGCTGGCGCACCCGCAGGGGCCGGCGGAGGTGGCGCGCGCGGCCGCTGCAGGCCGCCGATCGGCCGCACACCACCCACTGGGGGTAACAGGGCACGTCAGAAGAGGGGTAAGCTGGTATGTGGAGTATAGGGACAGACGTCTGGCATTCGCATACCATATGTTTGTGTGCACCGCAATCACTGTTAAGCCGGGAATCCATATCCGCATTCCGAATGTCCATGATCTGCAATCGCAGCTGTTGACGGCGGTTAACGCATATTAGACTGGCCAGACAAGGGCGTCCACTCTCTCAGAATATCCACTTCACTCACCGGGCCTCGGCCGTTTGGAGTGCGCCGGCCGGCGGGCAGCGTCCGTCCGCCGGGACGTGCTGGGACTGGAGCGCAGACTGTCTGTCGACGAACGAATCTGGCGGACAGACCGAACAGACACAGGTGAGATGACAGACAGACCTACTAACAGTGGTAATGGACGAGCCGTAGTGGTTAGTCAATAACTGACAAGCATGACGTAACCATTCCAAAAAAGTGCAAGCAGGCCACCAGCCAAGAGCCAATTCTGCGGCTGGACTCCCTACCTAGTGCCCGTCCCTGTTACCCTACCTGGCATCTGTCCCCGTCTCCCTACCTGGTGCCTGACCCTGTTACCCTACCTGGTGCCTGTTCCCGTCACCCTACCTGGTGCCTGTCCCTGTCTCCCTACCTGGTGCCTGTCTCAGTCACCCTACCTGATCCCTGTCCCCGTTACCCTACCTGAAGCCTGTCCCAGTCGGCAGTCACCCACCTGGTGTCTGTCCCTGCCTCCCTATCTGGTATCTGTCCCTGCTACTCTACCTGGTGCCTTACCCTGTCTCCCTATCTGGTATCTGCCCCCATCACCCTACCTGGTGCCTGTCCCTGTCACCCTACCTGGTGCCTGTCCCTGTCCTCCACGACGGTGGTCTCGTCGTCGGAGAAGTCGGTGCTGCCGTCGTCGTAGTTGCTCAGGTTCCAACTGTCGACACTAACGTTCTCAAACACAGACTTCTTGCCGGCCAGCGCGTGCTCCAGCTGGGGACGAACACAGTAACGAGGTCAGAATATGCCATAGAGTTTGACAAAAACGCAGGGAAGGGGTCAGGATAGAACTCTCAGTTCAGTGCAAAGGCCAGATCAGCGTCGGAGATCCACACATTAGTCAGGGCCACGGTGGCAGCACGGCGTCCTCGCCTTCGCCCGCCACGCCTTGCCTCCCGCCACGCTCATCATCCCTAAGCAAAAGACACACGTCTTCTCCCCGCCATCAATCCAAGCTTATCACCTCCCGGCAAACTAGAACACTCAATTCTCCCTGGCCCTGATCAGACTCCCGCCATTCTCACAAGCTCTCTGCAGAGGACGCATCCCTTCCCTAACTGAGCCCATCGCTCTACCTGGCCCCTCCCTGCCTCCCGGCACGCTCACCAGTTCCTTGCAGAGTGCGTAGCCGCGCTCGCCGGCGATATCCCGCGGCGTTTTGCCGTTGTTGTTGACCTGGCGCGGGTCGGCGCCGGCCCTCAGCAGCAGTTTCATACACTCTGGCCGGTTGTAGATGGCGCAGTAGTGTAGCGCCGTGTTGCCCTCCGCAGTCTGTGTGTTGACCGAGTCCGAGTTTTGTACGAGGAAGTCGACCATGTGTAGAGAGCTGCCGTCCACCTCCTGCCGGACAGACGGCGAGGAACATGTCAGACAAATCACACAGGGGTGGTGAGGGAGCTGCAGACGGGGCCAGCTATACTATGCTTGACAGTGTACACCTTACGGACGGGCCTACGCACACAAGCGAGAGTGTCCGGTACGGGCACGGTATCCTAACCTGAAAAACACCCTGACACACATTGATCATTGACGGAACCGTCTGCTACGCAAAGCGTTTTCTCTCCCTGGAGTGCTGGCTACCGTACCTTTTTTAGTTCCCTGTCGTACCTGTCTGACGGCCAGGTGGAGCGCCGTCTCGCGCAGCTGACTGCCGGTGATGGGAGCGGTCAGGTCAGCGCCCTCGGCGAAGGCCGCCAGCAGCTGGTACAGGTGCCGCGTGCTGACGGCCAGCTCGACGTCCTGCAGCAGCTCGTAAGGGTCGTTGGTCGAGTGCAACGCGAACCGGCGCTCCACGTACTTGGCTCGGATGAAAGAGTAACGATCCTCCCTGCAGCGGAACGGAGAGGGAGGTGGTGAGTCGATGGCGCTTAAGCTTGTGAGGTGGCAAATGGGAGGCGAGTCGTGCGTGTGCTGTTTGTTGGCACTGTTAAGTTACGGTGGAGACGTCCTGGCAGACGGGCGAACTTACGAGTTTATCAAAACTATTTAGAGTCGGAATAAACCAGTATAACGCCTTAATTTGGGGCGAGTAACGGAGCGAGCGAGAGGGTGGGCCTTGCACGTGCGAAATTTCGATGGGGTACCTCCAACTGACTTGTGCACGGCACCCTACTAACCGGTCACTAGCGATGGGCCAAATTTGGGCACAATCGGCCCAGCCGTTCTCGAGATCTGGAAGCGGCACCCTGCACGTGCGCACGTGCAAAATGGGTCCCAACTGACTTGTGCATGGCACCCTACTAACCGGTCCCTAACTGTGTACCAAATTTGAGCGCAATCAGTCGAGCCGTTCTCGAGATCTGGAAACGACCCCTGCACGTGCGCACGTGCAGCAGCACCCCAACTCTGGCACATGGATATGCAGTGCCTAGTAGATGCCTTCCTACATGCCAACTTTCAGCACAATCAGCCAAGTAGTTACCCAGATATTGCAACAATTACAAAAGTGACACCTCTTCGTTTTGCACGTGGCACGTGCATAAGGGGTCACCCACATGCATCGGGAATAGTCCAATACTTGGTAGAAGGAATGAAGCTACCCTACAAAAATTACTGCATGTAATGCATGGTCAATTACAATTACTGCATGGTCAAGTGGTTGCTGAGATATAAGCCTCGCAAAAGCGTCCGCACGGCCGGCCGGCCGGCCGCTCATACTCACCAGTATAGCGCCTTTTGGGGCGACTAACGGAGCGAGCGAGGGGGTGAGTCTTGCACGTGCGAAATTTCGAGGGGGTACCTCCAACTGACTTGTGCACGGCACCCTACTGACCGGTTTCTAGCGATGTGCCAAATTTGAGCACAATCGGCCCAGCCGTTCTCGAGATCTGGAAGCGGCACCCTGCACGTGCGCACGTGCTAAATGGGTCCCAACTGACGGTCCCAGCTGACTTGTGCACGGCACCCTACTAACTGGTCCCTAACCGTGTACCAAATTTGAGCGCCATCGGTCCAGCCGTTCTCGAGATCTGGAAACGACCCCTGCACGTGCGCACGTGCAGCAGCACCCCAACTCTGGCACATGGATATGCAGTGCCTAGTGGGTGCCTACCTACATGCCAAGTTTCAGCGCAATCGGCCAAGTAGTTACCGAGATATTGCAACAATTACAAAAGTGACACCTCTTCGTTTTGCACGTGGCACGTGCATAAGGGGTCACCCACATGCATCGGGAATAGTCCAATACTTGGTAGAAGGAATGAAGCTACCCTACAAAAATTACCGCGTGTAAATCGGTCAAGTGGTTGCTGAGATATAAGCCTCGCAAAAGCGTCCGCACGGCCGGCCGGCCGGCCGGCCGCTCATACTCAGAAATTTCCGTTATTCTACGTAAGACTCCGCTCGCTTCGCTCGCTCCGTAATAAATTTCCGTTAATCTAAGGAAAGACTACGGACTCGCTTCGCTCGCTCCGTAATGAGAAACTCATGATTCCACCCGTAAATAGGACAAGTGCTTGACACTGTGTCATGACGGTTCTGTCTAAACACCGCGATACTTCGATACGAGGCTCGGCGATCATTAAACGCAGCCGTTCTTGTCCTTCCCCACATCATATCATGACCCAGGTCAGCGGCCACTCACATGGTGGCCGTCTGTTTGAGTTTCTTGGCCGGGTCCAGGCGCGCCTCCATGACGTCGTTGAAGCCGTTGTTGGACATGACCCGCGCCAGCAGCAGCTGAAACACAGCGGGCGAGGTCGGTGAGGTCGGGACGGAGGGCTGGCGCAGTCTAGACAAATCGATTCCAGCCGACAAACAGCTAGCCAACTGAGAAATGCCAGCTAGTGTGTGAGGGGAACGATATTGCACGGAAACAGGCAATACGATTACTGTAAGGATTGCAAGTTTAGAAAAGTAATACGATGGTTTTTGTTGTTGCGTATATGAAGTACAAGCTAGAGAGCAACTCTACCTGGGCATACTAGTGTACTAGCGAACCGATATTATAGCAATATTGTTTGCATATTTACGGGTAATTGCGTCCACTCCAAAGAAACCTAACACCAATTCAGCTCACGTCATACGGTCGTCCACTCAGGTCTGATGGTACCGTACCATCATAATTGTGCCACTATATTGCCAAGTACACGGATATTGTCATCCCGTACCCTCATTACGAGCAATACTATGATATTGCCTCTCCAGCATAGCCACCGGACACGGTATCTAACCGCGCACACTCACCTGGCTAGTACCGACGTGGTCGAGCGTCAGCGACTGGATACGGGAGATGTGCACGCCCAGGTCACGGTGAATCCCCGAACACTCGATACAAACCAGGATGCCAAAATTGGTCGACAGCCACGTCACGTCTGCCGGAGAGGGATGACGTTACGAAAAGCACGACACGGTACGGGATGTCATAGGGAGTCAACACTGATCACAGGTCATGAAACGGCAGGTTATGGCGTTCCCCATCGTTATGATGATATACACTGTGCATATCATCACAGTCGGTGACTGTGAGAGTCGGTGACACAGCTGCAGAACATGACCTCGCGGCGAGGACGTCTGTTTCTTCCTCTCCGTACAATCAGACTTTGAGACTGATTGCCAAACCATAAACTGAGGTGATTCAGTGCCAATCAGCGACACGTATCAGTGCAATCGTACTGCACAGCGAACCGCGGTCAACGCCAATGGAGCTGTACACCCACACCAGGCTACGTCCAACAGCCCCAGAATCAACCCAGCCTACCCAGACCCACCCCATGCGTGCACTCAACCCATTGATCCAAAAACCCTCAGTCTTATTTTTGTCTATCCGTCGACCAGCTCCACCCAATCCCTCCAACAGAGGCCCCTGTTGATCCCCCAGCCCCAATCTTCTGTCTTAACCACTCCCACCCCACCCCCACCCCCCACGTCCCAGTTCCGGCCCTCCCGACTCACCGTTCTGCGAGCCGCAGTCGCAGCAGCAGTCGTTTCCCGGCAGTCGGAGCACGGCGCTGATTATGGATTGCTGCAGCTCCCGCAGGCCTTGGCTCACCTGGTGACGGTTACAGGCACATACACATCAGACGGCCACAGTACACATTGGTCACTCAGTTATACGTCGTAGCACCGTCGCAGCTCACAAACATCAGACGGTCACAGCGATATTTACATATCCGTCGGTCCTAGCTCTTTTCACAAAGTCATTTGTATTAATCAAGGAAGTTCAGATTTCATCAAATAAACCAAAACGTATGCGCCTTGGCCCTTGTCCAACCTATCCCTGACACTCTGACAATAAGTCTACCATCCAGCGCCTAGGCGCCGATTCTCGTCCCAATTGTGAAACCTGTCGGTCGTGCCATGTATCCTAACCAGGGATGCGGAGCCGTGGAAATTTCAGACGGCTCCGGCTCCGGCTCCGGCTCCGGAGAAAAAAATCGGCTCCGGCTCCGGCTCCGGCTCCGGGTGAAATGTTGTGGCGGCTCCGGCTCCGGCTCCGGCTCCGAGTAAAATGGTCCGGCTCCGGCGGCTCCGGCTCCGGCGGCTCCGGCTCCGACTCAGTACATCCTCTATGCAATCAATTAAATACGGGTGGAAGAAAAATTGGATTGGTTATACGCGTTACACTTTGCCATGACCGGCTCACCGCGTCCCCGCGCAAACGCACCTCGGAGAGAACTGGCAGAACAAAGGACTAGGAAGCGATGGCATTGGAAACGCAGTCGACGCGGGGGGTGGGAGTGGGGGGGGGTTGGGGTGGGGGGAGGGGAAGAGACGGTGCTGGGAGTCGCAGTCCACTGCACTGGCTTGAAAACAATGGCCGTCACCTGATGACCGGTCCTCATGTTCCGGGGATGCAGTAGACGTGGGGGGGGGGGGAGGAGCAGACAAGAAGTTGATTGCGTACAGTGGGATACTGGGGATATTCGGCTTTTTTCATTCACTTGATGTCCCATGACGTAAGTAAAGTACCATATGTTTTACTGCCTTGTACTGTCAAACCGAACTAGGTCAATTATTTTTTTCCTCTTCAAAAAATAAAAAGGAGCCGGAGTCGCCCCCTTTTTTGGCGGCTCCGGCTCCGGCTCCGGCTCCGGGCTATATTGTTTCACGGCTCCGGCTCCGGCTCCGGCTCCGGGCAAAATATGCCGGCTCCGGCGGCTCCGGCTCCGACTCCGGCTCCGGCTCCGCATCCCTGATCCTAACACGCACGTCCACGTTGCGCCGTGTTCCTTACCTCGTCGGTAGGCCGTCCGGTGTCGTCAAACACCTTCTGCAGCGCCCCCTCCTTGCAGTTCATCAGCACCGACATCCAGGCCACCCGGTCCGCCTCGTCCTCGGCTTGCAGGTGGTACGTACGGTTAACTGGCGGCGAACGGAGGGACACGGTCAGTCAAATGTCGCACTGGTAGAGCAGTAATATTGCGCTTGAAGTGCCAGCAAAAACATGCTTTTCACAGGTAATGGCATCATAAGCATAATCAAAATAATAAATATGACCATCAATCAAAAAGCAAAACCAAAGGTCTTAATCGTTGAAAAATAATAACAAATCACTCCGTCTATAGTTCATCTACATATCCCATACAGGAAATCAGAATCAGCATCCGGAGAGTCTCAAGTCTCAACCATCCCTCCCATTTCCTCTTATACCCGTTACAACCACCAAACCAGCGAACGTTTCCACGCCCCGCCCCACTCTGGCCACTCACACGAGATCAGGTCGAAGGCGCGCGGGTCGTCGGTCACTGGCTTGACGTGGCAGGTGAGCAGGTTGAAGGTAGTCGGCGGCTTGGTCTCGTCGGAGTGGCAGATGTACAGGTAGCCATCACGCACCTCGCTGCGCCGCTTCTGCCACACCTTGCGCACACCTGCCGCAGAGGAGGAGGGTGGTCAACGGGTGCTGGTGCACAGGCTGTCTCGCTCTCATCGATTCCTGAATGACCCTGTTCGTGACTTGCCGCCCTGTCGACCCGTTCAACAAGCGAATAAAGTCAGTCGTTAATCTTAGGCGCCTCGTTTGGTACAAAACGAGATGAAGTTAGAAAAAATGCAAGATTTCCATCGGTAACATGTAAAATTTAAGTCACATTCTCATTCCCTAGAGAAATCATTCACACACAACTGATTACAGCCGCCGATTCACTGCACGGCGGTCTGGATGATTGTCTCACCGTCCGATTTCTTTTTGAGCCAGCCGCGGCGGGTGAAGCCGTGAGCCTTGTCGCCCTGCGGCCTGTGTAGAGAGTACCCGGGTGACGTGCTGACCGGCTGCAACAGATGACATGCACTGAATTAGCTGGGGCTGGATAGAAAGTAATAACGGTTCACCGATCACAAGACCGTGGCACAGCCGGGTTTATGCATTACTCCACGATGCAGCTTATTATTCTTTCAATCACACAGTCTGTCTATGGCAGTTACTTCACTTCAGTCAGCCAACACTAACACCTGAACCTAAACACAATCACAAGTGACCATCGCTTCGCAATCCATATACACCCCTCCCGACGTTCTGACGGGAGGATACAATTACAATTATTCGTCTCACAGCCTCGGTGTGTGACGATACATCCCCACTGCTCCGTCCATCCCATCGTCACCCCACTGTCAACAACTCGGTGTCGCTGCGTACCTCCTTGGCGTCGAGGTGGTGGTGCGACTGCTGCAGCAGGGTGCGCACCTCGAGCAGCTGACGCCGGTCGGCCTCCTGTTCGGACCGCACCGCCTGTAGCTGCGTCTGCAGCTCCTGGACGTACAGACCGAACTGCTCCACGCGCTTCAGGCCGTCACGGAAATAACTGTGGGGGAGGTGGGGAGTGAGGTCATAGCATACACGACAGAAGTGGATGTGATTATCTGTAATAAGACACACCCCACTAGCAGTGAAACTGCTACACACTCGCAGAGAACGTGTGTTAAGGGTGTGTAAGTGATTATCGATGAAACATCATGTGGCTTCATATTTTCGGATATGTGACAACTAGTAAAAGTGTGTCTATTGTGTCATATTAAAATTAAAGTTACCTGAAGCGAAAATGCGAATAATGAATATCACTTCACGGTGATCCCCACACCCATGTGACCCTCGTGGGACGTAGTACGCCACAATACGAAGCAAGACGCACCACGCAGGTTCGACCAGTAACTCACTTATCCTGGGCATGGTGGAAATCCACCAGGTGCTGCAGCAGGTCCACGCCCTTCTTCGTTTTAATCTCGTTCACTTTGATCAGGTACTGTCAACACAGCAAACACGGACAGTGCAACAGTGTATCTACAGGGAAGATCCAAACCGACTAACATTAGAACTGAGCAACGGTACAAAGTTTGTTAGCATTAAACTCATCCGATGTCTACAGGTTGAAGCCAAGCTGAATCAGCGCTTTTAGTTCAAATAATACAACTACATGTCACACGTATTCCGCATGCCGAGCCATCGGCTAAGCCCAAGCGAAAACTCCCAGTAAGACAAGTATATCCCCTCATTAAGCGCCACCCTAATTGATACCTCGTACTCATCATCTAGTCGTCATTACGCTCAGCCACGCTCAGCCCAATCCAGTGACATTCGATCCGGCGCCACCAGCTGCCGGCCGCTTCATCTTTCAGCGCATACTGCGCATTGCTCAGTACGAAACGTAAAACACCTTACAAACTTCCCTGTCCGCTCAGAGCTCGCTACCAGGCTGACGATGTGGGCAAAGAAGGGCCACATGGGCTAGGTCAGCTGGGTAGACGGGGAACACTCTCCAAAGTGACACCGATTCTTCCGTCTGTTCAGCTGACAGTGACAAGGAAACGCTCTGAAGGGACACGGAAGGCGATCTGTCTGTTGAGATGGGATACCCTGCCTCGTTGGGGCTTCCAGACCCTGACTCGGTGGCGCCACTGCCCACTGACCTCACACATCTGCAGCTGGAACATTTTCCGTTCGGCCTCCATAACGTCTGCCAGCTCGGCGGCCGAGAGCTCGCCGCTGCGGATCAGACCCGCCTCCTTCGCCTGGGGGTGGGGCGAGGGTAGGACGGTTAAGGACGGTGGAGCCCCACGCTAGAGCGAGCGGGCTGGGTCAGATGGGCTCGGACAGGGGATCTGTTTGTCGCTGAATATGGGTAATGGTTCTTGTCACCTAGTTATTATTGCGAAGATGATAGAAGTGGATTTTAAACGGAAACCAGGGACGGTACCAGCGATGTGCGACAAACAGTGAACGATTATTGGTCAAACGTCGGGCGTTAACAAAGTCAAAAACCTAATGAAGATATCAGTCGATTGAAATTACCCGCACAAAAGGTCAACGTCCGCAGCACGCCTCGCCGTCTGGGCGTTATCGTCACAACATATGGCCGCACCTACCTGTCGGTGTTTTTCCTTCTCAATCTTCAGAAACTTGTTTTCGTAATCCTTCCAGGCTTTGTCGAACGGCCTCTTGAGATCACCTTTTCCTCCTTTCAGGTCTCCCTTCATGAGATTGTCCAGCGGAAACAGTACCGTATTGTTGAGGTTCTGAGTCTGAAACCGCGTCATCCACTGCGTCAGTAGCGGCAGAGTAGCGTCTCTTGCTTATCAACTTTAACAAACAAAACGAGAAGAGCCGACATCCGCCGGCCATCCCCAGCAAAATTACATATTCCGCCACCCGCATTACTCATCCAACTGCGACAAATCTCATCACATCTATCTCATAAAACGTCTGCTCTTGACAACGACACTGTAAACGGCTACGACCCCATCTAACCCTCCTACTCTCCGAATTCTGTCGCCAGCTGGTGAGTCCCCCTCCCCGGCGCTCCCCTCCTGGGAAAAGGGTGCTAAACGCACCAGAGTACGCATGAGGGCGCAGAGCTCCTGAGTGACGGCCGAGAACCGCTGGAAGGCGGCACTCAACTCGGGACACTCGTCCCGGTTGGAGGCCAGACGCTCCAGCTGCTTGGCCAGAAACATCTCGTTGTCGTGGTGCGCTGCCGGCGGGAACATGGTGTCACCGGGTGTCAAGGGCTTGTGTCAAGGCTTTGTAACAGGGTGTCAATTACAGAAGCCATATAGGTATACGCTGTAACTCGATATATGAACTGGAAGTTTCAGGGTGAAGTGGACAGGACGGAGGAGATCGGCATCCGTCACACGCAGTCACATTTCGGGGCGTGACCTAAGTCTGGCGACCGTACCCACACTTGACTTTAGGCAGATGATGGTTAGGGCTGCCATCAGTAGTAGTGCATCATTGAAACATGGCCAGATTTCTTTGGTACTGGCCATTACATGTAGATCGTAACAAAAGAGCATCTATACAGTTGATCACGATGTCCATTGTCCACTCAGCTAAGCGCGCTTAAATTGTGCTCATTTTTTCAATTTAACTCGCTAAACATCGTCCAACAAAGCTTTCATCAAACAGTCTGAAGACCGCCGCCATAACCACCCTGTCAGCGATGAGCGCTGAGGGGCGGCGCCGCGCGCGTGACGGCGGGCGTGTGCCGTCACGCTCCGGGGCGCGTCACGGCCGTCCGTCACGGAGGCCGGCCACGAAGGCGGCCGGCCGGGCGGCTCACGGACCGGCCGCGGTGGCCGGCCGGGCGGATCGATCGCACGATCGGTGGCGGAGCAGACCGACAGGCTCCCCACGAGCCGTGAGTGGCCGTGAAGGACGAATGGAAGTGCGGTGCATGGATGATAACAAGAGAAATGAAACGGAAATGGATTACATGACACATCAGGGAAAGTAAGCTCTGCCTCTGTCCACCTCCTGAGTAACTAATGTTTCATTGTAAACATTGAAGCGACTTTGTAAGAAGCAGCCAAAGTGTTAAGGTAGGACGTTAGTTGCGTCTTCGTCCTAGCTATCTTTAAATTTCCAGTAGCACTCCACTTGTTCGCCGAAATTAGAAACCGCCATATTGACGCCGATTTTTGGGTTTACAAGTGCTTTAGCACGCGATTCACCCGGTGGCACAGTGACACCGCGTCTCGTGGATCCCCGCCTCTCCCCTCGACTCCTCCGGTGTCTCGGCCGACCTGTCATCACTGACCACGCCCCTCGTCATCAGCGACCACGCCCACTCGCTGACGCTCGGCGGGACTTTATAATGACCGGAAGGCACGCTCACGGCGACGGGCCCGCTCACCTATCCCCGCCCCCGGTCCTCCAGCCGACTCGTCGAGCCTCGAGGCCGAGACGCCAAACGACGAGTGTCAGATGAGATATTTGAGCCATGAGATCGAAAACCACAGGACGGAAGAAAAAAGCACGGGAGTATCTGGTATTATCCAGAACCGAAACCCAAGGGCTTGGTTACGATTGCCGAGGGATATGAATTGGTGCTATGTGCAGGAAACAGCGGACCGATGATTGCCGATCCCCTAACAGTATCAACAACGAGCCCATGGCGCTACCAGCACGAATCCCCATTCCCCATCCCCTGCACCAACGCTTAGCCTAGAACACCACCAGCACCAATCCCTGACTCCGCACTAGAGCCCGACGGCCCGCATAAAGCCGGAACCACACACACACGGACACGGCCGCCGGTGTCAGGTCACGGTCAGAGCGCCGCAAGGACGCGCTCGCCGAGTCGTGTCACACAACAGAGAGGTGCCGCATGGCGCGCCCGTATAAATCCTAACAACGACCCTGGGGCTAATAGAAGAGCTGGGCGGTACGGTGAATCGTAGATCAGCCCAGGGTACACACAGCACACGTCACAGTGTTTTCTCTCTGCAAATATCACTTTGGGAGCGGGGTGATTTTCAGGAAATTGCAATCCCGCTGGAACTGAGCCACTGCGCCTCGATGCAGAATTGTAAGCATCGTGCGAGTCTGTGATGGTTCCGGTCAGATCTGGCGGACCCAGGTGTGTTGGATGTAAGGTGACTTAAGCGGGCGCAACTGGAAAACTGTGTTTAAGTTCTTGGGAAACTCGGTCGTTACCAGCTCACCACGCGCCGCAAAAAAAGCGTGAGAGGTGTATACTGTATATATGCGCACACAAAGATAGAACTAATTCGTGCTACAGTTCGGTGTCACACCAACCAGAAATGCATGTTAACGTCCGTTTGGATTATATTTCTTCACATTATGACGTTTCTATACTCAAACTGGTCAAGAAAAGACTAAATATCTCGGTACATGTCAGAAGCCGGCTGGCTCAAAAGTCATTCCGGCGATTTGATCTCCGGTTCGCAGCGGACAAGATGGACGTCCGTCGTCCTATCCCTGCCACAGACCCTCCTCAGCGCACGTGAAGAAATCCCCTCCCCCACTTCCTCTCTCGCGGTCCGCTTCAAGTCGGCCGGCAATGCCACGTCACGGCCGGACAGGGCTTCCTGGGCGACCAGCCGCGGCACGGGACCGAGGGCCTACACACGGGGACGCTGCATGGATAAGCAGCAAGGCATGGGCTACACGGAAACACGGCACGGATTGACAGAAAATGAAACACGGAGATTAGCTTGGATTAGCGACACGGGCTTCACGGATGCACTACACAGAATGAACAGCGACGAGATATGCATGGAGACATAAAGCGGATTGACATCACGAATTATACGCAGCCACGGCACGGGTGTGGAATAATACAAGGGCCGCAACAAGGGAGCGAAAATGGAATAGGTGAAAACATGCAACAGGAACGTGGAGAACCATCACGGGAAACTGCACCAGCACGCTGGCAAGGGAAACGAAGCTCGCGACATATCGGGCAACAACATATACAACATATACACGGACAAAAAAAAATAGGAAACACGGATGGACGGAAAATAACGGACGGACGACACACCACGGCCCGAGCGCTATGCGCGAGGACTCCGGGACCGTACACGGCACACATGGCCCGCCCGGGCGCGGTCGCAGTGCGCGGTGTGCGCGCGTCCCGTCACGGCCCGGTTGATGGTCACGCTCCACCGCCCACCCGGCCGGCATTAGAGACACCAGCCACGAACTGAGACTGCGTAGTGCGTACAGAGGCTGAGACTGCGTGCGGAGTCAGGCGCCGTCGACCTACGGCACGCGGATGGACCCTTGTGGAATGAGAGCGTATGAGATGGATTGCTGGATTGTTAGGGACTCTAGTGTGGCGGGCTCCTTATCCCTTTGACAATACCGCCAAGATGGCCGAGGTAATTGGAAAAAACTCCGATAATAATACACAACTTCAAATGCGGTTATCTTTGTGAGCACTCAAGCTGCCCAGTCTGGAAGCAATTAGAAGTGTATAATTGTCCCCAAAAGTAAGGATGAAAGCGGGACTTTTGTTGTATACTGGAAGTCACTTTCTAGCCAAATCTAAACAGGTAAAAATTTTGAGGCACTAACGATTATGCATTTCCGATTATGCTTAATTAAATCGATAGTATCCACTGATCGGTCTAGGAAACATTAATTTTGGTCGAAAGGCGATTCAAAGAGAAGGTGCCATACTTATTCGGTTCAGGCGTATCCCTTTCCTATCAGGTGTAATTCCTAATGCAATAATTAAGCAAACAGATGGATCGGTCAACAGGAAGACAGCGTAAAACCGACAAAGAAAAAACGAAGGGGCTCATACAACGCAAACACCTGAAGTAGGTACAGTCACACTCCAATAAACAAGCCGCTCACAAGTGTCGATCTCTGAAGGCAATTCACGAATGTGTCCTCGGTATCGTGCCAACGTATCGCGTATAGGATGTCGATGTGTCATTTCGCTCTCAATAGACATAGCAATGCCCTTTGGAAGTTACACCGCCCGCTGACGTCATGTGGAACAGAACAAACGAAATATTGTCACCAGTCTTGTGCGCTGCTTAACAACATGACACACTTGTGGTAAGGTGTTTCCGCGCTAGGAAAACCCTGGATTATGAAGGCACCTCACCCTCAGTTCAGTCACCTAGCCAGTATTTTAGATACCATAGACTAGACTGAGCAGCACTTCCCGCAGCTCTATCGGGGGGGGGGGGGGGGAATATGAGGACCTATCCTGAGGTCATCTCCATATGTGGCGAAATAAGACAATGGCCTATCCTGAGGGTCTGACACTGGTCAGTGGTCGGCCGGACAGTCCTCGCGTGACACAGATACCGGAGTCCCTCCCCCCCCCCTACCGGCGATACCCCCGTCTGGCTCTCCCATCCGTCAGACTTCCCGCAGTCTCCCCGATAAGAAAGTGAGCTCGGTGGGTACGGAACCGACCGGCGCGGTCCGGAAGTCGTCAGATAGGACAGCTGAGGAGACCGCAGGCAGTGCCGTGCCGGTGACCACGGTCCGATAGTCTGCGTACTGGGACTCAGCCAGCCTAGCTACTGCTCGGGAAGGACGGGCAGGCGGGAGGCAATATCGCATTCTGCATCCGTAAGGATGCCTAAGGTTATATGAGAGCCACCATAGCAACAAGAGTGCCACCATAAGGTACCATCACAGAGCAGCTATGCTTGTCCTGATCACACTAATCATCATCTTACATGCAGCCGCTGAATTATTCTGCTTTGGGCGAAACGAACACATTAAAAATATAGTTACAGCGTCCGGAGGAAAATGATATGGATAAAAGTGTTCTCATTATTTTGGCGATTAGGATAAGATCGGGACCGCTTTTCGAGTGTTCGACGAGCACAATCTTGTTCCGGATGTAGCAAGTGTAATCTTGGCAAGTGGATCGCACACATAAACGCGCATTCATCAGCAGTGCCGATAGCAAAACACACAGACGTCCTCACGACACATGCACAAGCGTGACCCCGTTGTGCCCCTATCCCGCTCTCGGCCGATACCCCGATCCCCGCTCGGCACTCACCATTTCCGCTATTCGAGATGGCCTTGACAGCTTTGCGCATCTTGTTCAAACTGTCTCTGTCGTGATCAAGCATCTGAAAAATGTGTCACTCATCAGAGCTCTGCTCAAAGCGACATGGTGCAAACTGCAATGGCGTCAGATGACAAGGCAGATAACATTATCTCGGATACCAAGTACATGAAATGAAGTCACCGGCAGAGCGGACACCGACTTAAACCTGTGGTTTACAGGATATTGCGCTAATTTCAGTCACTGCGTCAGATGGAAGATAAATACATGGCATTACGATAACAGGCATCGCTTTCAACGTCCGTAACAAGTGTGTCTTACGGCTTTTTCTTTTTATAATTTCTAATAGAATATATATCATATGAAACATGATATCAAAATCACGTCAATACAAGACGTAAGAAAGGAAACAATCGAGACAAATACAATTTTAGAGACGTTTGCACCTAAAAACATCATCAGCGGCCGACTTCGGGAGCAGTTTTGAATCTCCTTTTCCTCGGCTAGCCCTTCGGTCATACGGTCCATCCCGTTCGTTACGAATCACTCCGCTCGTGGTACGGTCCATCCTGTTTATCATACATACCTCCTCCAGACAGGCGATGCTCTGCCGGAACTGGGGGATCTTGGTGACAAACGTGGACGTCGTCGGCGAGGTGACATCCTCGCGCGTCTCGTGCGCAAACTCCTCCACACTGACCACACCGGGCATGGCGGAGGCACGACGGAGGCGAGGGGAGGATCACTGCATCACCGCTGCGGCCACTGTCTGCCTGAGCGCGCACCACAGTCACTTTCGCACGAGGCACTCTCGACGGGGGTGATATCTCCTGGCAGATTGCAATTAATGATGTGGGTATCTGAAAGAGCAAAGAAAAGAATTGATAAATGAGCATTGGAAACAAAACCACACAGCACACATCTTCTGGCCTATAGGTATTTGCTTGCTACTTGTTCTGTTAAAGAGTAACTCTTCACCCAAACAGTGTGTATTTTACACATTTCTAACACTGATGCATACAATAAATGATACTGAGACTGAGACAGAGTCTCCCAAATGAACATACCAAACAGCTAGCCACAATTACCAACTAAACTGGCTCTCCAGAGTAAACAGTGAGCCACCAACTAAAAACCAGGCACTCGGCATGCTGGGACCAACCAGACCAGCTAGCTAGGATAGGTGACCAGCAGTCAGTGGGCTGGGATGGGGACTGGGACAAATCTGGAGTTCTGGACTGGGCCAGGGAATACAAACAGGACCATGCCCAGCTAGACCACCAATCACTGGGGCCAGATGCATTGTGACTGACCGAGAATTGCTGGCCACCCTGCAGTATGGCATTCAACAGATGGCACTACAACAATTTTCACCCCAATGCCACAACAAAACCTGGGTGTGCTCAAATTACTAACAACAAATTGATAAAGCCAAAAGATCATCAACACTCAGCAATAAATTGCTAAGGCTAGGCTTAGTCATGCCACTGCCTTGTTTTATTTTGATTTCTGAGGGCTGTTCATGCCTCAGGCACCAGAAACTGCTGAGTGCGGTATGCGCAGCAGGAGTGGGGGTAAGGGATGGGTGGGCATGTGTAATTGACAGTCCCTGCGTGGCTGGTCCTGGCTGAGGAAAACAGTCACTGTGTGGTATTCATTGAATGGCTGAATGATGATGGAGGGAGGCAGTGGAAAGCCGCACCTCCAACTGCACCAACTGCAGCCACATCTCATACAGGGCCCACGAACAGCACTCTGGAAACTTCAATGAGGAAATAATGTAAATTGTTATTTAATTTCTGGCAGCTGGGAGAAAATGATAGAATGCATATTGCATAATGCATTGTATATGATTTAATATGAATGCATATGAATTGCATATGAATTACTTTACTTCATTGGTACCTATTTCATTTCAACACAAAGGCTTATACATACATCTTAACATAGCAATTAGCATACCTCTGTGGTTATGTCCGTAGGTATATGACTGTAGTTGGTACCTTCCTTTGAGGCAATATAAGCCCAATAAAGTAAATAATACTTGATCACAAGCAATGGTGAAAAAAGGCATTTGTAATGGACATGGTGGTTGGCAATATCAATTCAATTGCTGTGCTTTGTGTGTAGTTTGTGAGGGTTAAATGGAAACTGAATTCAGCAAAATGAAACAGAGAATCTCAAAATAGATCAAAAATGTTAAAATGATCGCCCCCTTCTAAAAAGCCAGCAAACATGCGTCCATTCACCACGACCACCCACCAACACACGAGACACAACGCACATCTGTGGTGTAGAGGGGTTGTCAACACTTCAGCTTCTTTTTCAAACGTCAACGAGCTTGGGAGATACTAGAGACTTTTAATGCCAGTTTTTTACTTTCACCCATAGATATACAGACTTTCACCCAAACCTACGGAAAATATCTCCAAAGAAGCTGTTTTTGACGGACTGATGTTTTGTTATTGCAGGTTCCCACTTCCCAAATATCCCCAGCATGGAACAAGATAAACGTCCTTTTCATCAATTTTTTATTTGCTCGGAATTCGGTTGTCTGTTTCTTTACGGGGCTTTACGTCTGGTGGTATTTCCTTATCTTATTGAGATATTTTCAAAAGTCTTAGTAAAAAATCCCTAGTACAAGAACATTGCAGTACATTTGTAAAAACATCTTCCGACGGTGTTTTGTTGAAGCTTCACAAATATGACGCACTATCGACAACTATTGCCTAAAATTAGCCGCGACGGTGCAGTGAATTGTCCGAGTAAAAAGGTAACAAATTCTAAGAAAATTACACAATACATTTACAAATAGGGTTATATCAGCTCCTGTGCTACTGCTGTCCTCATCTCAACATTTCTTTGCTTATCTGGAACAATTGATACCATTCTTGATAGCGAAAACGCCGTGACGCCGTCTTAGGTCGCCTCTCGCTGAGATCCCTTTGATGGAGAGGCCACTTTTACTAACTGTAAAATAGCCACCTGCCGGAATTTTTGTCCAAAGACTGCTTCACACACAAGGCCCTATATAGAAGGTATGCTCATTAGGCCAAAGCAGCGATTTCCGTGACGTCACAGGTACGAAGCGTCGGACGGCTGTAATGCAATCCTATGGAAAATGACCCAACTTTAGGGCTCTCCCACATAGCTGCCAGACTCACCACTAAGGTAAAAATCATATCATATAAAAGCTCAAATCAAGACGAACAAGAAACCTATCTGACGTTTTTACGTATTACTAACGGCTTAGACACTATTCAAGTATATTCAGAGCTCTGCATTAGCTCACTTTTTCTGCCGTCAATGCCACTACAAATGCCTATAGTCGGCGCACGTGCTCTTGTCGAGCGGGGACCACCAGTCGGGCGATTCGGAGCTGCCGCCCAATCAGAACGCCGCAATGCCGTGACGTCATTGGTCGCACACGACACGTTATGGAGATAGGGATGAGACAGCCCTGCTTCACACACAGAGCATAAATGTGATGGGCAGCTAAGTAGATAGGGCTTTACTGTTAACGCTCTGAATGTGAAGCTGTCTCTCGGCAAAAAATTGTGGCAGGCCGCTATTTTACTGTTGGTGTAACCATAGCCTCAGGTTCATTTAAGTCTGATGAGCCTAAGAACAGAGTGTAAGCAGCTGTTGAATCATGCACATTTTATATTGCCGCATAAATATCTGAGAAATTTCTGACCAAGAGCTTTTGCTCTTGCTACTTTTCTCAGTTTCCCCCAATCCATAGTGATAGGTAGGTACCGGTTTAAGCAGTAGGTTTTGCCTTTTTACATTTTTTGCTACATCTCAGAAACTAGTTGATAGGTATACAATGAGGCCATTGTAGGGGAGTATAGCAGGCATGTGCACAAAACAAATGAATCGCAAGCTTTGAAATATATAGCCAGAAATTTGCTAACTTTCATACTTAGGGGCAAAACCAACTGCTAAAACCCATGAGACCTGTACCTACCTGCATTTCATGTGATCAAAGAGCAGAGTGATCTAGGCATTTTAACTCTTTGTTCTTTCCCAGTTCCTAGTTTTGTCAGACTCAATTTGTCTTACTATTTCAGTCTTTTAATGGCTAGGGCTTAGATAAAGTCAGTTTCTGGGGCTCTCTCTCTTGTGTTTATGCCATGAGTTATGTGCATTCATATTTTAGGCTTTTGCTCCAATTCAAGACTGGTTGAAGTCCCAAGAAGCAAGAGCTAAGGGGTGCTCTGAATATTTATTTTGGTTAGCCTGTAGTGGGTATGCTTTCCCAACACCAACATCCAAAGATTTCTTCTGAATCTGCCAGTGGCTTGGATAGGGGTTGGGTATCTATTTTATGCTACTTGAACTGGGCACTGACTTGGATAGGATCTGGGACCTGGTGATTTGACTTCCTTTATTGATATGGACCTATCTGTAGTGGCTCATGCTCAGCATTTCGCTTTTCTCTCCCATGTACTTATCTCCAGAGTATACATATTTTTACGAGCTGATTACAAGCTGATGGGCACAAAATGACCTTAGTAGTTGGCATGCTCTGAACCCCAATAAACAAACAATATAAGCCGATTATAATTGATTACACTTTTTCAGGAAAGGACAGCTTTTACAGTCATGTCTGAGGCACAAACTGCAGGGGATGCTGTGCAGGCCAACAGTTCACCTTCACCACTCCAGGATGGCCTGAGCACTGCATCCACGCCTGAGTCAGCAGTGCAGTCTTCTGGAGATGCACCCACACAGTCCGCTGAAAAAGACACAAAGCCTGTGGCATCTGAAGTGGAGCCAGTGCCTGTGTCACTGGCTAGTCACATGGCAGGAGATAAGGCAGAGCATGCTCAGCTGCAAGAAAAGCCTGATCTGCCTTCTGGTGGTTCTTTTGAGCCCCAGCCGAATTCAGACACCTCAGCAGCCAATGGTTCAGTTGATTCTCCCTGCAAGGCCGCTCAAGATAAGCCATCTTCTGAGCCCACAGATTCCCCAACCCCTGCCAAGCTTTCATCTGTGCCTTCAGAGAAGTCTGATTCCTCGCAATCTGCCGATGCTGCGTCTCCTCCAGCTGCCGTAGCCCCGCCCGCTAAAGCTCCTGCTGAAGCTCCTGGTGAAGCTCCTGCCGAACCTCCGGCCGCGCCCCCTGCTGAACCCCCCGCGGCACCTCCGGCCGATTCCGGCCAGGACGACTCCGGCTGTGACACGGAGCCGGAGCCGGAGCGGCAGTCGTCGGCGCCGGCGTCGATGGCCGAGCGGCGCGGCCCCGAGATGGCCGACGTCGAGAAGCTGGCGCGCTCGGTGGTCTCCGACACGCTGGAGAAGGCCAAGCAGGAGGCCAGCCTGCAGCGCTCGCTGGATAACCGGCGCCAGGACCCGGACACCGACGACGACGGCTGGCTCGACATCGTCGGCAACGGACAGCTGAAAAAGAAGGTGCGTATCGGGGTTTGGTTAACATAAAAGCAGTAGGGAATAGGGATGCTCTTGGATCTACAATGTATCGGTGAATCGTCGCGGTTATCGCAGGTGGTTATAATGTTGTGTATTTTGTGTATGTATATACATTCCCGGACCCCCTCCTTGCTTGCCACTCGGAGCCGTGGGTCCGACCGACTTATCCTTGGCAGGTGCTGTACCCCGGCAGGGGTGACACCTCTGACCGACCTCTCTGTGAGTTGACCGCGCTGACTGACTCCTCTCCTCCACAGGTGCTGACCGCTGGCCGCGGTGACCGCTCCGACCGGCCGCAGCGCAGTCAGCTGGCCTCCGTGCACCTCTCTGCCCACTTTGAGGACGGGCGGCCGGTGAGCGGTCTGCCCGAGCGTCTGACGTTCGGCCTGGGAGACGGAGAGGTGATCACCGGTCTGGACATGGCCGTGGGCCTGATGCAACCCGGAGAGACGGCCGAGGTCTACATGGACGCCAGGTGGGTGTCATTGAGGGGAGGGGGCGGCGGAGACGGCCGAGGTCTACATGGACGCCAGGTGGGTCAGTGTCTGGAAAGGGACGGGACAGCGGCAACGGAGGAGGCGAGATGGTGAAGAGGGCAGGGGCGCTCGTCGTCGAGAGTTAGTGGAAGATCATGACCAGGAAGTAAGAATGTACTGACTAGAGTAACTGAGTAATGTTTTAAGAAGTTTAGTAATTGTTTCAGTTCTACTGGTCTGATAATTATCAGCTGGCAGGGTCTGGTGCGCTTGACAAGGGGTTGGTGGAGGATATCTTGTTGACTGGCACCATTGTTTGCTATCCTCTTGATAAACGCCTGGTTAGACGCCTGACGTCTGATAAGAATGGGATAGTCCGCACTGGCAGGATCCCAGCCCAAAAGGCTAGACAGAGGACAGATCGCCGCTTGTTTATCTACGCGATACCGTTTGTGATGAATCTGCATCACTCTTTTGTAGATCCAGGATATTTTGTACACCCAACCAGTTTCACATGCATATTCGTTTTTTGAGCCCAAAAGGTCAACGGACGCTCAAGCTAATAGCTGATCCCGAATCATATTTCATTCCCCTCCCCCACCCTAACGTCTCGTTGCCCCTGCTGTCCTCTAACCAGGGACGTTCTTCTCTCAGGTTCGCGTACGGCGAGAAGGGTCTGGACGACTCTGTGCCGCCCAACACGAACCTGATCTTCACTGTACAGCTGGAGAGCGTCCAGCCGGAGCCCAAGTATGAGGAGATGAGCGCCGAGCAGCGCCTCGAGATCGGGTCAGTAAGGGACTCGGGGGAGGGGAAAGGTCGGGTCAGTGGCGGGCTCGGGTGGGATGATCGGGTCAGTGGCTCCCGACCATCCCAGGCACCACGCATTGGGAACGAATAGAAGCGCCATCTCGCAGAGTTGCAGACACAAATTTGCAAGCTTTGGTGTATGTATTACACTGCGGGCTTGTGGAATTACTCTCCATGGTCTGATGGTGCATGCCCCCTGCCACCATGTTACAATTTCCTCACTGTCACTGTTGCTTTATAATCCAACAACCCCTCTCTTCTCAGGAGTCAGAAGCGAGACCGCGGCAACTGGTGGTTCAAGCGTGAGGACTTCAACCACGCCATCCAGTGCTACCGACGGGCGCTGGACTTTTTCGACAACGAGTCTGATGAATTCACGGTACGTTCCCCGGGTGTGTGCGGGCGGTACGGCGCCGCCATCGACTGGGCGAGCCGGCTCGGAGTCTGTTCTGGAGCGTTCCGCCGCGTCGATACGTCGATAAGCCATACTGCCGCCGGTTTCCGGCGCTTATCGATCTAGTGCTGGGTTGGCTGTAATGTGTATGGCTAAGCGGAAGGTGCCAGGGGATGATCCAGCTTGATTGAATAGGTTTTAAAAGTACTTGATATTTCTTATGTTTGGCTGCGATGTAAAAAGAAACTTTGGTTCGTAAGGTATAAATAGTCTGACGGTACTATTTAAGTGGGGTATTCATTGCCGTACTGAAGTGATCCAAATGAACCCGAATTTTACAAGGAACTCCGGAACAAGGAGCGGTTGGTTTTGTTTAATGCTACCCACCGGCTCCACCGTGAATTGCCTCTGGGTAATCGCATTTCAATAGTTTTGGTGATAGTTACTCTGGCTGGGTGCAGTGTAATTTCTGTTGTGTAATTTATAATGTGTAGTCGCAGCATCAGCCATTAGCTCTTCTCA
This sequence comes from Amphibalanus amphitrite, assembly GCF_019059575.1. NCBI lineage: Eukaryota > Metazoa > Arthropoda > Thecostraca > Balanomorpha > Balanidae > Amphibalanus > Amphibalanus amphitrite. Next base: position 546,756 of record NW_024881734.1, on the reverse strand, counting down.
CTGTGTGTCAGCTGACGCTACGTCGTTATCGACGGCTATCGGCGAACAAACAGCCCATTACTGATAGTGAGACGACGGGGTATCTAACAAGATAGTATGGTGACATGGTTATTCACCAGCAATATTGCCGTCGTATTTCACTTGGGCCGTTTGTGTTTTCCGTTACCCATTTCGGACCGACAAGCGAAGTGTTATACTAAGCACTTAACCGGATTGCGCCGGTTTTAGTCGGTTTCCAGTCGGACTCGATCCAGCAAATGACCGTCCGCTGCCCGACCGACGAACTCAATGTGGCCCGACCGCGCCGTTTCATTTTTGGCCACATGGCGCCACTTTTTATTAGGATAATTCATTGCCGACTGCCCGTCGTCGGCCGTTGGAATTTAGACTCCTATTCACACTGATATGAATCGATATGACTCAGAGGCGTAGTCCCAGCGGCCGTGACCTAACCTCCCTGGCCTGACCTGACCTGACCTGACCTGACCTGACCTGACCCTCCGCAGGGTCTACCGGACGACGTGCACCTGCTCTTCGAGGAGCGGCTCAAGGTGCACAACAACATGGCAGCCGCCCAGATGAAGCTCGAGGCGTACGACGCGGCTCTGCGCTCCCTCCAGCTGGTGCTGACCTGCCAGCCCAACAACGTTAAGGCGCTGTTCAGGAAGGGCAAGGTGCTGATGGCACAGAACCAGGTGGCGGACGCGGCCGAGACGCTGCGAGAGGCGCTCAAACACAGCCCCGACAACCGCACCGTGCAGGCTGAGCTCAACCGCGTGCTGGTGCGTACTGCGGACGGGGTAGGGCGATGGGTGAGAAGGTTGATGTTTGCTGGGAGGCCGAGGAACATCAGTTACGGAATAGGATGTGCGCACGTTCGGTTGTTTAGATGGTGTGGTTCTTGAGAAGGGTGGAAAAAACAACATTTTCATGATATAATTTTTGGATTGTACGCGAACTTCTGTACGATGCACATACCGTAAAAGGTTCAGTGGATTGCTCCTGCCGCATCCAGCTGTGCTGCGGACGCATTTGATCTCGAAGCTTAATATTTTACGCCACTGCCTTTCTGCCTTTCCTCCCGTTCCGCCGCTGTCGACTGAGCCCCGCTCCCTCCGCTCTCACAGGGCGTTCAGCGAAAACAGGCCGAGGAGCAGAAGAGCATGTACCGCAAGATGCTGGGCCTGCCTCCGGCCGAGGAACGTCCGGCGTCGGCGCAGGCCACAAAGGTAGCCTCCTTATCCTGGCTTCCGTCCAAGGTACGGTCCCGGACGTTCCCTCTCCCGGCGCGGAGCGGTCTCCGACGGAGCTGGCGAGATGTCGTTATCGGTCGATCAGTTATCGATTTTAGCTGATAGGATTTATGCCACGGCGGCTAGATATGGGGCGATAGCAGCCCGGGCGGGCCCTCCCCACCGGCCGACGGGCTGAGAGATAAGCCCCCCCCCCCCCACCCCCTGGGTGACAGGACCCCGCCCCACCTGCTCCCAATCCACGTGTGGAGCACCTGGCGGACTGCCCGGCCGAGCCGTGACGTCATTTGTATACTGCCCCTTTCGAGCTGTTTACTCAATGACGTCATTTGACGCGGTGTCTGCTGTGTTTAAATGGGCCGGAGTCGTACCGGTTGCATCACGCCCGTCCCAGTTTCCGTGTCATGGAGACACGTGGCTGGTAGGATGATGAGACCGTGTCGCATCTTGCAGAGTGCATGGGCTGCACCATTGGGTTGTTTATTGACAGTGCTGGTCTCACCACCCGGCAGAAATTAGGTAACTAAAACCAACGGGTTGAACGCTCCGCTCGGTATTTGGGGGTCTGGACGTCTCTTGTATGAGGATGGGTAAATATTGCTGGAAATAGGCTAGGGTTTCCGGTTTTATTCGGGAGACTTGCCAATGGTCCCCCACTCGCCTTTCATAAGTCGTAGCCGCTGGGGGTCATCAGACTCAACAATCGTTCCGCTTCAAATTACACAAGAAATTTTACAGTTGACTTGGTTGGGAAAATGGATACATTTTTTTTTTTGCTTCCGCATTCGCAAGTGATTTTTTTCGAATTTTGCAGCCCGTTGGTTACGCGCGTGGCTTTAAAAATGAATACTTACTTGTCGATTTATTAAGTCGGACGATCCATTTATTTTGTTTATCTGCCAAAACACCCCTACTTAATCTCGACACATTCTTCGGGTTGCGAAAGTTCAGCCACGCCGCCTTTAGTCTGTAAAAACAATCGGTTGGACGACGTTCAAAGGGTGACTGACTTCATGTCATGTGTTGGTCCGCTTTCCATCCATGTTGCAACGCCCTCGTGGCCAGGCGCCCGAGGCATTTTAATGACTCTCATGATCTCACATGAGTTTTGCAACGCTAGGTGCAATCGTGGTGTCAGGTTCTGCAGTCTGCATGCTTCGGTCCTTCTACCCTTTGCTGGAAAGGAAACTTCATATTGTCAGAAGCAATATGATTGTCGGTAAAGTCTAGCATGTTTTTTTTTTCACGAGATGAGAAAGCTTCAATTCAAACCATGAAGCTGGTGTAAAAAAACGTTTTTTTTTGCTGCTACTGGTATGAAACAAAAGCCCACTTTAAGCCCATACTTATGCGCATACTTATTTAACCCGCGCCCAGATGGGGTCTGCCGAGCAACGCGGTCTGATGGGGGGGGGGGGGCATTTTGGCCCCCCCTCAGATCTCGAGAACCACGCAACATAGCGACAAGCGGTAAACGGTGTTGGATAGCCCCAACAGGGAACTACCTTGTGACCCAATTTCATTGACCTCGGTCAAACCGATGACGTCACAGGTCAGGTCAAAGGTCGAATTTTCACCGTTTACAGGCATTTCAAGAAATGCGTTGTAAAATCGTGTAAAATGCATTTCATTGAAAATCATCGATGGGGAAATGTTCTTCAAACACATATTTTGCTATTTGAGGTCACTGATACCAGGTCAGGTCACAGAGGTCAGGTCACTGGGGGGTCACAATATGAAAGTGTCGTGTGATACATGTTTTGTGGTCCATTTTACATGACAAATGCGATTATGTGGGTCAGACAGACTTTAGGGCCAGCTTAGGTCACGTTTTGGTCAAGGTCAGGTCAAGGTCAGGTCAAGGTCAGGTCAAATTAGGTCAAATTTCAAAGTTGATATTTTTGCATAAAATGGGTATCGATTCGATGCAGCTCGTCACGGGGAGTTCAATGGTGGTCTCCGTTTTGCGCTACGAGGTCTAGAATTGCTAAAAATTGAGTTCAAAAATTTGACGTCATCAATTTTTAACAGTTTTTTCGCTATAACTTGGCCAAAAAAAGAGGTATCGATCTAAAATTGGGTATGTATATCGAAGAGCGCAGGGACTATCACATATATTCCGGTTTTTTCGAAATTCGAAAAAATTTTGGAAATTTTTTGAGAGCCTAAAAAAATCATTTTTTTCATTTTTGGGGGTCAAAATCCAAAAATTTCAAAAATCCGAGATAGCAGTTTTGTAGCGCCGTCTTTTCTCTACACAACCACATAAAGAACTTTAAAATTGCTTGTGAACTGTAGAATTGGTGAGCGTTTCAAGATGTCATGTTTTTTGCTCATTTTTACTCGAACATGACCTCAGTTTGACCTCAATAACTCCTGACCTGAGGTGACCTGTGACTTGAAATTTTGTGTGAAGGTGTCAAATTGATGTCCGGTAAGGTACCCAAAATTTGGCGGCGCTGCGCGCCGCCGTTTTCTAGCTATTTAAGAAAAACCACAGGGGGGGCCAAAATGGCCCCCCCCCCCATCAGGGCGCGGGTTAAGCCTTTTTCTATCCGAATTTAGTCCATAATTTGATTTACATCGCAAAAAAGACTGAATTTACCTTTCGTCCTTAGACGTGAACAAAAACACGATAAAAGGCTTTATTTCGCTTCTGTATAGCGCAAGAAAGGGCTGAAATGAGCTCGGGCACAGTGAGGGCTAACTTTTAGTTCACGTCATTTGCCGCTATTTGGGAACGGCGGATATCCGTCTACCAGCAGCAGATTCGTGAATACCATTCTGCTGTTGGATACAGTGTTTTGTTGGCTGTGGACAAAAGCATAAAAACGTAGCCAAATTAATGTAGCCTAAACGCTAACAAATGATTAAATCGTCGGCTAGGCCTAATTTCAGACGTTATGATTCGCACTCCTGTCTCCTGATGTCATTCCTCTGCTGGCATATTTTGCTGCATATATACTTGTGGCCCCTTATGTCAAGCTTGAAATTAAGAAGTTGACAAAAAGTTTTTTTTTAACTTCACCTCTGACTTCATGGTATCAGCACTTTTGAAGAGATCTGCACCATGACACTCCATGACATTGGAGCTTATGGTGATGTACAGGGTGTCTCAAAAGTTCGTTGACACATTTCCCACGCCCATAAAGCATATAAAAACCGGCCAAAAATCTCAGGTTTTGGTGTCTGTGTGCACACTAGACAAATATGCATGCTTTGACAACTGATTCGGAAGGTTGGAAATCAAACTATTTGCTGTATCTCCAAAAATATATGTCCATACCGATTTTCGTCGCTCCGTCAGCTGCCGGAGGCTGATAAAAGGTAACCAGCTTTCAAGCTCTTGTAGGGGAATCCCCTCCAGTTTCTGCGTCAGATTTAGGTTTGACGAGCTCCCCGGCAACATCCGCTTCTCCCTGAAAGCCGACAGCTTGCATCGACACCATCCGTGAGCATTTTGTAGGTCTTCTCTGGCGCAAACTCCTTCATGAATGACTGGCGCCGACCTCACAAGCACCATTTTCCTTTTCAAAACAACCCCCTTCCTGAACAAATGGGAAGCGCCATGGGCGAATTTTTCGCAGCATATCATAGAAGAATGTGTCGGCCATCTGATTCTTAGACACGTTGTGCAAATTTTGCAATTCCCAAACGCTCATCATTCCCCATGACAATACCTTCGTTGAGTTGCGGAGTGTTTTCTTCAGAAGAGGTTCTGCTTTGTAAACGGCCAAAACCTGTCCATCGTGCGGTTTTGTCGGGATTTTGTGTCTAAAAGGAAGCTATTCGCTCCAGATCTGCCTCTTGAAACTTCGTAGGATAAAAATTTACATTAATTGACACTTTTGGAGGGTCAGTTCGTCAGTTGTCCTTGGCATTGATGATTTTCGTGTTATTTTTCCCCAAAATTTAGCGTTATAGATATTATAAACAATTTCAAATGATACTTTGTCTTTATTTTACGGTGACCTGCAATTTTTGAAACTGGTTAACCTCTGTCTGTGAGCTTCTTGTCAGTTTTCAATAGTTATGACTTCATTTTCAGCTGCTTTCCGGAGCACGAGTCTGCTGCCGTGCGAGGGTCGTTCAAAACGCTGTTAGTCTCGCATGGTTTTGTCCTTCAAAAATTTTAGCCGCCGTTTTTATTAGATGATCATCATGTTGTACTCATCCTCGCCGACAGTTTGCCATGGGTCATTTCCTACTTAACCATTCCCATTACTTCTGAAATAGAGAGTTTCTCAGTCGACCCGATTTTGCGACCTCCATTTTCATGCCTGACCCATGGTCAGAGATGAACCCTTTTTGTAAGCGCATGAAGGGTCGAATGCGCTTGAAAACAATGAGGCTGCTTGAGGAAGGTTGTTACGAATGCCCATGCAAAATTTCGACCGTTAATTAATTGTTGATTTAGAATTATTGACAAAAAAAAGCATGACTGGTACCTGTCAACGAACTTTTGAGACACCCTGTACGGTTCTGCGTAAGCTCGAATATTTTATCAGTGATCTCGTCCAAAAATAGATGCAAGCCTAAAAATACATACAGTTACAGAGTCCTCACAGACTCTTGGTGCCTCAAAATTTCAATGCGATAAACATTTGAGTTTGCCATGTGCTGATGATACGTATCGAAAATTTGTTTACTGAAATTTTGTTCTCATTAGTCTCATTAGTATCATGTTTCATTTATCTCCGAGAAAATAAATGTCGCAAAGCCTTTGGCTCAGCCTTTAAACACAATTAGTCCATCAGAGTGTTCTTACCCATCACTGAAATAGTCCAGTTCGATTGTATCAGGTCACAGATAGTTTAATATCTGAATTAACCCGCACCGTCACATCAAGTTTGACCTTCATTATATTTGTAGAAAGCCATGTGCGGCTGCATTCGATCAACCTTATAACTCATCTTTCCGCGTGAGTCTGAACCGAGTTAATTGGTCGGAACATGATGGCGACAACGCGGCTAATCTAGTTGGTACCGATGATGTACGACTCCCTTTTAATGTCCTCCCCCTTCCATCAGGTTCTCCCCATACCTAGTGCTGCTGTTTACCTGTATTTTGTTTTACGGCTTGTCGTACCCCACCTTACGTGAATGTTCTGACTGTATACAGAGTGTGACGGTATTCTGACACTTGATGGTATGCATCGAATCATTTTTTGTCTTTCTTGTCTCTCTGTGTCCCATGTGTCTCCTGTTTCTCCCTACCACTAGTTATACGTTCTGACCCTCTGTCTCTGCCTGTCGTCACCAATCACTCCCGGTGGAGCTGCCGTATGTTCTACCGTCTGTGTTTCCCCACCAATGCGCAGATGTTATGTGTACCTACAGCCCTTCTGACTCTCCCCGCCGTCACCTATCGTCCCCGGTGGAGCTGCTGGATGTTTAACTGTGTGTCTCGTCTCCCCACCAATACGCAGATGTTGTGACAGTCTACAGTCGTTCTGACCCTCTGTCTCTCTCCCGTCTTCGCCAATCGTTCCCGGTAAATCTGTTAGATGTTTACCGCCTGTATCTCCCCAACAATGTGCAGATGGTCTGTGTACAACCGTTCTGACCCTCTTTTCTCTCCCTCGTCGTCGCCAGTCGTTCCCGGTGAAGCTGCTGGTGTCCTGTGTTTCATGTTCTACAGTCCTTGTCTCCCCACCCAGTGCGGTATGCTGGCTGTACACAGTCGTTCTGACTCCCTCTCCCGTCGTCGCCAGTCGTTCCCGGTGAAGCTGCTCGTGGCCGGCGTGGCGTGTGCGCTGGCTGCCATCGCCGTCCACCGTCTGAAGCTGTTCTAGCGGCGCCCTCGGCCGCTGGTAGCGCTCGGCGCGGCCGCTCCTTTCTCCCAGCTGCGCCCTCCAGTGCCCTCCCGGGCGGCCACTCCGTGCCCAACCGTCCCGCTCAGATACCCCTCTATGGCAGAGATTCTGTGCTCACAAGTGTCGGCGCTCAAGTGGCTCGCTCACAGCGCTGAATAGTGATATGGAGTGAGGCCGGTCAGTGGTCCACTCAGCGTATACCGGTGGCGGCGTCTGTGTATCTGTGAGTGTGGAGTGAACTGAACAGAGTGGACTCGGTGGGTGGGAACGGTGACCTACGCCCAGTTTAAACGGTACTCCAGAGCATGATTATATGATTATTGGATGAATGTGTGAACACTGCGGGCATAGCCCGATATCGTGCCGAGCAAAGAGTGAGCCCAGAGCTGGACTTTTGCCCCCAGAACTGGGAGCGAGAGAGATTATAACCGTGTCGGAGCTCCGATGTCCGCGAAGCGGCGGACCGGGGACGGTCGGCCACATCGCTAACACAGAGAGAAACGGAAGGGAATCGTGGACCAATTGTTGCTGATTGCTGTTGTATTGTGTTGCACTGCACCGAGCCCAGTTGGCACTTGTGAGCAGATGCCGAATAAATTTATCTAGTCCATACCGTCTGTGGGGAAAAGGAGGCGCGAGAAGACGTCATGTGCAATCGGAATCGGAATGATGAGGTATCGGAGTACGGAAGCAAAATACTAAATCAGTAAGATCACGGTACTATGTATCGTAACGGTGTATAGGCCCATGTCAATGTAAGAAGAACGCAGTTGGAATGAGATGTTCAAAGGACATCTGTTATGACAATTTTCCGAGTGGTGGCATGGTGCAAAAAGGTACGGTTGATTTTTACGTGGGATCATTTGAATTTTGTGGTGACTTTTAATAAGATGACGATGTGAACATCCACTTCAATATCTTCATTATCGGTTCATTGCTAGCGAAGTATTTCCCCCACGTAGAGAACGGGCATGCTTAGGTTGCAAATCTTTATCTAGCCCTCGACGATTATAATGGGATCTCCATTGGTGTTAAATTGCGTGACGTAAACGGATAACCGTGAATGCGATTGGTGAGACGTAATTTGGTACAAGATTATTGTAAATTGTGTCAATAAAAGAGCACAAATGCTCTTCCGACCCAATGAGGCCAACGCTAGTGGCCTCATTGTCATATTATCAGAGAGCATCATCGATTAAAACACTGAAAAAAATTCATACTAATGAAGATATTTGCTGTAAAAGAAATTAGGTGCAGATTAGGTCAAATCGGGTGCATTCGCCGGATAGCCCGTCGTGAAAACGGCTTTTATCAAGTTATTGTGAGATCGATTTGAGTTGAACCGGGTTTATATCGTCGAGATGTTTATATCGCCGAGTTAACATTGAAAAACTACCAACCACTGTAAACAATCTTATTGAGAAAAAAAAAAATAACGTGAACTCCCTTACTTCTACAGTACGTTTCCTTCTATGATCGCGATCAGCGATGTATGTACAGGTAATCAGGTATTGTATAGGTAATCCGTTATAATGAGTTAAAATTGTAATCAGCAGAAGTAAGTACCGCGGAAGTGCCGACCGACCGCCGACTGACTGGAAGGTAGACTGTACCGCAGCGCACCGTCCGCACTCCACAGCCGCGTTACACATTACACCGGCGCGGCGGTGGGTATGCTGCGCCGCAATACACACCGAGTCTGTGTGCTTGGCGGCGAGTCCGCTCTTATATAACCTGTGCGCTGTAGTTTCGGCGCTGGATTTGGAGGTTTATTGATTAGTCACTAGTAGGCATGGCACGGGGAGGGACTGACAGACAGCACTGGAACATTGAGCTGCACGGCAATATGCGTGCAACATTTGAGATTGAAAAGTAGGTAAGAAGGTGTTATAATTCATAAAATGTATGGTTTTGTTGTGACAGTTTATCTTTAAATGTATAACCGTTTATCATTTAAGGGACCCTCCCACCTTCAAAAAAGTTAATGAATTGGCACGAAAGTGATGTCGCTCGGTTCAGAAAGAGCGAAAACGAATATCTACCAAATTTCATCGAAAAATATTCACCGGTTTTCAAGATATTAGACTTTTACTTTTGTTTACTTTTTGGGATCTCCGCTGTTCCTAGCGACTTTATTTGAAAGTGCGGCATTTGTTGCGCGCAAAGCAGCATATACCACCGCGTGCTACAAAACGTTTTAGTAAAAGATTTAAAAATCGTTAGATCTCCGCTGACGTCACAAATTCTAAGGGGGCATACCAATGCACTAGCCCCTTAGAATCCGAAAACTGCAAGTTTGAAATTCCATATCTCCGAATTAAAGCATTTGTCGATGTTGTGAGTGCCCAAACCGGTATTTGCAGGCCATGGCCACCAATTTGGCTATCTCAACTCAAAACTAATGTTAAGGTGGGAGTGTCCCTTTAAGTGAATGGTACGCTTTTATAAAATGGATCGCTAAAAATGAAAGAGAACCTAACCCCAGAAGTTATTAGTTACTTCGTCGCAGCGACAGAAAAATTGCATTTAATGTTGTATGCACCATCCCATGTTCCTGTGAAAAGAGACGCCCATCCTGGCTAACCAGTTGTTGATACTGTTCTGACTGCGCCACGTAATACCTCTCCGCGGACTGGTCCGTTATTTCGTCATTATCAAGTCATTATTGCGTGTTCTCACCTCACCAGCCGCTGGCCGCCGCCACCGTCCCTATAAAAGTGAGAAGTGACGTCGCAGCTTCGAGAAGTGCCGTCGTTCCAGTCGCCACGAAACTCCGTCATGAACATGATTATGTCGTCATGGCAACATGGGCTGCAATCGCTTCAAGAGAAGGCAATCGGATCGAACCAGATGCGATTCTCTGAAGACAATGTATGTAGCTGGATGAGCATCTGGAAAAGAGATGATCGATTTTAAAACGGGATTCGAGACGGAATGATGGTCGTTTTTCGCAATCTCTTGTAACAAGAAATGCATTTTGGTCGCCGTGCCGAACCAAGATCAATTTTGATTATTTTCAGCCCGTCACCTGCGTGCTACATGTGGAAACTTTATTTCGATCAGTGGCAATTCCATGCTGAAGCGCAGACATCTAATCCTTCTTTTCGAACACATGCGCAGACATCGTTTTCTTTTTTCAGGAGTTGTGTGAAATTGATGCCCGGAGAGGTACTGAAAACGGCGAGTCGATATTCGCAGCCGTTTCTGAGTTATCTGCGAAAAACACAGGGACCCCCCCCCCCCCCCAGCGTCGCGGGTTTAAGTGCGGACTCGCCGCCAAGCACATCGACTCGATGTGTATTGCGGCGCAGCATACCTACCAGTACCGTCTGTAATGTGTTGCGCGGCTGTGGCCGGTGCGCTGCGGTACAGTCTAACTTCCAGTGAGACGGCGGACGGACTCGGCACTACTGCAATGCTCATTGCCATCACCGTGCACCGAACATACGGATACGGATACCGCGGGCTTGGGGCATTGTACCCGAGCTCTGGAGTTCAAACTCAAAAGCTCAGTCAATATGTGGCCTCATGTATGTACTGTGTGGATTACACAAGAGATTCCGTTTGCCTACACTTTTATAAGTGAAGTTAAGGTGGTACAAATAAGTGATATCCAGATCCCATAAGCTCCTATCTTTTATCTAGCTTTTTCCGATGCCTTTGATTTCTGTTGCGTCCATTTTTCACGTCCGTCGGTCCGGCCCGCCCCCCCCCCCCCCCCTCCTCCAACACATCCGGTCTGCAGCCGGATCACGACCGTCGGCCGGCCATGAGCCGTGCGCCTGCGTCGGATCGACACGTGTTGCATCAGCGACGCGTCGAGCCGTCGGCGCCGACGCATCGAGTCCGACGGCCGGCGCGGCGCACGTGCGAATCACGCGGCGGGCCTGGGCAGCGGCGCCGGTGTTCAAATCTCGTCTCGCTTCAACCGTGGTTCGGCCGAGACTGACGTGTCGTCTTGGCCGGAGGATGCAGGTCGAGCTGGCAGAGGGTCGGCCGTCGGCACGGCGCCGCCGCCGGTCGATCGATGTCGGCCGTGCCCCGGGGCGATGGCGAGGGCGGCCGGGGGCTGCGCGCTCGGCGACCGTCCGCGCGGCACGCCGGTCACCTTGTGCCGTCCTCTGACACGGACTCCGCCGCCGGCGCCGCCGCCGCTGCCGGAGACGGAGACGGTCACACAGTGAACCGCGGTCCGTGCCGAGACACACATGGAGAACGGAGAGGTGCCCGCCGAGGCCGACGGCCTCATGGGCAAGAAGGGCAAGTACTCGCCGACTGTAGCGAGTGGTGCCGACGCCGCGCCGACCAAACGTGAGTGACCCGGCGCCCGACCGGACCGGACTCTGTGATCAGTCGATACACGGTGATCGATATTCGGTGCGTGAGGGACCTTGATTGGTAGGCATTGTATGCAAACGGTTTCAGGATATTTTACCTCAGACGCATTCAATAATATTCATTATATCAGCTATTATTATCGGTGTTCTATAAATTTAATTGTTCTTTTATGCCAATGAACCGCAAGTCACATGTAAGCTGCTCATTTGGTTCAATTCACTAATTCACTAACGTAGCCTAAATCTCATTCAAACTAAAATGACATGACGATTGCAGCATAAATTATAGGTACCGTATTACGGTCACACGCTGCGGTGCATGACGGGTGTCATTAGGTGTCCGTGTCGATAGTCTAGGTTTAGTCGAAAGGAGATGAATTGTTTTGCAAGCCATTTGTGGTTGCTTGGATCTTCAAAAGAATTAGCATTGTTATCCCTCGCATTTATTGGGGAAGGGTTGAACGAACCCCCTCGGTTTCTGGGGAATAGCTCGCGCAAAAAGCGGCCGAGCGCAACGAAAATTCCAGTGCCCTCGACCTCGAGATAAACAACTTAAAATTTTCTTATTTTTTCTCTTACCTAAATTAAATTTTCTCTTAAAATATCATGACCCTACCTGACCCAAATGACCTTTGACCTAGCTGTGACCTATTTCTCGAGACCGTGTTTTGCCGGAATCGGGATTCGGCGTATGTCGGCTCGCATTATCGGCGCATTTGCAGTCTTGTTGTTGTTTTAAACGTTCAGACACGTGAATTGATGTTGGTCTCATGCATTATGGTTGGTGCTTAGGTCACGTGAAGGTCAGGTCAGGTCATTGAGCTTTGATGACCTTGATCAACTTTTTGGAGTTCGACATAGGGTATTTTTTTAGCTGATTTTGAATTTGGCAACCATTTCAGCATTTACGAAGTAATTTTTTGGTGCCTTCTTAATATGTCAAGAAGCTGTCAGTGGTGGTTGACACCTACTATGAAAAGGACTACGGATACTCGCTAACGTCACAAAGTCTAAGAGATATTCAAATGCATTAGCCCCTCAGAATAAAAAAATGCAGAGTTTGAAATTGAATATCTCCGAATCAAAGCATTTCTCGATGTTTAAGTGCCCAAACCAGTAATTACAAACCAGGAACCCCAATTTGGATATCTCACCTGGCGGGCTCCGCCGGGACAAGAAACTGGCGGGGGGGCCGATTCGGCCCCCCCCCTCAGATCTCAAAAACTACACATCGCAGCGACAAACGGTAAACGGCATCGGATACGCACGGTCAAGATCTACAATTTTTACTAAGGTCATTTTCAGGTCAGGTCAAAGATGACGTCACAGGGGTCGAAAAAGTCAAAATGGCGGCGCTAGATATGGAGAGAGTTTTTCTCGAATAACTTTCGAATTAGTCAAGATAGGAACAAACTAAGGGCATCATCGTGATCCTCTCGTCAATCCGCATCGAATGATATATATATGTTGACCTCGAAAGGTCAAGGTCAAAGGTTGACCTCAGGTCACGTGACCTCGAGGTCATCATGTATATCATTCGATGCGTCTTGACGAGCTGAACACAATGAGACCATCCACGCGTCTGTATCTTGTTCCTGTACGGAGTTATTGGCCAAAAACCTTTGGTGACCTTTGATGACGTCACATGACCTCACAGCTTCCCAACAGCAAAACAGACCTCAAGGTAGTCAAGGTTGATCGTATATAAAGTCATGTATGGTATATGGGGCCATTCTGACCCGTTTTAGTGGTAAAAACAGGGAGTTGATTTTTCCCCCATTGACTTATAATGGGGAGGTCGCGAAACTGACCTGACCTTAGGTCACCGATATCAAAATTCTGAGATATACAAATTGCACATACTGGTACCCTAACTAAAGCCTGAAGAGAAGAAATTGTTCGGTCAAAAACTCTAGCTCTGGCGTGATTGCAAACTTTTCTGAGGTAGGGTCACCAAACCGCCTCTGGTGACCTGACCTGAGGTCAGATCAACTAAAAATTTTCAGACATGTTGCGTAGAAGCCTTTTAGGAAAAGTCAGAAAATTTGAGCTTCCTAGCTCAACGCGTTTGGGAGAAATAACCAAAAAACCTCAGGGGGGGGGGGCTCCTGAGGCCCCCCCCCCCCCCGCCAGGAATAGGGTTAAAACTTATGTTAAGGTGGGATGATCATTTTAAAAGCAATAAGCATACTTTTTGTGTAACAGTTTTTTAGTGTGTGAGAATGCCTTCCCCACGCGCCAGCTTATTCGGTCTTGCGCCATGCATCGTTAGTTTGTTCTGGAGTGTTTGTCCGCGTCTTCATTGGTTATGGCGATGAAACTGAATGTTATCCGTCTATGCAGAGCATTCTTCACTTGCAGTGATTTGCTCGATAAGGGCTTTGCGACCCAAGCGGTCTTGTCTTCGCTAGAAATAACACTTATACCTACCAGTTCACTTTTAAAAGTGCATATAGCTTCTTTGGTTTTAATGGAAAGGACGTCACTTAGACGGTTTCGTCAGAGATAACAAATGACTTTTTTCATAAACCATTGCGACAGAATCCGTGAGGTATACGTTTCACTAAGCACATAACGGCGTCACTGGAAGGATTCTTCGTCAGTCACCCATCCTCCCATGGGGGCCAGTACGATACATTGTCATTGTGTACGCTGAGAAAAAAAAACAGCGACGACCGCTTTCCCCGGCTATATGCAACTGGGCTCCCTTCCAATACAGAATGGATGGCGAGCGACGGACGAACAGGCGCCAGAGTCACGACACTGGCTCGTGATATCGGGGGGGGGGGGGGTCGGTGGGTCAGGGGTCAGCGTGTCGGTGGGGCACGACAGCAGCCTTCAGCCAGCGGTCATCACCGACGACGACAAATGACGTCGCTGTTGAATCCATCGACAGACAGCGACGTTCTTTTTCCGAACACAACTGAATGTCGCAATCCGGAAATAATCCAACGACAGACGTTAATGTAGCGTGATTTATATCCTTGACTTTCAAATCCACGACATCACCGTGATAGCTGGACGTGTTTGGACTTAGGGATATGCCATGATATCACATCGCCACTTACAGAGTGTGATTGTGATGTTAACCATCGTCGCCCGACGCCCGTATTAACCCTCGCATGTGTAGGGGGGGGGGGGTCGGATGGACCCCCCCATGGTTTTTCGCGAATAACTCGCGTAAAAAGCGGCCGATCGCGACGAAACTCTCAGTACCCTCGCATTGATCAATTTTACACCCACCCTGAAAATTTCATGACCCTGACCCAAATGACCTTTGACCTGTGACCTCTTTTCCGAGACCATGTTTGCCCGGAATCGCGATTTCGCGTATGTCGGCTCGCACTAGCCGCGTGTTTGCAAGCTTTTCGTGGTTTGAAACGTTCAAACATGTGATTTGATGTTACTCCCGTGTGTGTCAAGGTCACCTGAAGGTCAGGTCAGGTCATTGACCTTTGGTGACCTCGGGTGACCTCGGGTCACTTTTTCGAGTTTGACATGTTTCTAGGCTAGTTTTTGGAGCTGAGCTCGAATTTAGCAACCATTTGAACATTTACGAAGTAGTTTTGGTGACTTCGTAACATGTTACGAAGCTGTCAGAGGCGGTTGACACGAATACCCGTCACGACGCCTACTGGTTGACCTGACCTGACCTGACCCGACCTGGTCTAAATGCTTCAAGACATCATCTGTGATCAAAACTAACACGATATTCGTGATCAGCACCCCGAAAAACCCCTTAGCAGCCACACTTTACCCCAGCCAGCCTTCCCAAATGGGGCCCATATGGGCCCCAAGTGGGCAGCAAACTGGGGCCCATCTGGGCTGCCCACTTGGGGCCCAGATGTGTTTGTCATGGGCGTCCAACTGGGTCTCATATGGGCAGCCCAGATGGCCCCATATGGGGCCCAGCCGGGGCACATATGGGTCCCACATGGGCTTTCCCAGCCGGGACCCACATGGGTATAAGCGAAAAATCCCACATGGGGCTCATGTGGGTTCGAAATGGGACCCATATGGGGCCCAGCCGGGTCCCATATGGGCTTTCCCAGCCGGGACCCAAATGGGTATAAGCGAAAAATCCCACCTGGAGCCCATGTGAGTTCGAAATGGGACCCAGCTGGGACCCATACCCAGCCAACATTATTACCTTGGCCCCACATGGGGCCCACGTGGGCCACTTGGTGGAACCCATGTGGGCAGCCCATGTGGGGCCCACATAAATTTGTCCCTGGGTAAATGGTAGGGCCCACCTGGGCTGGCCCACGTGGGCTCAAGGTGGGTACCATATGGGGCCCACCTGGGCTCAAGATGGGCACCATATGTGGCCCACCTGGGCTGGCCCACATGGGCTCAAGGTGGGTATCATATGGGGTCCACGTGGGCCAGCAGATGTGGGCCCTAGGTGGGCCCCATGCTGGCTCACCTCCCTAGCATCGTTTGTATTAATCAATAAATATTCACCAAAGCCCATCTTAGTTCCCACCAGAACCTACAATTAATTTCAATATGATTATAATATAATCGATGTCTGCTATTTCAATCACTCCCCCTGATCATTGCTGAACGTTCGCCACCGCAACAAAACAAACTGTCAGTGATCAATATTTATATTATCGATAAACACAAAAATGCTGTTTAAACTCTCTCCTCTCTTCTGTTCATCTCTAGACTTCTTCTCTCATCTGCTCCTCCGCTTAAAGGGACCATCCCACTTAACATTAGTTTTGAGTTGAGATAGCCAAATTGGTGGCCATGGCCTGAAAATACCGGTTTGGGCATTCACAACATCGAAAAATGCTTTAATTCGGAGATATGGAATTTCAAACTTGCAGTTTTCGGATTCTAAGGGGCTAATGCATTAGTATGCCCCCTTAGAATTTGTGACGTCAGCGGAGATCTAACGATTTTTAAATCTTTTACTAAAACGTTTGGCAGCACGCGGTGGTACTATTGGTCTCAAGATAAGGGTCCAGGCGACCTGTAGGTTTGATGCGGTGAATACCCCCACCTCCGCCACACTCGCTCGGTGCTACGGAGCTCCGATCTCGCGACCGGTCACCTGTACTTGTAGACTGTGCCGCATGGCATAGCAGTTGGGCGGGCCAGCGGAGCTTAGGCGGAAACTAGCGCCGCGTTTGACAGAGAAGGACGCTCACCATTCCGGCGGGAGGGCCGCTCGCCATTTTAACTCCATGCAGCGCCCCGGTGACAATGAAAGACACTACATGAGGACGACACTACAGGGTTCCACAAAAGTTATTATGTCCACTACCTATGACAACACTTTCCGGTTCCTAATCGTGTCTACACCTGAGGGATGACGATTTAGGCTGCACTCCTGCATTGCACGGTCCTTGGCCGCAGAACATGAGGTGACGAACGAACCTCGGGTCACGGATCACCGAGCTACGGCCAGTTTCACAGAGATTGTCCACCTGAACGGCTGCGTCGCTACATGAAGGTCTGAAATTTTTATCAAGGGAGCTGAACCAGACAGTCGGCATGCTCCAGGCCGAAATGGCACAGCGTGTCATAGCTGATTGGTTGGGACATCTGCCTGTTGTTTTTGTTTGCAAGTCTTAATTATGGGCGAACTGTCTGCACAGTCCGGTGTTGTTGGTATACGCATACGGCTGCTGGCAGAGTTGCTGATCGTTCCAGTTTGCCGGCGTGCGCCTACCATTTCAAACGTTACAAAAATCGCATTGAAAAAGGCGGCCGGGAAGAGGGGCCAGTAGTTAGCGACAAAATTGGCCAAGCGGCTCGCGCTGAAGCGCTATCACATCTCCAAACAGGACCGTGAGACGCTATTGGAAGAGCTCTCCGAGGCTCATTACCTACCTTCGGCCCAATACTAAGCCAACGCATGGTCAATGACATGTTGGCATGCATTTTCAATCAGGACGGCGCGCCAGCTCATCGCTCTGCCAAGGCCTATCGGTGGTGCGAATCAGTGTTCGCCATGGGCCGGGCCAGCCCAATGGGCCATGGGCTGGGCTGGGCTACGGGCTGGGCTGGGCCCTAAAATATGAAGGATCGATGGGCTGTGGATGGGCTGGGCCAAAAAATGTTAAGTGGAGTCAGGGGTTACATAGTCAGGTTATACATAGCTTATTACTGTGCAGTGTGTAATACTCAAAAACGAGTTAATAAAGCACGCATGCAATGTCCATTGTGCATGCTGCTCGCAAATGATTGTTTTTTGCTACATTTGGATACCTATGTGTCTTCAATAGCTTTTAAATCCGTTCATTTTTGACGGGCTGGGCCGGGCTGGGCTTTGACACTTTTACCATGAATGGGCTCGGGCTGGGCCGGGCTGTGAACCCATGGGCCTGGGCTGGGCTGGGCTGGGATTTTGCGGCCCGTGGCAAACACTGGTGCGAATTGAACGTGTCAGACTTCTGAAGGAAAGAGATGCTAGCCGGCTGCCATTCGGACCTCATCCTGATCGACGAACTTCAGGCTATCGTCCAGCAGGACCTGGACAAACAGAAGCCGGCGGCCAGCCTCGGCGCCTTGTCGTTACAGCTCAAACGGGCATGATAAAAAAATCCAGCCGTATTTACTGCACAACCTAGTTACCAGCATGCAAATTTGCGTTCGTATGTAAGTTCCTGTTCGTGGGAAATAAACTGAACTCTAAAGAGAATCGCTGTCCCCAATGTAGCAACTTAGAGAGAACATTTTTTTAGAGGATAAAACTTATGCCGGACCATGTAGCTCACATCATTCTGCATTGCAGTTTCACCTTATGACTGCAAGACGTGGCAGTTTGTTTAGGACGTAGCAATTAATGTTGTCATGATCGGCATACCGCCGACAACGTCATTTATCACTATTTATACCATTATCTTAACGATTGCATATTTCAACCTTCATAACTTTTAATTTCCTAAGTTGTTTCATATGATTTAATTTATTGCGCTGAACAACTTTTGAACAGTTCATTTCAAAAACTGCATTGTTAAAGCTTCGGTAGGGTTAACCAGTAAACAATATGTAAAGTGTTACTCTCGCCCCGTTCGCTATGTGTTCGCTTCATACTTCTATAGAACGTGATATCATTCCAAGAAAGCACGAATAGTGTAGAGTATAGAAGCCATTCCCACCGATGGGACTCGAAGCGACGCAGCTAGGTAATGCATAAGACTGATTGGCGATTTCAGCTTATAGACAAGACAAGGCTAACGTTCTCAAAAATCAAATCCACACGGAACAGACATATTTCAAGAGTGCACGTGTCTCGTTGTCGTTGTATCCGTTATTCCTCGTCAGTCGTCGGACCTATCGGCTTTCTGAATACCGAGAGGGGTCTAGAGTGGGGGGGGGGGTGCTGGACCCCGCCGCCGTTTCACCCATAATTAAGCTAAACGCCTTGCAAACAAAAACAACACCCAGCGATTCACAATCAAGTTAAAGAAGCGTCAGAGCAACATGTGACCTCTGAGGTCAGGTCACGTGCACAGGTGCAGGGTGTTCATTAGCGAATAGTAAGCCCCCGCTGGAGCCCCAAATGATCGCCGGCCATCGTGCAGACGAGGCCTTCGACGACACACGGCAGCGTTCAGTTCATCAAGGGTCTTGGACTCTTGAGTTCGCTCCGCAACTTGAGTTGCTTGAGGTTAAACGGTGAAGTCCAAGCAGGAAAAATCCAGACTGCAGAGTGACCAGGGGTGCTGGGATCTTGTTCAGTTGCTCGAAGGTGATGAGAGTCTAGCGATTCTTTAATAATCTGTCCAGTATTCACGTTCGCAATGGATTAAGAAACCCTGGGAAGGCATTTTTAAATATATGGACTAATGATGTCAGTTACAGAAAGTTGTGATACCGATTCCAAACCAAATACCAACAGGAACCGTGGGAAAATACCGAAACCGAACCGACTTGGGAATATCAGGGAAATACCAACTTTTTACCAAAGTCACAGTCTCTTTTACATTAGCGAGGACTCACAATACCTACCAACAAAATACCAAATGTGTTAGCCTCGAAACGCCAAATACCAAGTTGGTATCGGTTTGGTATCGGTATGCCAAAAAAGTTGGTATTCGATTGACATCTCTAAGATGGACAATCCTCCACAATATGAAACTAAACTGGAAACATTATCGCCCGATCCTAATGACCGTCATCTACCCTGACAGCATGGTGTCGAGGCTGGAAGCGTGCACCTTTTGGCTCACGGCTCAGTGAAGCGGACGAATGGTTCGAAAGGGTGATATTGAGTGACGAGAAGTGGCTCGCGCTACAGCAAGCACCCGCAAGAATAATACAGGCTCCTTCGCCGAAGAATACACAAAAGTTGATTCCATACAAGGATGTGCACGGAGCGAAGGTCTTGGCCGAGGTCTGCTGCACGGAGAAGCAAGCTTTCATCGAGCGACACAACTGATTTCTGTTTGTGCGATGTAAAATGTCTAAGATTTATCATTCCAACGGTGAGCTGCTTATGCATTATGTCTTATGCCTCTGGCAGGACTGACTTTATGTCATCTTTTATTGATTACCCTGTAATTTAGGGGATAGCGCGTGGATGTTTAAATGCGGTTATCCCACACCGTAGACAGCGTTTACACTTGCTTTACGTGTAAAGAGAGAAAGTGTCGTGTAACTGATTTGTTAAACGTCTAGACGATTAACAAACTGTTAAACGTCTAGTAGACATTTCGTCTGATCTGAAATATGTCGTATTGTTATATAAAATGAATTATTTACCATTAAGCACCCGAAAGATATCGGCGGTACGGGATGAAATTATTAAACCGCTCGTAGGTGGAAAAAATATTTTAAACGTCTCGCCTAACGGCTTGACGTTTAAAAGATTTGTTCTACCTATTCGCGGTTTAATATATAATCACCCCGTATTTCAGTTGGAACGGTAGTTAATGACAAAAAAGCTCCAATATCTATGTAATGTCGTTTATGACGTTGCACATGGTTCAAAACGCAAAAGTTGAGCATCTATCTTGCACGGAGTGAAGCGATACGAGCACGACTCCATGTGCAAACGACAGTCTTAAATCATTTTCTATCATCAAAATAACTTTTAATATGTCCCGTTCCTTGTTGAATTACGATGGTGAGGTCACGTCATTGACCTAGATTAACGTGAACTTTATAGAAAATAACGAGTCAGAAAAGTTGCAAGGTCTCGGAAGAATATGAAGTCCTGTGAATTTTATTTATCTGCAGAAGTTGACCTAGCAATGACGGAGTTGCCAAGCCGCAATATTTTAGGACCGAGTGAAGTCTTTTATGACGTCAAAGGTCAGTGACTCGACGAGAATTGAAAATGTAATTGGTCGTTGGTGTCACCAGAGAATCGGCTTGAATCAAGTCAGGTGTGCTATTTTCAGCTTTCTATGGTTGCCTTGTTGAGAGCAATCGCAAGAAGTCTGGGGTAGGTAACACCCGTCAACCTCAACCATGGGAAGTTATGTATGCTTTTGCGGAGTGAGCTTTAAAACTAGTGCGCCCCATGCACTGTCGTTTTTTCCGCTTGCTGTCGGTTTTCCAATATATGGAAGCCAGTTACAGGCGTCTCAGTCTCTCATTGGTCAATCGCACACACCACGTGTGGTTCATCAATGACCAATGAGAAGATGAGAAACGCCAGCAAACTGACAGCATGCTGATTTGGTGATCAAACAGCGCCCTGACCACACCCCCTCCCATCTATCGCTGACACCCTGCTCGGTAAATCGTCTCGAGACGCGACTGAGCAAGGCCCTCCGCCCTTCGACCGGTTACCGCCGCCGGCATAATTACGCCTGATTCCGACTGCACCGCTGAACACCACACTGCGGCGAGCGACCCCGCTGTCAGACTCGGGCCGAACGCACCCCCTCCCCAACCCCCACTCCAGCTGTGGCGAGGGTGAGGGTATTCACCGCATCAAACCTACAGGCTGCCTGGACCCTTATCTTGAGACCAATAGTACATATATGCTGCTTTGCGCGCAACAAATGCCGCACTTTCAAATAAAGTCGCTAGGAACAGCGGAGATCCCAAAAAGTAAACAAAAGTAAAAGTCTAATATCTTGAAAACCGGTGAATATTTTTCGATGAAATTTGGTAGATACCGTAAACCGGGGTGAGTTGATATGGATTTTGAGGTTATTCTAGATTTCGTTAAAAGCCACATTCATTTACGGAATTCTTTTTGTGCCAGTTTCATGGCACATGCCTTGGGGAGGCAATCAGCAAAAATGAATAAAAAATGTATATATTAAGCCCCTTTTTTAAAACGCCAAAGTTCATATCAACTCACCACCCCACAGGGGGTGAGTTGATATGATTTTGGATTTTTCAAAATTTCTCGGCTAAAGAAGCTCAGAGGTGAGTTGATAAAATGCCAGTGTTTAAAAAAAGGATGAGAGAACACATCCTGAAAGAAACCATTAGAAAAATGCTAGTAGTTTGGCAGCAGACCTCACATTCATGAAAACGCAATCATGTCCAACACAGCGCGATCAAAATGGCTTGATTTTAGCAGCATCATTTTTTCGCTTTATGATACTTAGTTTTACTTAGAACATTCTGAACTTGGCTAGTCACGTGTCCTGAAGCCAACGGTATCAAAACTGGCAATATATTTTGGAATTACAAGTGTATTTTCTTGTAATTAAAACACATTGTCAGTTGCGGGTCAAGGTTGATATGCCTCTGACAGAAATAATGGATTGAAATGAAAGAATACATATACTTCTGAGCTTTTGTTGACTGGTAGTCAACAAAATATTAATGAAGTGAAGTGAAGCGAATCTAATTCGGACTGTATTCTAAGCGACATAAAACAGAATTCGGCATCAAAAGCCAAAATTAACCCTCGCACTTATAGGCGGGCGAACGGACCACCTCGGCTTTTCGCACATAACTCGCGCAAAAAGCGGCCGATCACGACGAAACTTTCAGTACCTCTCGAGTTTATCAATTTTACACATGTTCTAAAGATTTCATGACTCTGACTCAAATGGTTTTTGACTTGTGACCTGATTCTCGAGACCATGCTTGGCCGGAATCGCGATTTGGCGTAGTCGGCTCACATTATCCGCGCATTTCCAGTCTTTTTGTGATTGTAACGTCCAAACATGTAAATGATGTTGGTCCCACGCAGTATTTTGGGTGTCAACTGTCAAGGTCACCTGAAGGTCAGGTCAGGTCATTGACCTTTGGTGACCTCAGTTCACTTTTTGGAGTTTTACATGTTTCTAGGGTAGTTTTTTTCGGGCCGATTTCGAATTTAACATGCATTTGATCATTTATGAAGTAGTTTTAGTGCCTTCGTAACATGTTACGACACCGTCAGTGGTAGCTGACACTTGACACTCCCTATGGATAGCCGGCAGGACACCTACTGGTTGACCTGACCTGACCTGACCTGGCCTAAATGTACGAAGACATCTGTGAGCAAAACTAACATGACATTCGCGATCAGCAACAGCCAAAAAATAATAAACTCGCTTTACGAACTTCAAATAACCCCCTATTTTCCCGACTTCTGGGTAATTGACCTGGCCTGGAAGGTTAACCAATGACCAAGTTGGTTATCATCGGCTTCCTCGCGTCTCGGGCAACACGCTCATTTTTTCCGCGAAGCTCTAGCTCCACCAGGGGCCAAACGACGATGGGATTCCAACGGACCCCCCCCCCCCCCCATACGTTAAACGCTGGCAAAACACGAATACGGGCGAGGGCTAAACACCAGTCAATTTCTTTATATTGTTTGTTCCATTTCATTTTGCCTCTCATTCTCGGTTGGCAACTGCCAAGCAGGAAAACTAATCAGTTTCACGAGATCAGAATTCCCGCGCTGTTAGCCATACAGAAATGACAGTTCTGTCATTTTCGAAACTACGAATAAATATAACAGTTTTTTTAATCTGTATTTAATATAGGTGTTCCATAGTGTTCCTTTGTAGCTTGTAGGGAGCCATCTTGAGACTTGACAGGGAGCTGTGCTGTGCCTTTTGCATGTTAGGTATGTCCACAGAAAAAAAAACTTTGGGGTTACTGATGTTAGTTGTCGGACCTTCGTCCCCGTCTTGAGTTGAGATTCAGTTTCATAACGTTTCGGCCAGTTACTCTCCGGCCGTCGTCACTCGTCAGGTGTTCTTTGACCCTCAAGGACCTGGATGTTGGTGGCGTTGCGCCGTACGCGTCAAACAGTTCGAAAGCTCCTGTAGTCAGCGGGAATCGAACTCGGGTTTCCCCGGTGATGGTCCACGGTTGTAACCACTCCACTATCGAGGCAGGCTTGACTACGGCCGGAGAAGCTACTGGCTGAAACGTTGTGAAACTAACATCTCAACTCAAGACGGGGACGAAAGTCCGACAACTAACATCAGTGATACTAACAGGCCTCGTCTCAAGCATTCAGAAAAAAAACTAAAGCTTTTGGGGTTGATGGAATGATGTGGGGAAAGAAAAGGAGAAGAGTTGGTCTAATTGACTTTGTCTTACCTGCAGACCCATATTTCATGCTAATTTGCATGCCTACCAGCCTGGTATCAGCTTTTATCATGCATATCAACTCACCACCTGGTGGCATATCAACTCACCACCTGTCACTTTTCTTAAAATTATAAAAAAGCGTTGTTATAGGTGAAACCCAAAACTACCTGGGATCAACAGTAAATTGATGGTAGTTTCTTTCCCAGTGCATGTTGTTTCATGAATATCCACCGTCTTTGCTGTAGGGTGGGGACTTTTCCTTAGTTTCAAAATCAGAAGAAAAAAAGGACTTTGGAAAAAGTAATGTGTTAAGAAGGCACTGCACCACATGCATGCCTTTCTCAGCTATATGCATCACTTATTGGTTGCTTCACTTCACAGAAAAATAAAACTAAAAATTGGTTTACAAATGGATGAGCAGCACACATTTTAACATTTTTCGAGCAATTTATATCAACTCACCACCCCATATCAACTCACCCCGGTTTACGGTATTCATTTTTGCTCTTTCTGAACCGAGCGACATCACTTTCATGCCAATTCATTAACTTTTTTGAAGGTGGGAGGGTCCCTTTAAACTCCAGCTAGTGTCCTCTCCTGGCGGCCTCCGTCGCGGTTCCTGGCACCCGTAAACCACTTTCGTGGCGCCACCTCCAGCTGGCCGTTGTTGGTGTCCTGGGTAAGCCCGTTCCGCCGCACGGCTCCTGTAAAATAAGCACCAGCAATGTAAAAGGTGCAGACACATAAGCGAATTGTGTATTGCCCGTGCTGTGTTCTACCATGATTCTGTATTACCTGCATTAAAAGTAACATCATCTGATTTGACTTGAATTAATTGAGAAATGAACTTAAGATATTTTTTTTGCAGGAAATAATCTGATGCAGAATAAACATACAAGGTCCGATTTAGACCGATTATGATGGACACAAAGGACATTAGTGCTTTATAAGTCGGCTGCTTGGAATTCGCTAATCGGACAGTAATTGACGACACATGAAATAACATATGAATGGGAGTGCTGCTGTTATTCTGACATCCGCTACCAGGTGTCCAAGGGAGTTGGGCAATTAAATAAAGAGATAAAACCATTACTTACTGAACACGACATCAAAAAGCCGGGTACCGCCGAAAGCCCTTTTCCCGTGCCGTCCATTTACGCTAAGTCGCGTAGCGAGTGCGCTCGTCATGACGCCTGCTATCGTCCTTCGGACCGGTGTAAGCGGGGGCGCTTACACCGAGGTCGGCGACAAACAGCCACCCGGAGTATCTGTCCACTGCCACGAGGTACTTCCTGCCGGCGTGATCGGCAAAGTCGATGTGTAGTTCGAACGGCCTTTCCGCTGGCGGTCTCCTCATCATGGTCTCTTGCTGCTGAGCGGGTAGATCTCCCTGGCAGCTGGTACAGCAGCGGGTGACATTTTCCACATCCCGGTAGATCCCGGGCCAGTAGACGATCTGTCTTGCGCGGGCCTTCGTTTTCTCCTTCCCCAGGTGGCTGGCGTGGAGGGCTTCTAGAACAGTCCTTCGTAATCGCTGTGGTATGACGAGCCTGCAGCCGATCCGGCCTGACCGACTGGACATCTCCACCGACCGCAGTGACGCCTTCTACCTCTGGAAGGAGAGATGGGACGACTACGTCCTGATGTCACAGCTGCGACTCGACCAACTAGCGATACAGCTCAAGCTGGCGTCGCTGCGGGCGCGCCTCTCCGAAGAGACTCGAACGCGGTCGTGGTTGCGGCGCGGCCGCCACGGCTACGCATTCCTGCTTCCTTTCACTTTCGTTAATCGCACTTTGTACTCACTATGGGCGGGTTCGAGCTAATACCGACCGCGCCATGTGTCGGTTCCGCCCGAATTAAGGCTTTATTGGACACGCACACCACTCAGAGTCTCAACGCCAACTGGCCCGCCCAGACGCCGCAGCCCCGCCAGCCGGTCGGCCGGTCACCGCCCCGGGCGGTGCAGAGGCGGCCCCAGGCCCCGTCCGGTGGGCCGAGCTCCGCCGGCGGGTCGCCCGCGCAGGGGCGGGCTCAGGCGACACAACCATACGACACAATCACAACATTGACTGTCCAATATCAGCCGTAGCTGGTCTCACAAACATCAACTATGCGACTTCCTCACGACGTCGAAGTGTATTTTGGAGGCATGAGACTAAACAGCGAGTTCTTTTTTCTTGTAATATCATACACATTGGACAGTGAAAAAATAAATAATGGGCTGCCCACATCCAGTCACCTACACCCCACTACATGGGCTGCCCACGCAGTGCCCATGTTAAGCCCACCATACAGGAACACCGCGTGAATGCCTGTGTTCCCCAAAATTCCTGGATATGCCCTCGTACGTGTGCAAGCAATCTCATTATCAAGCATTATGCCTGCCAAAAAATATGTGGGCAGCCCATGTGGGGCCCACATGCAGCCCACATATTTGCCCATCTCTAGCCCATGGCCCACCTAGCCCACCATGCCCATCAACTGCCCATGTGGGGCCCACATGGGCATGCTGGCTGGGGTTTGCCCATTTGGGCCCCACGTGGGCCCCGGATGGGTGACTGCCCAGTTTGTTGGTGCCCAGTCTGCCCACATGCTGCCCGCATCCAGCCCAGATAGGTGTCGGGTCAGTTAACAAAGTTTTGTAGTAAGGTTTGCCCATTTGGGCCCCATGTGGGCCCCGGATGGGTGTGCCCAGCTTGTTGGTGCCCAGTCTGCCCACATGCTGCCCGCATCCAGCCCAGATAGGTGTCGGGTCAGTTAACAAAGTGTAGTAAAGTTTGCCCATTTGGGCCTGTCGCGACCGGGGGGTACTGTGCGTTTGTTGCCTAGCAACGAAATTGTTGTCATATTTTTGTGCTTAGAAAATTAAGGAAAAGGGGGCTTTTGGATGAGAAACTGATTGAAACGGGGTCATTATTATAGCTCATTCTGAAACAGTGAAAGTAAATATGCAAAGCCAAGGACGATGCATTCACTGATTAACAAGTGTCAAAGTGACATTCAAGAAAGGTTTATCTTTATGTTTCAACTTATTTCTTAGTTTATTTTCTCTCGTTAGCCGCAATGTGCGACTTTTGGAACGGTGTTTTTCATTTCGATCAAGGAGCGAAGTGGATCAAGCCTGTACCAAAATAAACATTGATTTCGAAAGTGCATTTGCGGCATTAAGTTTCATATTTTTTAACGGCTAACGGTGACAGTTCCAAAATGTTTGCAAAACTCTAAGATGAACTGCACAGCATAAGTTTAAGAGAAGCTGCTCAGATATAAAGTAGCATGATGCAAACCAATGTAGCGTCTGAATTCAAGTTATCAACTTTGATTAAGATACACTGATTTATTTGCACCAATCATGTCAGCATCTGATTTCAAAAGGAAGCGTGGGAGGATGCTGTCAAATCTCACCAGAGTAAGAAGACGAGCCCTAGTAATGATTGAAAATAGAGGCTCTAGGACGCAGCTGGTCGACATGCTTAAGGAGCTGGACGCTGCACTTGAGTCTTTAGAAGAAGTGAACGAAGAGCTCAAAGAAGCAATAGCAGAAGATGAAGCACTTGTTCAAGAAGCGGTCGATTACATGAAGGTTGCAGAGCAGCAACACGACGAAGCATATCAATGCATACGAGAATATTTGAAATCCAGACAAGGTGAAACACCATCTATAGTGTCGGGCTCAATTCAGTCTCACCAGTCCAGCAGCTCGTTAGCTGCTCGAAGCGCTGACATTGCTTTTCAAGTGAAAGAAAAGGAACGTAAGCTTCTGGAGCGGCGACACCTGAGAGAAAGGGAAGAACAAGAGTTGCGAAGAAAAAATGAGCTTCAAGCCGCTAAAGATGCCGAAGAGTTAGCCAGGCTAGAAGCGCGCCTTACCGCAGCTGCTGAGAGTGAGCTCAGCTGGGACCGCAGAAAGGATTTTGATGGTGAGGCATCCGCAGTTGAAGAGCAAGGAGCTCAAACCGAAGGCGATTCCCCAGCTGAAAAGGAGTCTGAAGATGACAGCCCTGAAGTGCATGTGCCTATTCTGCCGTCCAGCGCCCGTCCTGTGCCAAGCCCAACGCAATCTGAATCTCTGTTCGCAAGAAGTCTCCCAAGAATCACGCTGCCAAACTTCAGTGGTAGTCCGGGAGAGTGGCCAAGATGGTTCGCGCTCTTCCGAACATTGGTGCACGATCAAGCAACCTTAAACTCCACTGAAAAAATGGCGCATCTACAAAACGCAGTAACGGGTCCGGCGCAGCAGCTGATCAGTGGGATGCTCTACGAAGGGACTCTCTATGAAGAAGCGCTGCACGCGCTAGAAAACCGCTTTGGCAGACAAGAGGACATTGTGCAGGCGAAAATGAAGGCTATCTTTGCATGCCCGTCGCCAGCAGATCTAGATCTGCAAGGATTGGAACGGTTTCACTCAGCTGTTCACTCTGCCGTAACAGTTCTTCAGAACCTGAAGTACGAAGGAGACCTTCAAAGCACAGAAAACCTGCGTAGAATAGTGGAGAAGTTGCCGCAAGAAATGAAGCGCGTTTGGAGCGCACACGTCGTTGGAATGGAGCCGGCCCGAGCTACATTGATCAACTTCGACCAGTGGCTCACAAAACAAGTGAGGATCTCTCAGAAGCTCACTGCCGTGACAATTCAAGACACTGATCAAGTCAAAAAACGCGCCTGGCAGTCCAGACCAGCAACTGGAGCACAACATCAAAAGACAAAAGAAAAGACACTGGCGACACTGGCTACAAACACTACAGCCTCACTCGATTCTGACACTTGTGTGTGTTGCAGCGGGAAGCATCATTTGAAGGACTGCGAAGCATTCAGAGCGCGAGACGCCAATGGCCGAGCTGAGCTAGTGTTCAGCTCAGGAATGTGCTTCATCTGCTTAAAGAAAGGCCACATGAGCAGAAATTGTGTCTTTTCTAAGAAGTGTGGAATAGACGGGTGCAGGATGAAACACCACAAGATGCTGCACGGCAGTCACCGTGTAAGGCCTCACGGTGGTGACCAGAGAGTCATAGCCGCAGTAACGGGAAACCGACCAGCAGAGGGAATGACGCTTCTCCAGATAGTTCCCGTTCGAGTGCACGGCCAAGATGGAAGATTTAGAGACACGCTGGCCCTGCTAGATCCAGGATCTCAGACCAGCTTATGCTCGGAAGCAATCATCAGAGATGTGAAGATTTCAGGCGAAGCGCAGTCGCTATGCATCGAAAATGTTGAAGGACGAGGAAGTACCAAGAGGTCTGAAAGGGTCCAGCTGACTCTGAGTCCTTTGTGCGAAGGTCAAGATGTTGACCGCAAGATCCTTGTTCCTGAAGCGTTCTCTGTGCCGCGAGTAAACGTCCGAGCACAGCACATTCCTAAACGATTGAAAGATGACTGGAAGCATCTACAAGGCATAAACATACCTGACTGCTCACAGGGAACAGTGGAGGTGCTTCTAGGCGCTAATGTCCTTGAAGCCGTTCTTCAACGCGAAGCCAAAGTTGGACGAGCAGGAGAACCGGTGGCGGTGCGCACGGCATTTGGCTGGACGTTGACCGGCACGATCGCTGGTTTCGTCCCACCTCAAACCAGAGAGGTGATGTTCATCCACCGTGCGGACACAGAAGACAGGCATCTCGGAGAGTGTGTCGAAGAGTGGTGGAAGACTGATTCATTTGGCACGAAAGTTGAGCTCAAAGGGGAAGCTTCAGCAGAAGACCTGCGGGCATTGCGTCTCCTAGATACATCAGTGAAGAAATGCGGAGACCGATACGAAGCAGGACTTCTTTGGAAAGGCAAAGATCAGAGAATGCCTGACAACAGAGCATCAGCCATGAGAAGACTTCAGAGCCTTGAGAAAGGCTTGTTACGTAACCCGGAAAAGGCTAAGGCGTATGAAGCCGAGCTCCAAGCTTATGTTGAAGCGGGGCACGCACGCAAGCTGTCTCAAGAAGAAGCCGATCAGCGTTTGAAAAAGCGCTGGCTTCTACCACATCACGCGGTAGTAAACCCCAATAAACCCAAGCTGAGGGTAGTCTTTGATGCTGCAGCGACACACCTGGGAGTGTCCCTGAACAGTGAGCTGATGAAGGGACCGGACATGCTGCAGAATCTGGTTGGAATTTTGCTCCGCTTCAGAGAGGAACAGACTGCCATGGTAGCAGACATCAAGAAGATGTTCCACCAGATCAGGATTCGCCAGGAAGACCAGCCAGCATTAAGTTTCTGGTGGCGAAACCTTGACACCACACGACAGCCTGATATGTACCAAATGCAAGTAGCAATATTTGGCGCGAAGTGCAGCCCAGCGATCGCAAATTTTGTACTACAGAGAGCGGCAGAAGACGGCTGCACTGGCACAGAAGAGTCCACAGCAGCCAAGAAAGCGGTTCAGACCAGCTTTTACATGGATGACTTCGTCAAGTCAGAATGTTCCAGTGAAGCTGCACTCAATATGAAAAGAGAAGTCTCCAGCATCCTCGCCAAAGGAGGGTTTTGCCTCACGAAGTGGATGAGCAATGAGGAGAGGGTGCTGGCTGAAGTCCCGGTTGATGAAAGAGCTGTCTTGAAGATAGACTCGTCGGGCAAGTCGTACTGCAGCGTTTTAGGATGCAAATGGACCCCGCAGGACGACTACCTGGCCGTCAAGTGTAGCGTAGTCGCGGTGCCGCCGACGAAGAGAGGAATCCTGAAGCAAGTCGCGTCTATGTTTGATCCTTTAGGGATCGTGGCGCCCTACACACTAGTGGCGAAGAAACTGATCCAGAGTCTCTGGGAAAGAAAGCTAGGCTGGGATGAAGGAATCACAGGAGAAACCCTACATATCTGGAGACGCTGGCAAGAAGAGCTTCAGCATGTTGAGGACGCATGTGTTCCACGGTGGTATGGCGCGCCGGAACAAGAAGTTGACGCTCAGTACGAGCTGCACATGTTCAGCGACGCCTCCGAATTAGCGTTCGGTACCGTAGCATACATCAGAGTATTGTCCAGCGGCTACTATCACAGTCGCTTTGTGATGGCTCGCACTAGGCTCGCACCTCTGCGACAGCTGTCGATAGTCCGACTTGAGCTGCAAGGTGCCGTCATGTCAACAAGAGTAGCCAGTCTTATCAAAAGGGAAATGAACTACAACTTCAAGCGAATCGTCTTCTGGACAGACAGTCAAGTGGTGCTGCAGTTTTTGAAGAACGAAAGTCGGCGATACCACACATTTGTGGCGAATCGTGTATCTGAGATTCACGACACGACAAGCCCAGATCAGTGGCGCTTCGTGCCAGGCTCAGAAAATCCGGCAGATCTCTGCTCAAGAGGAAAGTCTCTGTCAGAGTTGAAAAACCAGCAAGAGTGGTGGCTAGGCCCAGCGTTTCTAGAAAGCAAAGAAGAGCACTGGCCACCACAAGAAGACGTAGGAGACATCAGTCCAGACTGTGTAGAAGTCAAGAGGTCAGCAGCCATCTGTGCGACAAGTCATGCTAGTTCACCAAAAGAAGAGATCACTTCTCTACTGTCCCAGCTCATAGACCCGGCGCGGTTCTTGTTATAACGTGAGCTCTTTATTCACAACCAAAGCCGCATTGCGTTAGACTTCCTAGAGCGTCAAACACCGATCGCTACTACCACAACCGCGCTCCGCGCGGGCCGGCGGCCGACTGCTCTCGAACCCCGCGTCTGCGCGCCGGCGCCGCCAATGGCGTCGCCAGGCCCCCGGGCAGGGGGGGAGCAACTGGCGTCGCCAGGCCCCGGGGCAGGGGGGGAGCAGCTCGCGACACCACACCCTGCCGCCCTTAAAACGGAACACATTCACTTTAACCTGCCGCCCTTAAAACGGAACACATTTTAAACCGGAACGTGGAAACAAACACATTACGCGTCGGAACGTGGAAACAAACACATTACGCGTCGGAACGTGGAAACAAACACATTTTAAACCTCGGCGATCAGTCGCCTCGGGCACCTCCGGCGCCGAGCGGAACGGCGTTGCGAGGGGCCCTCAGTGTCCCCGCCGCCCCTGCCGCCGCCGTCACCGCCACCGCCGGTGTGACTGTAGCCGCTGAGGTCACCGGTATCACCGCCGCCGCCGAGGTCACCGGCACTACCGCCGCTGCTGACGGCATCACCGCCGCCGCTGAGGTCACCGGCACTACCGCCGCCGCCGGGGTCACCAGCACGGCCGTAGCCACCGGGGTCACCGGCATCCCCGCCGCCGCCGAGATCACCGGCACGGCCGAGGCCGACTGCTCCCCGGTCACAGGCCTGACCGGCGACGCCGGCGCGGCTGCCGTCACCGAGGCCATTGGCGCGATCGTCTCCGACAGGGCGCCCGGCGCTGCCGCCGGCGCCACCAGCCCGGTCACCGCCGGTCGTCGCTCTGACGTCACCGCCGGTCGTCGCTCTGACGTCACCGCCGGTCGTCGCTCTGACGTCACCGCCGGTCGTCGCTCTGACGTCACCGCCGGTCGTCGCTCTGACGTCACCACCGGTCGTCGCTCTGACGTCACCGCCGGTCGTCGCTCTGACGTCACCACTGGTCGCCGCTCGGACACTACCGCCGGTGGCCGCTCTGACGTCACCGCCGGCGCTGTTCCCTGGGTCCGCCGCCGCCGCCAACAGCTGGTCAACGTGGCGCGACCAGATCACGTGTCCCACGTCCACTTCATACGACACGGGACCGGGGCGGGCGACCACCGTGCCGCGGACCCACTTCTGACGACCGTCGTACGAGCGGGCCCACACTGTAGCTCCCACGGCGAATTCCCTGCTCCGTCCGCCGGCCGTCTCACGCTGCCGGTCCCGAGCCGCCTGCAGAGCTGTCTCGGCGCTCGGAACCATGAGGTTCATACGAGTGCGGAGGTTCCGCCCGAACAGCATCTCAGCGGGAGTCCGTGCGGTCGCGGCGTGGGGCGTCACTCTGTACGCCATCAGAACTCGGGCGAGCGCCAGTTCCATGCCTCCGCTGTCGTCTGCTGCCAGAGTCGCCTTCAGTGAGTTTTTTAGCGAGCCGACCGCTCGCTCCGCCATCCCATTAGACGATGGGTGATGGGGCGCCACTCTGACATGTCGGATCCCGTTAGAGCTGGCGAACTGGGCGAATTCCTGGCTCGTGAACTGTGGGCCATTGTCCGTTACCAGCACCAGTGGTAGTCCGAGACGAGCAAAAACCGTCCTCATCACCGCTACGGTCCGCTCGGACGTGGTCGTCTTCATTGGGATCATTTCAGCCCACTTGGAGAAACTATCCACCATCACCAGGAACCAGGTGCCCTTCAGAGGTCCGGCAAAATCGGCATGCACCCGCTGCCACGGGCCGTCCGTCGGCTCCCACGGGTGCCGTGTCGCCTGCGGCGGCTCAGCTCGCTTTGAGACGCACGCCTGACACCCGCGAGCCAGCGCCTCCAGCTCAGCATCGAGTCCCGGCCACCACACAAAGCGCCTCGCCAGCTGCTTCATGCGAGTGCAGCCGAAGTGACCCTCATGCAGCTCCCGCTTGACGGTGTCGCGCAGGCTGCTCGGGATGACGACTCGGCCGCCCCAGAGCAGACAGTCGGCCTCAGTCGTCAGCTCCTCTCGGCGATTCTTGAAGGGAGCCAGGTCCGGGTCCACCACCGCCGGCCAGCCCGATCGCACCGCCGCCAGAGCGCGGGCGAGCGCCGGGTCTCGGCGCGTGGCCACTGCTATCTGCTGCGCGGTCAGACACGGCCCCTGCTCGGCGATGAACATTACGCCGCCTCCGCCGTACGCCGCCTCCTCTTCTGCCGACAGCCGGTTCTCCGCCTCGTCCGGCACCGACAGACGGGACATCGTGTCCGCCAGCCTCATGTCCTCCGTCCGGCGCAGCTCGATCTTGTACTGATACGCCGCGAGCTGCAGCGCATACCTTTGCATGCGAGCCGCCGCCAGAGATGGCAGCTCACGGTCCGGGTTTAGGATCCTGGAGAGCGTCCTGTTGTCGACCACCAGGGTGAACGGCCGACCAAACAGGAACTGGTGGAACCGCCGCACTCCGAACGAGACGGCTGCGGCTTCCCTCTCCACTTGGGCGTACTTCCTCTCCGTCGGAGTGAGCGTTCGGGAGGCGTACTGTACCGGCCTCTCGAGCCCCTCGGGCGTCACTTGCATCAGAGCCGCTCCGACTCCTGTCGCACTGGCGTCCGTGACGAGCCGCAGCGGCAGCACGGGGTCGTACCGCATCAGGACCGGCGCCGTGGACAGCATGTCCTTCACACGGCGCACTGCCGCGGCGCACTCCGCCGTCCATGCCCATTTGACGCCCGTCTTCAGTAGCGCGTAGAGCGGCGCTAGCACGGTAGACAGGTTGGGCAGCAGCCGCTGATAATAGCTGACTGACCCGATCAGAGATCGCAGCTCCTGCACGTTCCGAGGGTCGGGTGCTGCTGTGACGGCCGCCGTCTTCTCTTGCACCGGGCGCAGACCCGCCTCAGACAGTCGCCAACCGAGATACACCACTTCTCGGACTCCGAACTGGCACTTCTCTTTCTTGAGGCGGACGCCGTTGTCCTTCAGCCGCTCCAGCACCCGGTCCAGCCTGTCCATCAGCTCACGGTCACTGTCGGCGCCGATCAGCACGTCGTCCAGGTAACAGACGACTCCTGGAAGACCATCCAGCACCTGGTCCATGATCGCCTGGAACTGCGCTCCACAGGTGCTGATCCCGTACGGGAGACGGTTCATCCGCATCGCACCACGGTGTGTGGTCACGGTGGTCATCTCTCGGCTCTCTTCGTCCAGCTCACACTGGAGATAGGCGTTCCTGCAGTCCAGCTTGCAGAACTTTTTCCCTCGTATGCTGGCGAATAGCTCCTCCGGCGTGCGCATCGGATACTTCAGAGGCTGCAGCTGCGGGTTCACCGTGATCCGATAGTCCGCGCACAGCCGCACGCCGTCCTTCTTGGGGATGGGTACGAGCGGCGTACCCCATCCGGAGAAGTGTCCAGGAGGCACCTTCTCGGCGATCCCTTGATCCAGCCACTTGTCGAGCTCCCGCTCGATATCTTGCTGTAGCGCAAACGGCACCGGTCTGGCGCGTCGATAGACCGGTTTGGCGCCTTCCTTCAGTCTGAGCGCCACCTTCACCGGGATTCTGCCCAGTTCTTCTTTGAACACCTCACGGTGTTTGTCCATCACCTCCTTCAGCGTCGGCTGAGTCGCCACCGGGCACACGTTCAGCGTCTCCAGACCCGACGCCGTCCTCAGCGCCTTGATCCACTCTCGTCCCATGAGAGGTCGGTGAGAGCCCATGTCGGACACGACGAGTCGCAGCCGTGTCGCTCGGCCGTCCGTCTCCACGTTGACGTCGGCCTCGCCTCGCAGACGGATTTGCTGGCCGGTGAATGACGTGAGGTGCAGCTCACTCGGCCGCAGCGTCAGACCGGGGATGTGAGTCTCCGCGCTGATTATAGTCACCGGTGAGCCAGTGTCGATCAGCATGGTGAACTCCTGGCCGTTCACCCTGACCGTCGCCCACTCAGCTGCGGCAGGCTGCACGGCGCTGACTCGCCAGTCAGCCTGGTCGCCGTCCTGAACCAGCTTCACGCCAGTTCGCTGTTTGCCGCAGTCACGCTGCAGATGCCCACGCTCTCCGCACCGATAGCAGCGCGGCGCGCCGGCCCGCCATGGCCGCGCGCCGGCCTGCCGCGGCTGCCCGCTGTCCTGCCGTGGCTGCCCGCTGTCCTGCCGCGGCTGCGCACCGTCCTGCCGGGGCCGCGCGCCGGCCTGCCGCGACTGCGCGCTGGGACAGTGGCGCCGCCAGTGGCCCCGGCCGCCACAGCGGAAGCACGTGCCTGGCCCCGGGGGCTCGGTCGGCCTGACCCTCTCCGTCCGCTGCGGGCGTCGCACCAGGTGAACTGCCTCCCCGTCCGTCTCGGCCGGCGCCGGCGCCCCTGACAGCCGCGTCGTCAGATCCATCACGTCCCTGTGCGCCCGTGCCGTCCGCCGGACGTCCTCCAGAGAGAGGTCGTCACCCTTTAGCGCCGCCTCCCGGACCAGCTTCCTCTGTAGCTCACCTCGGCTGCCCAGGACGCATCGGTCTCTCAACTCACGGTCCACCTGCGCCGGCTCGTAGCCGCAGCGCAGGATTTGCGTCCGTAGTCTGCCCAGGAACTCCTCCAGACTCTCTTCCTGCTCCATTTTCATCCCTTGAAACTTTCCTCTTTCCGCCACCACATTATTCTTCGGCACCAGATACCGTGTTAGCTTCCTTTTCAGGCGAGCAAACTCGTCTTCTCCCTGTCTCTCGGCGTCCTCCTCAGGCAGTGAATCGCTGACATCGGCGAGGTCCGGGCCCACCAGGTGCAACAGGACTGCACACCGTCTCGCAGGCCCTTGAATGTCAACAGCGATCATATACCGCTCCAATGCCCGGAGCCACTTTTCAAAGTCCGTGCCTGGACGGTACGGCACCGCAGACACTATCTGCATCCCCGTTGGATCCATCGTGCCGCCGCCCTCTCACCAGCACGTCGTTTCTCCGGTCGGCTCGCCGCCGCTCCACCGTCGGCCCGCAGCCGCTCCACCGTCGGCCCGCGGCCGCTCCACCGTCGGCCCGCAGCCGCTCCACCGGCGGCCCGCAGCCGCTCCACCGGTCGGCCCGCAGCCGGGCGTCACCGCTCACACCGGCCGGTCACCGCTCACACCGGCCGGTCACCGCACACGCCGGTCGGTCACCGCACACGCCGGTCGGCCACCGCTCACGCCGACCGGTCACCGCTCACCGCGCCGCCCTGCGCCTGTACTTGGCGCTGCAGCTGCGGTTTCCCGCGCTTTTCTCGACGGGGGCGTCACGTGGTAGTGACGTCACACGCACGTCACCGCGCGCGCATGCGCACTCGCCCCACACCGCCCGGCCGCGCGCCAGCTTCCCGCCGAAATTGCCCGCTTCGGGGACCGGGCGCCTCAAACCGCATTGAGGCCCTCTCCGCCGCACCGATCGGCCAATCACACGCGCTACCACAGCTGCGCGTCACCCCCGGCCGACCAATCAGCGTGCAGGACGCCGACGCATGCGCCACGCACACCACACTGCCGAGGCATCATGGCCGCCACGAATTTCGGCGATCACATGGGAAACCCTGCCAGGACAACGGCCGCCGCGCGACAGGCACACTACCAGCAGCAGCGCGAAAATAAAAATACTAAGCAATACTAAGCACTAAGCATTCGTACTAAGCAACGTTTGCGCCCTCACCGTCCGTGGCCTGTCCGCCCTCGCTGACCACCGCGCACTGATCACTGGCCCGTTTCGCCATCACTCGCAATCACAGCTCCAAGGCTTCACCTTGATCTGATCCTCGTCGCCAGGATGTTATAACGTGAGCTCTTTATTCACAACCAAAGCCGCATTGCGTTAGACTTCCTAGAGCGTCAAACACCGATCGCTACTACCACAACCGCGCTCCGCGCGGGCCGGCGGCCGACTGCTCTCGAACCCCGCGTCTGCGCGCCGGCGCCGCCAATGGCGTCGCCAGGCCCCCGGGCAGGGGGGGAGCAACTGGCGTCGCCAGGCCCCGGGGCAGGGGGGGAGCAGCTCGCGACACCACAGTTCTCTTCATGGACTCGTTACAGACGCATTGTCGCATGGATAAGGCGATTCATCAGCAA
Organism: Amphibalanus amphitrite; assembly: GCF_019059575.1. Lineage (NCBI taxonomy): Eukaryota > Metazoa > Arthropoda > Thecostraca > Balanomorpha > Balanidae > Amphibalanus > Amphibalanus amphitrite. Next base: position 509,296 of record NW_024881734.1, on the reverse strand, counting down.
CGTGAAGAGCAAGGTTGCTGGCACAGAAGTCATTGATGGTCCACTACGCAGCGCAGAAATTGATGCGGCTGAAATCAGCATAATAAAGGACGATCAAGAAACCTGCATGAAACAAGCTAGTCTCGACCACCTGTCTCCATTCCGAGATCAACACGGCCTCATGAGAGTTGGTGGGCGCCTGAGCAAGACTTCGTTAGACGAGTACACGAAACACCCCGTCATTCTTGACGCCAAGAGTGAGATCACCAGACTGGTCATTGTCGATGCACATCAGCGAGTCATGCATTGGGGATTGGAAAGAACACTTTGTGAGCTGAGATCGAAGTACTGGGTGCAACGGATGCGGTCAGCTGTGAAGAAGCACCTGTGGAAGTGTGCATTCTGCCGTAACCGCCGCGCCTCGCCTCAGCCACCCAGGATGGCAGACTTGCCAGAGGCCCGTCTAGACATGAGACGTCCGTTCAGCACAGTCGGACTCGACTTTTTCGGACCTCTGACGGTGAAGAAGTTTCGAAAGACAGAAAAGAGATATGTGCTGCTGATCACATGTCTCGCCACTCGGGCCATCCATTTGGAGCTAGCTGCTTTGATGGACACCAGTAGCTTCATCATGGCACTGCGCCGCTTTATCGCACGAAGAGGTAGACCTCGAACTATCTACTCGGACAATGGCACTAATCTAGTCGGAGGCGAAAGAGAACTGCGAGAAGCCATCGAACATTGGAATCAGGCACAGATATCCGATGCTTTGAGTCAGAGAAACATCCAGTGGGTGTTCATCCCGCCAGCCGCCCCGCATATGGGCGGTGCATGGGAGCGTCTGATCGCCTCGGTGAAGCGCTCCCTCAAAGTGGTTCTAGGAAACAAATGCGTCTCGGAGGACGTTCTTCAGACGACCCTAGCGGAGGTCGAATTCATGATCAACGGCCGTCCTCTGACCTACATTAGCAGTGATCCTCAAGACCCCGAACCTCTTACGCCCAACCACTTCTTGTTGGGCTCATCTGATGGAAGAGAAGGACTACCGCCAGGGGTATTCAATGATGCTGATGCTGATGTTGTTGGACGGAGGAGATGGCAACAAGTACAGATCCTCGCTGAACATCTGTGGAAAAGGTGGCTCAAGGAGTACCTTCCTACGCTGATAAACAGACAGAAATGGAAGACAGAGAAGAAGAATCTGCAGATAGACGACGTAGTTTTGGTCGTCAACAGTCAGAGTCCTAGAGGATACTGGGAATTGGGACGCATCACAAGAGTCTACCCAGGCTCTGACGGAGGAGTCAGATCAGCGGAAGTGAAGACAAAGAGTGGGACGTATGTTCGCCCGACAACGAAGTTGTGTCTCTTGGAGAGTCTCAACTAAGCCTCTAAATCGGAATCATCGGAGAATCCGTGCGACGGGGTGCACGGCCAACTGGCCCAATATGTGATGCTCATGTGAGACGAACCGTGAAAGTAATGTTGATCTTGATGGAGGGGGTACGTTCTGTGTTCGAAGACATTGATAATGATCCGCGTGGCTAGCACCCACATTTGTGACCTGCGTAAGGTCAACGCGAGCCGTGACAGAATCGGCATGGGCCGTTAGTGCTCAGAGCTGACACGGTGTGGTCGTTAAGTGCAGAGTGAAAGACACCGAGGGGTGTCAGGAACGTGTGGCCTGTATCGCGAGTGACATGTTTCGTGTTCCCCCTTGTGAACACTGGTGGGGGAGGATGTCGCGACCGGGGGGTACTGTGCGTTTGTTGCCTAGCAACGAAATTGTTGTCATATTTTTGTGCTTAGAAAATTAAGGAAAAGGGGGCTTTTGGATGAGAAACTGATTGAAACGGGGTCATTATTATAGCTCATTCTGAAACAGTGAAAGTAAATATGCAAAGCCAAGGACGATGCATTCACTGATTAACAAGTGTCAAAGTGACATTCAAGAAAGGTTTATCTTTATGTTTCAACTTATTTCTTAGTTTATTTTCTCTCGTTAGCCGCAATGTGCGACTTTTGGAACGGTGTTTTTCATTTCGATCAAGAAGCGAAGTGGATCAAGCCTGTACCAAAATAAACATTGATTTCGAAAGTGCATTTGCGGCATTAAGTTTCATATTTTTTAACGGCTAACGGTGACAGGGCCCCATGTGGGCCCCGGATGGGTGTGCCCAGCTTGTTGGTGCCCAGTTTGCCCACATGCTGCCCGCATCCAGCCCAGATAGGTGCCGGGTCAGATACCAACATTTTGTAGTAAAGGAAATGTCCATATCCCAGCAAACATGCCCACATGGTTCCCATATGGGGCCCACATGGCCCCCCACCTCTTCCATATGGGCCCCACATGGGAATAGCAGTGGGTGACACATGGGACCCATATGGGCAAGCCCACGTAGGCCCCATATGAGACCCACGCGGCCCCCACATCAGGGACCCATATGGGCCAGCCTACATTGACCCCATATGGCATCATGTATGAACTTGATGTACTTGGAGTCCAAAATTCACATGAACAACAGTCACCTTTTTTGCTTTTATGCTCTTGGAGTAACTTAAATGGGGCCTACATGGGTGATCCATATGGGACCCACATGGGATGCCCAATGCCCATCTCCAGCCCACATGCGTTTGGCCCACCTGGCCCATTTTTATCCCATATGGGGCCCATATGGGTTGCCCATCTGTAGCCCATGTCCCACGTGAGCCCATCTGGCCCATGTTCACCCCATATGGGACCCACATGGGATGCCCATCTCCAGCCCACATGCGTTTGGCATTTTTATCCCCTATGGGGCCCATATGGGTAGCCCATCTGTAGCCCATGTCCCACGTGGGCCCATCTGGCCCATGTTCACCCCATATGGGACCCACATGGGATGCCCATCTCCAGCCCACATGCGTTTTGCCCACCTGGCCCATTTTTATCCCATATGGGGCCCATGTGGGTAGCCCATCTGTAGCCCATGTCCCACGTGGGCCCATCTGGCCCATGTTCACCCCATATGGGACCCATGTGGGCATGTTTGCTGGGGCTCAGCCCATATGGGACCCAGATTTAGCCCAGATAATAGCCCACATGTAGCCCATGCCCACTTAAGCCCAGATGCCCCACTTTCAGCCCATATGGGCCCCATTTGGGAAGGCTGGCTGGGTACGACTTTCTAACAGGTCCCGATTTTCCCGACTTTGGGTCATTGACCTGACCTGGAAGGTCAACCAATGACCTAGGACCTTAAAATTGGGGATCATCGGCTTCCTCTCGTCACGGGCAACACGCTCGTTTTTTCCGCGAAGCTCTAGCTCGATCAGGGGCCAAACGGCAAGGGGGGTCCAACCGAACCCCCCCCCTACACATTAGAAGCTGGCAAACGCCGCACACATGCGAGGGTTAACCCCCTCCGTTGGACCCCTCCCCACTTGCCGTTTGGCCCCTGATCGAGCTATGTAGAGCTTCACGGAAAAGCAAGTGTGTTGCCCGTGACGAGAGGAAACCGATGATACCCAGCTTCAAGGTCCTAGGTCATTGGTTGACCTTCCAGGTCAGGTCAATGACCCAAAAGTCGGGGAAATCGGGACCTGTTGGTCTGTCAAAAAGTGCGGCTGTTATAGGTTTTTTTTCGGGGTGCTGATGACGAATATCATGCTAGTTTTGATCACAGATGATGTCTTCATGCATTTAGGCCAGGTTGCGTCAGCTCAGGTCAGGTCAACCAACAGGAGTCCTGTCGGGTATTCGTAGTACCTACGTGTCAGCTGCCATTCGCCTCTGACCGCTTCGTAACATGTTACGAAGGCACCAAAAATATTTTGTAAATGTTCAAATAGTTGCTAAATTCGAATTAAGCTCCAAAAACTAGCCTAGAAGCATGTAAAACTCGAAAAATTTAACCGAGGTCATCAAAGGTCAGTGACCTGACCTGAGCTTCAAGTGACCTTTTGCACCCACCCTAATGCATGGGACCAACATGTTTGAATGCTTGAATGCTTGAAACCACGAAGACTGCAAACGCGCGGCTAATGCGAGCCGACATACGCCGAATCGTGATTCCGGCCAAACATGGTCTCGGAAAAGAGGTCACAGGTCAAAGGTCTTTTGGGTCAGGATCATGAAATTTTCAGGGTAGGTGTAAAATTGATCAGTGCGAGGATACTGAAAGTTTCGTCGCGATCGGCCGCTTTTTACGCGAGTTATTCGCGAAAAACCTTTGGGGGGAGGTTGCATCACCCCCCCCCCCCCTGTGACGGCGAGGGTTAAGTGGAAAAGAAACATTTATCTATTTTGTTGTCCCCTTGAGACAAACCCTAAAATCAGTAAATTTATTTAGGTATATTGATGCTTGCGCGCACAGTGCATGGTGTAGGTATAGCATCGTCTGCGCATGTTGGTAAAGCAGGCCATATCGGTACGCCTCGCCGCCATACACAAGACGCTAAAACATCTCATTAGTTGTCGGCTGACGATTCAATCTACTGTCTGTCACTTAGTGACAGTTATTGGCGACCTTCACCCAGTCACCTGACAGCTGCCACCTGGCTGTCAGCTCCGCTGGCAGCCAGGAGTCAACGGACGCATACCTTTGCTGCCCCGTAAATACAGTGAGAAATAGTGCGATGGTCACGCAAAGCGGTTGGTTACACAGCCACGGTACAGTCGTCTGTCCGTGCCCCGCGGATCGTGCGGTAGGCTGTCGTCCGTGGGCCGTCCGTGGATCGTCCGTGGATCACCCGTGGAATCGTACCAGCGGAAATCAATGGAACATGCCGGATGGCTGCGGCTAGTGTTACATTCAGCTGCCTGTCCCGTGAGACGTGCACCCGGACATTGTGATTCATGAGCTGAAAGGTGCGATCGGCACACGTGCTGAAATCGCCTTCCGGGAGGATGGAATTCCTTCGGTCAATATTCGTTCGGGTCATTTTGGTATAAACTTCGATCTTCATGTGCCACGTTGCAGAGTCTAGTTACTATTCCTATAGCCGTTTTGTAGATCAGCGCTGACATAAGATCCCGCCTCGATAAGTAAAGATCCCTAGCCCACTGACCTCTCCGTGACCTCTCCTCTCCTAGAGCATGTGCCACAGCAGAACGCCATGTGCCGCAGCTACTCCCAGTGACCTTGCCTGACCTCTCCTCCCCTATAGCTCATGTGTGGCGCAGCAAAACGGCAGGTCATATACCCGGCAGATCTGCAGTTCATCGTCCTTACCTTGACCTCCTCTCCTCTCCCAGATCATGTACCCCGCCGCTTTCCAGCCCATTGACGCTACCCTGACTTCTTGTCCCCAGGTCATGTGCCACATCAGAGAGGCAAGCTATGAGCCCAGCTATTTCCCTGAAAGTGACATTAGTCATTACCCTGACCTCTCCTCTGCAGGTCATGTGGCGCAGCGGTACGTGTTTGCCGTGCTCGGCTGTATCGGCATGTCCATCACCTACGGCCTCAAGGTCAACTTCCACGTCTGTATCGTCACCATGATCAACCACACGGCGGTGCGCGCTGCCGGCAACGCCTCGGGACACGCCAGTTCGGCCCACTCGGCCGCCAGCGAATGCGCCGAGCCAGGCCACAACGACACAGAGGCCGGCTCCAACCTGGTGGACGTGAGTGCGCGCTGAGAGCGGTGCCTTGAGAATTATGCGACGTTACGATTATGTGCGCTGTATAACAATACCGATAGCGTTTTATTTACTTTTTCTGTCTATGGTATCAGGCACGCTAAGTTTTTAGTCGTGCCTTATTATCGATAAGCTTTATTTTGGATTCAATCTGTTGACTGATTTATGATTATAACACAAAATTTGTCAGACTGCATCAGCATTTTCTCACCATGATTCACGAAGCCGACCTCACTCTCTCCTACCTCGATCTCTCGCTCCACCTGACCCGTTTTTCTCTCCCGCCAGGGCCCGTTCACGTGGGACGCCATCATCCAGGGTGTGCTACTGGGCTCCTACTTTTACGGCTACCTGGTGACCCAGGTGCTGGGTGGCCGGCTGGCCGAGCTGCTCTCCGCCAAGTGGACGTTCGGCGTCTCGGTGTTCCTGAACGTGTTGCTGGCGCTGCTGACCCCGCCGGCCGCCTGGCTCGGCTGGGGATACCTGCTCGCCATCCGCATCCTCCAGGGCATGGTCGGAGTGAGTAGAGCGGTGGATGGCGGTTTGGGGTGGTCTGTGACTTGTATTGTAGATGGCAATATGAGTGACCATGACTCGATACAGGCGCATTTGACTGTTTTGACAAGTGCACTATCAAGTTGACCTTTTAACATTTTTTTTTCTTAAGACGTTATGTTTAGTAAAAATTGTTGGACTTACCACATGTGAGACGGCATTTTTTCTTCAAATTGGCATTGTTTTATATCACGTTCCTACTTATCGTCTGCCACTGTTCACAGGGAGTGACTCTGCCGGCGACTCACGTCCTGCTCTCCAAATGGTCCCCAGTCAATGAGCGGAGTCGGATCTCGTCGCTCGTTTACGCAGGTAGGCGACGCTATTTTCCGACAGCATGAAATCGTCCCCGACCCCTTTCATTCCACAACCATCGACTGACACCTGAGAAAGCCTGTTCAAGTGTTCAGGATGCCACATTGCTACCCGTGACACCGAGCTGCCACCCCATGTCTCACCCCGTGACTGCCAGCTGACACGTGTCGTGAACCCGTGACTGGCCAACTGATGCGTGTCGGTGTCGTGACCTCCTGACTACCAGCTGACCCGTGTCATCAACTCCACCCGACTACCCAGCTGACCCTTGCCACCTGACTGTCCAGCTAACCCTTGTCATCACCCCGTGTCACCCGACTGCCAAGCTGACCCCATGTGACCCGAATGCCTGCAGCTGGCCCGTGTCATCACCTCGTGCCACCTGACTGCCTGGCTGACCCGAGACCCATGTCATCACCTCGTGACACCTGAGTGCCGCAGCTGACCCTTGCCACCTGACTGCCTGGCTGACCCGTGTCAGCGACCCCATCAGACGCTGTCGACGGCTGTCTGCCGGCCGGCCCGATGGTGTTTGGATTGGCTCCGATCGGCTGCGGTCGCCCGGCTCCCAGGTCCATCACTGCTGGCGGAACAGCCGTGGGCCGGACTCCCTCACACCTGTCTGAACCCCAGCACTATATATTTAGGCTCCCCTCGCCAGAATAACTGGTAGAGAATAGCTGGTAGAGTTTGATTTATTGACAACGCCGAACTAAATCGTAATATACTCCGCCGGAGTGACGGTCTTACCAGCCAGCGCCCTCCTTAATTTCCACTTACTTCCCCACCTCCGTACTTAGTTCTCACCGCTCTTCTTCGCCCCTGCAAGATCCCTGGTCTTATCAGTCTATCTGTTTTCACCGTTTTCCTATTTATCAGCTGTTGGCCGACGTTAGCCATCCATTGACTGTCATCTCTTGCAGTCAGCTGACAACTGGCTCGATCCGCCATAGCAACACGAGCTACCACTAACCAGGACTACTCACAAAGAGCCAACAATTACGCGCTTAAGAGGGCTGTTTGATGTTAAGCATGTGATACATGGCTGTATATTTACTCAAGCAAACAGTGGGCATGTAACACTTAACAGTCTGGCCCGACGTACCTTGCAAGATAAAAGCTGAGTGTTGTTTATTATTTCACTCGGTAAAATTTGTCTCAAAGTCTTAATGCTACCACCTGTGGAAAGTCTACCTATTCCTCCATGCCGAACGGAGGGCATCGCCGAGACGGCGATTTACATACATCAGTCATGACTCTTCAATTAATTTTTTTCCATTGGATCGCGGCGGTTTCTGTTATTGCTGGAAAACCAGTGCCAAATTGATTACACTGAAAACAAGAGCACCTGTTCAGCACTCTACGGGTCACAAGTTGCAAACTCTTCGCTCTGAAAATGTCATGCATTTTATCGGTGGTTCAGCGCTGTACGGATCTCTACGCCTGCATCTTTTGCCCAAGACCTCGTTATCTAGATCATGTATATTGTATAGTCGTGAAAACAGTACCCTCCTCATACTAAACAACCTCATCAATGTAGGGATCGAATGCTGCGCAGTGACAGTGCAGTGAGTTTATATCATTACGTGACACGCTCCCCCTCCCGTTCCGCGCTGACTTGCTGTACCACCCCCCTCCCTCCGACAGGTATGTCTCTGGGCACGGTCATCTCCGTGTCGTTCACCGGTCTGCTCGCTGCCGTGCTCGGCTGGGAGGAGGTGTTCTACGTCCAGGGAGGACTGTCGCTCATCTTTGTCGTGCTGTGGTTCGTCTTCGTGTACGACTCGCCCGAGAAACACCCCTGGATATCAGACACGGAAACGGCGCTCATCAACCAGGACAGAGGAGACTCGCACGGACCTGTGAGTACGGGGTTTGAAGGTTTGCGAGCACGAGCGAATGAGGACAATTCAGCCTGATGATTCCTCGAGCAACGGAACTTGTTTAGTTTTAAATTTTTAAATACCGATTGATATAACGAATTATTGACTGCCAGTTGTGCGATATTTATAAATTGATAGCAGTTACATTAAAAGCACTTTGTATGCTAAGTACAGCAGTGGCGGCGGAAGGGAACACCTTTAATTAAAGAGGAGGGGGCACTGCCGACTTTTGGTCCCCTTCTTTCCATGCAACGCCCATAGGTCTAATGTTAAAATGCCCAAATCAAAGGGGGGCACGGTGCCCGGTGCCCCCCCCCCCGTTCCGTCGCCTATGAAGTACAGATAAGACATAACAATTAACAATACATCACCTTGGCTCTACCACAAATAACAATCGATCATAGGGGGAAAATGTCAACGGGCTGACCGTCGCGCTGACCCGCTGTTTTTGTCCTCCGCTGTGACAGAGTCCTCCGCTGCCATGGAGGGAGATAATTAAATCGCTGCCCTTCTGGGCAATCATGATCTCACACACCGGAAGCAACTTCGGCTGGTAAGTGCGCATGTTTTTGAAGCCATGTCACGATTCATTTTGCTATGTTATTTGTAATCCAAAGATACTCATATAACGATATCTGTCTGAGACTGAGTTATCCCTACGCACAAATGGGTTCCTTTTGCAATGACTAAATAAGTCGGGGTTGGCAAAAAGTAAGGCATGGTAAGGCATCGATTACTGTTCGACAGGTATATGATCCTGACGGAGCTGCCGACATACATGTCGACCATCCTGGGCTTCGACATCGCCTCGAACGCCGTGCTGTCGTCGGTGCCCTTCCTGGTTATGTGGATCTACTCCATCATCCTGGGTAACGTGCTCGACCACCTCGGCTCCAAGGGCATCATCACGAGGACCACCAGCACCAAGATCGCTACCAGCATCGGTGAGTGGCAGAGGTGTGAGGAGCAAGGGCGGCGCGAGACGCACTGAGTCGATATCATATGGCGATGCAAAGAAATTCGTACCCAAATAAAAAGATCACCATGTGCGGATCTGCAGATGCACAGCTTTTGAACGAGTCTCGCTATTAAATATTTTGCTTTGAAAAAATCAACGTTTCACTTGTTTAGCAATAAACCAATTGCAAGGACTTAAAGCTCGTCTTTGTTTTTGATTCAAGCATGAGGTAAACCGTAACCAACGACTGCGAATCAAGAAACGCCAATGCTATGTTTAGGGCTTGCCAACGATCACGCTGCAGTGACGAAATACCGTCTATAAATATAAAGTGTCTAATCGCTTGTCACCTCTTAGGCCGCCAGCCAGGCTTACCTACAGGATAAACAGCGTCAGGGCTTTCATAGAGCCAAACGAGCTTAGAGCTCAGACGAAATGCCTCCTGAATAGTACTTGAGAAGTCAATTTCAAATGTCTAATGAAATATTTATTTTGACTGGTGCATCGTTTTAAATGCTTGATGAATCGCAAGCCATGGTCGATGGCCAAAATTGACGATCACTTCGGCCTGGTTTTAACGATTGGGTTGGCGCTGTGAAATGAAGTCTCTGATTTCAACGGCGTTCGTACCGGCACTGTGTAATGACGTCTCTGATTTCAGCGGCGTTTGTGCCGGCGCTGTGTCTGGCCGTGGTGACGTACGTGGGCTGTCAGACGGCGCTGGCCGTGTTCCTTCTGACCATCGCCACTGGCGCCATCGGCTCCATGTACAGCGGCTTCCTCTCCAACCACATCTCCATAGCGCCCGCCTTCGCAGGTCAGCGGACTGGGGGCGCCTTGTAGAATCGGGGTTCGGGAGAGAGAAAGATATGAGAGCCTTCGCAGGCCAGCAGGCATAGGGACCTTACACCTTAGTGGGACCTTACACTACAGCATCGGTAGGGAAATATGGGGGCTAGGAGGACGGTGGGACTGTTCAGAATCGGGAGCGAGGGATATGAGAGCCATCGCAGGTCGGCAGCCTAAGTGGGCAGTGGGACATTACAACTCAGGATAGAGATGTATGAGAGCCTTTGCAGGTCAGCGGGCTGGGTGGTGCTGGGGCGCTGGGGGCCTTAAGGCCGCCCCACACTGGACCTCGCATGCGGGTTGCGAGTTTTTGGATTTTCGGGTTTCTTTAAAATCAAATGATACAATCTGAGCTGAGTGACCCACACTACCGTCTAACAAGCGAGTCTGCATATTTTTAGCTTGCGAGCGACCTTGCATCGCATTCCAAGAGTTGATTTTGAGTCAACTTTCGATTTTCCTCGCTGCGAGGTCTGCGAGTTCTGCGAGGTTTGCGGGTTTTTCGTTGGAGTCGAATTTTGGTTCGTTGTGCTGGTATTGCGACTATATGTAAGTTTCTGAAGGTGTACCGGCTTCACTGCATTCATGAAGTTACCGTAAGGGAGCGGTCTATCACTCTATGAATCAGTATTATGCCCGCAAACTCAAAACCCGCGAACTCGCAACCCGCATGCGAGTTCCAGTGTGGGGCGGCCTTTACGTATACAGCATCGGTAGGGAAATATTTGAATGAGTGAAATATTGGGGGGCCGGGGGGAGGGCTAAGTTACGGTGGGACCTTACAGCATCGGGAGAGTTCGCAAGTTAACAGGTTACTTTTAGCACCGGGAGAAGGAGATATGGGAGCCTTCGTAGGTCATCAGGCCATGCCAAGACCAATGCCATGAAGAGACATTACAACTTCGGGAGATCGCTGTGACCGAGGGGACAGGCCGTCGGGCACCAGCTGTCTCAGACACGTAGAAATGGCTCAAGGGGCCAATACTGATACCGATACCCAAACTTCTAAAATTCTATTGATGCATTCTATTGTCGACAAAAAAATACGCCGCCCAATCTCGGATCACGGCGTCTTTGCGGATCGTCTATTTTCATCACCCGGGCACGACGCCACTGGCTGCCGCGCGACTACATAAAAAGCTGTAGGGCTGGCGCAGCGTTCCAGAGTGCTGTAGTCACCACCCACCTGCACCTATCGACCCTGAGACCTGCAGAGAGAGAACGGTGCCATTGATCGGTGTTCTGGCAGCCGGTGGTTGGCGCCGCTCGGTAAACACCGGCCTCGACTGGCGTGCGACGCACCGAGAAATGGGCAGGCGATGCACAGACGGAGTGCCGCGCTGAAATTTCATATCCGGCTCCGTCAGTGCGGATGAGGTCATCTTGAGTTGATTGCGTTGCGGATCGGTGTCAGCTGCCAGGGTGGCTGATTATCTAGGAATTAAGAAATATACCTAAACGGCGAATGATGCAAGCATCCCTGAAAAGACAGTCTAATGAATTTCCGGGATAAGCCGAATGGTGAGATTTTTATACGGAGCCTGAGTGCTTAGTGGCGATAATTTAGTGTGTGCTATTACTGCCGGCCAAAAAACATTGCTTTACATGGGCAGTATTTATACCAACTGCCTAGACATATCTGATAAACATCAACAGCCGCGTCAAAAGTGACAAATATCGCACTAAGGCTTTGGCAGCGAGTGTATGACTTTGAAACATCACCTGGGGAGGCGCCTGTTACATCATAGATAAGTTGGCGTCGTTTTATCTGAGGATTATTCTCATTTCTCTCTAACTGGCTCGCAGGTACTCTGATGGCCATCACCAACACTGCTGCCACCGTGCCGGGGATGCTGGTGCCCAGCTTCGTCGGCGCTCTCATTCACGAGGAGGTGAGTCAGGTGCACCGGTAATTGCAGAACAAACAAATAGTGTGACAGGCGCGGGAGCCGCTGATTCATCAAACGCCACTCATCCGTTTGCTTGCACACCTATACCACTTGCATGCAATTAGGGCAATCGATCTTTCCCATGCAGCATTTTGACCTAAGTACTCTTTTTCTTCCATGAGTCGTGGATTAGTCTAGCTCATTGGGCTGTGCACTCAGTTTCTGGGAGCGTTTCCGCGCACTGGTAAGGCCGTTGTATAATCGGTCGTCCTTTTCGAGCACTGCGGTGCAGCATAACTGCAGGCGCACACTACTGGCGCCATCTATCGTGCGATTAGTGAACTGATTTATGGGTGGATCATAGCACGTTTCAAGTACAATAATTTGTTCATCAACTGTGCGTCGGTAACTGCCTCATTACGATTCATACTGGACCATGTGGGAATTGGGATATTTATCACAAGGAACGTTGGCATCACAATCTAACTCTCCCCGGATACTCTTTCGGCCTCCAGAACACGGTGTCGCAATGGAGGATCATCTTTTTCGTCACCTCGGGCCTGTTCGTGTTCCACGGCGTGCAGTACCTGCTGTTCGCGTCGGGCGAGGAGCAGCAGTGGGCGAAGGACGCCCGTCGGCGCGCAGTACCCCAGGAGGAGCCGGACTCGTCCCGGCACTGACCGGCCCCAGGGCCTCGGCAGGAAGGGGCGCTGGGTGTCTGAGGATCTGCTGAGCTGTCGGACGGCCGGACGGCACTCCAGCCCTTAGGGTATGGACTCAATGGAGTGGAAAAAGTAGTGCCGGAAAGGAGACGGTGACTGGCTTTCAGCTGTGCTGTGTCTGTCTGTTCCTCTCTGTTCCTCTCTCTCTCTCTCTCTCTCTCTCTCTCTCTCTCTCTCTCTCTCTCTCTCTCTCTCTCTCTCTCTCTCTCTCTCTCTCTCTCCCCCTCCTTTCCCCCTCTCTCTTTTTCTCTCTCTCTCTTCCTCTTCCACACCAGAGTGGTACATACGTACCCCAGCCCCTCGGCGGTCCATAGCTCCCAATTAGAGGTAGGAATGTGCTTGTTGCGTGCTGTAGTCTCTCTGCGACATATTTTAGCTGGTAGATGTTCGAGAATTAAGAACATTTTTAGAATTCTGATGGATTTCTGTTGTGTGTACGGTAGATGTATTATTCAAATGGTCGTACTGCTATGACCGTACCTACGCGTATTTTGAAAGGAAGTAGTCTCATTGCTGTTCTACTTCTCATTGTTGATTACCTATATCTTTTGTGGGCAGCATTGCAATTGTGCTGGAGTGCAGGAGTGTGCCGTTCCTCTGAGCGATGCTGAAATGTTGTTTATACACCTATAATCTACAGCTTGGTCCCTCATACGGCCCACGAAGGGTGGCGCCCTCTCGAGTCTGCCGGTCCTGCCAACTGCCGGCAACTTGGGAATCTCGTAACATGGCTTTCATTGTCGCTGCACCGAGCCACTCGTGAGCTGTGATGTGACGCACATAAGATACCAAAGTCGTATCTTCGGACTTTGGTGTAAATCCACAATACCGGTAGCTATTTGTGGATCCATGTTATCAGTATTGAAAATGTTTGGAAACAAAACTGGAGAAATTATATACCAAACAGCATGTTATGCGTCTTGTGGCTAGTCAGTCTCTGTCGGTTTGGTTTGTTCGTTGTTGAAGGAAAGGATACGTTCGTTGCCTGTTCTATTCATGCATTATATTTCTAGCCTGACCTCCATGCTGACCTTCGATGGTGTTGATGGAGCGCTAAAGAGTCTGAAATTTGTGATGCTGTGGTCTTTCGACGTGTTTACTCACTGTTTCTCTCGTCTATCGACAAAGTTGTCTCAACTGTAGCATATGTGGGTCAAAGCTGATTGCGGAGACTGACTGCAGACTGAAAGAATGGGAGACTCAAACTACATATGTAGAGGGACTGGTGGAGACAGAACGTGACTAAGCAGTGAGCCTATTAGGCATGTGCTGTGTCCAAGCAGTAAGCACAGTGCTTGCATGTGCTGCAGCGAACGTTTAATTGCATATAATTATACATACTCGAACAGTGTAGCCTAATTGGCGGAATCGTGCACCCAAGGGCTGTTTAATCAGGTGTCAAAAGGCCAGGCTGGCCCTAGCTGTACGTATAATATGCACCTGCACATTGTTGTGTAACACATCGCTTCTCGCGGCCGATCGTTGTGTGTGTGTAAGATGTTGGAAAATATACGTTTGGAAGAACGCGGCTATATGCAAAATACACGTTTTGTATGAGCTTAAAGGGGCCCTCCCACCTTTAAAAAAGTTAATGAATCGGCATGAAAGTGATGTTGCTCGGTTCAGAAAGAGCGAAAACGAATATCTACCAAATTTCACCGACAAATATTCACCGGTTTACAAGATATTTGAATCAAAGTGCTGCAACTTTGAAATTAGATATTTTCGATTTGAGGCATTTTTCGATGTTGTGAGAAACCGGTAATTGCTAGCCAGGCCAGGGACCCCATTTTGGCTATCTCAACTCAAAACTAATGTTAAGGTGGGCTGGTCACTTTAAACATGTGTCAGCACAATAGTCAAAAGAACCACAAACTGAGTTGAGGGTTTAAAGATCGGTCAGTCGAAAAATTATCTTTTTGGATGTCATGCGAGCCGAGCAACACGTGCTCCATCCATCCAGCCACGGTACGTTGTCGAGCTGTGTGAGCAAAAAAAAAAAAAAAGATAACCGCTTAGAAGCACTGAAAGCAACCATTGCTGATAACTTTACGTCCGCATTTATGCAGACCAAAGCTGCAATACATCGCGAGCACTAAAACGAGCCTCATGACCCGGCTACCGGGTGTCACGAGGTCTGTTGGAAGCCCCATAGTCGAGCCTCCCAGCTGAGACCGTAAATTCAACGACACGCCCACATGCCACGGACTGAGCGCTGATTGAACGCGGTAGCATAATTGGAGCAGGGAAGAACGGGTTGAACCGAGACAAGACGAAATTGAATGGTATGGACTGGGGCGGTTAAGGGAAGGGAAAACAGACTGGACGAAATGGGACGAAACGAGGCGAGTCGGAATAGCGACAAAGAGCGATACCGCAACGAGGGAATGGAACGTAAAGGAACCGAACGAGACGATCCGTAAGAGGATGGGACATGAAACAGGATGGATATGAACACAGTGGAACGTGACGCTAAACGAGACGGGACGGAACGAAACGAGACCAGACGGGATGGGACAAGAACTGAGAAGGAACGAGATGCGAGCGGTGCGGAAGTGCAGCCCCCCCCCCTCCCCCGCGCGGGGGCGCTGCATGGACGGTTCCAAAACTGCTGACTCGTCAGGCGCCCGGCGAAGGAAGTGTGGTATCGCGTCCGTCAGCTGAGCAGGCCGGGTGGAACGGGTACGGGAACGGTCACCTTGGGTCACCCCGTCAGGCCCCCTGCAGACGTCCGGGGCACCGCGGAGGGGTCGCTGCCGCTGGCGCCCAAACACACACCGCAGAGGAGCCACTGTCCCTGCTGAAGTCAGATTCAGAGGCCCCCCGGCAGACGGACCGGAGCTAGGGAAGGTGAGAGCTGAGGCTGACAAAGGGAGAGAGAGAGAGAGAGAGAGAGAGAGAGAGAGAGAGAGAGAGAGAGAGAGGAGAAAGAGAGAAAGAGGGAAAGAGAGAAAGAGAGAGAGAGAAGAGAGAGAGAGAGAGGGAGAGAGAGAGAGGGAGAGAGAGAGAGAGAGAGAGAGAGAGAGAGAGAGAGAGAGAGAGAGAGAGAGAGAGAGAGAGAGAGAGAGAGAGAGAGAGAGAGAGAGAGAGAGAGAGAGAGAGAGAGAGAGAGAGAGAGAGATAGGGAGTGTGGTTAAAATATACAGACAGCAGACATATGTACAATGTGTACCTATTGTATGTACAGCTATGATTCCAATTTCCAAGCCAGGGGCGTGGCTCATACCTATGTTGTAGGTTATTGAAATTACTAGGCATTTTACGTACATCACGAGTGTTAATAAGTTCCGAAATAAAATGTCTAGCAATGACGGTTGGTAAATACGAGATCCTATGATCCTCGTGGTAATGAATAGTCGTGCGCTTTGAGAGCTGGAAAAAAACTTTATGTGAATGACTGGATGATCATATCAAATCCAGCTGACATCACATCAGTTTTAAATGCCCATTCCAATGCCCTCACTACATTCTGACGGTCACAGAATTGAGAATGCTCTCGGACGTGCTCGGACGTGCTCACAGTCTAGTGAACTGCGCAGTAGCGTTACGCCCGGTCAGCCTATGGTCGCAGTGGGGTGAGCGCCGGCCGCGGGGCCCGGAAGGTGGGGAAATCCCGTCCCGGTGCCAGCGCCGGCCGTGTCTGATTCCGGGTCCAGGGACGCTGAGCGTCAGTCGTCAGACTCAACAGAGCAGCAGCCGACTTCGTGACCGCGACGTTTCTTGGTCTTCTGTGCAGTGTGTCGCCTTAGCAAGCCATCAGGGGTCAGATCGATCAGCGTGTCAGCAGGTCAGCGCCTCAGGTCAGTCGCGACTCGCGAATATTATAGATACTAGATCAAGATAGACCAGCTAACTGCTGCAGAAAACCGTTTCAGTTTAGAGTGTATAGGACATGCAGTCGGCATGCTCTTATAAGGTGTGTTTTCCACCTTTTATACCCCTGACCTGACACGAGAAAAAAGTTAAATATTGAGAGTCAATTGCCAATTTGTTTTATCTTAACTTTTCGCGAAAAATTATTTATGATGATCATTGATCAACCTGCACCTGAAGGTAACTGTCAGTGCGCTGGGCGGATTGCACGTCCTAAGGCAGCGATCGTAGACGTACACGACGACGACGTAAGACGTTCCACTTTTCACGAGCGAACAGTTGCCTGGAGTGGTAGGCTGTGCCGCATCACACGGGCTGAGTTCAAAGTGGGCCCAAGGCTCAGCACCTTCGCAAGCTTAGCGGTCCAGCCAACTGATAGCCTCTAAGGAGTGGAACATCATTCTGTAGTCAACTGTACCTACATACCTAAATGCGTGGGATATATATATATATATATATATATATATATATATATATATATATATATATATATATATATATATATATATATATAATTATATATATATATATATATATCAGGGGTGAAAAATTGTATCGTTTTGTCGTTGTCGACGACAACCGAGAAGACGATCTTATGGCGACCATGCGCCGCGCCTGAACTGATTAAGACCTCCCGCTTAGTGCGGTTAGAAGCGCGCAATCCATCCGCCTCTGCCCACCCAACCCAATCGCCTCTGCCCACGCAAACTATTCTCTGTCCCTCCCCATCACATTGACTCGCAGTTCTCGAGTCCGTTACCTCCCGTACGCGGCGGCATCCCAGTGGAAAATTTCCTGGTAGCTACAGACATATTCCAACTCCCCGTAGCTATTTAGTATATACTGCGTCGTTCGACCATCGTTCAGACGGCCGATCGGCGACCCTCATAAAGACGACCAATGGCATGCCAAGTGGTCGCCGTGGTTGTCCGCTGGCAACACGTGTCTGGCAAATCTAGTACATTCCAGGACTCGGCCGGCCCCTGCCCGCACCCTTCAGCGCCGCCCCCGGCCGGCGGCCAGTTAGCGTCCCCTCTAATCCGCCGGGGCTCCTTTTGTGACGTCAAAACCCACCCCGGTGGCGCCTGGGGGTAGGTCCGCGGCGGGACATCTTGAGTGGGACCGTGTCAGTGCCGGTAATGTTTTGGTGAGGCCGAGGGGAGGGCACGCCATGTCATGCCCACGAGGATATGGAGGCTCAGGACTTCAGAGGTCGAGGAACACGGATCGTCGGACAATTGAGCCTGACGGCTGATCGCCCTGCGCTATCAAAAAGGAGCGGAATTATAATATATTCGCACGCAGGGTACGTGGCGTCTGCACGACTGAAGTGTACCAACTTGAGCACGTTTTGTTCAAAGGTGAGTGGAAGTCGACCAGTGGCACCGTCGAAGGGTCACCGAAAGGGTCAAAAGGGCTGTCTAATCTTTACCGCGGCGCTGTACAGCTCTATATAGTTGGTTCCCGAGTTGTGCGCCGGTGTTAAAAAAAAAAAAAATTGAAAGGCAATATCTTTCATGACCTCCGGTGACCTGACCTTTGACTTAGCCTATAAAACGAATGTCATATTTTCGCCCTTATTTTGGACGTTCTTTCGAATGCCGTTTAGGTACTGCTTGTCACTACGTGACCCAGGATCCGAGTTAAAAGGGCGGGGTGTTTGACCCTCCCCCCCCCTCCCGAGCAGGGCGTGGAAATCAAGGACCCTCAGCGGGCGCAGGTTAGACATCTTGAGTTGACAACCAAATAAGCCCGTTTTCCTCTGGACGACAACCACCGAAACACTTTTTCCAGCCCTGATATATATATATAATTTTATATATATATATATATATATATATATATATATATATATATATATATATATATATATATATATATATATATATATATATATATATATATATATATATATATATATATATATATATATATATATATATATATATATAATATAGATAGATATAGATATAGGGGAGAGTGGGGATAATTGGGGCGGGGGAGAAGTGGGACACCTTCAATATCTGGGTGACCGATTGGACAAACAATTTTGTCTTTGCATATTTTCTCATGAATTTAGTCGGGGCGCGTCACAACCAAGCGGTTTCCTTTTCCGGTTGCCTGTCTCTGAGATATTGAGTTGGGGTCTAAAATGTGTTTTTTGGCATTGTACATACTCTAATTCAATTTGCCGTTTATTCACCGATGTGAAATGTTCAGGCCGTTCACCTTTGGATGTCAGTGAAGTCATCTTAATTATGCAGAAACATTTTTATGTACCTATACTTTTTGTGTGGGAGAGCAGTTGAAACAAGAATGACGACTTGGGGAGAACTGGGACAACGTGCCTAAACCTTGTCCCAGTTCTCCTGTATGCAAATGCATGGGAAAATTGTCCAAGATACTCAGTGCCGTCAGTGTAGTTCAAAAATGATAATCGAGGTGATTTCTTTAAGTGTCAATTTTTAAAACACCTTCTTCTGTGTGATGGGTGATCAAATTTTAATTGTATTCCATTTAAATCACATTTCTTGACCAGTCCCAGTTCTCCCCATCATTTGTCCCACTTTTCCTGGACGTGTCCCAGTTCACCCCATTGTCAACCTTCCCTAAAATTTAACTTTGAGAAGTAACACGTGAACAAACACGCATAAAAACAGTAAAACATGAAGTAGAAATAAACCGTTCACCAGTAAATGCAATCAATTTACTTAAATCTTAAATATTCTATCTTTTACGATTTTTCAAAGTTGACGTCAAAATAATTTTCCACTTCTCCCGGTCTCCCCTAATATAATAACTACAAATCTACCTTTACTGGTTACACATACCTACCCCCGAAATGGGCCTGTCATCCATAGCAAATAATTAATAAAACGAACTAAACGATAAAAGATAAGCAAGTAATAGCCTTTGGCTCATTGTATAATTGACGAAAGAAATGGAAAAGAATATATGTGAGATATTTCGTGTTCGACACTTTTTCATTTCGAAGATAACATTTTCACACCCTTACGCGTGAAGCACAGGAAATCGAAGCGCGCAGTGTATACCTACAGAGGCAGGATCCATGACATTTACGTACAGTAGCAGAACCTTAAGGTCATTTAATAATTCTCTTTGTGTTCCAGATCATCGAAGATGTCAACCGACACTGGGAAAAATCACCGAAGGCCTCTCCCATTGCTCTGCAGAAATTACAACAAAAAATGTGGATGTTCCCGAGAAAGTTGTGAAGATTTGCACTTGTGCTATTACTTTCTCATCAGGGAATGCTTAAACAAGGAGTGCTCCCGGTCGCACACTTTGGAAACACCCAGAAATATCATGACCCTTGAGAACTTGGGTTTTAAGGGCAAGGATGATCTCGATCTGGTGTTAACCAGCATGCAGCGCAAAATGCGCGGGGTGCGTATCAACTTGTGCTACACATACAACGCGAACGAGTGTGCGTCCAGCGGATGCCGCCGGTTACACCTGTGCTACCCATATGTGCTCGGTAGGTGCACGGAGGACGAGTGTGAGCTGAGCCACAGCGTCACCGATGGAGAGCACAACCTCAAGGTGCTCCGAGAGGCCGACATGGCCAACGAGCCCGCCTCCTTGGTGGTGCAGACACTGGCCGAGGTTCTGACCGAGTGGCCTCTTCGGCTTACTATTTGTCGCGACTTTTGGCGCAATCCAGGTGGATGTGAAGGGCGCTGCCGTCGACTGCATGCGTGTCCTTCGTACATTAAAGGGAATTGCTGGTACGGGGAACGTTGCTACAAAAGGCACAACTTGTGCGATCCGCACAACCAGCGTGTGCTGGCGTTTTTTGGCTGCACGGAGGCCGAGGCGCTGGCCCAGTTTGCCGCCCGGAACATGGCTGCCGCTGAGTATGCGGGAGGCGGCAGTACTGCTGAAGCAGAACACTGTGGAGAGCTGGGAGCGGCAGTGGACGCCAGAGTCCGGAAGGAGCAGTCCGATGGGCTCTCAGATGAGCAGAAACTGATCGAATATCTGCAGCAGTTTCGGCTTCGGAAGGTCCAGCGTGAACAGGAGCGCCAAAAACGCCGAGAGCGGCTTCAGCACATAGAGAGGCAGATCGAGCGCCAGGGAGAGGGGGACACCGACCCAGGGCACTATTATACGAGTGCTAGCTCTCTGCAACAGGAGCCCAGAACATGCAAGGAGAAGCTCAAACTTCAAGTCAAGCAGTTGCTCGAAGAGCAAGAACAACATGTCCGAGATCTGGCTCGATTCAAGAAGCTCTTCAGCACACAGCTGGAGTGCATGAAGTGTGTCGTCTGCAAAGGCGTGTTCAAACGTCCCGTCACTCTGAGCTGCTCTCACACGTTTTGTGAGGCGTGTGTCAGTGTGGAGAGTCGGCGACGACAGTCAGAGGCCTGTCCGCTCTGCTTCCAGCCGGTGTATGCCACGACGCGCTGCTCAGTTCTCGACAAGATACTCGTCTCTCTGGCGGATATACCGCTGTAGAGAAGACAGGGGACGTTCAGCGACTGCTGGTGAGCTCACGTCTTCTCGCCATTGCCTTTGAAAACGGAGCGGGGTGCCTTACATGCTGGAGGAGGAAGTCCAAGGCAGTGGCCAGGGTGAACTTCGTAAATCTGGAGGTTGGACCAAGGAGTTGGACTATATACGTCCAGACCATCATTGCGTTTCCATTTTACTGTTTCGCTCGTTGCCAAAGGCGCTGAGGTCTTTCGCTGCAGCTGAGAAGAGAAATCTGGCAAGTAACTATAGACAACACAGAGATCATAGAACATGGTATTTGTAATTGTACTAAGATTATACTCGTATCTGGCCTGTTGTGTACTATTATGACGAAGTAAAAGTTTTTGTTGTTTCATTTCTTCGATTATGTCTACTGATCAGTTCTCAGTTACATTCAGCCTGCATGATGAACACAAGCTACGGAAACGGAGTCATTTGCTATGCGTTTTATTGCTGTTGCCTTGCTTATGCGCAGTTCGTTACAGGGACCCGGGAACGATTTTCAAGTTGGGGGGGCGAGCCTAAAATACCTTACATGATGCATATTGAAACAGTGGCGAAGCTAGGGGTCTAAGGGGACACTTACCCCCCCCCCCCCATCGGGATAAAGGGGACCCTCGGGTCTGAGGGGCCCTGCGGCGCCATTTGACCGCTGAAGGTTAACGATGGCCATATTTCTACTCAGAAGGGCCCCATGGGGCTCGTCAGAGCACCTCATGGACCCTAAATAGCCACACTAAGATCTCCATAAGGGTCCGACGCCGGCGTCTGAGGGCCTCTTGCGGCTTTTAAGGACACCTCAGTGATCTCCAAAGGCCCATTACTGGCCTCTGAGAGGTCTTACCGGCCTATGAGGTGCCAGTTCTAGGGGCATTTCCCGCCTGTGATGGTCCCACACTTAATTTTCTGAGGGCCCCATAACGGCATCTGTGGGGCCCTCGTCGGCGCCTATGAGGGCCTGTCTCTAAGGACCCCACAGGACTTCTTCTGCCGGCGTAAGGTCCCCTTGCCAGTCACTGAGACTCCCTGCCGGCTTGTAGAGAGTTCGCGTCAGCAGCACTAAAGGCCCCACACCCGTCTGTAACGGCCCCACACCAGCGTCTATGAGGATCCACCACTAAAGGCCCCACACCCGTCTGTAACGGCCCCACACCAGCGTCTATGAGGATCCACAGCAACGCCTGTAACTTGTAAGGACCCTCATCGGCGCCTCTGAGAGAATCACACTAGCGCCTCTGAGCGCCCACACCGGCACCTGCATGGCGGCCCCACACCAGTGCCTCTAAAGGCCCCTTACCGGCGGCTCTGGGGGCCCTACGCCGGTGATTCTGGGGGTGCTACCGATAACCGAAGGCACCACACAAGCCCTTAGTGTCGCTGAGCTTTAATCCCATACCGGCCCTCCGAGAGCGCCACGTCATTGCACTCATTGCCCCACACCCCTCCATCACATCCGGAGCGGGTAAACTGTGTTATACCTATAATAGCAACGATTTTACCACCGTTGTACGTTATGTATTTCTCAAAGTTGATTCAAGCTGGTGCAGTATAAAATCTGGCCTGCCAAACTTATGGCCACGATCAAGCCCAAATCAAAGCGGGATGACAATAGTCAATAGCAGATGTTGTCAAATCGATACCTACTGTATCAGCAGAAACCATTCAGATGGCAAGGAAAATGCCATGTGTCGATGCGTAGATGTATGAAGGAAACAAGAAGGAAAAAAGTCCGGAAAAGGGAGGAAAGATCTTTTCTCGCTGCCACAATGTTGAGGGGGCGCCGCCCCCTCGGCTCTCAAGTTGGGGGGGGGGGCAAGCGCCCCCGCTGCCCCCCCCCCCTGTTCCCGGGTCTATGGTTCGTTACATTATGTTAGCATTAGGTATTCGTTACCTTTGCATTGGTGCACCTCTGTTATGTGTCGAGCTAAGCTACTTAGTTCGCCATTGTAACCGATTATGTATACATTACGCCGTTAAAATATAGCGTCCTACCCTACTGCATGTCATTAACACGCATGTGTCTCTGTGTGTATCGATGCGGGCTCGGTTGAGGTCATTGATCTGAACTGCAGGGGCTGTTTGACACCGCCCGCGCCGTTCACACCCTCTGCCGACGAGCTCCATTGGTGGAGGCCATTCAACCGGTGAGGTTGGCCCGTCAGCGAGCTACCTTTTTATCATATCGTTATCCCTCGCAGACCCGCATCCCTCACGATCGATGACGTCACAACTTGGCACAGCTGTCACGCAGGTAGTGACTGTATAAAGGTGCCGGCGACACACACAGTTGTGTTCGGAGACAGCCGAGTGTCGGACTATACCGCTGACCGGTACTTACATTAGCATCCACGAGAAGACGCCATGCTCTCCACGGTGGCTGCTGCCGCGCTCACTCTGTTGGTGGTGGGAGCTCCGGGCGCGCTGGCCGCTGCTGCACGTAAGTAAACGCTACTGCATTTGGATTTAAGCATTCCAATTGCAAAGTTGTTATTTGTTTTTGTCGTGTCTGTTTACGCACTGTAGTTGCCAATATCTAATTTGACCCCTGATTTACCGTTCATTTCATATTCATAGCGATTTTTAAATGCTGCAGGTAGCTACAAAGTCCATTACTATGTCCTGTGCAGTGTGCAGGGTCCAGCCCCGGTGCAACATTGCACGCCCTCTACAGCTGAACTGTCCCGTGTCCACAGCGCCTCTCGGCCAGGAGGGGTGTGTCGGCGCCGGCGGCCAGTGCCTGCCCACTGGGGGCTGTCCCGACTGGCAGCGGCCCGTGCCGGGCCTCTGTGGAACCGGCCGAGACTGCTGCTTCCTGGGTGAGCGGGCTTACCATCGCACAGGTGCACCCGGTCCTCCCTCTCCCGTGACCTTCCCCGGTCACAGTCTCCTTATAATATGTCTTCATTCCTCCAGTATTGAGTCTCTCTTTTCCTTATCTCCAATCTTCTGAGTCTACCCTTGTCGCTCGTCAAAGAATTCAGAGCACTGCACTTAAAGCTCAAGTGGTATGTTAAAATTACATTATATTGTCACAGTTTAAGTGTCACTGCCAGTTAAAAGTAAAACAGTAGGTAAATGTCTCTGTAACTAACTGCAACTGCTGTCAGTCACTCGGTGACAGGTCTGCTGTCATCCCAGTAGCAGTTTGACCTCAGTAGCCGTCATAAGTTGTAAACACGTATCAGCCATCAATTTCCTCTGACCGATCAAATGTCGCTCCGGCAGAATACACCAGCCACGCGCTGGAGTGCGGCACCTTCGGCGGCGAGTGCACCACTGCGGCAAGCTGCGGCGGGGCTCCGCGCCATCCGAACGCCTTCTGTCCGACCGCCGGCCACGTCTGCTGCGTCTGGCTTTATTGAGCTGACCCAGCTTGACCTGACCTGACCTGGTCGGTCCGGGATGACGCCCGGGTTCTCTGGCACGGTGCAAAATGCAGGGTATGGGAGATCGTTCCGAGTGTTATATATGCGACGTCAGGCCGGCCTTGGTACGATCCCACTGGCAGAAATTTAAGAATAAGTTGATCATAGCAGTTAACTTTAATAACTTCGTTACGAGCTACTGTTCGATTTTAGACATTTTGGATTTTGGAATGAACTCCAGGTAGCTACCCATGGCTACTGGAGAATGCTAATATGTATTGTTTACTTTAGTAAGGCGTTCTACGTACGTGGTATACATGACATGTATACCAATATGTCGGCTAGTCGTCAGTGTCACCTTCATCGGTGCTATTATAGTGTTACAATCATGTGGCATTGTTTCTTTCATACCGACAGTTATATTTTATACGCTTTTAATAAATACTGCACCGTGCAAAAACGTTGAATGACATGATCGACACATATGATATCCGCGAAACAGGCAAGTATCATAAATGTTAACACGTCGTCGCAAAAAAAGTCCAAAATAGAGCTCGTCTTTTGCATTCTGTCCGTCTGACGGTATTAGGCCATGGCCTAATACACACTGGGTCAATCCGGCTTAAAGTCCTGAGAGACTAATCACTCCCAGCCTTACGACCTGACTCGCCTGTCCCGCTAAATCGATATGGCCACTCAGCGCACACGCTTTCCGTTCTGGTAGTCCCGCTGATGACTGCCGCTGGGACCCGTGAGCTTAACGTTCTCCGCTAATCCCGTATACGGCGACTTTCCTTTCTGTCAGCCCCGCTGATACTAAAGTGTGCCGCTGTGACCTGCCCTGCTAAGCCCGCGCGGCGGCTTTCCGTCCTGCTAGCCCCGCTGATAGATGTGCTGCGACCCGTTGCCCTCCGTCGCCGGTCGGACACACGCAGCTGGCCCCGCTGCGGCGCAGCACGACAATCGATGTGTTGGATGGCGACCGGCCGCCGCTCCTGTGCATATTTGATCAGGTTGGCCCGGCAGGTGTCGCGCTGTGGCCGCCACCGCCGCCGCCGCCGCCGCTGGCGTCACCACTCGGCGCTCGGTGGCCGCCGGCAGCGGACGCCTCCGCCGCCGCCGCGCGATGGCGGCCGCCAGGGCGGCTGTGGTGTTACCGGACGGCGCGCGCGGGGTGTCGCCGGCCAGCCCGCCGCCGCAGCCGCCGCCGCCGGCCGGCGCCGTCTCCCCGACCGTGAACGTGTCGCACCTTCTGCGCCAGCAGCGGCAGCAGGCCACGCGGCCCCGTACGCCGCTCAGCCAGCGGCTGCGCGGCGCCGTGCTCTGGCTGGCCGCCCTGCTTCGTCATGGGCGGCGCCATGACGCTGCTTGTTTCTGGTGCCGCTCGTGGTGGACCCGGCCGTGGCCACGCTGCGCGCCGACTTCGCGCCGGTGGCGGCCGCGTGCCGCACCGAGCGCGTCGAACGCTACAGTACGCTCTCCAACTGCTCGTGGAGCTCGTGTCGCGAGGGCTGCACCAGTGAGCTGTACCAGTGTGTGCACGTGTATGTGACTTACGAGTTGGCCGAGGCGGCCTGGGCCGCACTGGGCCGTGCTCCAGGTGAATGTAAAGACGTGCGGCTACCCTCCGCGGGTCAACTGTTCGGCGTTCGAGCTGCGCTACGCCCGGCCGGGCAGCACGTTCCCCTGCTACGTGAGCCGCACCAACACCAGTCTGGCGGTGACCGATTTCCGCGCCGGAGAGGCGGGTCGGCTGCTGCTCGGCGGTCTGGGCACGCCGGCAGGAGCGATCCTGCTCGGCGCACTCACCGTCTGCCTGCTGCAGATGAGGCCGGCGGTCTGGAAACGGCGGAAAGTCGGCCTCGTACAGGCGATCAAACCTACAACGCAGAGGTGAGGTCGACGGGAGAGTCGGAGGAGACAGACAGACAGACAGACAGGCAAATGGACAGACAGCTGACTGACAGATAGTCGAGGTAGATTAAAAGATAAAGAAAGAGATGAGAACATGGGAACGGGGGAGGAAGACTAAAATAATTTCAATGAACACCGAGGATTCGCCCCGACAGCCATAGATCCTATTATTCAAAAACTTATGTAGCCACATTGCGTTGCGTTTTACTTTTTAGTGATCCGCACGGTTCGCCAGGCGATAAAAATAGTAATGCATTTAATCGAGCTGAACCTGCACAAGCCTCGAAACGGATCCACCTAATAAAACTAAAACGCTGCAGCAATCGACCGCGTCTGCTCATTGGATGGGTCCGCTTCAGTTCTACACCCGCCCAAATTCGGCAGTAGGGGAGAGCGGGGCCAGTTGAACCACTCTTTATATATTGACATGCACAGCGAGATCTAGTTGTCATATCGAAAAATGCACAATGCCATGAAAAAATATGCTCTTTTGGCTTTATTTTAAGATATGTAAAATTATGTTTCAAACATATATTGCTGCCAAACGCATGCTTATAAAACAGCTCTACGCCCGTTTCAAATGACCCCGATGCGAGGGTCAATTGAACCAGCCCATGGGGTCAATTGCACCTATCCTTAACAATGGGATGTTTTCCTCTTTAAGGCCACTTTCTTAAGGAGATATTTTGTCCGGTTTACTTTTCCAAATGCTACATTCAATACGTCGTTGGAAAGCTAAAAGTGCAAAGTTCCTCATAATAGGTGACATAAAGTACATAGACTATGGTAAAATGGGCGGATGAGAAAAATGAGAAATATCTCAGGCTATAGTGTGCCTTTAAGCAAAAAGCTGGAGAAAAAGTGGTCAAAAATTGAGCTCTATTTAACTACTATTTCAGTTTAAAAGCTCATTTCAAAGGTGGACTATTTCCTTTGATGTTTACAGACCCTGAACAATAACCATTGCAAAGGTCACCGGGGTCCATTGAAACGGCCTGTGGCCCTGTTTCAACTGACCCTCAGAGAAGCGTTTCAATTGACCCCATCCGCTCCCGCCATCTCGCACGCGCCGTAAAGCACATGTCAAACGAGCTGGAGGGACGGCATCATGCTGAATGAAGGGCCAGATAAGGTGTTATTCCGGAGCCAGGAGTTCTTCTTTCAGCAAACAAAGGTATATGAGATATCACAAAATATTCATAAAAACGATTTCTCCCAAACGCCCCTCAAAAACACAAAAACAAATGTCAAATCAAAATTACAGTCCGTTTGCCGACCAAACGCCGTTGACAAAGGAAGTGGTCGAGCGCAGATGCGCAGTGGTGTCGGCAACGCCATATGTTGCATATTGTTGAAAATAAAGCCATGTTTCATCTGACCCCGTGTTTCAACTGGCCCCGCTCTCCCCTATAACTGATGCCGAATTATTAGGGCCCAAGCTATTGATTTATTTGCGTTGAGTAGCGTCATCAATTGCTATTAGATCCCTTTTAGGCTTTAGCCTTCCTAACCGGTTGACTGCACCTTCCACGCACAGAAAAATTCGATTTTGATGAATAGCAATTAGCAATGCCGCCATGCATGCAAAGCTTTGTGTGTTATTCTATAGATAACTGTAAGGTGTCAGCACCTATAGGTATAGAACCACAACCCTACATTCAAGACAAAGTTGACAGGTCATAGGTTTCTCATCACAGGAAAATATTTGTTTACGAGTATAAACAACTGAAATCGAGCGTTTTATAAATGGTCATTCCTCTACGCTCGTAAATTGATAGATGTTTAACTATGTAAACAATCAACTGACGACCTAGCTTGTGGCAATTCACCATGAATCTGCAAAGGAACGAAGCAAGAATTATTCGCATTGAAAAAATCGCAAATTGTCAGCAGTTTATCATCTAAGGGCAGTGATGTTTATATTTAATTAGTGATTTCTAAACAAATCATACTGCTCCGTTGTTTTGCGTATTATATTTGCATGCTGCATGGAAGTTGCGACAGCAAATTGTGACTAGGATAGAGAAAAAGACGCACCCAAAGGAGTTTTTTTCATTTTATGATATGTTGTTATTTACGACTATTTATTCTGCACTGAAATTCAACGACAATAGACGCATTCATTTTTAATGAATCATTATCCAACGTTTACCTAAATATCGCGCTACTTCCTGTTGACTGTTAAAATACCAACAATTATTCCTCACCGAACAACGTTTATCATTGACTCAGTGCAAGGGGTGAAAAGTTGTATGCAGCTGATGCGTTACTATGGGTACCCTCATCGTCCGTTCTGACCGAACCACAAAACTTTGGGCGACGAATGAGGGAACGGCGCCACCGGCTCCGGGCTCATGGTAGATGCCGGGGCGGCCACCCAGCACAGAAGCCCATCGCATTGCAAGCACCCGTCTGCGAGAAATGCGATGCCGAAAATCCACCTAATGTTGAAGCCTATGGGCCTAAAACACGTGCACGTGCCACGTGCAAGAAAAATAATTATATTCTTAGCTGAGGGTGTTTCGTAGTAGATAATCTGCGGGGGCAGCTGCCCTGAAAATTTCATTAAAATTTATTGGTTCGTTTGAAGACCGTGGTCAACTTTATGCAAGGTCACCTTTGATACAGCTACCGAGGAAAATATTCCCAGCATTTACTGGTGTACATACATACATACAAAGACCTGCTATGATGAGCTACTTCTTCGCTCTAGTTTTGGAACTACGAGTATCTAAATGATAAAGACCGTTTACAAGTTTTTACAGCCTTCGGGGTTCAAGGGGACGACACATTTCGTAAACTTCGGTAAACAAAGCAAACCGCTCAAAACGGTGGATGCTGAAGCAGGGGCCATTCCTGTGAAATATAGGTTAAGTGTGGAGGTGTCAGGTGACAGGAGTTACTTGCTCGTATGCAATCCAGGGCGGGGTCAAAACTAAACGTTAAACTGTAGGGTTGCAGAAGTTTCGAGACCCGCAATGTATCGCACCATAAGCATTTTGGCATCAAGAGTGAGACGAAACTTCTCTGGTCATACAGTCCAAACACAACAGTGCAGTCAGGTTGAAAGGGCGAAACACATTTCCCTTAAATTTGTGAGTATGAACACGTCTGCAAAACCCGCCTGGTCTTCAAGGAGTTGCTGGTACCTAACTTCTAGGATAGCAACTCAGCTGAAACTCGAGCGATAGATAGACAGGCTTAATTAGCTTCAAGTGGTCTAGTGGTCAACAAGTGTCAACTTTAATTAATGTTCCCCTAGGCCCTATATCTGATGAGATGTACCAAACAAGGAACACACATTCACGCATTCATTTCCGTCATACAGGGTGACACAAAAAAAGCGGTCATCACCAAAATTCGAATAACTTCGGAAGTTTTATTCAGATCATCACCAAACTTCGGCCACTTTAGGTCACACCTATGTAGCAGACATCCACCAAGTTTCAAGTCTTCACTACGAATACTTTTAGTACAGTGTGTGTTTTACGGACGCTCCACAATGTGCTCCAGGTGAGCGCCCCGGCGCTGCAGGGCGTAGGCACACCTGCATCCGGCGGGCAAAGTTGCCGATAACCCGATAAGAATAACATTTCAGGGGTAGCACACCCCCTGAGCACTGTCTCCGGAGGCCATTGCACTCTGTAAAGTGCACAGCCATCGGGTTATCGACAACTTTGCCCGCCGGATGCAAGTGTGCCTACGCCCCGCAGCGCCGTGGCGCTCACCTGGAGCACATTGTGGGGCATCAGTAAAACACACACTGTACTAAAAGTATTCGTAGTGAAGACTTGAAACTTGGTGGATGTATGCTACATAGGTGTGACCTTAAGTGGCCGAAGTTTGGTGATGATCTGAATAAAACTTCCGAAGTTATTCGAAATTTGGTGATGACCGTTTTTTTTGTGTCACCCTGTACTTATTCAGTGCATGGAGCTCGTCAAGAAAGCTGACTTTGTGACAATGCAGAGTGCAGGCTTCCGTGAGTCCGCAGACACTCGACACGCCATGTCTCCATTGCGCTGTCTCAGGTGACAAACAGAGCGCCGTGACCTTGTCACTGTGTCAGCTGCGTTTGACACCACCCGACTCCCGGTCATCACCATTACGGTCGCTAATGACACACTACAGAACGGCGCCGGGAGTGTGGACCGCACTCCCAGCACGCGGCGCGCGCGTCACTCCGGGCAACACGCGCACCCACACGAACGGGGCGCCGCACCAGTCAGCACCCACACAAGGACCGGGGGCAGGCCCTCGAGCAGGCAACATACACACAAGGACCGAGCGCCGGCCCTCGGCAGGCGGCACACACACAGAGACACACACACACAAAGATCGAATGCCGGCCTTCAGCACCCACACAGGGCGACACGCGACCAATCGACCCCTGCGTATTACAGCTATTTACACAGACACGGTCACTGGTCAGTGGAGGACAACAAAGAACCCCACATTGGGGTCGCGCAGGAAAGGGGAACAGGTGAATTAATTTAATTCCGTTGGAGTCTTTCAGTACAAAAGACGGGTAAATATGTACATGCAATCTGTATTCTGTTTTGGGTGACTCAACCGATCAAAATTTTGAACTGCAGACATTTTCATGGCTGACAAAAGCTTTTGAAATGAGTAGTGACGTTAAAGCAATAGGTAACTTTGTCCAGTTAGCTTGTTATTTATTTATTTTTTGTTGGATCCATGTAAGCATCCAGTTTTATAAATCCAATAAAAGAAAGCGTCATTCATTAAAGCGTCATTTCGAAAACAACAGTAACTTTGTTTCCAAAACTTCAAAGGCACACACAGGCACACGTTCAAAATCCGTTGTCTCTCTCTCTCTCTCTCTCTCTCTCTCTCTCTCTCTCTCTCTCTCTCTCTCCTCTCTCTCTCTCTCTCTCTCTCTCTCTCTCTCTCTCTCTCTCTCTCTCTCTCTCTCTCTCTCTCTCTCTCTCTCTCTCTCTCTCTCTCTCTCTCTCTCTCTCTCTCTCTCTCTCTCTCTCCTTGCCTCTTCCCTCCCTGCTCCCTGTCCCCTGTCTCTCCCTGCGGCCTGCGCGTGTCTCCCCCTCCACCCATTGTATACCCAACCGTTGCGCTCCGCGCCCCACTGCTTACAGCTGACCTTGCAAACTGCTTGGCTGGTCGTCATGCGTGTATGACTCCCTGCCACGCCATCGCATGGCCGGCGGCCATCGCCTGTCCTCATTGAACATTCAGATTACTGAGTGGCCGGTGGGCCGGGGCCCGACTGTTGGCGGCTCGGCCGACGATCACAGGTGTGGGTGAACCCCTGCGGTGTCGACCGACCTCCGTGCACGTGGCACCGGGTCACGGGCGTGATTTGTTTGAGCGTTTCCGTGGAGTGCCCCCCTGCACGGCGCGGCGGTGCTGGCCTCGAATGGCTCCCTGTTACTGGGGAATGGCCAACGGAAACGGAACAGACCGGTCGTCAAACAAAACGAACGGGGCGCTGAGGTAACGCTAATGACCTCTTGGTTGATTTTAAGCACATCTCAAGGGATTGCTTATGCAAGTTAGGTCATACCTACAATGGCTCGAAGTGTAAGCCGTCATTATTCATTCGATTAAGGAAAAGGGAGCTCGATTGCTCGGTACACACGCACTGGGAGCTCAGAAATACACGAGTTTACAGCAGTAATCAGGTCAGCCATCCACCTGACCATCAGGTGTATAAGTAAGGTGTCAGCGAAACACCTAGTGCTCAGGATCAGATGAGCAATGGTGTCGTTATAGCTCTCTTCTCACGGCACCCCGACAAGGTCTTCGGGTCATCGGGTTCAGGCGACCTTGGTGGTTCAACACTCATAATGCATGAGGAATAGTCCAGTCAAATGCTAATTAGCAAAGACAGTTATGGCTCGGTACAACTGCACATAAATTACATCCGGATGCAATTACAAATTGCACAGCTGAACTGTCTAGGTAAACCTTGAAACACGATCTTGCTAAACTATACGTCGTGATGGTACAGCCACTTGGCCATCTCCATCCAGCAACACCAGCAGCTCTGGAAGGCCAAGACAGAAGGGAAAACTTGCTCGATATATCCATAGACGAGATCTTGAAGTTGGAAAGCATTGAAGTTGAATATAACCACGTAACGTGGAACCAGGCCTGCACGACTTATGTAAGAAATCCAATGGTTCTGGGTACGTTGCCGACCCGGGTCGGAAATCCGAACGGCAGCATATGCCTTAACCATATCACAAGAACTGCAGTTCGGACTCTCTAGCACATAAGGACCTCAATACCTAATCCCCTTGGTCATTTTCATCATATCTCCAAGAACAGGCGAACAGTCATCGCTTCGCGCTATCAACTCGTGCCTTTCAGATTGTCCTGCCAGATTATAAATCCTATTAGGTAATATCAATAAATTCAGACCAGACTAGATTGTATACTGATTGACTGATCTATGCTCATACGCTTGTAAGTCCTTTCTGTAAAGTAAATTATGCGTGTGCTAGGAAGCCAGGCAGTTGAAAGGTGCTCCAGAGCAGAGCTCGACCATACCACTGCAGTAAATATGAACCCTTGTAGCAAGTCGGCTGTTAGCTTTTCCGCACTACCCTGTCCAATGTCCAAACATGCGTCGGACTAACGGGCCGAGTACATGCGTCCTTCAAGTGTCTTTTAATTCCAGCGCTCGCTATCTTACACACAGGGGGGTGAATGATTTAGGCAGTCAAAGGAGTGGTATGCATGACGATCATGTGTCCAGCGTCATTCACTGCCAATTCAAGGAAATGAAGATATCGACAAGTCTTAAAACGGTGATAGGTTCTTTAAAACATTAGTATTACATGTAGTCTGACAAACTTAGGAAAGAACGGATTTTAAGCCCAACCTGAGCCCAACCACCGCGCCGTTGATGCACGTGCATTTATATTACATTTATATTCAAATATCTTATTGCATTTATACACTTCAGTGTATCCGGGAACTTTTATCAGTTGTATTATCCGAGAACTTTTTCTTGCGGCTTTTCACACAAGTTTTCTCCGAACATTTGCAGTGATCAAATCACGTTCAGAGTGATTCAGGCGCTCTGTTTGTCAGACTATAGATGTTTATGTGCTGCGTGAGACCCTCAGTCTAAATGACATTATTTATTGCACTACGCGTACGCCATCAGGTAGACATGCACATTGTACAGTGGGTCTATTTAACATCTCCAGAGCCACCACGTGGCGCTACGGTCGAGGTAGGGCGAGTCCAAATCCCGAGGGAAGTGAGGTCACCGGTCATTGTGGGGGAAGGAGGGAGGGGGAGTGACGCAGTATCACGGCGCATGGGGCGTGCGTAGCGCCGGGGGTGGGCCGCCCGCCACTGCGCCGAGGCTGAGGGGAGGGGATGATGGTTGCGGGTGCGTTCACTCCGGTATGGTGGTATCCTGTTCATGTGGAACCAGCAAGAATGCGACTGAAGGGAATCATTATCTCAAACAAACGGGCAAGCCAGAGGCAGCGTCAGTTCCAGCCAAAATGTTGAACAATGATAGGTAATTGAAATCTAGGACGCATTCATAGCATGCAACTATTCAGTCGATAGTTGCATGATGCTTTTCATGATGCATGATGAGGCTGTTCTAAACTGTTATTTGAGTTAGATATTTTTCATTTGGCACGATCAGTTTGGCGGGTTTTATCTGGTCGAAAAGAATCAGAAAAGAAAAAAAGATTTGAAATGGCTCCAGAAAAATGTCTAAAACTATTTTCTTAAAAATGAAACTTTGCTTAACATTTATAAGCGATAATTTTGACTTTTTGAGAGGATATTGGGGAAAGATATTCGGGAAAGATGTTATCGTGCTTATCTGTGTTGCAGTAGAAGGAAAGGTTTGGTTCGTGTCGAGATAAAACCAGACCCGGGAGTGGGGCTCGAACTCACGACATCGCATTCAGCTCACGCCTCACAGGTTACCCAACCTCAACGCTACGGCCTACGAGCACCTGGGGCATTCCACGTCAAATCGAACAAAAATCGGCTGTTTTGCACCTTACCATCACCGATTTCATTATAAATTTGTGAGCGAGTTCCTGTGTGGCCCCGGACATTACATTGATGTTTTTTGCACATTCTGACCACAGGTCTTCTAAATATAGGGCATCAAATTTTTACAAAATGTTGCATCTTTATATTTTTGAACGACCATAACTTTGGTTGTACTTGTTTGATTTGAATGAAATAAACCTTACTGTTTAGGTAATTTCTTAAGCATTTGTTTAGAATTGCACCTACTTAAACATATGACCTTGAAATTTGCTTAACTCTGTTCTTAAGCACAAATATTGAAATAGCAAAAAACACGTCACCTTCGATTTGGCTCATTTTCATATATTTTATTGCCTACCATATTCTTAACAACCTGTGAAAAAACTAGAGTGGGCCATTCATAAGTTTTGAAGAAAATTGCACATATGCAAACGTATGTTAGCACGCGCAGTGGAGGGGGAAGAACGAATTTCGCCCACCCCTCCTGTTTTTCGCCAATATCTCATAAGATTAATGTGAAATTAATTATGGCTACCTGTCAAGAATTGAATTGGACATCTCATCGTGCAAGCAATAAGAAAATCGGTTCACAACTGTTCTAGTTATAGCGGTGTAAAGTGAACATCCTGTCGCCGCAGCAACGCGGCGGCTCGGCAGCCGGCGACGACCGCTACGCGCCGCCTGAATTGTAGACTGTGCCGGGACGGAACGGAACGGTTCCGTCTTTACATCGCGCTCCCTACCGCTGATTACGTTCGATTCGCGTCAAACTTTGTGAGAAGACTAAGAAATATACAGGCAATCTTATGGTGAAATTTTTTTGAAAATCGGTTGGTAAACAATTGAAATATGAACGTGTAAACACAAAATTGTGATTGCTGCGTTACCCGCATCGGCCGAGCCCGCCTCAGCCGGCGACATGTTACTCTTAGCAGGCCTCTAACTGCCATATTTATCATTGGATTAACTAGAAATTCCCCATACATACTAAAAAATGTATGTTCTTTCGTTAAGTGGAGATCAAAAGACGTGAAGATATCGTTGCGCGATAATGTTTTCGTTGAATTTACTTCATGATGCATTTCCACACGGCTCAAAATTCACCGCAAAATACCGTTTGCCTAAGACACTTTTACTATGGAACGTGAATGCTTGACTACGATGACTATGCATTTCCATTCTCGCAGAGTTTGGGATATCACTAATCAGCAATCATTCATGTCAGAAAGTGTACACAAGTAAGCATGTCTTGACTCTGTCTTTCAAGGTCACGCGCGGTTGCGTGATGTTGATGCATGAAAACGGCGTTTGCCGCGAAAGTTATGAATGGCCCACTCCAATTTTTTCACAGATGGTTAGGAACATTGTGACGGACATAATATGTAAAAATTACCCAAATCGAAGGTGACGTGTTTTTTGCTATTTAAATTTTTCTGTTTTAATTCAAGGTCAAATGCATTTCAAGGTCACTTCAATTTAATTTTATAATTAAAAATCAAAGCCTTATCAATTGCCTATAAGACCCTGTTAATATCATTTTGATACCAGAAAAGGAACCAGAGTTATAGCCATTTAAAAAATCGATGTGTGGCATTTTTCGCTATATTCGATGACCTATATCTCAGCGATACGTTATCAAATTTTGAAAATATTATACGTAACTCAGTTTTGAACCATGCCCAGTCTGCCTACAAATTTTCAGAAAAATCGAAGGGGATGACGGATTTCAGTGTTTGATTTGACGTGGAATGCCCCACCTATCGTCCCGCGCAGCTTGCTCAGTGTTTCGTCTAGAGTTCGGCCAAAGTGTCTGACGTCTGTCAATGTCACGAGGCGAAACCACAAGGTAAATGTCCGTCCCGGTAGCTCGGTTGGTAGAGCGCTGGACTCCATGTGTCATGTGGTGAGAGCGCACGTCCCGGTTGCAAAAGTCCGGGTTCGAAACGCGACGTGTGTTTGACATTTTCGAGCCTCCTGACGGGTATGGTTGTGGTTGGTGGCAGGCCGCTGCCAGGCGAAGTCAGTAAGGGGACCGGCCGTGCGCGGCTAGGTGCGCACGTTAAAATTTGGACTCTAATTCTGCCATAGACCAGGAATTGTTTGATCGGAGGGTAGAGAGCAGGGACAACGCAACAAGCTCAGCTTAGCGGGAACTCTGTCCTTGTGATTCCTTTCATTCAAAAGGTTCGGGCCAAATTTAATATTAAAAAAAGGGGAGCCGATTGCCGAACCAGGTTGGGCCGGGTTGAACCCTGTTGGACCGGTGTCTTACACGCAATCATGGTCATACAAAACAGAGGCTAATTTCGGGTCAAATATTTTTTTTTTAACTGATCTGATTGTTTTTAGCTTACACGTGTACCTATTAACTTAAAGCTTTTTTAACACGAGACTTCATGCACAAAAATGTGACATTCGTCAACTTTTCCTCATCTTCTCTTAGCGACTTGATTTGACCTTAAAGGCCTTCTTACCAGTAAAAAAAATCACCTGCGTGATAATTATTTGCCAAAGGGCGCTCTACGCAAGAAACGCCAGCCGGTCAAAAAACTGGCGAACGATACGATCGCTTGAATTATATTCAATGAAAATTTCAGGAGACATAAATAATATTAATCCTTATATGTAGCTATAGCTATATAGCTATACCAGTATACTGGTCGCCCGGAGCATTCGCTAGCATTGCATTGCCAGCTGCATTACCAAAATCACATTTGCATTACTTTGGGTTCATCATAGTTGACAGTAGATAAACCGGCCACAGCAAACCCATGCCTCATTATCCTTTCCTTCCAAGCAGCCAACTGCCAAGCTAACCGGCCGCCCGGCCCACCACCGCGATATGGAACAACGCTGGAGTGCGCCATTTGCCTGCGGCAGTGCCCCACCGCGCCGGGGCTGTTTGACAGGTCACCCGCACCGTGACCTCGCCACCCTCCCCCCCCCTCCCCATCGGGCTCAGCTCGGTAGTGACCTCTCCTTGAATCTCACATGGACTCGACTGAGGCTCAACGCCATCTAGTTTCGTCTGGAGATCCTTACTAGATCCACTGTACATCAAGGTAGGAGAGACAGTGTAAAGCGTAAATGCTGAGACGATCAATATGTAGTTACGATGTGGGTCAGTGCGTAACGTGTGTGTTTGGCGCTGACCTAAATAGAGACAATGGACAAACATAATCGACAACGCGGAACTGATTACATCAATATTATATTACCTAACTAACACGAACGTCGAACACTACCTAAGCAAAATTGCCTTTACAGTTTCGTTTTGAACAAATGGTTGGCAAACAATGCCCTACTTTTACCTTGGTGGATTGTGATTTACCTACCTAGTTTAGCTGGACTAGGAGTTTGTAACTCATTCTCTCTCTCTCTCTCTCTCTCTCTCTCTCTCTCTCTCTCTCTCTCTCTCTCTCTCTCTCTCTCTCTCTCTCTCTCTCTCTCTCTCTCTCTCTCTCTCTCTCTCTCTCTCTCTCTCTCTCTCTCTCTCTCGCACTCTCTCTCACTCTCTCTCTCTCTCTCTCTCTCTCTCTCTCTCTCTCTCTCTCTCTCTCTCTCTCTCTCTCTCTCTCTCTTCCAAGACAATGTCAGTACGAAGCAATGCCTCGTTTTAAAACATACTAAGCTCATAATTAATTCATGAATGTATCCTAGCGACCTATTGAACCAGCCTTCTGACTAAAGGACGTCAGAATCGTTACAGCGCCCGTCCGCCATCCATATTGAATTGCATCCACCGTATCAGCTCAGCCGGACATGGTGTCAGCTCCCTGATGTCTGTTTCAGTCCTAGACTGCCCTGCCCGGGTCTCCAGACTGCGCAGACTTCACCAGACTGTTCCCAGACTGCGCCACCCCGTCCCGAGCCTTCTGAATAATGCCCGCATAAGCTGCAGTAGACTTACGCTGACTCAGATCGTGTATGCGGCATAGCCGTTCAATCAATGCCCCAGGTCGATAGTCATGCAGTGGGCTGGGCGAACGATCTAGTGCGCGGGTTAATGCGTCTTGAATGGCTTCTGACGTCAATACGACTAAAAATCAATTAGTTGAAGCATAGACGATCTCAAAGCAAACAGTGGATGATTCGTGGACAGGATAGATTGAAGGGACTTTCCTTGCAGTGGACAGTGTTTGAGTGAAAAAGAACTTACAAACGTTGCATACAATGAGTATTGAAAAGTTATCTCCACGTTTTGAGTCCTTTACTTGCAAAAAACTTGTCACATCCACTACAAACCGGCCCGGGCCATCTGTCTCTGTATTGGCTGAGCGGCGCAAAACTATGAGGTAGATAGACTGTGCCGCAAGGCAGGTGTGCGCTGCGGAACAGTCCGCTAACACAGCCAACGGAGGATCTGACAGCAGACATACGGTTGCGCAGCGTCGAGCTGGCTCGCGCTCGGTGTAACGACATGATGACATGACTAATGACTATTGACTATCATCCTCGCGAAGGAATAAAATTTGTATCGCGATTGTTGTGTTTTGTATGCGTTATTATGGTTTCAATTTACTTTGGCTTGCTACATAACGCCGTATGTAACCAAACGGCGACTGTTGGCGGTTGTTCGTGGCAACTGGCAACTGACCTGACTATCTGCGATGACTGATCAGACTGTCCGTGACGACTGTCCGTCGTG
The DNA here is from genome assembly GCF_019059575.1 of Amphibalanus amphitrite. Taxonomy (NCBI): domain Eukaryota; kingdom Metazoa; phylum Arthropoda; class Thecostraca; order Balanomorpha; family Balanidae; genus Amphibalanus; species Amphibalanus amphitrite. The sequence continues at coordinate 470,213 of NW_024881734.1, read as the reverse complement.
ACTGACCCGAATATCCGCGCCCCGCGGCGCCCGAGCCGCACCGTCCTAACATCCGTGTCTGTTGTTTCAGAGTATGGAGTACGGCGGCATCGGCGGGCAGCGGGCCGGTGTCCCTCACGTCCACACATCCACTCAGCCCGGTGCCCGAGTCCCGGGGAGACTCCGGCAAACCGCTGCCTCCGCCGCCCCCGCCGCCGCCGCCGCGCCCGCCTCCATGACATGAGGCGCCGGGCGGCGGCGGCGGCGGCGGGGGCGGCTGGGGGCCGCCGCTGCTGCCGCCGCCGCCCGGCAGGCGCCGCTCCTCCGTGGAGACCATCCGTCTGGACGGTAGCTGGAGCAGCTGGAGGAGTCGGAGACGCACCGCCAGCGCCGGCTCGGCGCCCTCCCGAGACGCACGGAGCATCGAGAGCCGCATCCGCACAGTGCTGGACGAGGTGGAGGAGACGCGCCGCGACGAGCAGGAACGGCACGGAGCGAAAACAGAGCGGCACGGAGAGAAACCAGAGCGACACGGGGAGAAACCAGAGCGACACGGAGAGCAGCACGGACCGGAGCGCCAAGCGAATGGAGGGGCGTCACAAAGAGGGCGCTCAGATGCCGAGGTGCTCAGGGTGAACGTATGGTGACATGACAGAGTGCCGCGTCCCCAGCAGTGGGAGTGAGCGGTGTTTTACTTTCAACCTCAGTAAAAAGCGAGCCCCCGCTGCAGTGATAGATATGCTCTTACGTTCTTGCGCTCCACGGCTCCAGCGCACTGGAAGTGTAGCCCATTCCTTAGGGGCAGGAGCAAAAACAATCGAATACCTCTTGTCTGGAGTTGTGCCAGCTATAGCGGTAAGAGCCAGTGTGCGCAACGTTTCCAGGTCTGAAGCCTGGTCCGGTCTGGGAGCAGACTCAGAGCAAAGAAGGAGAGAGAGAGAGAGAGAGAGAGAGAGAGAGAGGGAGGGAGAGAGAGAGAGAAAGAGAGAGAGAGAAAGAGAGAGAGAGAGAGAGAGAGAAAGAGAGAGAGAAAGATAGAGAGAGAGAGAGCCGAGAGAGAAAGAAACAGGGAGAATGAGCACGGAGAACAGCAAAGCCAAGGACCAGTTATGGGTGTCTGTGATATAATATAGTGGCGTGAGCGACGTTGTTACGTTCGTATGTCCGCACAACCACCGTCCAGCAGATTTTGCACCGCAGAGCAATGACAGCTCGGTGGGCTTACATGTAAAGGGCGAGAAGGGCTGAGGAAGTGAGGAGGGCTGACGTGAGTAAATGGAAAACATGATTGAGGACACATGCCAGATAGATCGATGCAATGCACACATTTTGTTGACTCAGGGAAGTCTCCGTATTATCAGCAATAATATAATACTTTATGAGTGGTAGCTCACTAACGATCAGCTACTAACAACTGTATGTCCGAATATATAAAGTGTGATTATTTAGCGGCACACATGGGTAGTGTGTAGGATGTGCATCGTGCAATATATTTATGCCTTCTGAAGCTTGACATTGATAATGTGTAGTGTCGACCGGTGTACTGCAAGCGTTGTTGAGTAGACCGTAGGTTTTGCGGTGTTGTTAGTTGGCTAAATATGTTCCTCCGTCAGAGGCTAATGACGATATATGATGGCTAATTTGTGGAAAAATACTAATGATTCCCCAGCTTTTGCTTGTTAGAGTTCCTATGAATCAGCAGCCTCAATTAGTGTCTGGTGCGTTGCTCACACTATTGGTTTTGTATAAAAATATTGTGTTCCAATATTATGCGGTATGCTGCGTGAGCCGTGGGACAATGACAATAACTTCATTGTATCCTATGACTTCTCGGAGATCCGTGATCGCTTATGGTTTATTCAGAAATAAACGGCAGTTGGTTATATGGTGGTGGCTGGCAGAGAGACATTGCTCTTCCATCTCGTACGAAGGAATCGTTGCAAACAGGAACATAGACTGTCCTTAGGCTGCAAAGGATCAATCATTTCCAAAGCAATTAATGGAGCGGTAAAACTTACATATGCGCTTATTATAGAGACGTTAATTCTATGATCCCTGAACGCACGCATTACTTTGAAATATCATTTGGAAAATGCATAACAGATATCCTATTTCAGTGGTGACCTCCAGCAGTTATCTTCTAATAACATTTTATCCATCAGCTCGGCCAAACATATGAATCCTGGAAGAGGTACCTGAATGCACGTACATGTAAGTGTCGGGCCGGCGGTTGTTCGTTTTAATAGATAACGCCATCAGCCGAACGACGGCGGCAGCCCAGAGTGACTGCCGTAGAGACGGGCGCAGATCGACCGCCAGCGATCAATGGTCGACACCTCACGTCGGCGGCGACACGGCACTTTGGAGGACGACACGCGGCCGGTGCCCTCATCAATGTTTACCTTCAATATGGCCCACAGCCGCGCCGAAACGTCGTTCGGCGAGGACAAACAGTGAAATTGCAGGAAGCAAATCGAATGGGATATCGAGCGATGAAATTTAAAATATGAATCAAATGGAGATAGATGTGTAGGTATTGGTAGGGTCACTTAAGCAAGCAATAGGCTAGTGCAACGACATGTTAAAAGCTCAGTTGATTGGAAGAATAAATGCGTCATCATTTCATCACCTTATAAACCCTTTAGTTGTAAAATGCATTCCATTGGACACGTTCATATTCCGTACAATTTCACTCAGCAGTTAACAATGAAACGCGCCATGTACTTACATCAGTCAACAGTTCACACAAGCAACGCCATTCACCTGGTGCCGATTCATACTCGACCCATTTGTACAGTCACTGATATTTTGTCCGGAGTCCACCGAAAATGTTGCGTTTGCGTTCATCCCCTTAAACGTAGCAGGCATCGCTAACGCTCTACCGAACATCATCGAATCATTCAACAAAGCCAATTTCAACAAACAGGTAGAACGAGCATTCACACGGTTTCATATTTTCGTTTTGATGGCACCAACACTTTTTTATACAATTTTACCCAAACTCGTATAACCTTTTACACAGTTGTGTGACGTATGTCAAGGTAATCTGCCGAATCTGAGACGCTCTCAGAACACAAGTGCCTAATGCGACACACCGCGGCCCTCGCCATGGGCCCTGCGTTGGCCAGTGAGACGGTGCAGTCACCTGGCCGTGACGTCACACAGCCAGCGGCGCCATTACGACGTCACAGGGCTGCCAATTCATCAGGACAGTGCTCGACTCACCTGGTGGCCTGTGTCATTTAACAGCGCTCTTCTGCGAAGAGTGAATTAAACGCCAGCGTCGAGGAATTCGGCGAGCCGGTTGGCTACCAACGCAAACCAGACTACAGATACGATTAAAACAGTGTTCACTTTGTGATTCAAACACATACAAGCACGATAAGTTACATATGCATCGTTCATATCGTATTTTTAGATGAAGACAGAAATGCTCTAAAATTTTCATTAGTAACGGATGAATAATTTGCAACCTAATTCATTTATGTAGAGGACCCTGATTGAAACCAGTGGACGGAGGCGTCACGCCGCTCATGTCTAAACGTTTATACGTTTGAGCTAAAGACACCTCCCTGTCTCAAACACACCAGAGCAAGTCTCGGATATACACCACACGCATCACGCCACAATATATAGCTCTGCAGGTAGGTGGGTCGAACTGAGGATGCAATGATGCATACAGTTCATTTCACATATACACGCACGAGTCATACAATACCGACATGACATGTACAACACAGTTAAGGCCGGGCTGGCTCAAGCCACAAAGCCTCAGACACTCTTCGTCAAAAGACATGGTCGTTATTTTCTTGAATAGCGAACCCATCTTTCGAGTTATAAGTAGTTCTGGTCACTGTCAGCTCGACCTAACTTGGCTCTGTGACGATCTACATACTAGTTCAGTGAACTACCTCAACACGTCACTAGTTTCACGAGATGGCACAGCTTCGCACACCTTCACAATAACGCCATGTACTAAACGACGTCGTGAATCTGTCACTTTGTCACCAGCATGACCGATTCAAAAGCACAAAAATGACACCCATGACCCAATACTAAGTGCGTCCATTGGTGCCAGTTCAACTATCTCTCACTGGTGTTCCAGTGACTGCGCCACGCGGCTTCAGTCACAGAATCTCACTATGACCGTCTCTAGCCGCCCTGGCCGTCTCAGGTCACGCTCTGACCGCCCCACTCTGACCGTCTATTTGCGCGGTGAGGCTAGGACTGAGCCCCGCGGCGCAGCTAACTGTACCCGTATGACGAGTCTGAGCCCGCCTGGCACGGCCTCCGCCGCTCCAACGCATCCAACCGTTTTAGGGTTTCAAATGGGCTCGCAGCCTGCCTGTCTCCGCTGTCGCTGCTCGCTGCACTGCGCAGCTCGTCGCCGGGTCCCGGCACCAGCGGTCGGTTGAACCTGCCGTAGACCGGGTCGCGACCGCGCACACTGTCGCCGGCGCCTCTGTGCAGACTTCCCGCCGAAGAGTGCTCTCCGATAAGGTTCTCTCGATAGCCCCCTGTGCCGGCGCCGAAGTAGGCCGTGCTGTAGTTGTCGCTCGGCGCTGTTCGGTAGGTGACAGGGGAGTGCCTCTCCCTCTCCCGGCACGGTACATGGTACCGGGAAGGGTCGGACGGCAGAGTAGGCTGGAAGCTGACGGTGGCGTGCGGCGGTGGTGTGATGTGTCCCGAGCCGACCGTGCTGCGACCCATGGACAGGTCCAGCTCACTGTCCGGCCGCTGGAAGCCGGTGAACCCGGGCGGGGCAGGCTCCGAGCCAGCGTCCTTGGCCTTTCGCCGCATACAGAGCCGGCCGACCAGGAACCCTAGGCCGAGCAGCAGGCAGACGGTGACCCCGAGCGTGAGGTACAGGATCAGCCGCTCCTGGCCGTCTGAAACACACAGCGGCAGGTGTCAAAGGGGGAGTCATTAGAGCAGGGAGACGAGGAGCGTCAGGTACAGAATCAGCCGCTCCTGACCGTCTGAAACACATAGCGGAGACGTTAGGTGCAGGATCAGCCGCTATTGGCCGTCTTAAACACACAGCGGCCGGTATCAGAGCAGATAGGCTTGAGTGGAGAAACGGACCGCAACATGCTCAGGAGGCGGCTATATAATATACATACAGCATGGTCAGTGATCAGCACCATACCAAGCGTGGCTAGAAGATGGTCTAGCTGAACACCTGTCCTGACACACCGGTGGCGCCCTCATAACGAAGTAGGTTAGAGCTGTCTCGATTTCGTGATAGCCTAATTAATGGACACCATACCATGACACAAGTTCATAAATCTCGGCTCAGCAGAAGAGATCCGATAGCTGTCCCATTAAAGGGACCCTCCCACCTTAACATTAGTTTTGAGTTGAGATAGCCAAGTTTGCGGCCAGGCTCAGAAACCACCATTTATCCTGGTCGCAACCCCCGCAGCTTTATGGTGTTCAAGAAATTTCTTCCCTTTACTTGCAGGGTGGGACCAGCGTGGTCCCTATCTCTTAACCATTACGGGAGTCTGATGACGTCATCAGGCTTTCGAACGTCCGTTAAATGTTTGACTAAAACGTTTTGTAGCACGCGGTGGTATATGCTGCTTTGCGCGCAACAAATGCCGCACTTTCAAATAAAGTCGCTAGGAACAGCGGAGATCCCAAAAAGTAAACAAAAGTAAAAGTCTAATATCTTGAAAACCGGTGAATATTTTTCGATGAAATTTGGTAGATATTCGTTTTTGCTCTTTCTGAACCGGGCGACATCACTTTCATGCCAATTCATTAACTTTTTTGAAGGTGGGAGGGTCCCTTTAATATGCTACAATGTGGCGACCCCGTTTCTTGACAACGGAGAATAATTGGCCAGTTTGGGGCTCTATTCACACCTGGTTGGTCGCCACGAAAACTTATAAGTGGTCTCATTAAGGCCAGCTAGGCTGCTGGCGGGGGTCAATCGATATCTGAGCAGTAACTCAACACCCAGTGGCACCTCATTATAGCACACAATAAATTGAAATGTTTTCAGATGATGAAGCATACACAAAACCTTATTAGAGACGCACAGAAGCGATGCAAGCCATGCAGTGAGCACTCATGCAACACAACAACAAAAACATCGACAAAAAATCGGCATACAATACTAACACGCATTAATACATACAACACAGATATAGTCCTACAAACACAAACAAAGTCTACATACAAAACAAAAACACATTCACAATTTCCACTCGCGCACGCATTCGCTGCCTACCCGTGCACACATATGTGTAATCGGCAAGCTTTGCGCCGATTAAAGTTTATCTGTTTCACCGGCGAGAGGAGCCCGGTGACCATATGATGTCTGGACAGGAATTTAATTCAACGGTTTTGCGCGTGATCGTCTGCTATTCAATTGTTGCTACAGGTATGAACTCGAAGCTGTCCTAGATACTGCAATTAAAATGTGTTTATTATGTACGGCATATTATTAGAATGGTAAACACTCTTACTCATGCTCTCGGCTTTACTGACCAATTAGTATAATGTTTTATATAGCGGATGCCGCGATCGGAGCATCTCATGGTGCACTATGTTTTCGCCCATCAGCTGATCACGGCAGGTGTTCGGCTGACTTGGGCGGGGAGTCTGGTATCGAGAGCTCTAGGAGTGAGGTTGCGCTCCTGGCTCTGTTAAAATGTAATCTAAAGCTAAATACAATGTAATTTTCTTCACTTTTGAGTATGTCGATTCACCTTCAGTAAACACGGGTTTACATTTGGTGGCAGCGGTGGGATCGACTTAGTCGAAATGAAGATTGGAGCCCGAACCGACGTCCTCGGTTTTCGCGGCCTCAAGAAATCAAGTTTTCAACTGACTGTTTGAAATCTTCGGAGCAGCTATCGCCAGTACAAGATGTCTGCTGTTGGTTTTCCGGCTCTGCAACACTCTGACGAGTTGTCAGTTAGCCGGTAAGGTCGGTCGACGTCGCCTTTTGTCCCGACTGAAGACTGCGACATGTTGGCCGCTGCACGGCGACTGTCCAGCAGTGCCGTCTGTTCCCGCTAGCACCGAGCTCCGCTTCTTGAGCTGTGCTACGGTCGACTGATCCTCGGTCCACTTGGCTTTGCAAGTGTCGACTGACTACTGAGCGCCGTTGCTGCAACACATTTCATCAAGTTTATCGCAAGATGGACCAGTTACGAGCCGTCATGGAGATCGATCAGCCAAGGGCTATCGAAGCAAGAGGAGCCTAGTCTCAAGCTGCGCTGTTTCCCTGCTTCTTCAATCTTCGTGGTACCGGTTACCTGCAGTCTCAGCTGTGATGGAGGTGACGTCCGTGAGGAGGCTGAGAGACAGCGATCAGTGCGCAGTGGCCTGCGGTGATCTCGGCCCAGCCGTCGCGCTGCTGCGGCCTGCGAGTTCCGTGTGCAGTGTTCAGTGATTTGGTGCGCGAGTGGTGAGCGAGTGACGAGTCGGCACCGCCATAGCGATTGGCGTCCGACCTCCTCGCTGCTGGTGATCGGCACCAGCCGGCCGTATCGCCCACCGCGACTCGGCTCGGAGCTCTGCCCAGCACTGCGGCCCGTTGGCGCTGCACGGGACCGCGTCAGCTGATTCGAGGAGCAGCAGGCAAGGCACCGGATGGAGAGGACTGGCCTTCACTGCACTCACGGTACTGTGCCTGGGGAACTGGGATTTCGGGGTCGGTGAACTGTGTTTTGAGTGTTTGACAATGAACAATTCAGTAGTGGTGTCAGAGCAATGTGCGAAAAAATCAAAGTGAATACGCAGTGGAAATGGTGTTGGAGTTCACTGTAAAGCTAGGTCAGGTTTGGCTAACCAGTTAATGTGGTACCTAAACAGGAATTTAAAATGAGTTCTTTTATTGTACCGGCACCCCGTTTCGGTGGGAAGGGCTCATTGTCCCGTTTCCGTGAGGATTTTCAAACGTTTGGTCGGCTTCAGGGCTGGGATGAGGGACAGCAGCTTTCTTTTCTGCCACTGACCCTAGAAGGCATTGCACGGGATGCTTATGATGCTCTGAGCTCGAGTCAGAAGGGATCCCTGGACAGCGTTTTCAATGGTTTGCGGGAAACGTTCACAGTGGGGACCACAATCGACGCGCACATTCGTCTGACCGAGTTAAAGTATGACCCCGCCGAGTCTCTGGACGAGTTCCTTGTGCGGTTTAAGTCTCTGGTAAGGCGCTCCTTCCCAGATCAGCCGACCGATGGTCTACTTTTTAACTACTTTCTGTCAGCCGTCCCCGAGAAATATCGCTCAGAGATTGTGATGGCGGGAATTACTGATTTCCCAGCCGCCGTGCAAAAGGTGAGCAATATCCGCAGCGCTGAGGTGCTGCGAAGCGCGTCAGTGCGTCAGGTAGAGGTGCAGGCGCCGATGTTGCGCCTGATACTCGATCGCATCGAGCAGCTCGAGCGGCGTCTGGACGGCCCCGGACGCCCCGAGCGGACCGGACGGCGCCGCGGGTCGCAGCCGTCCCGGGCAAACGAGGCGCCGGCGCGCGCCTGCTGGGCCTGTGGTGGTGCTGATCACGTGCGGTCCCGATGCCGTTTTCGTGATAGCACCTGCCACTCGTGTGGTAAGAAGGGACACCTGGCAGCCGTGTGCCAAGATCCGCCGGGAAACGCCGACCGGGGCCCAGGTCAAAGCCCGAGGCCGGGTCCCGCGGCAACACCCGAACAGTAAGTGATGCTGGTGACAGCGTACAGCTCAACCCAGATATGACCTTCCCGGCTAGGATCTGTGGGGTTGAGTGTAACTGTTTGTTGGATACGGGTTCAACGATAAGTATCATTAATAAGGCAGTGTTTGATGCTTTACCGAACGCCACTTTGAGTATGACAGCGACACGGGCGCGGACGGCCGCGCAGGAACAGTTGCCTCTCCTAGGGAGAACTGTCCTTTCCGTTCAGATAGGTCGCGTACAAAAGACTGTTCCCTTTTATGTGTCAGATGTGATTGATGTGCCCTGCCTGTTTGGCATTGATTTCCTTCAGCACGTGCAACCGTGTGTAATAGATCTGCAGCGGAAATGCCTGAGCTTTGTGCCGTCGGAGGCAGTTCGATCTGTTTCAGCGGAGGCAGTGACTGTAGGAACCGTGGTTCTGGGCAAAGATATTACCGTTCCACCCGGTAGTGAGACGGTGGTTCGTGGATTTTCTCACAATTGTGACTACAGGGGTTCTGCTCTGATTGAACCTTCTTGGGATAAACCGGGATTAGAGGTTGTGAGGAGCATAGTGGAAGTGTCTGGCACGAGCGTTCCATTAGTATTGCGAAACAACTCTGATCGTTTTGTTACTGTACCCAAGCACGCTGAGCTGGCTCAGTTAGAGGTAGGGTTTTCAGAGGAGCCTAAAGTAAAAGAGTCTGAGCTTAAAGAGTCTGTGAACTTGGAAGAATTAGTGAACTTAGAGGGAGTAGATATAACGTCATCACAGAGAGCTGCCCTTTTTCGCGTCCTTAAAAAGTACGAGTCAATGTTCGATGGTCACGTGGGCCACACCACTCTGGTGGAGCACCGTATCGATACGGGTGACAGCCCTCCGATCAGACAGGCCCCACGCAGAATTCCGCCGCACCTCAAAGAGGAGGTGAAGGCTCAGCTAGACGAGTTAGTCAGACAGGGGATCTTAGAGGAGTCAGAGGGCACGTGGGCGTCACCAATTTGCGTGGTTCGTAAGAAGGACGGGTCGGCGAGAATAGTAGCCGATTTGCGTCGATTGAATTCTGTGTCGCGAGTCCCCGCCTATCCGATAGCCAGAATTGATGACACGTTAGATGCGCTGTCGGGATCGTCGCTATTTTGTACCCTTGATATGAACTCGGCTTACCATCAGATGTCAATTGCACCGGAGGACAGAGAAAAGGCAACGATCGTGACACCTTTCTCGTGTCTGCAGTACACACGGGTTTGTTTTGGTCTCGCAGGAGCGCCAGCGAGCTGTGCTCGTCTGCTGAACATAGTGTTAGGGGATATTGCACCGGAAAAATGTGTGAGTTACTTTGACGACATCATTGTGCACGGGTCAACCTTTCAGAGTGTTCTGGAGTCACTGGATTGTGTTTTGAGTCGTCTCATGGATGCAGGGCTGACTTTGAACTTGAAAAAGTGTCAGTTTTTCCGGAAAAAGGTCACCTATCTGGGACATGAAGTGTCAGGGGAGGGTATCAAGGCCGATCCTGTCAAGGTGGAGAAGGTGCGTGACTGGCCTGTGCCCAGATCAGCCAAGGGGATGTCCAGTTTTCTTGGGCTAGCTTCGTACTTTAGACGGTACATTAAGAACTTTGCGGATATTGCAGCGCCGCTGTTCCGCCTCACGATTAAGGATCAAAAGTTTGAATGGTCAGACAGCGCTCAAATTGCTTTTGATTCATTGAAGAAGGCCTTATGCGAGTCACCAGTGCTTGCGTTTCCGCGTTTTGATTCAGAGGCAGGTCCATTCATTTTGGAGACGGACGCCAGTGGAGAGTGTATGGGAGCCGTTTTGCTGCAGGTGCAGAATGGTGTCGAGCGTCCAGTCGCTTACGGCAGCCAGACGCTGTCAAAGTCACAGAGAAATTACTCTACCACGAAGCGTGAGTTATTAGCGTGTGTTCATTTTGTGCAACATTTTAACCACTACCTTCAGGGAGCGAGATTTCAACTACGTACTGATCATAGTAGTCTGCAGTGGTTATTGAACTTTAAGAACCCAACCGGCATGCTAGCCAGGTGGTTTGAAGTTTTGGGGAATTATCAATTTGATATTTCTTATCGCCCGGGGGCCACTAATACAGCAGCTGATGGTCTGAGCCGGCGCCCCGAGAGCACAGCTGACGCAGGCGTGCAGACTGAGGAAGCGCGGTGCCATCAGATCAATGCGAATCTGTGGTCCACCAGTTTCATGAAAGACGAGCAAGGTAAGGACGCAACAATTTCAGAGATCGTGAAGCATCTTTCTTCGGGACAGCGTCCACATCGCCGCAGTGTCGACAGGTCCTTGCGTCCCCTGCTGAGACAGTGGTCCCGACTGACCCTTCTTGACGGTGTCCTGTACCGAAAGTACCGCAGGAGGGCGAGAGATGAGTTTCAGCTGCAGCTGGTGATTCCGCGATCTCTCGTGACCGGTGTGCTGACGTCACTGCACAGCGGCCCGACCGCCGGTCACCCCGGACCGGACAGGCTACACGCAGCAGTGACCCGACGCTTCTTCTGGGTAGGGATGTTGTCAGACGTCAAGGAGTTCTGCAAGCGCTGTGAGCGGTGTTCATCCAGAAGTCAGCCGGTGCCGAGACCGAGAGCCGCGCTGGGTGAACTGCATGCTTCCGAGCCGTTCGAGACGGTAGCGATCGATTTTCTGACTAACCTACCAGTGACGCCGAGTGGTCATAAGCATTTGTTGGTGGTGATCGATCACTTCACTCGCTGGTGTGAGGTGTTCCCGCTGAAGGATATGACGGCCACCACAGTAGCGTCCACTCTGGTAAGCGAATTCTTTTCCAGGTACGGGTGCCCGAGGAAGCTCCATTCAGATTGTGCCGCCAATTTCACGGGTCAGGTGATTGCCGAGATGTGTCGTCTTTTCGGCATCGAGAAAACAAAGATAAGTGCCTATCATCCAGAGGGTGACGGTAAGGTCGAGAGGATGATGAGGACTCTGCTCGACATGCTTTCGAAGTATCTCGACGCCAATCACGATCAGTGGGACGAGCACCTCCCATTGTTGATGCTGGGGTACAGATCGCTCGAGCACAGTGCGCTGGGCTACAGTCCGTATTTTCTCATGTTCGGTAAAGAGCCGCGCCTGCCTGTGGAGGCTGAGCTCCAGGTTCCAGTCGCGAGCAAATCTCAGACCGTCACTGAATATGTAGATAAGCTACGCGAGTCTTTGAGAATTGCACACAAGCATGCGCTACAGGTATCTGACGCTTCACATGGGAAAAACAAACGTTTCTACGAAAAACGAATGAATGAGCTTGACTACAAAGAGGGAGATTTGGTATTTTTGCACAAAGCTGTGGTTCCTAAGGGACAATATTACAAGTTTGTGAGACCGTGGAAGGCTGCGGTGATTGTAGCAAAGGTAGGGGACTTGAACTATCGTATCAGGGTCACGGGCTCCAGGAAAACATTACTGGTTCACCATAATCGTTTGAAGCCGCGAACTGAGCCGATAGTTACCCCACCTGAGCCAGAGGTCACTGAGAGTCAGGATGGGGCTGGTGCTGATGCTGCGTCACCGGTGACACGCGCTCAGACCACGCCGCCAGCAGAGATAGAGTCGGTCTCCGTGGACAGTGGGTCAGCGGATGACCCGGCTGGTGTCACAGCCTGGGCACGATTGCCCATCACCGGCACAGCTGTGCAAGGTAAGGAGCCGGCGATTGAGGAGCAATCGTCCGGCACAGACCAGATGGCGGTGCCGACACCCGAGTGTCGACCGGTACCCCCGAGGTCTGAGGTACCGCCGCCGGTGCCAGCCAGACGGTCCGAGCGACGGACTCGACCGCCTGATCGCTTTGTTCCAGGCTTGTAGGTAGCCTGATTAACATGAATGCTTCAAAAGGCAAGAGGTAAGAGGTGCGCTCAAATTAACGTAAAATCAGTCGCCCTGATTTTCCTTTTAACTAGCTCAGCAGGCAATCGGTTGGCTCCTGGCGCCGGAGTGCGACAGATTTGTTTAACTCTTTATGGAAAGAGAGTGTGCGCTTCGAGCTAGATTCGGTCAATCCCTGGGGACGTTTCTGATTGACATGTCAATGTCATTAAACTCAGTTTGAGTAGGAGCCCTCTAGCAGCCTGTTCAGAGCATCATGGCATGGGATGTAAATAGCATGGTCTGGTTAGCCTGTGTTTGGGATGGGACCCAGGGTACCCATTGCCATCATTGACGGTTAGCCATACCTGTTCAGCTAGCTAGTTGATAAGTGAGCGATGCTGCGCGATGACGTGTTTGTGTTTTTCGTTGTTGCTGACTGCCAGTCCACGTCAGCCGGATGCTGCCAGGCATCATTTAGCGACCACGGTGTTATGGTGTCGTGTGGCGCGTGCTGCAACTGCTGATGTTATCGCATGTGTCAATGAGTGTTTCTAGATGTAAGTGCACGCCTTTCATTCAAAGGAGGGAGAAGTGTAATCGGCAAGCTTTGCGCCGATTAAAGTTTATCTGTTTCACCGGCGAGAGGAGCCCGGTGACCATATGATGTCTGGACAGGAATTTAATTCAACGGTTTTGCGCGTGATCGTCTGCTATTCAATTGTTGCTACAGGTATGAACTCGAAGCTGTCCTAGATACTGCAATTAAAATGTGTTTATTATGTACGGCATATTATTAGAATGGTAAACACTCTTACTCATGCTCTCGGCTTTACTGACCAATTAGTATAATGTTTTATATAGCGGATGCCGCGATCGGAGCATCTCATGGTGCACTATGTTTTCGCCCATCAGCTGATCACGGCAGGTGTTCGGCTGACTTGGGCGGGGAGTCTGGTATCGAGAGCTCTAGGAGTGAGGTTGCGCTCCTGGCTCTGTTAAAATGTAATCTAAAGCTAAATACAATGTAATTTTCTTCACTTTTGAGTATGTCGATTCACCTTCAGTAAACACGGGTTTACATATGCAGAGACGTATGGGTCGCAGTTCGGTATAGATGACCCCAGCCCAACGTCACCGATCACGCCATTACTTTGCCCCCACCACCACCACCACCATGCCACAGATTGGCCCACCTCTCTGTCACCCCTGCCCAGTCCCCACCAGTCCCAGCACATTCACAATGACGCCCAGTCATAAAATATGACTACGCGTGCATTGGAGCGGCGACAATCCATTACTGGGCTGCGATCAGAAGGCGCGGCCGCCGGCCGCCACTCGATTGGCCCGTTATGTTCATATAGCAACGCACGCTGTTTGGAGGACAGTGACATGTTCATATGGCGACGCACATTGTTTGGAGGACTGTGGCATGATAGAGACGCACGTCGTTCGGAGGATGGTGGAATGTTAAAAAAGTTATGTAAGTCGTTTGGGAGGTCATTCGTGTCATCCGAGAATACGACCGCTGTTGGATGGTGAAGCCTGTAGCGTAATGTGCGGTTGAGGACAGAGGCAGGCGAGCTGATTAACACGCTATGAAATACATCTGCCTCAGAGAAGAGAGCTCCGTGCCATCTCCCGAGACCAAATTGTATCGACAACACCGTCTGCACCGACATCACTTTAGCGTCGCTATGAACAAATAAACCATCGGAACAAGGCTCGATTGGCATTAGCGATAAATTTTAACGCACCGCATTCAGACGCTGGACAATTATCTAAATGAAATATTGACATCAGATCACCACTCTTTGCCATTCATCACTGCGTGGTGACTGGTGATGTCATTCGCATATTTGCGTATTGCGGCACAGCATAGATTCAGGCGTCAACTAGCAACGCCATCTATGAACAGTAGAGAACACTACAGAGAAGCAGAGCCGCGGTGGGGCGGTCAGAAAACAGCGCCGCAGTATCCACCAATCAATAGCAGCTCAGATCATTAATCTTTTTTACCTTTACTCACTATTGAGTATTGTTCGTCTAAACAACCGTGAACTATAGCGCAACACGGGCTGTTCCAGGAGTCAGCGCCTAGTACGCCGCCTTTGTCTGGCGCTCGCCTGCCGGTCGCGCCGGTTTTGTCACAGTCCGCCACCAATCACAGTGGCCGGCTGAATGGTCGTTCACCTGTCGTGGGCGGCCTCCCTGGACTGACGCGCACCCGGCGGCCCTGGTCGACAATGAGGCCAATTACGCGACCATTATTGGTGAGCGGCAGGCCGGCAAACACAGGCCACCAATCAGCGGTTCAATGTTGCAGCTGCCCCGACCATCCAACTGTCTGTGCCACTGTGTACAGTACGTTCGAGCGGCCTCGGTAAGCGATGTAAGGGGAGGTCGTTTGAAAAAGTTCGTTAGCAAACAGTCGTTAAAGTTTGATAGTTTGCTTGATGAATATCTAAATATGATTTTAAAGGGACCCTCCCACCTTCAAAAAAGTTAATGAATTGGCATGAAAGTGATGTCCCTTGGTTCAGAAAGAGCGAAAACGAATTTCTACCAAATTTCACCGAAAAATATTCACTGGTTTTCAAGATATTAGGCTTTTACTTTTGTTTACTTTTTGGGATCTCCCTGTTACTAGCGACTTTATTTGGAAGCAATAATTTGGCAGCCTTAAAGTGCGGCAGACGTTGCGCGCAAAGCAGCGTATACCACCACGTGTTAACGATGGTTTTAGTCTAAGATTTAAAAACCGTTAGATCTCCGCTGACGTCACAAATTCTAAGGGGGCATACCAATGCATTAGCCCCTTAGAATCCGAAAACTGCAAGTTTGAAATTCCATATCTTCGAATTAAAGCATTTCTCGATGTTGTGAGTGCCCAAACCGGTATTTGCAGGCCATGGCCACCAATTTGGCTATCTCAACTCAAAACTAATGTTAAGGTGGGAGGGTCCCTTTAACGTCGGCCCATTCATTTACGCTACAGGCACTCCAAGCATGGGAAGCACAGTAGTCTTGCGATTGAATTGAATGGATTGCGATAGTTTAATTTAATTGGTTATTTCATGTTGCACTTTACAGTGCACGCAGATATTGCCGGGATCACCAGATACATGCAAACTTAAGTTTCAACCAACAAAGCACCGTGAACCCAACATCATTTGTTTGGTGACGGAGGAATCGAAACAAGACGAGCAAGGGCGTAACCGTCACATAAATGTTGAAAGATTATAAGTTGATATTTCTGCGGACGAGTCTTCCGTGGCTTTCGGGTTAGTGGAGAGTGGGAACAGCTCCTTCGCAACTAAGCAACACTGGGGACCGACATGAAGAAAATAGTTGCATACTTAAGCTGAAACCTTTAAGTTGTGGCCATTATCCAGTTGTCTTTTCTAATTGTAATGAACTATGACGCAATGAGCAATCTCGAACTGCCAACAAAGTAGGTTGGTGCTAAGTAAAGCGATGAGCTGTGTGTCTCAGAAGTGTAATAAGGTCTTTGGTCAATAAAGGTATACAGTTTTTAATATTAAAATAAATAAATAAATGTTTCAAGTGCGTGTCGTTGATCACAGTTGACCGCTCATGTTTATGTGCACAGCGACAACTTTCGTCCTGCGAAACGGGTCTGGCAATCGTACCAACACATGCCAAGGAGCAATATTGCCAGTGTGTAGCGCCACCCACCCAACGAGCGAGGCGCCCGCTGGCGGGCCATTACACCGACTGCCTGATGTGCTCGCATCATCCATCCTTCCATGATAATTGTATGTCCAGCGTCGGAAGGACAGAGTTCACACAGGGCAGGACACGCGCACATTCAGTGTTGGACTAGTTACTCAGGTAAATGGAAAATCAATATAAATATAAAATGCATACGATGTGTACCTATAGTTAAAATAAAATATAAATGGATTCATTTTTTGTCTTATCTTTACATACAATTTATCGCCGAAATTCGAAAGCATTCCTCGTCGCGCGCGACGGAGAACGCTATCTAGAAAGCGCGTGATGTTTGTAAAAAAACAAGTTCAAATATCGAAGTGGTCTGGTCACCTGGTCTCAAGGGCCATGTGCAGGAAGTTCGTGACACCGGGCACGGTTCGTCGGTGCACGGTGGCAGGATCACACACC
This sequence comes from Amphibalanus amphitrite, assembly GCF_019059575.1. Taxonomy (NCBI): domain Eukaryota; kingdom Metazoa; phylum Arthropoda; class Thecostraca; order Balanomorpha; family Balanidae; genus Amphibalanus; species Amphibalanus amphitrite. Next base: position 453,579 of record NW_024881734.1, on the reverse strand, counting down.
ACTAGTACTTACTTTCGTCGACAGATGGCACGTCGCGCGCCTCCATCTCGGACGGTTCGACGGGATCCTCCAGCTCAGCAGAGGGCGCCTCGGTCATATTTTGTTGGTAATCTTCATCCACTTGTGAGGCGTATCGCTCCTTCAATATCTCCTTAGGAACTGTAAAGTCAAACAGAAACCGATATGAACGTTACATAAATGCGATGTTCAGAGTCGTGCTTATTCGTTCGTCTAAAATAATAAAATCAAAGTAGCCGGAGCATCGAACTAACAAACGGTACGTCCGTTGCGCCTTGTGGGCATACAAACTCAAAGACACATTGCGTGCCGCATTCGTCCTCGGTTTCTCACACTCTACTTCCGTCCGCTAACCCGCTGGGCGATCTAACCCGATCGGGATCGAATCGGGACTTACCGCAGGTGTATTTTGTGGTGAGGTACATGTTGTGGTCGGGACTCGGATACTTACCGCAGGTGTATTTCGTGGTGAGGTACATGTTGTGGTCGGGACTCGGGTACTTACCGCAGGTATATTTTGTGGTGAGGTACATGTTATGGTCGGGCGGACAGGAGCGTGTGAACAGCTCCGGGTCAGCCGACAGCTCACAGCTCGGCTTCCCCTGGCACCAGCTGATCATCTTCTCAGAGGTCAGACTCGAGTGACAATCTGAAAATGAGAAACAATCAGATTCATCGCATTCATGTGAGGTTAACCAGATTGTGCGGTTAACCGCAAGAGTGCGGGGTTACCGGACAGATAAGTTCCGATTAACTCATTTTGTGATAAGCATCGGACTCAACCACAAGAGCTGCAAGCGACACATTGAACTATAAAAATATGCTAAAGGTACTCCTCGAGAGTTATATAGAAGTTTCTTCAGACGCTTATGATCGCAGTGACACACCAGTTCCCAGCAATAAGCCAAACGTTCTGAGACTTGAGATCGATAGGCAGGTGCACAGTGCACACTTCGCTTTCCAACGTAGCCACATGTTCGCAAGTCAATTGATGGCTGTTCAGTGTTCACACAAGTTTCAGTAGTTAAATGCAAGGTCATGTAATGCTTTATCGGCTATGCATGATTGCGCAGTGTACCGTATGCGTCGACAGTTCCCAGCAAGAACATCCTAAGTGTCATTTTTTTTAATTGAGATTATTATACCATTCGACTCAGAGCTCGACGAGCTGAGTCGAATGGAATAAAAATATCAATTTCAAAAAATTAGACACTTAGGATGTTCTGTTCTTGCTGGAAACTGTCGACGTAATGAATTGTCCTGTACCGTGCGTACTGTGCTGTGTTCTGTGTTGTGTTATGTGCCGTGTCATCCCCTGTCGAATCGTTGCCTTGGACTGTGCTGTGCTGAGTTACATTGCCGTAGTTCTATTCTACCCGGTTCTCACCAGTAAGCCACACGCCAGGCGGCTGCAGACAGTGGACAGTGCTGTTATGTGTAGTGCTGTAACTATAGTGTGTCTCTCTCTGTGTGTGTGTGTGTGTGTGTAGTGTTTCATTTGTTCTCACCAGTAAGCCTCACGCCCGGCGGCTGGGGGCAGTGGACAGTGCTGTTATGTGTAGTGCTGTGTCTATAGTGTGTCTCTGTGTGTGAGTGTGTGTGTGTAGTGTTTCATTTGTTCTCACCAGTAAGCCTCACGCCCGGCGGCTGGGGGCAGTGGACGGTGCTGTTATGTGTAGTGCTGTAACTGTAGTGTGTCTCTGTGTGTGAGTGTGTGTGTGTAGTGTTTCATTTGTTCTCACCAGTAAGCCTCACGCCCGGCGGCTGGGGGCAGTGGACAGTGCTGTTATGTGTAGTGCTGTGTCTATAGTGTGTCTCTGTGTGTGAGTGTGTGTGTGTAGTGTTTCATTTGTTCTCACCAGTAAGCCTCACGCCCGGCGGCTGGGGGCAGTGGACGGTGCTGTTATGTGTAGTGCTGTAACTATAGTGTGTCTCTGTGTGTGAGTGTGTGTAGTGTTTCATTTGTTCTCACCAGTAAGCCTCACGCCCGGCGGCTGGGGGCAGTGGACAGTGCTGTTATGTGTAGTGCTGTAGTGTCTCTGTAGTGTCTATAGTGTGTCTGTGTGTGTGTGTGTGTACGAGTTGTATTTCATTTGTTCTCACCCGTAAGCCTCACGCCCGGCGGCTGGGGGTAGTGGACAGTGCTGTTATGTGTAGTGCTGTAGTGTCTCTGTAGTGTCTATAGTGTGTCTGTGTGTGTGTGTGTGTACGAGTAGTATTTCATTTGTTCTCACCCGTAAGCCTCACGCCCGGCGGCTGGGGGCAGTGGACAATGCTGTTATGTGTAGTGCTGTAGTGTCTGTGTAGTGTCTATAGTGCGTCCCTGTGTGTGAGTGTGTGTGTAGTGTTTCATTTGTTCTCACCAGTAAGCCTCACGCCCGGCGGCTGGGGGCAGTGGACAATGATGTGTAGTGCGGTAACTATAGTGTGTCTCTGTGTGTGAGTGTGTGTGTAGTGTTTCATTTGTTCTCACCCGTAAGCCTCACGCCAGGCGGCTGGGGGCAGTGGACAATGCTGTTATGTGTAGTGCTGTAGTGTCTCTGTAGTGTCTATAGTGTGTCTCTGTGTGTGAGTGTGTGTGTAGTGTTTCATTTGTTCTCACCAGTAAGCCTCACGCCAGGCGGCTGGGGGCAGTGGACAATGTTATTATGTGTAGTGCTGTAACTATAGTGTGTCTCTGTGTGTGAGTGTGTGTGTAGTGTTTCATTTGTTCTCACCCGTAAGCCTCACGCCAGGCGGCTGGGGGCAGTGGACAATGTTATTATGTGTAGTGCTGTAACTATAGTGTGTCTCTGTGTGTGAGTGTGTGTAGTGTTTCATTTGTTCTCACCAGTAAGCCTCACGCCCGGCGGCTGGGGGCAGTGGACAATGTTATTATGTGTAGTGCTGTAACTATAGTGTGTCTCTGTGTGTGAGTGTGTGTGTAGTGTTTCATTTGTTCTCACCAGTAAGCCTCACGCCCGGCGGCTGGGGGCAGTGGACAGTGCTGTTATGTGTAGTGATGTGTCTATAGTGTGTCTCTGTGTGTGAGTGTGTGTGTGTGTAGTGTTTCATTTGTTCTCACCAGTAAGCCTCACGCCCGGCGGCTGGGGGCAGTGGACGGTGCTGTTATGTGTAGTGCTGTGTAACTATAGTGTGTCTCTGTGTGTGAGTGTGTGTAGTGTTTCATTTCTTCTCACCAGTAAGCCTCACGCCCGGCGGCTGGGGGCAGTGGACAGTGCTGTTATGTGTAGTGCTGTAGTGTCTCTGTAGTGTCTATAGTGTGTCTGTGTGTGTGTGTGTGTACGAGTAGTATTTCATTTGTTCTCACCCGTAAGCCTCACGCCCGGCGGCTGGGGGCAGTGGACAGTGCTGTTATGTGTAGTGCTGTAGTGTCTCTGTAGCGTCTATAGTGTGTCTGTGTGTGTGTGTGTGTGTACGAGTAGTATTTCATTTGTTCTCACCCGTAAGCCTCACGCCCGGCGGCTGGGGGCAGTGGACAATGCTGTTATGTGTAGTGCTGTAGTGTCTGTGTAGTGTCTATAGTGCGTCCCTGTGTGTGAGTGTGTGTGTAGTGTTTCATTTGTTCTCACCAGTAAGCCTCACGCCCGGCGGCTGGGGGCAGTGGACAATGATGTGTAGTGCGGTAACTATAGTGTGTCTCTGTGTGTGAGTGTGTGTGTAGTGTTTCATTTGTTCTCACCCGTAAGCCTCACGCCAGGCGGCTGGGGGCAGTGGACAATGCTGTTATGTGTAGTGCTGTAGTGTCTCTGTAGTGTCTATAGTGTGTCTCTGTGTGTGAGTGTGTGTGTGGTGTTTCATTTGTTCTCACCAGTAAGCCTCACGCCAGCCGGCTGGGGGCAGTGGACAGTGCTATTATGTATAGTGCTGGTAACTATAGTGCGTCCCTGTGTGTGAGTGTGTGTGTAGTGTTTCACTTGTTCTCACCAGTAAGCCTCACGCCAGGCGGCTGGGGGCAGTGGACAATGCTATTATGTGTAGTGCTGTAGTGTCTCTGTAGTGTCTATAGTGTGTCTCTGTGTGTGGGTGTGTGTAGTGTTTCATTTGTTCTCACCAGTAAGCCTCACGCCCGGCGGCTGGGGGCAGTGGACAGATCCCCGCCGTTCGGTGCCGAACGAGGCCGAGTAGATGGCCACTCGGTGCTGGTCGCAGTAGATGGGTCGCCGCTGGCCCTGACACACCACCTTTGTCCGGAACTCGGCTGCGGAGAAACATGGCGTGTGGCGTCACACATAGGCTCAGAATCGTGTCTCGTGGCACATTGCAAAGCTATTCAAAATGCGATTTCGTCATCAAAGTATTTCTTTCATTGATAAACGGAAGTCTATAAGTAATCGGGTTCAACAAAAAAACTCACATTTCAGCAATAATCATAACAAACTCCTGAAATGGCAAGAGTAATAAACCTTTTGTCTTATAAAATAATGGATTTGTCACCGGGAGAAAATTACGTAACACAATATCAGATTCAAAACAAGTGTGCTCGAATATTGCGCCAGCACCATAAAAGCACCAACAATACTAAGCACAGGATATGGGCACACATCCCGTTTGAATCCCGCGAATTAAGCCGTCAAAGCCGAGGCCATTTGGAGCGTCGATGCCGCCGCTGCCCGGCGCACTCCGCAGTCCCCGTGTCACCTAACGGCGTGTTTTGCGCTGCGCACCCGTCACCGTTTAGGCGCGTGTGAGTGCGGGCAGATGCCGCCATCCGGAAGCGCTAAAAATAACAGCTCATTAGGCGGCCCGGACGGGGTGCCCAGCTTTTTCCGCTCGACTGAGACGAACCCACGCGATGATGGTTTGGTTGGAATACCAAAATTCCGTAAATATTCACCATTAACTGCACACCTACGCCTAATTGCCTACATACATGCACGCCTAGCATTTATATGGTATAATGTATATCCCTGCATGGAATTTATCACGTATCAAATTCATTCAAGTCTTATCAAGCTCGGATTTCGTACCTTATCACGTAGATCAAATACCGACTAGGCTGAAACCGATCCCCATCGCGTTGTCTGGTGGCGCTCGATCTTTCGCTGCGGAGCTAGTGGGCTGTGTCCATTGCTAGGATTGCGATATTAGCCAAGATCGGACGTCCTAGATGGCTAGAGCATGTGCCGGCTCTCACTAAAATGGCCGCTCCTCGAGACCAAATGGAATGTCGGTGTCCAAGATCGACAGCGGAATCAAAGGGATTACAAGGCTTAAGCTGTCGTTAACTACCCGCAACATCGGAAATACGTCATCTAACGGCATCTGAAGAGCTTTAACTTTCGTCTCTTTTGGTCCTGGAAATCGAAGAACTTCGCCAGAAAATGAGTCCAGCTTAATTGCAGGACTATTCTTACGAAGCGAAGAACGAGTTGAAACGGGCAATGGAAGGAAATTCTCGCATTTTAACACGTTCACTTATTTTTGACACATCCAATCAAAAGTAAGCACATCCAAACCAGACATGGGCATGGGTCCGAGTGATGAATCTATGATCTCAGTGGATCTCGAAGCAAAGTACAGATTGGGATATATGATCCCACCGGATCCGGCGTGAAAAATATATCTTGGATTTATGATATCATATGATCTGACGATAAATTAAGAACATGGATCTATGTTCTGAGTGGATCCCACCATGCACCACATTCATTTGATACCATGCTTTAAAGGGTTTCTATGCCAATAAGTGACACAAAACTATGGATTATGACGTGCGATCACATAAAATCACTAAAACAGAACGTTTGTGAGTTGAAACAAGTGCTTTTTTGGGATATATGTGTTGACAAAAATAAGTGAGGATCTATGATCTCACTGGATCTCAGGCAAAAAATGAGACTCGGATCTGTAATCCCTACGGATCTCTCGATAAATTACAGAGCTGGATCTATGATCCCGTCGGATCCGAGATCAGGATCCGTGGGATCAGATCCCAGATCGATTTTCCCGGATCCATGCACATGTCTGATCCAAACTACTAGTCACCATAGTCCATAGAATCCTCATCATGAGACCAATAGCATATAAGATAATAACTGTCAACACCAATAGTACGATCTCAATGTGCAGGTATATGCCCTGGTGGGCATTGTAACGATATAGAAAATTCAACTTCCTAATGCGCCAAATCAACAAGAATATCAGTGGATATGGATTTCGCTACCCTTTCAACTCCAAAGCAGAAGCACGCTCGTTGGGTTAAAGTGGATATGATGCATCTCCTATTTATTCACCGTTTATTTTTCTTTTGTAACTTCAGATGGTTCCCGACGGAGTGAATGTGTAAAATGCAAACAGCAGCTTCCTGTGGATCGGCACTGCTAGTTCCCACGAGCCGACGGACTTTACAAAAACATGTTCTACTGCCGGTGGCCGGATGTGCGAGACACGACATATCAACACAGGCGAGTGTTAGAGCACGATAAATGACCGTAACTGAAAACACAGAAAACTCGTGTCGATGGGATGTGAGAGGAACTGTTGAGGTAGCACAGCGGCAGTACTCACTCGGTCGGCATTTGTAGGCAACTTCGACGAATTTGCTGATACCCGGGCACGGGTCGACCCCGAACAGGGCAGCAGAGGTACGCAGCTGACACTGGCGCTTCCCGACGCAGGCGTCAATCACCACCTGTCACATGGGGACTGTCACACTCTGGCAGAGACTGTCATATGACGGCTGTCACAACTGACAGTCTCACAGCCACTGTCACACAGCAGTTAACACAGCCTCGCAGCGGCTATCACATGGTAGCTGTCGCAGTCTCAAAATTGACTGTCATATGACAATCGGCAGCTGTCATAACGGAGTCTCGCAGCGACTGTCACACCGGAGACATCGCAGCTCTGACACACGACCAGCGCGATGCCGTAAATAAAGGTTAGGCGGTTATATAAACATTTACTTAAAGTTATTTGTTTAATCAGCAACGAAAAGGTTCGCCGAAAAACTCCCTTTATGGCAGCTCACGGGTCATAAATTTGACACGATATATAAACTTAAGAGTTTTCGCACACAACTATACACATATGATCCTACATCAATCTTACATTTGACCTATACCTACTGATAGCTCGCCCCCCCCCCCCCCCGTTTACCACTACACCCCCGTTAAACCCCGTAAACCGGCGTCGCCATCCCCTGGCTCACCTTGAGCGCGCTCCTGTCCATGCAATCGGTGTAGTTGAAGCGGCGCATGTCGGCCGCCGATCCGCACAGTGTCGGGTTGGTGGCCAGTCGGCCGTACTGCACCAGCTGGATGGAGACGGTGGTGCCGGCCGGACACTCGAGTCGCAGCAGCTCGCCGTCACAGGAAGCCACCTGGAACGTGCGCAGCGTACCCGACAGCAGCGCTGGAACAGGGGAAACAGGGGGTTAGAGATGGGGAACTAAGGTCACAACATCGACAGTAGAGCCGTCAGCTGAGCCAGGGGAAACATGGGGTTAGAGATGGGGAACTAAGGTCACAATATCGACAGCAGCACTGGAACAGGGGGAACATGTGGGTTAGAGATGGGGAAATAAGCTCAACAATACCGGCAGCAGCACTGAAACACAGAACATGGAGGATAGAGATGAGGAATGACTATAAGACCATATTACCGGCAGCAGCGCTAGGAACACGACACAGAGGTCGATTGGCTGAATCACAATACCGACAAGAGCACTTCAAAACGAATATGTACGAGCATGTACGAGTATGATGGTGACTGAGCGATGAGCATGAAGATCGTTGCAAAAAGATTCAGGATACAGTACAGAGTGACATAAGTAAAGATGGAATGTCCAAGTCCCTCTCGTCACACGGTGGAAGCGCGAGAGCCACCTTCCTGAGCTATACGGCACAGCATAACTTCAGGCGTCAGACGCCAGTGCCATCTAGTGACAAGAATGCTACACTGTCGCGGACGGTTCCAGGGAATTTCAGTCTCGCGCATTAACATTTCCAGTAGTACGTGAATCACGTTTGTTCTGGGACCTTTGGCGCGGTGACACCGTTTTCTCCGAGCCATTTGGAAGCTCCGTCCCCTGACGGCTTCGCAACAGGCCAAACTGAGGCGCGGCGAGCGGTGCCAAGTGCGCCAGAGCTCCTCTCTCCCTCCGTCCCTCTCTCTCAGGCTGCTCCTGTCAGGTAACGCAGGCCAGCTGACGAGCGGCCTTCAGGTGACTGTGAGGTAGGCAGCAACACCAGCAGCGACCAGCAGCGTCCCCACAGCAGGGCAGGGGCCAGCAGTGCAGCACCATGGGAGAGGGCCCGACGGACCACCTGAAGTGGCACCCACTCTCGCTCACAGGCGAGTGAAGGACGACGGTGGACCAGCGGCGGAGCGAACAGAAAAAAAAGAATACTGGACACAATTCAGAAGGCAGAGAAAATGATGGCAAAAATGTTTTATTAAATAGGACTGTGGATAAAAGAATGTAAACGTGAGTGCGTGTGGATACATAGGAGAGAGAGTGAGAGAGAGAGAGAGAGGGGGAGAGGGAGGGAAGGAAAGAGTTGGGGGGAGAGAGCGGAAGAAGGAAAACGAAAAAAGAAAACATGTTTAAATCTAGGGCCACAGGCAGATATCGGCTACAGAATGGGTACTGCATGGACAGAAGGCTTTGGAAAGTGGAGAACTTATGATAAGTGAAGTGAGCGAAATATCCCGGTATCTGTAGGCATTCTGGGTCGTTTGGAACAGAGCTCTCGGCTGATGCCGCTCCCCGCCGGGCTAGCTCGCTCAGTTAAAACGTCTCCCTGGTTCAGCTACTGGTCGATGTCGCCCGAACTAGGCCAAGCGACGAGCTTCATCGAAACACCCTCGACGTCGCAGACACCAGATCCAGAGTTCACTTACAGTATTGGCTGTGAAAATAGCCGTGGGAACTTTGAAGCTCTTCCGTAAGGCTGCGTTTTTGAACCGTCGATCGTATTTCCAGCAAATGAAGCCATCAGTATAACAAACGGGATAGATAGGACCCATATTTGAAATGATAACAACCGATTTTTCGCCCATGCACATCGATTCACGGACTGAAGACGAGCGACGATGCGAGAATGTCATGAGGTCAAGGTAGAGGGCAACAGTTCCTGGCTGTTTGCTTCTCATTCTATATTCTTTGACGTAAGTTGGACGTGAAATCCGAGGATGAGACGTACTACGTAGTTACATATGCCTAGCCTATGATACCTAGATACCCATAGGTATGCTTAGATGAATACATACGCAGTTCGCAAAATAAAAAAGTGTAAATGACGGAGTGCAATTGCTTCAAATTGTGCCCATCAAAGTCCATACAGCAGCATTGAAACTGACTCGGAATCAACGCCCAAAATAAACCACCTGTGGTTACCTGCGCGGTAGAGGCCAAATAATGAACGTGCTTAGGTATTTTGTATACGAGTGCAGCACTCGGTGCAGGTGCAATACTGCATTACCAATGTTGGCGAAAGGCATATCTATTGCTCCTTTCTATTTAAGATTTTCGCATTTTAATTTATGCTCCTTATATTAAGTAGGTATAAAATGCATCCTACCTATAAACGCCTTAAATTTTACGACTAGAATCAACAATAAAGAATGCCTACTCTGCGTCAATGCTTTCAAAGAGGTAACAAAAGAATTCGTTGGTGCATTTCCGCCGTAGTTCATCTTATCCATATGCAGTAATAATGTTTTATAATCTTTGTTTATACAAGCTTATAACAATTAAATTATGCATGAAAAAATAAAAGCTCGAACCATATAGGAACCTAAAAAAAAATAATGTTATTTTTATAACCGAAGCCCTTTTCAGTGGTCTGCTGCTCGCTGACGACGCACTGTTTGCTAACAGGTGCGCCGTCTGTGAACGGGTGCAGTGCCACAGGTGCAGCTGAACACGAGCCGTGAGTGGCGGCCGGTACTGACACTGCCCCTTTCACACGGAGGAGGCCGAACACCTGTCTGCCAGGAGCACCAACAGCTGATCGGCAGAACGCCGCACTGTCCGGCGGCCCGGCACCCGCGCGCTGCATCAAACAGACTCCACAAACAAGCATACAACGAAGCGTGAGTATGTATGTTACACAACGAACCTGACGCGTGAGTTTGCGTACAAAGCTGAGGGTGGGGAACGGGGGTATACGTGCAGCGCGCATCACAGGGGCTCTGCGGTTTGGAGTGCGGCCAGCCTCTGTCACGGAATCTCTCCCTCGGGCGTAGATAAGCGCCCGATGGCAGCGGCCCCATCTGATGAGCTCCAGCGGCGCACACACAATGGCTGTGCGTCACCGAATGCCGCATCACCAGACAGCGTGCAGTCGTGCACCGAGGGCAGGCCGCCGAGGGTGATGACTAATAGGACCAAGGAGGCTGGAGGGAGAGCCGCCCCCGCCGCCCCCGCTGCCCCGCAGCCCCGCTGCCCCCGCTGCGCCGGGGCGCCGCGGAGTTCGGCCAGCTGGCACCCTGGCCCGAGTCGGTAGTTAAGTTCTGGGTGATTTCCCGCTATAATCCCGCGGTATGCAGACCGAAAGGTATTTGGTTTTCTTAGAGGTGCCCGAGGTGACCTGACCCCGACGGCGGAACGGAGAGGTCGGGACTGCAGCTTTGGTCGGCGATCGGTCCTTTGTTACGGCTCACGGCACGCATCGAGCTGGCATATTGGGTGTAATGAGGACCCACTGAACTGCCTCAGACATTCACCTGTGCTCTCATCCCGTCCCAGTCTGCTAACTCCTCCCACACACTCCCGAGTCCCGTTCTGCTCACTCCGGACTCCCACACACTTCTGCACGCCACAGTTTCCAGCTCTCTGGGGAATGAGCAGAGTGCAGAGCTCACCTCCTCCGAGGGAATTCTTGGTAACGCACACCGAAGCCCGGCGCGAAAAACGGAGGATTACGTAGTTTGTCGGTTCTGGGAAAACATCAAAGAAATCAGTGCTGAAATGTGCTGCTTGGAACATAACGACGGACGCCCGAAATATACCTGGCTCCTTGGGGCGCGTGTCGGAAATGGTGTACCAGTTTCGAGACAGGCACGTGCAGTGCAATCCATCGGCCTTAATTGAACTCCAGGAACATACCCTGATATAAAAGAGGTCTTGGCTTTGCTATATCAATGCCTGCAGTGTACTCGAGTCTCAGTAATGATATTTTACCGTGTTTATTTCGTATCTCAGAAGAGTTATCTTTAAATATCAACCAGGATTTTACATTAAACAGCGTCGGGAAATACCTGCCCCTTAAAATTCACCTCGGAAGACTTTTCGTCTCGTCTGGGTCGTAGGGTCTTTCCATTCCACCGCTCACATATCAAACATTCGGAGCAGAACAAAGACATAATCCCATTCCATAATTGAACGTCAACCGCGTCAGCATGGCTTAGCGTTCTAGCTTTCAGATATCAAAGAAAGCTTCATTTTTGAATTGCCCATTTCTGGGTGCTGCGGCGGTAAGACGTCATAACTGGCATCAATTAGCTCATTTAATTATGGTGCAGCTATTTGTGAACCTCAGCATGGCTGCTCTGTTTCCCTAAGCACATGATCGACGGCTCCTCGACTGGGCCTCCCATCGGGGAGCGGTGTGCAGAGTGGCACCGCGGTGTTTGAGCAAACATCCGACCCGCTCCGGGCGCCCTTGAACCCCCACACCGCCACCGGCCGGTGATCCATCCCAAACCGACCCCGGCGCCAAAAACGCAGCTGCGCGCGCGAGCCGCTCCATCGGCTCTACAGGACGGTGTAAACATCCCACCGGTGCTGATAGATGGACAAGTGCCTTCTCACGGATGCGTGTGATGGGATTTAAGGACACGCAAATAGTGAAAGACAGCTTGAGTGAAAGCTTTTAGGAACACTGAGATCACCAAGTCCTTAAACGTTTAAAGCGAAATCATTCAGCGTAAAACAAACTGTGATAATCGCTTGTTCGTTAGGTATTATGTCGTTGTGCACTAAAAGCTTCCTGAGGCATTTCACCCCCTCAGCTGAACTTCACAGAAGGGACTGAGCGAGATGATGCTACACGGCTTTTGCAGCGTAAATCTGACCAGTCATTTCTTTTGAATATGAGTCACAACCCCTGCAAACATGACACCACACAGGGAGAATTTACATCCGGAAATATTCAAACCATTAACCATTCAGTTTATGAAGGGCAAATTAGTTACACGAACATGAAGTATCAGTTGGTGAAACCTTCTCCCGGATGAAGCGATTCCGGAAATGGCACAGCAAGTAAGATTCACTAAATGTGTCACAATAACTAGCTCTTTAAGATTTTCTTAGCTGGGTTACGCTAAAGTCATAGTTCATACGCAAAGAGGGCCTGCCCGGGACGAGATAAAATACGGATATCAGATCCCGTCAATCGTCATGTCGAAAGTAACTCTATCCGACAGCAGAAAAGAAGCGTAGCTGCTTCTCGACTGCAAAGTAGCTTCCGGAAGCAATTAAGCCCATCACTCACCCAGCTGGTCCTCTCTGTAGATGCGCTGTGAGGTGACTCCGAGCAGACTCACGGCCAGCCAGCAGAGCCAGTGAAGTCGTGGAGACACAGCCGACCACCGGGGCCCCGGCCCGCCGGAAACCGCCATCGCCAACACGTCACACTGGCGATCGTCAGACACCACAGGACCCTCCGACCGCACTGTCCCACGAGACCCGACTGCACGGGGTGCGGCAGCGCGTCAGCGACTCACAGGTGCACCGACTGGCGGGTATAGCGTGCCACCAAACTAGCACAGTTCACCGGTGGGCGCCTCACGGTCCGCCGTCCCTCTGGGCCACTGGAGCGGCAGCCACCCCTCACGCGACCCCCTCGCAGCACGCACTGGCGGCGGGCCCGCTGGAAGCGGCGTCCGTTCGCAGGGGAGCGGCGGGTGCCCACCATGTGCGTCGATCTTGGCCACATCTGGCGCCTCGGCCGGCCGGCGCCTCGCCGCGCCGCCCCCGCCCCCGCCCGAAATAGGAGCGCCGCCGCGCCGACGACGACGCGGCGCTCGCGCGGCGCACGCTGCCGCTACCTGTTGCGGCTCCAACGGCCGGCGCACGGGGCCGCTGCGGCAGCTCGGCACGGAGCGCACGGGGCGAGCGCCGAGCGGGAGAAGTTAGGCAGTCATGTAGCGGCATGTAGCGTAGCCGATGTTTCTGTGGGGTTTGGCCCGACCGACTGGCTGACTCAGGCTCGCCGGGGGTGGTCCAGCTTTTGATGAGAGGAGCGCCAGCAGGCCGGGCTGCAGCGGACGCGCGCCGCCCGCCCGCGCCTCGACAGCCGTGTCAAAACGGCTCGTTAAAACTACATACACCACAGTGGATTGGCGCTCCAAATGCCACCTCAAATGGAAAAGAGGAGCTGGCGTATTATACATCCAGTGAGCTTGAAATTTCGGCCATATTTCTATGGGCTATTTTTGACGGGTTCTTGTCGGGATGTTAGCTTCATAGCAGAAAATCTGCTACCTAACTATTTGAAGGAGAAGGGGATATACGAGCACTGAAATCGAGCACCACCGAGCCTCCCGGGTGATACATACCTATTGGAAGGTGCCATCCCGCCTATTCGATGACAGGATGGCACCAATCACAAGCAAGGACAGCAATGACGAACGTTGCGCTTCAGGCATTGCGGCAACCGCAAGCCAAAATAGAAATATAATCATAAACTTTCCACAGCCTAAAGTTTAAAAGAGCAACGAGATAGGTATGCAAGTAACGAGCGACTAAGCCTATAAAACAGCTGCGGTAAGTGTGTGTGGTGGGGGGGGGGGGGGCAAAAATGATCAATTTTACAGTATCGGCCCAAACTGCCCAAGTAAACTTTGAATTTTTTTCTGTTTCGTTATTGTTTTCATAGCACTTCACAAATAATATTGGTCGCTCTGTCTATGTAAATGCTATCTTCCAACTGGCAACTTTCCTTGTTCACCAAAAACACACACAGTCTTTCATTGATCTAGCTCACTTCATCTGAAAATTTACTTTGATTTTTCAATCTATATATACTGCCTTAAAAATATCACTTCGCACAAAATATTCCCGGCTTTACATATAAAGGCCTGGCTACACTATGCGTTTTCTGCGTGCGTTTTTTGCGTGTTTGCGTGTTTTGCAGAATATCGTTCAAGAAAAAAAGTTATTATAAATATGACTTCTTTAATATCTGTATAAAAGTTGATAAAACGTGTATATTAATTAAAACTTTATATGAAAAACATATAACAAAAACGTAATGTCGTTTCTTTCTAGAACGATATTCCGCAAATCACGCAAACTCGCAAAAAACGCACGCAGAAAACGCATAGTGTAGCCAGGCCTTAACAAGCAGCAACGCATGTAACGACCACGACGAACTATTCATGCATATTGCATAAGCCGTGTTATTTTATATTGGCCAATGCGATTGCAGACGCTGCAACAGTTGCGCGGCAGAACCCCGCAATATCGGTGTCCGGACAGACTTCAGGACACTTCAGTCCGATATGACTGGTGCCGGCGGGCTGCCGCTCGCCATTGGGGATCCCGGAGCTGTTGACTTCAGTTGAGTTTCAGCACCAGACGAGGCCAGGTTTGTTGGTCACGGATCCGGGGAGACAGTTGGTTCGCTCTGATGGGACAGTTGTTCCGGGTGGCCGCGACAGTTTTAAACTCGTATAGCTTTTTTTTGTTAACTCGTTCGGCCATGGCGCTACAGGCCTACAGGCGCGGTTTGGGCCGACAGCTTGCATTGTTTATAGCTGGGACCCGGGACAGTTACACCGTGAGCGTTGGTCGGGCTGCTGTCCCACTTGCTCTAGCCCAGTGGGACAGTTAGTCTCTCCCACTGGGGCAGCTGGCTCTCTCCTCTGGACAGTTGACTCCCAAGCTGACGTTTTCGGCCGCGCTCGGAGGTTCGCCCGACCGACACCTAAAGCGGATAGCGGTCGGCACTGGTAGCCCGGCACCGCCAGTGCAGTGTTTCACTATCCGGACGGGGGCCAACCGCCATCCCCCTCGTCATCGCGGCCTCTAAAAGTTTACCGTGCGGCTGAGGCGTTGTTCGAAAGAGGGCGCCGGGCTCACCGGCGCGGCGGAGCGGAGAGACGGCACCACAGCAGCCCTGCTGACATTCGGGATCCTTTTGGCTGCCTCTCAGGCGTGCCAAGGCCGGCACGTCGTGCCTATTGGCAAGGCATCCGGCCAGGGATAATGGTCAAACTAATGGCCGGTGCAAACCTGCTGAAACTTAAATTAACGACGCCACCGATTATTTTATGCTCGGCCGTAATCGGTTGGGTGACATTTGCTCTGAGGAGTATGCCAACCATAAATATACCGCTTACGCGTGTGCATATTTCCCGGCGTCGCGTCGCACCCCTGCGCTACTTCCGAGACCCACGCATGCCTGACATCGTTCCTGCATACCGGGCACGCCCGAGACGGGTCCACAAGGGGAGGGAACGCCGAGCATTTGGCGCGCTGCCCCACTATGAAATAGTGTTTGGCTCCGAGAAGGACCGTGTCGGTCGACAACACCAGCAGTCTCGTGACAAACGTCAGCGGTGCTGGCCGGGGGAGCGGCCTGGAAATAGCCACCCGAGATCCAATCACGTGACCAGTGGGGGCGACTGTCCCAAAGGAGGGGAGGGGGAGGGGCGGTCACGCGCGTAACGTCCCAGTCAGAAGACGAAGGATGCCCATGTGACGTCAGAAGACATTGCCGAAGGCTTGATAGGTGGTAAATCTGCAATTTATGTTCGGTGGATCGTCCTGCCCTGGAATTGCATAAACTAAAAAAAAAAAATGGTGACCAAAGCTTCACTTATGAAAGTGCGGCATTGAAAAGGGCTGAGCATCAGGAAAAAAATATGGTCGGTAAAATCGGCAATTGGGCAAAATACCGTCGCCTCTGTGGCATCCGAAACTGAAACAAAGCAGCTAAGCGTCATGCCAACAGTTATGCACTAAATTCATACGTTTTAAGTGTTCACCCGATTGTAGACGCGAATAGTCTACAAAACTATACATTTCAGTTTTTAATTGATTGCTTAAAAAGATACTCAATTAATTACATGCTTAAGACAACTCAGCACAAAGCCCCAGAACCAGAGGAAATAACGTAATTCCTATTTTAATAAATACATTTATTATGCATTCAATAATGTCCTGCCTAGAGATAATCGACTCAGGCCCTGGTCGCCTGAACCTTGCCCTGAACCACATTCTGGACAAGTTTACTGATATTTGGCAGAAATGATCCAATGTTTTAAGGTAAAACGGCATCATCAACCAAAGCCACATCAAAATAAAATCAAATGTTGAGTGCTAATATGCGCAAGTCACGAGCAAAATTGACTGTGGTTTGTGTAGTGCTTGGCATTATCCTCGCCAATAAAGTCGTTGCCACGCTCTGGAGCCGCCATCATTATCATCATCGTCCGCGGATAAACCGGGGATATACGACGGCGTTAGCTGATCCGGCACATATGGCCGAGGACCGAGGTGAGGGGGGGGGGGCACAGCTGGACGGAGGGGTGAGCGGGCAGCGGTCCCCCGACCCGGCAGTGACCGGCCACCTGTTGACCGTCACCCCTGGCCCCCCTGACTCTCCCTCTCGGCTCCCCTCGACTCCCCGCTGGCAGGAGTCGCTGCCGACCGGCTCCCTCCTCACCGCCTCACTAATACGCGGCGAAAAAAAAATGGTGGCGACTGGCTCAGCAATTTGCACTGTAGTTTCATGGGAAAATCGTATACGTAGAAAGAACTTATAGTACAACCTAGCCAGTAAAAATGAATAGTTTCAGCCAAAGATAAAACACCAAAGCAGTCTTGTGTCTTGCTGCCAAGTTTCGGTTCAACTGCATCACCTGCCGCTACCCCTGCGGTCGGTGGTGGCCGATTTCTGTTATTTCCCCGTCTGCGGAGCCGGTGGTGGCCGTTTTCTGTTATTTCCCCGACTGCGAAGCCGGTGGTGGCCGTTTTCTGTTATTTCCCTGACTGCGGAGCCGGTGGTGGCCGTTTTCTGTTATTTCCCCGTCTGCGGAGCTGGTGGTGGCCGTTTTCTGTTATTTCCCCGTCTGCGGAGCCGGAGCCGGTGGCGGCGCGGCGCCGCGCGGCGGCTGACGGCCCGGTGTCGGATGACGCCCAGGGCCGGCTCTGTCGGTCGGCTGCCGGTGACGCCGCGGCTGATGGACTGTGACCGACGGCGGGCCCCGTCGCCAGGACCGGCCTCGCCAGAGGAAATCTGCCGTGAGATTGGCGAGGGGGAGGAGGCGGGGGACGCCGCTCCACGCACCGTGTTCCTCCCCTCCCTCCCCGCGCGGTGCTCACTCCCACAACCGACACCGGAGAACCGGCAGCAAAGGGAGAGTTTGAAAAGAGCGGGGCTTAGCAGGCTTTGTTGGCCGCTTGAAAGTAATCTACGTGATTTGCGCTATTGCCCCCGGAAATGAAGCAAGGGTGGCAGCGGTGAGGTAAATTTCCGGTGCAGTAACACTAATGTTTTAATAGAAAGGCTGGGTGGTGTTTCTTCGTTGGCAACGAAAACTGATTGATGATCATGTTTCTAAGAAACAAACAAGGTGGTTTCTTGTTGCTTCATGGGTGCGATGAGCACTGAAGTTTTCTAACTGGGCGATTCAAAATTAAATTATAGCGATGCTAGCTCGTTATACCAAGCCGTCACATTCCTGTTCATGCCAAAAGCGCAGCTATCTGCCCTTCAGGCAAAATTACCCAAGAATTTTTATTAGAAGGCTTATGCAGAGAGCGTGGCCCGAGGTGAACCGCAGGTCAACGGCCGCCATGCTGTCAGCGGCTCTGACATGCCACGGAACACATACAGGCGCCCCCTGTTCTGTTTGTTGACCTGACCCTTCACTGGGGCACACCGCCACCCGTCCAACACAAACAACAGAGACAGCAATAAATCTATTGTTGTTTCGATCCTTTGACCTGTAAAATGTGTTTGTGCTGGCAATTGTTATTTGTAGGCACAACATATTACGATACGCATTAATTTGCATCTTCTTCGTGAATGAAACTCGCATTGACGTTTCCGAGCTTCAAAATTTTGCAAAAAAAAAGAAGAAACATTTCAAAAAGATTGATATCGAAATTATGATTTATATGAGCTTATATTTATATTTAACTAATGACGAAATATTTATATCTCCGCGAATGGTAACGGTTCAAGTCAGCCATGGTTCTCGGCTGCAAATACTCACTTTTCCTCATTGCTGTTTCCCTATATTTAGCTATACCTAGGACAAGCCCAACATCTCGCCATGCCCTCCGACACCGTCGGATTATCCAACCAGTCGGATGTGGCTCCCCTTCCGGTGCTAATCCCCCATTAGACACAGCCGAACCCCCTCTTCCTCACCTCCGGTCCTAATTACCTCCTCGGTCACACGGTACGTACTGGTCGACTGTGATCGGTATATGAGACCGGTAGTCCTCTGACATCGGTGAGCTATAGTAACTCTGCTTAAGGTCTCGCTGTGTGCATACTCTACAACGGTCCGGCAATGTTTTTTACGACATTTCTCTTAAATTGCCGTAGATAATGGCACACAGATGATTGTTTCTCAGCACAAGACTGAAGCCCAACTGAGATTCAACGGCGCGATGGTAGCCGCGCTTTGCGCGTATCTACCAATATTCCAACATTCCCGCAGCCTTAGAAACACCAACACCACTGTCAGCTATGCCCGGCTGGTGCGATTCATCAGGTGATGGACGTGTCGACCGTCGCCGCCCCCGCCCGGTCGCTCGGTCGCCGAGGTGGTCGCCTGACCGATCGGTCGGTGACCGACGCGCTCGCCGCTGACCGCCGACCATCTGTCGGAGCTGTCGACGCGTGCGTCCCGCCCGCCGCGGAGGTGACGACGCGACCCGGGGACGCCCTCTCAGACGGGGAGCGGAGCTAGCCGAGGGGTCGGCGGACGCGAGGGAGGCGCTCAGCCACCGCGGGAGACGGCAGCGCCACCCTCCCACAGCGGCCGGGGACGGAAACTCAGGTTGGCAATGATGCCGCAGAGCATCATTGCCGTTCAGCTCAACGTTCAGCGGCTGAGCGCTGATATGCCAGATTCAGGATACGAACTTGAGGGTCCTGTATAAAAATATGTACAGATGCATATAGCTACGCTGAAAGCGACAGGCATTGCTACTGTTTTATGAATCGCCTGGCCCTGGGTCAACCTCCTCATTCATTTCCCGTTTTCTAGCAGGACGGAGATCGGTCATCGATAACCAGTCAAGTTTTCTAAATACAATGTCAGGGAGGTCTGCGTTCCGCGGCCGCTACAGGCGCTACTCATACAGAAGCAGTCAGAGCTGTCTCGGAGCACTTTTGGGCCGTTAGCTTTGCACCAGTCATGCGTAAAACAAGTCGTTGTCGGTTGTTTTCTGAGCCGCTGTTTGATATGTCAGCCAGAACTCCTCGAACCGACGAAAAGGTGTATTTCTTAGGCATAAGTACCCAACAAAAATTAATAGGCGTTTTGGAAAAATAGGTCTTTCAATAGGAACATTTCAAGCGATACCTACTTTGCTATGCATGTATTAAACCTGTCAGCTTTACATTTCGCACAAACTTCACTAATCTAGCATGACACCCAACGCGCTGCAGCGTGTCGCTTGGTATTAGGACAGACGGACAGTCGGCCGGGTCGAGACGTACCGGATGCGCAGCGCTGCCTAATATCCAAAGCTTTGAATATAGAGTGCGGCGGTCGTACCCGGAGCCCGCTCCGGACCACGTATCACTGAGGTGTGTGACGGGCCGGCTGGCGAAAACGGCACGGTTCACGGAGCTCCATCTCCGAACTATCGATTAGCGTGGCCAGTTTTGCATACGGAAGGAGCTCAGAATTCGACAAAAGAATCCGAACCTTTCGGGAGAAATTCTGGCAACTTGGCAGAATTCAACATTCTACACTCTGCACTCTAAATTCCAGGGTCGCTTTCCGCCTTCGATGCGTTTTTTTTTTTTTGTAAACGCTTCTTGTTTTCATGTCCGCATTTTCCCTTGGCACTGTCAACGTGCTTTGACAGCAGTTCATGTTGACAGCTTATCAAACATCATTCTGACGTGGAACTATTACGAGTATCCTAAAATGAATCTAGTTAAGAGGCCTCTTTTTCCTCTACTTCCAATCTGTTCCTAATAAACAGGTACATATAAATGTCTGCCACTCTGCCCGTCTGTTGTCTAATCTTCGCTTTGTTTGCAATACCGTTCATATTTCCAAAACCTCACATCTTCTTCACCTTAAGAGTGGATGTCACTCGCATGGTGATACCGAAATGGTATCACATAACTGGCCACTTATCTCAAGGCCCATCATGTCATCCCCAAGTAGACCAGTGATGAGCCGATAACCGCGTGACGGAAAACGCCATCGCTGGCCGCACTGTGCTCACTCCAGAGAGGCTCGGCGTAGTAATGAGTAATCACGTACATACGTCAGCGCATGACGCAGCCAGGGATCGCGCCGCAGCACTCTGCGCGGAAAGACGCGTCGCGACATCATTGCGCACCGGATCGGAGAGGATCATTTCACGCTCCGTCGCTGGGCATTATGTCATGGTAAAACGCCGTCGCCAGCGTCGGTCCGCGCCGGCCCACATAACTCTGGTCCCGCCGGTCGGCGGCAGTCGGACCGTCTATTTCAGAGCGGGCTCAGTCGTCAATCGCTCCCCTATCGACCTAGAGCGGGGACGGCCGGCCGGCCCGTATCGCCCCGTCTCCTCTGACTGCCTCCAGGGACGGTCACCGGTGGAGGTGGAGCTCCTACTCGCACCTGAATGTATCGGAAATCGGGAGATTTGAGGAAGAATATTACTCAGGCGGAGTGAAACTGTCCACAGAGACCGTGAGCGAGATTGTCGGAGACTGAGACTTCAGAAAATCCCAAACGACGGGACGGAGGCTCTGCCCACTAACCAAGAGGGTCCGCTTCTCATGAACAACGCGATACGGCGTCGTTCCTTCACGATACAGTACAGCTGTCAGAAGCAGTCCGCGTCTGTCCACTACCGTTTACAGTCAACACCTAGCCATCAGGTCCAGCCCCGTCCGTCAGTCCATCCAATTACCGGCTCGACCGAGTATTCATTGATCCCATCGTGCACATATCATCAGTGCTGAGCTCAGCTTGTATCCAGTGGCGCCTTGCTCCATCTCCCAGAATCCTACATCAATTCTGCTCACTGGTACGAGCCTACGGCCCTTTCATTTCTCACGAAGCATTACATTTGAGTCAAAGACCGACGGAGGCCGGTAGTTCAAAGGTGCCTGAGCTGAGCCGAAAACACCTCATTCAATGCCGGATCACGAGGCGACCGGAGCAGTCTCTGGCGACGTCCTTAGAGAGCTCTCGATTCGGTCATTATTTGTTGGCGTCCTCCCATATCTCTTGCATGGTCAGTGGCGGCTGTCGCGATGTATAATGCTGTGGCTGTATGCGCCGGGCTGCCGCCGCATCACTACGACAGTGCTGGCACGTATCTCACATAATGGACCGGCAGAGAGAAGAGAGAGAACCGTCGCAGAGAGAAGAGAGAGAAGGAAAGGACGATGATGGACGCTCGGTCGTCGTGCCGACCATCAGCCGTCTTCTGTCCGGCATTCAGAGCGCTGGTCGGACATGGATCGGCCGACTCGGCTCGGTGGTCGGGTAGGGGAGGGAACAGCGACCGATGTCGTTTCTTTGATGTCCCGGGCGCGGCCCGTGGTGAAGAATGGTGAGATCGGTGAGCTATGTGGTGAGAAACCATCGACGCAACCAGCCATAGATCTCACCGCCATGTGGCCTGTGGTCAACAATGGCAGTGTGGAAGACTTTATCTAGACGATTGTCCGCCGCAAGTCACCGGAAAATCTTCCTTTCCGCAATATTAGTCTCACGGGGGAGTTCTTATAAAAGAGGTTTTGAAGGAATTCCGCCGCAGAGTCCAATCTTCCTTGTTAACCGTGCATCAAAGGCACAAAGTATGCGTACCTAGATCATCACATGTAGCAATAAACGAGTGATGATGAAAACATTTGGATATTTCATTGATCATATTAAGGCCATATCATATGCATGGATCATCACCTCCAACGTTAAAAAAAACATTTGCTACTCAAGCTGCTAAAGCGATGTTTAGTGAACGTTTGTTCTGTCTGAACGTTCAATAAAGGAAATAGCGTGATAAACGACCTATTCTTAAATTGCAGATATTAAATCCTCATGACGCTCACAGCGTTCCTACACGCCAGATGGCGTTGTTCGGACAAACCGGGTGGATGATGACGCTTATAAACCGGAGCCATAAACGGAAAATAAAACAGAGATGTCGCTATCAAAACAATGACACTGAGCGTCTCCACACCAAACAAATCGAAACTAGGGACAATTTTGACAGTCAAGTATGTGTGATTTCCGCATATGATGTGTAGGAGTATGCACCTAAATATTTGGCTACCGCCTGCCACTACCGATGGGCTGCACTAATCCGCAAAAATAATTCATCGCAATGGTGCGTCGGGAAGAAGATAAAGAACAGCTATAAATATAACTAATGTTTGTAAGCTGGCCAAGGAGCACATTCGTGACATGGCGAACTACGAGAAGTTCAAGCGTATCAAAATATGCCAAGCATTTTGATATGGTTGCCCAAGGAGGGTTTTATTTAAAATTAATTTGACAGGGCCAAGAGATCGCTATGAACCCATGGTAATATATGCATAATTCAACAGGCTGCTATAAAGCAATAGTCTGATTTTCGAGCCATTTTAGATATGAAATTGAGCCGATTTAGGCTAGAAACTAATCACGCAAAGGCACTAAACGTTAGTGAAATATTATGCATGCATCTGACATTTGGACCTGAAAGCGGGTCGTAAAAACGTCATTTATTCGCCGAGATGGGCTGAGGATCATCGTTTTCGGCGTCCGACTATTATCGTCCCAGAATTATCGTTATTGCTACGGCTGAATTGCCACTATGGCCACTGGATAGGCAGAGTCAGAGAGTCGCAGAGTGACAAAACAGAGGATGGGAGAACGCAGCGACAAAATGGAGAGGGAGGAAGAGCGTCAGAAGGAAGATCGGACAGAACGATCACATAGCCGGGGGCGCTTCATCATCTTCCGGTTGAGCCAGCCACCGACCCGACGGACCATTCTAGGCCAGACCGATGGCCGAAGCTGTGGCATCGACCCGCCTCGAGTCCCGGTGACCTTCTTGGGCGATGCCGACAGATCTGTAGTGTTATTTGGATTCAGCTGGAATTAATTAGCAAGGCAAGCGTCAAACGATCGTGCATGGACACTGCTGGCGGTAGTAGTCAAGCACAGGTAGCACTGTATAGACAGAACGACAGTTTCAATGAGAAGTGCCTGAGTGGAATCAGCAGCGCTAAGTGAATCCGGCGGCGCCAAAGAGATCAGTAGCGATAGTCGAATCGATGCTTGGCGGCCGCTCGGTAGTGACCCCGTCAGCGACCGCTAAATAATCGACAGAGACGGTGACAATCAGTGGGAACGGCAGCGGCTGTGACAGTGAACAGAAGCGGCAGTGACCCCAGCGGGACTGCAGCGACCGCTCGGCAGTGACCCCGTCAGTGACCGCTAAATACTCGGCAGTGACAGTGACGGAACCAGCGGGAACGGCAGCGGCAGTGACCCCGTCAGCGGCCGCTCGGCAGTGACCCGTCAGCGGCCGCTCGGCAGTGACTCGTCAGTGACCGTTCGGGAGTGACCTCCCCCGTCCTCAGCGCGGCGGCCGCTCGGCAGTGACCCCGTCAGCGTCAGTTTGGTAAACGGGCGATGAAGACCTCCTCACCAGTCCGATCCGTCGTCGGCCGGCCGGCGCCAGGCGAGCTGCAGGCTGCGGCCAGCCCGGCGCGCCAGAGACGCTCATTGGCAAGCCGTTAACCGTGACTTGATGGGCGGATGGATGGCGCGGAGGGCGCTAAAGACAGTCGCCAGGTGCACTTCCCGGAGAGACGGACCGGCGGCCGAAAAATGCAGCCGGCGCAGACCCGTGATACCGCCAGATCAGCTAGATCCCAAAACGGCTATTTTTATTAATAGAGAGAGAGAGAGAGAGAGAGAGAGAGAGAGAGAGAGAGAGAGAGAGAGAGAGAGAGAGAGAGAGAGAGAGAGAGAGAGAGAGAGAGAGAGGGATGGAGGGAGGGAGGGAGGGGGAGGGAAAGAGCCACCAAGCAAGGGTATCAAATACAATACATAAATGCCCCTTGAGTCATGGTCTGAATTCTAAGGTGGGTTGTTTACATCTGTTCTCCTTTGTATGATCCAGTCACAGTTGGCATTGGCTTCTTCCGAGCGCAAAGTTTACAGAACCTCGGCAAACATCCAGAGGCCGCATTCTGACAAAATCACCCATTCTTTCTGCGAAGTAGTCCAGATTTTAAGAGCGCTTTTCATAATATTGTTGTACCAAACACAGCTCTCTGAGGGCAGGTATTTTGCCGATGGGCCATGGTAGTCAGTCCGACGGCAATATTTGTACTTTTCACGCTCCGTTAGCTGCACGCAGGCCTCAGCTGGCGGCAGTTCGTCAGCCAGTAGGTACCGGGGGAGGAACCACGCCGGCCGCGACGCTCGAGCTCGTTTGAAGAGTGCCGCCGCTGCGTCGACGCTGATTTGTGATGATAAAAACAGTCTGGGAGCCCCTTTCGGCCGTCGTCTCTAAATATCCCACCGGTAAGTTACGGCCCAAA
The DNA here is from genome assembly GCF_019059575.1 of Amphibalanus amphitrite. Taxonomy (NCBI): domain Eukaryota; kingdom Metazoa; phylum Arthropoda; class Thecostraca; order Balanomorpha; family Balanidae; genus Amphibalanus; species Amphibalanus amphitrite. The sequence continues at coordinate 428,872 of NW_024881734.1, read as the reverse complement.
CATGTCCGTCGGCCCTGCCCAATTCAGGACAGGGGCGACAAAGACGAGATCTCGCTGAGGTGATGGCCCCGGGTTCGGCGATGTCGATCGCAACAGCCGCACTGAAGGATGCAAAGCATTTTAGTATGTAACGAATTGCCTCGAAAGAGGATGATTTCAAAGCAACTAGACTTGGCCCTGACATGTTTTGAGAAGCCTCGACTTGATATTTGAAACATTGGCAAGAGGAATATCGTTGGACATTGGGAACCGTTTATAAAATCAGTTGCAAGTGACACCAAGAGGCGCCAGACCCTACAGGGCGGTCGCCGCCTACAGTGATGTCCTGATGCCTATGCATAGTCTGAAAAAGTGCAAACGGCATTCATGCCTCTCTTGCATGACGCTAAACGCCCACCCAGACGCGTCAAATAACTTGATTTTCATGCTGTTTATATTAACAAACCAGTTTGCTCCCTATCACCCATACTGGCTTCAATCTTATTTCACCTCCGAAATCAATATTTGACGAAAAGCGTCGTTTTGCTAATGCTTTTCAGCTTGAGTAGTTCACTGAAGACTGTAAGTGACAGGCGTTCTAGTCTAGGTACACATGTACTTTCTTCTGCAAAGACACAACATATCATTCAGCTGCATACCGCGACGTTTGAGTTTTGCCAACGCCACTACTAAAGCGTCACGTCCGTTTCGTGCTGCCATCCCTAGCAACACGCAGTCTGATGCAGTTGAAGCTGCTCTATCTGTAAGAATCTTGGCTGCTCCAACGCCAGCAAACCCATCAACAGAGACCGAAAACGAAGCACATCTAACGAGAGATCGAGCCGGCAGTAGAGTCGTGATAAATCAAATACCAATCGCTTGTCTGAATTGGGAGGAGTGTGTCCGATGCAGTCCCGACCAGCGCCGTCTTGAGATCAAACGGCAAGCCCTTGCTACCATGGCAGGTTCGCATAACGACTGTTTACCGGAGAGATCAAAGGGTACCGCTATTCGGCAGCGATGCCTGTCACACAGGCAGTTGTCTGGCACGTCCCTTCCGAGTTGTACCTATGCATAGCACGCATTGCGCGATGTCTCTTTCCGGTCATTTCAAGTTATTTTCGGCAACTCTTGATCGATTGTGAGCTAATCACTTGGTCGTTTACTTCTCCAGCAGGACCGACTGGGTTAGCGACTGTGAGCCTCGGAGCCCTTTCAGCACCCCTGCCCCGCGCCAGCGCTATCGGAGGAGGCTGGGGCGGGCCGGGGAGCGGCAGTATTTATCGGAGAGACACGGCCCAGCCGTCGGAGAGCCGCTCCGTCGCCGCCGACGAACCGTCCAAACCGGACGCGCCGCATGGCATCGTCGAGTGCGACGGACGAGCCGGCCGCGCCGGCGACGGGCGGGCGGTGGTTCTCGGCTGGAGTCCTGGGAAGGAAGCGCTCCCAGACGCCATTGATAGCGTGGTGAGGGCGAACGGCGTGGGACTAGATTCGGAAACACAGCTAAAGTAAAGGCATTTTTGTTAGGTTTAGTACGCGTTGGATGAAATGATTTGTGACAAACCACTTTTTTAAAATAGGTACATATGCTTACAATTTACAACTGTTGTTTCAAAAAAAAAAATGTTTTTACTGAAAGGTATGTACAGCACACCGCTAAAGTAATGTAGGGTTTTACCAATCTCAACGATTGGCTTTGACTGGCGATTGTTTAATGCGGAGTGATCGAAAAGAAGATGTCAATAGCTAAAATTGCAGCTTCAAGGGTGACGATACATATAAGCTACACTCAAAGTTTCATTGTAGTCTGATTGTAGTCTGTTCCTAAGCTTCAGAAGCAGAACATACCTACCCATGACTGAAACCGCACATTACTTCTGCTGTGGACTGTACCTTCAAGATTTAGGCCAACGATGAAGATTAGCTGGATTTTGACTGCTGTACGTTTTGGTAGGCATATCACGATAACTGCATCGGGTAAATATACCGACATGAAGGCTTTGTCAGCACTGAGAGCCTTCTCCGAGGCCGCCAGACTCCGGACCGGTTCCTCTGACTGGTTTGCATGACACTGGCATATTTTGTCACCTGTACGACTCGCGACACACGGCAGATAAGCGGACCGTTAAACCAATGGACGATAACCATAAGGATGATGATTTGGCGTAACTTCTTAAATCAAATACGGCCTGCATCAGATAAAAAGTCATCAGCCAGATAAAGAATTGTTTACGGTCTTCATGCTTAAATTTTATATAGTGGCCAGCGAATGCTAAAGTTTTGGAGACCTCTGATTACAATCTACATCCACGGCATTAGTAAATTGCTGGGCAAAACATTAACTGAGGAGTTGGTTTCCTTTGTGAGCATAGTTTCAAGTAAAGTGAAACAAACAGCCACATTACGGTTGTTTTCAAAAGTTAAATCGAGATGTTACTTTAAAATGTTTCCATCCAAACTGCGAGCGTGTTTTCCAAGCAAAACACCGTAATGCCTTCCATATTAGAATACATATAAGAGCAGCAACTGGGCTTGCAGCGGTGCCACTGCACAGCCACGTACGCGACTTTCTGCTGCCCGCGGCACCGGATAATTGGCACTGATCAGTGCTCACCAACGCACTGCACATATGTAAGTAATTTCAGCTGGTTTATGTAGGTACTTGTGAGGCCTTTTAAGGTAACAACAAATGCATATCTTACCGACCTACCCGTTCGGTACGAGTAGCGAAACCTTGCATTGATGTCTGCTCGTTCCTCATACCTGCTCACCTCTCCCTCCCATCGCCATATTCCTTCCGCGCTGATCTATCTCCCTCCTCCTACCGATACCCCCCCCCCCCTCTATCTCTCTCTCTCTCTCTCCTCTCTCTCTCTCTCTCTCTCTCTCTCTCTCTCTCTCTCTCTCTCCTCCCACCAACGCCTCTCTCCCAACCACAATGCTCCCACGCCCACCAGGGTGTCATGGTGCGAGTGCCACCGCGTCCGAGCCCTGAGGGTCGCCCATACCAGCAGTTCCAATGATGCATGGTCGGCGCGGTGGCCGGGTCGTATGGGAGATGACCGGAATCCATCCCATTAGTCGCCCGACCAGAGCACGCCCGACTAATGGTCTATGGCGCGGCAAATATTGGCGTTTTTCCTCTAACGGCTCTGTCGATATATCACTCAATAGCTAGCGCATGTGGTGAATCAGCAATGAATGACGCCAGCCACTAGATCTTGGGATCGGTGTGGAAACCCTGACCCGGACGCGTCATGTGAGTATGGTGCAAACATGCAGCTATGTCAGTCCTCCATTCTTTCAACAGATCGCTATACCTAAAGAATGCACTCAATAAAATGGCGAAACATTCACTGATAAAAATTTTGACACCCCACCTCTACGACGACTCCATGTTTTAGAGTCTGAGTGCTTAGATTTTGGTGTCCGACTCCAAAATGTATGGTCATTGACCCCATCGTTTGGCGTCGGTTTCCGACGAACCCAAAAAATGGTGTCCTCCTGAGAGGGTCATGACACCCTTAAATCGGATCAGTGAGCTCTGCGAGGGTGTCCGACACCAAAACGGCAATAGTTGACGCCTTTGTTGGGGAGTTGGCTATCTTTAAAAGGGAGTCGTGCATCTGAGCAAGGGAGTAAGACACCCCTTTATGAGAGTCAAGTTAAAATGAGGTGTCTTGACTCTACGTTATTGCACTCACTTAACATGGAGTCGAGACTCCTTTTACACATTTGACTCCCATAAAAGGTGCTTTACTCTCTTGCCAAAATATATGACTCCTCATCAAAGAAGGATGACTCTCTTTTGAACGTAGGTGACTACCTTTGGAGAATAAGTGATTCCCTTTTGAAACTGTGTGACTCTCGTTTGAAAATGAGTGACTCCCTTTTTAACATGTGCGACTCGCCCTAAAAATGTGCAACTCCCTTTTCGAGAGGTACAACTCCTTTTTGGAAATGTGCGAATCCCTTTTGAGTTAGGTACGATTTTCTTTTAAGATATGTACGACACCATATATATATAGTTTACATATAGGTATGACTCGCTTTTGAAGGTGTACGACTCCCTGTTGAATGATCCCTCATGATCTACCACTCCCTTTTGAAAATTTCGATTGATGTACGGCTTTCTTTTAAAGAACTACGACTAAATACCTCGCTGAAGATATGTCTCTCTAACAAAAGTGTGACGTTTCATTACGGGAACGTTAAACTCTAACAGAAAAAGTATACTCCCTATTTAAGGTTTCAGACTCCTCTACGACTCCTTTAAACGGATGTTATATAGGTGGCGCTGCTATCGTGCTGTTACTGAAAGTTTTACTTTTTCTCATAGATGTCGCTGATTGTGACAGTCTTTTTTTGCGTCGAACTTTCCGCGTTTTGTCTGTAGGTTTGACGTTCCTTGTCTTTCTTTCATCATTTTCATCAGTTTGGCAGTTTGAGATTTAGGACTGGCCCATCACAACTTCTGTATGATGTAAGATGATTGTGTGGTAATGCTTTGACGGCTAAAACTCGGTGAAAAGATTCATGTTGCATATAATAAAGCTTAATACTTGCATGTGCGTGGTTATACTGATTAGACTCCAATCTTGGAGTCAAATCAAAGTTTGCAGACCGGATGTGGACATTGAAGTCATATCTAGAGATCTTCCGAGAACAATACCTTGGAATTTCTCAGGATATGATGGAAATGGAAGACATCTAACATGTCACGGTGACAACAGTGAATGGCGGTACCGTGGTTTGCTGTTTCGCTAAAGAATGGTGAAACACCAAATAAGACGATTCTGCTGAAGCGCGTCGCGCGTTGGGATATTTGACACCTTTAGGAAGATAACACTCCAGAAAAGTGTCATTTGCACCTCTGTAGGGGGTAATTCAAGAGAGCTATGACTCCATTTAAGGTGATATGCCAAAAAGTCCGCCCCATAGGAGTGTCAAAATACCCTCTTTTGGGGCATCATTACCCCAAAAGAAAGAGTCCTAAGGGGAGTCGTGACTCTATTTATGGTGACATGCCAAAAAGTCCGCCCCACAAGGGTGTCAAAAAACTCTCTTTTGGGGCATCCAAACTCCGAAATCAAGAGTCCAAGTACGCCAATAAACGGCGTTCACGGATACCATATTACGGTGTTATGATGCCCCAAAAGAGAGTTTATTTGACACCCCCGTGGGGCGGACTTTTTGGCAGAGTCACCCTACCCCCCATTTGGTGTCATTTTTTTCTTTCAGTGTTTATTGGACAAGTTGAGGGAAACATAGGCGGATTCAGAAAGGTGTTCTCGGACGCTGCACGATGGCCGATGGGCATGCCCCCGAAAAAGTTTCTCTGAATTCTAAAAACTTGTCGAATTTTGATTATGTATGCTGCTGCTCTGCATATTAAAAAGTAAAAACAAAATTTTTATCTTAACCCGCGAGTTGCTGGGGGGGGGGGGGGGGGCGTTAAACACCCCCACTTTTTCGCCGGGCCATAGCACAAAAACGGCGCTCCGCAGGCGCGCCAAATTTTGGGTACCTGTAGGGAATTGATTGAAGTTTATTGTGACAAAGTTTTAAAAAATTGGTCGGAAATTTTTTGAGATATCGAGGTTTTAGTGACGTCATGATTTCTGAGTTTTCGACCAAAAACGGCATATGTTCAAAAAATCATATAAAGTCACAGAATAGACATACAGACCTGCTGTAAGCGCCATTAGACTGCCAATACCATGAACAATCAAATGGCTGTCTTCGATTATGGATTATCGTTCCGCATTTTCCAAAATCTTGAACTGAATCTTGGCAATTTCTCGTTAGGGTAACTGTGGGGAAGACGCACCCCTGGGTTAAACGCCTCCCCTAAAAAAATCGTATTTCTTATCGACGGATAGGTGTTTTATCCTGTCTTTCAGAACAGTCAGCTGCTTGTTTACGTAGGTCTCTATTTCCGGTTCTGCGTCTTGAGGAGCAGCGTGGGTAGGTGCTGATGTTGGTTTTGGGTGTTGTTTTTGTTGTTTTTACAGAAGATTCCTAACATATTGATGCCCTCTTTATATCACAAAACTTGCTATTGTGCACATCACTCAAAACTGCGTTTTATTGTCATTCTGTTGAACGTATTATGCTGCGGCGTTAGTGGCGCGTTTTTTGTCAATATTTTGTTGACCGGAAATGGAGTGGATGGGGCAAGACGCCTACTCGATGCATGGGGCAAGACGCCCCCAGTTTTCTGAAAGGGGGCGTTTTGCACGGTGGTGAGAGTGCAGGGTAGCGCCCTGTAGGTCGGAGCCGAAAAGGCCTCTCCCTGTCCTTTTTAGCTGATATATCCTAAACGACTGCAGATATCGTCACCAAACTTTCAGGACTCCTCCGGGCATCGATTTTACACATTGCAACAAAATTTTATTCCAAAGGCTATGATAGGTTGACCACAAATGACGTCAGAATGACGTCAAGTTCTGCCATGTTCATCATTTTCTGTTGATGGATGGGGTGGGGGCGCTTTGCACATGGGTGTGGGCGTATTACCCAGGGTATGGGGCAAAACGCCCTTTTGTAAGGGTATGCGAAAACCTTTTGGGGGGGTTAAATACCACACACAGGTGTCTTTTCTTGGTCTCAAAGCGTAGTAAAAAGAATGAGCTACATGATGGTGCCCAAAGGTTTAAGTAATCTGTGTTGGGTTGAGTGTCAGAAGGTTTCGCGCTTAAGGGGGGCGTTTTTGACCTATTCACCCTACTACTTCACGACCATGATACATGCATTTCTTAAATTGAACTTTTTGAGCCAAACACGCACATATATGATAAAATGAATGTCACCATCGTGTTCTACGCCCCAAATTGCCCATAAAACATGCGTCACAGGCTGCGAATATCAGTTTTGATTTTCGGGGATATGTGCCTACCCGGTTGACCTGACCTTGACCCTGACCTATGCTTGACTGACCCCTACATAGAGTTCACACTCCTGTAGGCCTTATATGATAGATTGTTCACAGTTTTGACAGAGTTACTGACGAGAGGTGCCAATTGAGAAGTCCTGAAGTTCATGCTACTGAAAGCCCGATTTCAGGTGTTTTACCTGACCTTGACCCGACCTCTGGCTTCAAAATTCAACTTTAAAGTACTCATCTGAAGCGTCTTGTCGCGTTCTTTCGTTTGCCGCCTCGTGCGTTTCGCTGCACTTATTGGTTCTCGAGTTATCGGCTGGGGCGTTTAACGCCCCCCCCCCCCCCCAGCAAACGGTGGGTGGCGAAATAGGTACCCCAGCAACTGCCGGGTTAAAGATGTCGAGTTTTCTTTCGAAAGTATTCCAGAAAGACAACTTTGCATTGATTTCGCGAGGGGTGTTTTACACCAGAATTAAATGCTCCCTTGAACCCGCCAGTGGAATGAAATCGTAAAATAATGTAAAGTTTTAAAGATCCTTGAATATGAAACTCGAGTTAAGTCAAAGCGCTTTCTTCAAACGCTTGTTATGAAGTATGCAGACCAAAGAGCATTTTAATCATTCCTGGTTGAAAAGCATGCATGGAATATGCAATATATGGTAGCCACTAGCCGAAAAACCCTACTGCAAGCTGTAAATGAAAATTCCTTTCGTGCAATTTATAGACAAACGATGATACCAATGACTGACTTGAAAGAAGGAGCGACGAGTTGAAACAAGGCATTTTATCATACCTAGCTATTATAACAGTTTTGCAATATTATAACAGCTGGCCAATTTTTGTCATCGTTGCTATCTCATTCCTTAAGTGCGCACCTAGATCAGTATCATGTCAAATTCAAACTTTGATGTTAGGTAGGTAGTGCAAATAAAATGGCCAATTCATCGAACGATTCATAAGAAGCATTAAAAAACAGATGTTAACAAAACTGTAAAAGTCCGTCAACACCTGACACCACCTCAGCAATTGGATACGGGATCGCTGTGAAATGTAAGGTAATGCCATCCGGCACAAACACAATGACTGTGGTTGCAGTAGGGATTGTATCCCGAGTATAAGCGCCACAAACTCCCAAGCTGTGTCATTTCAGTCTGCTGCTAATACGTCCCCGTGGGGACACTATGCCGACAAAGTTGCTGCTAACGAGACTTCTCTGACGAGAGTTAGGACGCGGAAAGCTGTAGCAACGAATGTGACGCCCCCGAGCTGGCGGGTCCTGAAAATCCCCAGATATGTGTGCGATGAGCCGGTGTCGCTCGGCCTGCAGCATCACAATATACGTTACGATGTTACATGCAGCTTACGATCGTTTCCGAAAACTACGAGACAGTTCTGTGTCTTGTGTAAAATCCGGAGCGGGCTATGAGGTTTGTTTTATCTCCAAGAGAACGCCAGGTTTTGAAATTCAGTGAGGAATTCGGTCGTTACTTCAGAACTTTTACGATGTGACATATAGGAGCTATACCGGAAAAATGATGAGTTTTGCAGTAGGAAGGTAACAAGAATGCATAAGAAAGGTTTGCAAAAGCTCGTAGCATGTCTCTAATAAAAACGGCAAGACTAATATTATCACAAAGTAAAAGCCACGAATGAGCTGCCGAAGTTTCAATCCATATTTTCCACAAAAAAGCATATCGCCATTGTAATAATACACCCATTTTAATAACGCCTAAACACCACAAGCATATTGAAGTTGTGTCAGGCTCTTCATTCACACAGAGCATCTAAACCACACCGTATTTTGAAGTCTCCAAGCCTTCTTGCAGCCAATAACCCTTTCCCGTGACGGCAGACGGCCAATCTCTCCCGGTACTGCACGCACCGCCATCATATCGCACGTGCAGTCTGCCAAATTACGCACGGACGTCACTGGCAGCCTCCGCGGCGGGGCGCGTGGCCTCACGGCGGCGGCCCGTGCGTGGCTTGTTTGTCTTGCATCGTGTCGCTCGCCGCCTCCTCTGCAGTACGTCCGTCAAACGCTGACTGGATGGCTCCAGGGAATAGTGGCGCTCGCGTGCAGCCGCCCGTCCCCCGAATAGCCTTGGTCGCGGCCACGCCGTCCCCTCCCCCGCCGGCCGTCGTGAGTCGCGGCGGCGGCGACATTGACACCTCCCCGTAACAGAGTGTCAAACTAGTATGCAGAGACGGCCGTGTTTGGATTTGTGACATGTGAGAACACTGGACCTGTTTTAGAGAATTCCTGTGAAATAACAGATCAAAGAGAAGGCGGCAGCGACGCTGGCTGGCATTCTCGGGTGTAAGCCTGTTTCTACATCGCTCGAAAGCTATTTTAAGTTCACCAACTGCATACAATGTATAATCTATGTCGCGCAGAGCATAACGAGGTTATGGTGCAGATATAAGGATTTTTTCTCCTGGAAGTGATGCAAGAAGTTAAAACTTCTTGCATCACTAATGTAGAATGCACGATGCACAATGCGCATTGCACACCTCGGCATCGTACAAAGTGATTAAAAAAGTCTCATATTTGTAACTCATTCATTACCTATATTTTTTCTTCGAGGAACTGTTGGTATGAGATAAAAAAAAACATCCTCTCTTCTCTATAGCAATGAAGACATTCTTCATTTCTCAAATACATAGGTACCTACCTTACCTTGTTATCAGACACATCACATCGAGTGCAGCCTAGCAGTCCGACCGTACAAAGCCGGCGCAGTTCGAAAACTTCGTTCTCCTTCCAGCGCCGTTTCATTAGAGCGGATTCCGAACGGCGCGTCAAAACACGCTCGGCATTCGGTCCGATCTCCGAGTGATGTCCAGTTTCCAAATCCCCGCAGAGCGACGTCCAGTTTCCCAATGCACTGTGATAGTCACCGTGGCACTGTGAGTGATGTCACTTCTACATGTGCCCCCATCACCGGCACGGCAAGTAAGGTCACTGCTTGTATCTCAATCTCTGGTGAGTTTATGTTAATGTCAATTGTATACTCATCACATCTTCGGCAGTTCGTTTCTTATAGCGTCCATATCCCTATGGGTCATTACCTGTACCCCGGTCCGTCGCCAACACAGTTGGGTGTGACTACCCTATCTTCCCATCCCCAGCAGCTTATAGTCAATGCCCGAACGCTTATCCCTACAGTTCGAGCTACTGCACTGACATCACGCGACCACGCGATCCTCGCCAGCGGGCCGCACCTGTCCGTCTGTCCGCCTGTTGGTCGTGCCACTTAGAGCAAAGGGCACCACCGAACCGGTACGGTCACTAAGCCCACGCACGGCACCCCGCTAATCCCAAGGGCAAACAGCCCGACATGGGATCGGGCCAGTCTCATGAACGTGCCGGGGAGGTCAGTGGATTCTCTTGAAGTCTAATGCCTGACACTGGTCAGATTACATGGCCCAATCGTAAGTTGAAATCCAGGCCGTTCGTCAGAAAGGCTAACATCAAAAGACAGTCGAACGAGACTGGTCCAGCGGTCAAACGTCAATTATGGAATAGGCGATCAATTTTATTTACGTTTTTACTCCAAGACACTGCAATGCTCAAAATAATTTCTTCTCTTTTTGTAAGCGTTTTATTTGGGGCTAAGTTTTCTTTATTTGTAACAGAAAAAGCGTCGCAAACCGCAACGCAACGTAAACGCAAAGCGTATGGTAAGACTTGATTCAAGATGCAATGCCCTCCTTGACTGACAAATCACTCCCAATCTGAACGTACCATAATATGTCAAGTCAATACTGTAGGCACTAGGGCCAGTACTTACCGAGGTTGTTGGCCAGCGCCAGTGTGGGCAACAGCAGCAGCGGTAGTAGCGGAAAGGCTCGGTATCTGGCCATTGTGGGACTGGCACTCGCTAAAAGGTGGACCAGTTGAAAGAGCGAGCGACCACACGACCAACCAGCACCGTTTGAACCTGCAGTGAGAGAGAATGCATGACAGCTTGGGTAGCTGACACGTTCTGTTGAGAGAGTATCTATCGAGCAATGGTGATATAATTTCGCAACATATTTATACCTACAAGAATCAAAATAGGTCAATCATCTATACCTCATGTTACGCATATCTTAGCTGAGTGGTTTAGTTAGGAAACTTTAATTCCATAGTCTTTCGAGATCTTTTTTCCTTTACGAGTAAAACGCATAGGAACAAATTAAATTCATCTGGATAGGATGCCTAAATGGTGTCAGTCACATGTTTCACATGTTTCAAGGTAAGTCACTGCATAGGCGCGGGAACCGGTGGGCAGTGGGGCAGCTTGCCCCCCCCCCCTAACTCTGGGGCCGTGGGGGCGGTGCCCTCACAATTTTGAGACGGAATACCGCACTTTTTTTTGCATATGTTTCTTTTTTGTTGAAAAAGCCAAGGGATGAAAAATAAGTGGCCTAAAACCGGTGAGAAAACTAGACTTTGGGGTACCCTAGGCTGATCTCTATTATGGTGTGCCCCCCCCCCCCCCCAGTCTGAAAGTAGTTCCCGCGCCCCTGTCAGCCAATTTCTTTTCAAGTCAAAAGCAAGGGAAAATGGTCACACACAAAGGTCGGAGTTCTACATCCTAAATCGGACAGTTTGCATACTTATCAGACGTTATAATCAAACGTATTTAATTGTAATTGATCGACAACTGCACAACTGAGTGGGTCCACACTTCCAAACCTCTCAATCAGATCATTCATCTCACCTGACCTGCCCACCGTCGCGTTCGGTTCACCTCAATTCGTTCTCGGTCTCAACACCTCAGCGTCACGCACCCGACGCGCGCCGCCCCGGGGCACTCTCTGAGGCGACCCGCAGCGGCTGCTCGGACCGGAGCGGGCGGCGTGCAGCGGCTCCCAGAGGGCGACAGCGCGCTCTGAACACTCCAGAGGGCGGCAGGTGCGGCAGACCCCCAGATCGCGGCAGAAGAGTCAGACCTCCAGAGCAGGGTAGCAGCAGATGCAGAGGACTAAATTATGCCAGCGTTTCGGAGGGGTTACAGTGCGCTCGCATGCTTCAAGGCTTATCTCAGGCAGCGGCTTAGCGGTTAGCCTCCAAAAGAAAAGCCTGTCAAAATAGACGGTTTATGTAAAACCTTTTTCTACAATAACTCTCGAAACAACTTTGGTCGTCCTACGTCGACTTTCTCTACGATCATACCCGCATAAGGAATTCACAGGATGCCATGCTGAGAGCATGAAGCTCCCGCCGTCCCTCAGCAGTCAGCACAAAGTCGTTCTGTTTCAGCGGCGATCACCCCCGAATCCAACGTCTCGGGGACCGGAGCGGCAGGTCTGTTTCCGCTCGGCCATCCGGGACCGCTTGCACACTGCACAGTGCGTCTCTGTCGACGGTACCGGCCTTTTTGTCGGGACTCGGCGCCTAAAAACGCTGTCGGCGCCGGCGGCAGCGAAGGGCGATTCTGTTACGGTATAGCTGTGCTGGTAGGCGCAACAAGACGGTCTAATAGGCGCTGCTCATATGTAGGCGGTACAAGGCGCTCTAATCGGTCTTTTATGTGTGTAGCGACTGCGACTGGAGAGCCACGGACGATTGCGTGCAGTATAACAAACGGGCGACTGTCCAGAAATAATGTAAATCATTAACAAGCCGACGATTTCGCAGGGTGGACTCATCAACTCTCCGTTATTAGGAGAGTTGATCCATTACGTCGTATCTTACCTCGGATAAAACGAAAACGCTCTTGCTGTACGATCTTCACGCAATGTAACATTAGGTGAAGCCACGGGCGTAGGAACGTCATGAAAAGTGGGTGGGCCACTCTGTCAAGGGGCCTCCTTTTCCAGGGGGCCTCCTATTTTCAGGGGCCTCCAACTTTTGCCTCGTCCTGCTGGCTGCTTTCAAGTATGACCTCCAAATCTAGCTTCTGAGATCGGGCAGATGTACCCAGGGGCGTAACCGCTTAAGCGAACAGTGCGGAAAGTCCGCACCATTTTTAAAACTTATTCCCCCTCCGATTTTTTTAGAATCTATTTGCCGCAAACGGCGCATGACCCCTGAAAACCCTTACACAAATGTCTTCCTCGTTTCCCAGGTGCCCCCATTAGCTTCATAGGCGCCCTCTTTGGCATATAAGCGCCCTATGCATAGTCATCAGAGACATCCCTATAGTGGGGCAGCATAATCGGGAATAAATATCAAACGGGATTATTTGGTCATGAATTTAAAAATATAGCTCCAAGCACTATTTTAACAACATCCCATCAATCGGTCACCTTTTACCTATCCCTCATCCTATTTGACCGCCCTTCGCGTCGATGACCTTCTCAAGGCGGGTCCAAAACTGCACGCGCATGCACGTGCAGCCTCCTGCTTGTCCATGATCGCCCATCAGCTTCGTACCTTGCACTGAAGACCGTTTTTACTGATGATAAGTTGTTCATTAAACTTCTACCAAAAAACGCTCCATATAAAGAATTTGGTCGGATTTAAATCGGCGGAGTTGAAGGACCAGAAGTTTTTGGTTCATCTCAGGTGGAGGTGCCCTACACAATAACATGTCGTCCTCACTGCAGTACCAGCACGGACAGAGTCCTCGTAAGACGTGATCTGGACCGTCAGCGATCCTCTCTTCCGACGACTCCACGTAAGTCTGCCAGAGTGTGGATGTATTTACCAGAGGTGCTCGTTTTATCCGGGCTCGATGAAGTAGGGTGCACCACGTGCACCTCCCTTGAAGACCACCCATAGGTCCATCACCTCAACAGGATGTTTACTTTGCATGACCGCTGCAATATTCTCGATACAATCCCCTATATGGCATGCCATTCTTTTTTATCGTATTCCAGTCGGTGATAAGATTTTTGGTCGCTGAAGTTTTGAACATTGTTTCTTTTTAATATGCTCAAGAACTTCTTCCTTATATTCAAGTGAGTCATCTTGTATGTCCTCTGCTAAGAGTTATTTTACGACGATTACGTTAACTTTTTGTCCTAAGTATCCCCACACAATCCTTATCGTCCGTGATAACACGTTGACCTGTCCAGCAACCTTTACGTGGAATGGCATTGTTTTAAACAAAATGTTCTTGTTTTACTCGTTTAACATTAGTGTCTATGGGCGCGCGCAAAGCACTTGGAGCACCGTCGAACTATTTTGCTGCTCTTTTCCAGGAAGTTGCATGCTCATGGATGTAGTCATGTCAGATGATGCACAACTTTTGGGCGTTTCATTGCCATGATATAATTTATCAAAATAATGCCATGCCTACTCATGACCAGAGCCCAAAAGCATTCCCGATTATGCTGCCCCACCCTGTAGGTCCCACAGTCGCCCCGTTGTCGCATACAATGTGCGCTTGTCATAGGCGTCTCTCTTTTATGGACACTTGAAGGCGCCTCTCTTTGCCATGCCGGCGCCCCTGTTTCTTATGAATGCACCCCCATGGCATTGATCAATTGCAATTTGCAGACCTCTATTGCATGTGGACGCCCATATATGTATGCCTCAGACGCGCCCCTCTTTCGCATTGAGGCGCCCCTATGGGCTTCATAGGCGCCCCTCTATTACACGTAGGTGCCCTACTGTCTCAGAACCGCTCCCCTTTGGCATGCAGACACCCATCTTTCGTACGGAGGAGCCGCTGTGGTTCTTCGAGAGGGCATGGTGCTCCCAGACGCAGATGGCGCTCTCGGAGTCGACAGTGTGGGACCTTCAGTCGCTGATGGGTGCCCGCCAGATGTGGACCCTCGGAGATGCCGGTATGGGGCCCTCAGAGATGCCGGTGCCCGGTATGTGGCCCTTAGAGACACCGGTGTGGAACCCTCAGATACTTCAATGTGAAGCCCTTACAATTGCTGGTGTGGACTCTATGAATGCGCTGGCTTAAATCTCTCAGAGGCCGGTACATGGACATAAGAGCTCAGTGAGAGCTTGTGTGGTGCCTTCAGTGGCCTTGTGGAGCCGTTAGACATCAACATGGCGTTCTCAGGAGCCGGTGAGTCCTCAGAGTCACCGGTGTGGGGCCTTCAGAGCTCCGAGATACTGGTGTGGGGCCCTCAGAGGTGTCGGTGTGGGTCCTTCAGATGTACCTATAGAGCCTTGAGATGCGCAGGTGTGGCGACCCACAGAGGAGCCGGTGTGGGGCCCCCAGAGCCACCAATATAGGGCCCTAAGAGACACTATGTAGTATGACCCTCAAAGGCGCCGCTGTGTGGCGCTCATAAACACTGGTGTGAAGCCATCACAGGCGTGAGGCGGGTGGAGCCGTTAGAGGCCGGAAAGGGCCCTTAGATGCCTACAAGGAGCCTTCAGAAGCCGGCGTGGCACCCTTATGGGCATAAGCGTGTCTACTTAGGAGCCATTGAGGTGCTCTCATGAGCTCTGTGGGGCCCTACCGAGCCGAAAGATGGCCACGGCCAGTTGCCGCCGCAATGCTCTTCGGACTATCATTCTCAGGGGCCTCATCTGCCTAGTTTGAATAGAAGAGCCTCTCAGACCATCCGTCTCATGGGCCTTCTCTGGCTAGTATAAATGGAAGGGCCTGTTAGACCATCAATCCTAGGGGCCTCCTCTGGTTAGTATAAATAGAAGAGCCTCTCAGACCATTAATCTTAGGGGGCTCCTGTGGACAGTATAAATAAAAGGGCCTCTCAGGCCATCAGTCTCGGGGGCCTCCCTAGAAAAGTGTAAATGTGGATAGAGGGCCCCCTCAGATTCATTAGGAGTGGACCTCTCTGACTATCAGTCTCAGGGGCCTCTTGTGGCCGGTATGAATATAAGAGCCTCTCAAACCATCTGTCTCAGGGGCCTCTTTTGACTAGTGTGGATATACATAGGGACCTCCCAGACCACCGGTTTCAGGGGCCTCCAGTGGCCAGTTATATGAACAGAAGGGCCTCACAGCCATCAGCCTCGGGGCCTCTTCTGACTGGTGTGAATATGAGGGCCTCTCATACCATCAGTCTCAGGGGCCTCCTCTCCCTAGTGTGAATATAAGGGCTTCCCAGGCCATCACTCTCAGGGGACTCTTCTGACTGGTGCCGGATTGAGGGACCTCCCAGACCGAAAGTTTTGGGGGTCCCCTGTGGTCAGTATGAATAGAAGGGCCTCTCAGTCTATCAGTGTCATGGGCCTCTTCTGCCTGGTGTGCTTATAAGGGCCTCTCAGGTCATCAGTCTCAGGGGCCTCCTCTGACTAAAGTGTAGATGGATAGGCCTCCCAGACCATCAGTCTCAGGGGCCTCTTCTGACTATTGAGGATAGAGGGGCCTCCTCTGACTAGTGAGGGTAGGGGGCCTCGGCTAGACCGCCAGTGCCAGGGGCCTATTCTGGCTAGTGTGGATGGAGGGGCCTCCCAGACCACCAGTCTCAGACCTCTGACTAGTGTGGATAGAGGGGCCTCCCAGACCGCCAGTGTCAGGGGCCTCCCCAGATGCAGTGGATATTGGGGCCTCCTCAGATCCACTAGGGCCTCTCAGGCCATCAGTCTCAGGGACTTCGACTGACAAGTATGAACAGAGGGCCTCCTTGGATCCATCACGGCCCCTTGGAGTCCGTGGGGATTCGTGGAACTTATTTTTACCGAGTTTGTTTATTCTGGAAGGCGACGACGTCCTCTCAAATCGAGACGAGGGGCCTCGAGTAAAAAGTGGGTGGGCCAAAACACATGGTTGGCCCCCCCCCCCCACCTCGAAAAGTGGGTGGGCACTTGCCCACCTGGCCCCCCCTGTTCCTACGCCTATGGGTGAAGCTATGTTGTAAAAAAGGCAGCTCATATAATAAAGTATATTATGCACAATGAGCTCAATTATAGATCCATTCCACTATTTGCGAGATGATGGTTGAATTAGACAGCAATAGGAATCAAACATCGGGTAAGTCATACGTACGGGCGTTCGCGCGCGATTCATTTTTGTTGACAGTCACGTTGCCTTCGATGCTGTAATGCTCTGGGTATGGAGCTGGCAGCGTTACGATAATAACGCCAATGGAGAAGACGAGAACGATCAGCAGCACTACCATGCACAACGTGAGCACGTAAAGAAGCCGGTTGGTGGGCGGCAGCGGGTGGGCCGCCGGCGCGCTGCCGGGCCAATGGCCCCGCTCCACGGGCCGGATCTGGTGCAGGCTCCATGTCACAGCCGCTTGTGGCGTCGTGTGTGGTCGCACGGGTTGGCTTCGTACGTGGCCTCCAGCTGAGCCAGGGTCGGTTAGCGGCGAGTCGTTGCTGATGGCGTGTAGCACCGTCGACCTGCTCGAAGCCGGCCTGGATGGCTCTGGAACTTGATTCAAGTCTTGGTCGTTGACTGAAGCACTATCCGCTAAATTCGTCCCTTCAAAAGGCTTGATCGCGTTTTGACCCGTGTTTTTTACCTTTGATAAGTGTTGTGACGTTTCTGGAACTGTGCCCGATGCGGGCATATTTGTCGTAACTTCGCCATGTTTGCAAACCTAAATAACAATCCGACGCGAATACGCTGATTCATTTCGGGACAATAGTTCAAACCGCACGTGAAAAGCACGACAAGAGTCCTTCAATGAATCCAGAGCATTGATTAAAAATAAAAGCTTTCGAAACCCTCGAGGCCAAGGCCCTAAAACATAACGCTCGAGGCTGCTATCAAAGGTTCCATTCCCATTTAAAAGGTTAAAGGGACCCTCCCACCTTAACATTAGATTTGAGTTGAGATAGCCAAAATGGGGTCCCTGGCTCACAATTACCGGTTTCGGCACTCACAACATCGAGAAATGCCTTAAATCGGAAATATTGAATTTCAAAATTGCAGCATTTTGATTCAGAGGGGCTAATGCTTAGGAATACCCCTCTGAATGTGTGACGTCAGCGCAGATATCTAACGATTTTTAAATGTTTGACTAAAACGTTTTGTAGCACGCGGTGGTATATGCGATTTGCGCGCAACATCTGCCGCAAACGCCGCACTTCTAAAATAAAGTCGCTAGAAACAGCGGAGATCCCAAAAAAGTAAACAAAAGTAAAAGTCTAATATCTTGAAAACCGGTGAATATTTTTCGGTGAAATTTGGTAGATATTCGTTTTCGCTCTTTCTGAACCGAGCGACAGCACTTTCATGCCAATTCATAAACTTTTTTGAAGGTGGGAGGGTCCCTTTAACTATTTGTTCTCAAAAGATTCAAAGGGCCAAATAACAGTTTTCTATTTACTTAGCACGAATGTTCGAATGGACGGATTGACAGAGCCGAGGCTCATACAAAGCAGAGCTTGTTGCATAGGCCCCGAGCCCTATCGTCCGATCGGGCATGTTTAGGCAACGGGAAAATATAGATACCTAAAATTAATTTAAGCTTGCCCATCAAAGCCGGTTACCACGGACGTCACTTTCCGAAATTTATTGGTAGGGCTCTTATAGGTAATTTTAGGATATCAGGGCTAGGGCTAATGTTAGGACTAATGTTAAAATTCCGAAATTATTGGTAGTGCTCGGGTCCTACCAAGCCTGTACAAAACGACACCCATGCCGCTTACGATCTGTCCCCATGGGAACTGTCCCACGCAACTAACTTCAACTGACTGCGGCTGCTTCTACCAGCAGCAGATCATCCCCGTCAGGCATCCTATCATGCACCTATCGCCCGAGATTCCTCGCCTGCTATAGCCGTTTTCATGACGGGCTATCCGGCGAGTGCACCTTATTTGACAAAATCTGCACATAATCTGCACCAGATGATGTGACCAAATGTGTACCAGATGGCCGTCGTGAAAACGGTTTATGTCACGCAAATGCCTATCGAACGCCGGAGCGACTTGAGCGCGGGCTCACACTACCGGGAGTTCAACGCTTCATCAACTCAGCTGGCAAGTTGAAGTGCTTTGCCAACCCATAAGGCCCTCGTGTAGTGCCCATGCAATATCACATTCACAATTCAACAGTCGACCCGAACCCCATAGGAAAGAAGCGAAGGAAAGGAACTAACTCGAAGCAAGGTAGTGAACTCTTACGACTGACACGAGGGGCAGCGCCTCGACTTCGAAAGCTAGAGTACATCATTTCCCCCAGAGGTGGCGCTAGTAGTATACGCCTGAAGGCATGCTATACCGCACAGCACGAGACCATGGAGGAGAGAATACGCCTGCTATAGCCGTTTTGTATTCTCTCCTCCATGACGAGACTAAAATCTCGCAGGGCGAGGGACAGTGTGAGACGACTTTGAAAGCTAGAGTACACCATTTCCCCCAGAGGTGGCGCTAGTAGTATACGCCTGAAGGGATGCTGTACCGCACAGCACGAGACTAAAATCTCTCAGTGCGAGGGACAGTTGACATAAGGAGCACCGTCTTTCGATTCCTCGTTTTCATTGTTCTGGAAATGAGCTAAGTGACTCCTTGAGCATTTACAATGGTCAGCGAAATACACGAATGTCACTATAGGTACGCCATTCAAACGTGGAAGGTGAACACGATTGACATGACTAAACGTGGAGCTCCAATTAAGTTCTACATTAGATGCATCACACATCCGTATGTCCTGTATGCCACGGCCAGGCCCTAAAAGAAACAATCCAATGAAAGCAAAAGTAACTGATGAAGCACCTTCGCCCCACCTCGGTCAATTATTTACACGGCTTGAGACAGCACGGTTATCGCGCCACGACGTGCTCGGCCCGCTTTGCTCACCACCTGTCGCTAAGCCACGAGACGGCAGTCTGTGACCCCCTCTAGTCGAGGGCAGTCACTGTAAGACAGCCACTACATGCGTGCCATGTATGCGAGCGCGATCGGCCGTCCAGCCCAGCTTCTTTCCGACCAGGACGTAGTCGCAGCGCCTCCCAACGGCGCCTCGGGAAACTAACAGTGGTGACTGGTGACTCTCCACTCCTGTTAGCCCCGTGCTTACCATGACCGATCCGTGCTGTGGCCACCGACCACCGTCATCAGTCTTTGCGAGCTGTGACCCTTGGAGTGAGTATTCCAAGGTGACCTACGGGCCAGGTTTTGGTCCTTTACCATAGCCAACCGACGTGGTGACAGATATTGGTATCGGAGCGGGCAGATCGAGCCAGTTCTAACCGACCCAGTCCCCAGGAGACGACCGAGTTCATAAGCACTGTCTAAGACACAGCACAGCTGAGAGCACAGTCCCGAGTTGCTTGAAGTGACCATATATTTACCAGACATGTCATGACCACGGCGCCCAAGCATGCGCCGCGGCTTCCGTATACAAGCATTTGATGCAAGTGCGGGTAAACAGTTCCCTCACAACCGTTCGTCGTTCGCAAATTGCCAATGTAGACTTCTAGGAAAGGATGAGCGCGCACTGCCAGCAGTGGAATAAACATTTAACAGTACTTTTCAACACCTAGCACGGACGGTTTGGGAAATCTGCAATAAAAGATCTACTGCTCGGCAAGTTCACCAAACAAAGCCGGTCTATATAAGGAAACGCAATAGTTATCTGAGCGAACTAGAAATTGGTGCTCACTGAATTGAGAAGCAAACTATTGAACCGATACATGAATTAAATGACTCACTGTAACCGATGCCCTGTGATAAAACAGACCGCTGGAGCCGGCGCACCGGTCCCGCGCGGGCCCGGCGGTGGCGCGCTGAGGGCAGAGACCGCGCCGCAGCAGAGACTCCGACCGGCCGGCCGCCGGCAGCGCCCGCGCTCGGCCCGCAAATACCCGTGGGACTAGAGCGCAGTGTCGCCACCCACCGGCGCGCGCACACGCACACACACAACACAACGCAACGCAACGCAACAGGCACCGCCACACGCAGAGCAACTATCGGGGCAATATCATAGGCATAGGGGGGAGGGAGGGCAGTGTGCCCACGGCACGGCAGGCGCGCCCCTCGCGGGGCGGCAGTATCACGGCGCCGTACCGCCGGCCGGCCGCGTCGCCGGCGCGCGCGCGTCAGTGCGTGTTGACAAACTGGCGCAGGTGGGGCGGCACGTGCGCCGCATACGCCGGCACGCGGCGCACGGCGCGCGCCGCCAGACAGGCCAGTGTGAGGTGCTGGTGCAGCGCCAGCGGCGGCTGCTTGCTGCACTGCGGGTGTTTGCGCAGCAGCTCGCTGAACGCGCGCCCCTCCCGGTTGACCGTGTCCACGTGCGCTCCGGCGTCGATCAGCCGACGCATCACGTCACTGCGGAACGACTTGTTGGCGGCCAGCGCGTGCAGCGGCGTGTTGCCGAGCTCGTCGCGCGCGTTCGGGTCGCCGCCCGTCTCCAGCAGGATGTCCACTACAGGCAGCGACGGGAACGCGCAGATCGGGTAGCGGCCCATGGCGGCGGCGTCCCCTGTGCAGGCGATGTGCAGCGGTGTCTGGCCGGTGCGGGTGACAGGCCGGCCGCGCTGCAGCTCGTACACGAGTCGGCGCAGCGCGGCCGTCTGACCGTCCGTCAGCCGCTCCTCTAGACGCATCAGCAGGCACAGCACGTTCATGACGATGGTGAGCGTGCGCGTGAAGTAGCTGTACTCGCGGTCCATGAGCGGCTGCCGACTGACCAGCGCCTGGCCCTTGACCACCTCCCGCACGCCGCGAGTGAACACCTGCCGGGGAGACGAGGCATTAGAGCCGGGTCAGATTGGTGGTCGGAGCACGGTAGGTCAGATGGGCGGCAAAGGCACGGCGGTTCATTAGATCCACCAAAACCATTCTGAAAACAACACCTAAGCCAATCGCTTAAATCCATTTCATCCAAGTAAAGGTGGACCTTTGCCACCAAAGCCCCAAAGCAGCTCCCTTCGTCCCTCGTCTCACGAAGGGCCAGCATGAGCAGTGGGAGTAAGCATCGTCCCACCAGACATTCCATCAACCGACACACCCGTTCCCGGCCAGTCCAGCCCTGACTGATGGATCCATCTGACCCTCGGACTTCCACCATGAATTTCACCAGTCCCAGATACAGTCCACTTCCTCTAACCACGGTAAAACACTCCCTCCCGGCCAGCTCTGCATTAAGTTCAGCAGTGGCCACAGGACTGACCATAAACAGCACCCCTCTTCCCACTCCCTACACAGGCTGTGACCACAGAACTTCCCTGCCCCTTCCAGCCTCCGAGACAGATCTAGTCGCAACCACCGGCCTTGAACACAATCAGGTGCTCCCTTCCCAACTATCCCTACACTACACCCAGCCGGTCTGGACGGAACCCGTCCGGCCGATAAGGTGCTCTCAGAGCCCAGCCCGACTAACGGGTCTCAGCACAGACCCTCGGATCTATACGGCACTTGGGCTGGTGAAAACTATGGCTTCCATAATTAATGAGATGATGCAACTGGCAGGAATGGACTAGCGGCCATTCAACGAACTATTCTACAAAGCACTTGGCTGGCTGACGATAATTTAAAGGGACCCTCCCACCTTAACATTAGATTTGAGTTGAGATAGCCAAAATGGGGTCCCTGGCTCACAATTACCGGTTTCGGCACTCACAACATCGAGAAATGCCTTAAATCGGAAATATTGAATTTCAAAATTGCAGCATTTTGATTCAGAGGGGCTAATGCATAGGAATACCCCTCTGAATGTGTGACGTCAGCGCAGATATCTAACGATTTTTAAATGTTTGACTAAAACGTTTTGTAGCACGCGGTGGTATATGCTGCTTTGCGCGCAACAAATGCCGCACTTTCAAATAAAGTCGCTATAGGAACAGCGGAGATCCCAAAAAGTAAACACAAGTAAAAGTCTAATATCTTGAAAACCGGTGAATATTTTTCGATGAAATTTGGTAGATATTCGTTTTTGCTCTTTCTGAACCGAGCGACATCACTTTCATGCCAATTCATTTACTTTTTTGAAGGTGGGAGGGTCCCTTTAATACCACTTTTCCGACAAATCCGCTCAGAATAGTGATGATAAATCACCGTCCATCTCTCACATCTCACCTGGAAGATATCAGCGAACGGCACCTGCGGAGCCGGGAGCCGGTTCCGTCCCTCAGACAGCATAAAGCTGAACAGTTCGGCGAACGAGAGCAGGCTACTCTGAGTGAGCGGGCTGAGCGGGTCCAGGATGTGCTGCTGCATGTTGAGCGCATACATCCACAGCTGGATACAGCGCTGGAAGTTGCCGGCGTCCGCGTACACGGCGCCCCGGTAGCGGATGAAGTACGAGGTGTCCGGGTGCGCCGGGCCCAGGATACGCTCGCGCACGATCAGAGCCTGTCGGGGGGGGGGGGGGAGGGAGAGAGGTCAGTGGTGGTTTAGCGTGTGTTGGGGTGGGGGTGGGGGTGGGGGTGGGGGTGGGGGTGGGGGGGGAGTCAGAGACCAGTAGAAACTGAAGCGAATTACAGAACGCGCATCAGCTAACAGTACGCATCATCACAGAATCTGAAACGTTTAAAACAGAAAAGATAGACACCGACAAAACACCTTAGAAGTGTCTTCGACAGTCACCGGTATGGTAATAATGCATATAAACAGCATCGCGCACACATTCCAGAACACCCTCCGGGCATACTTCTCACCCAAACCGTCAAACAAGTCGCAAATTCACATTTATACATTTCAGACAAGACGGCGAAGGTCAAATAAGCTGGGACCGTTCTGTTTCATCAGAAACCACCATACATTTCGCCATCCGGACCTGCCACGCCGCATGCAATCGGTCGGCTGAGGCCCGCACGGCGATCGGCCAGTTATTGCGCCGACACTAGCCGCCAGGCCGGAATCGGCCGGGTCGTCTTGGGTCGGCGGTGGTGACCAGGCGGGGTACAGAGTGGACTTTTGGTGAGGTCTTGTACAAAGGAGACGCTTCCCCTGGATCACTCAGCACAATGAATGGAACAGTGGTAAACGTAATGACGCAGTAATACTCCTAAACGAACGCAATAAAAATAAAAGCACAATTTACCGTGTATCTTAATGAAGCAACATGGCGTGTTAGGTTCACATATTTCGTAAGACAAAAATGACACCAAAGCTGTGCATCTGTTGCGGAGTAAAGTAACGACATTCTCCCGAAGCTATGAGAAAACGTTGCGCAATAGTGCAGCCCAGTGATCGGCCCATAGATAACAACCGAGCCCGAGCGCGATATCAAGCCGTGGTCGGCATTGCAATCTAAACCACCACAGGCGCTACACCGTCCCAGCCAGCACAGAAAACACGAAACCGAACGGATCGTCGAGATCTGTGGTCAGGAGTCAACAACCCCAGCTGGAACCGCAAATCACCGCCATGAATCAGTTCGTAGGAACTCTGCCCGGTCAATATTTTCGCCGCCGAGATCTGGCCGCTGCTGACATTTCAAACATAGTCTGCAGCACAGGACGAGTGGCACTGGGCGCACAGACCTTCCGCAGTTGGCACTCCAAACACTGTCAGGGCACGGGTCAGTCGCCCGCTCCCCAATCCGCTGAGATATACAGACAACACCAGCACTGTCGACCTCCCACACAGGCACAAACGAAACCACCCACCCCTTCCGGCAGGACTGGAAACGCAACACACTCACAGGACTGGCCCCGTAACACACTCACAGGACAGGCCCTGCAATACATACACTGACAGGACCGGCCCTGCAATACACTTACAGGACAGGCCATGTAACACACTCACAGGACTGGCCCCGTAACACACTCACAGGAAAGGCCCTGCAATTCACCCACAGGACTGGCCCCGCAATACACTTACAGGACTGGCCCTGCAACACAATCACAGGACAGGCCCTGCAAGTTACACTCACAGGACTGGCCCTGCAATTCACTCACAGGACCGGCCCTGCAATACACTCACAGGACTGGTCCTGCAATACACTCACAGGACCGGCCCCGTAACACACTCACAGGACTGAAAACGCAATACATTCACAGGACTGGCCCTGCAATACACTCACAGGACTGGCCCTGCAACACACTCACAGGACTGGCCCAGCAATACACTCACAGGGACTGGCCCTGCAATATACTCACAGGGCCGGCCCTGCAATACACTCACAGGACCGGCCCTGCAATACCCGTCCTTCCTCGTCTCCCTTCACTCCCTGCTGGCGGCACCGGCGGCCCGGCGTGTCTTCACACCGGGGCCGGCCAGCTGGGCGGGCGCCGGTCGGCGGACACTGACCGAGCCGGTCGTGCATCAGGACCGGTCGGGCCGGTACGCCCGGCAACCCCCGGCCGCTCCAAACGGTGGCTCATCAATACAGGACGGCTGGTTCGTCCGGCGCGAATACAGGGCCGCTGGGTCCGACCCGGCGCGGGTACAGGATTGCTGATTCGCCCGACAGCCTATTTATACCTCAGCAGCGACACCCAGATCAACCGGACTCGGAAGATGAACTTGCATGCGAATTTAGAACGAACATGACCATGACCAGCGCATCTTAGTTTCGGCATGGAAATTAGAACAAATACTAGCCCAGCGCACTTTGGTACGCGGTTACATGTCGGTTTATACGACTGGCCCTGAGAAAGATGACTTTCTAATCTTCATTACAAGTAAGGCACTATAAGCACCGCACCATAACTAACTTCTTTACATGGTAACAACGATAATCGAGGCGCACTATGACTCAAATTCACCAAACATCAACTCAATACAAACATCGACACACAAACCATGTACAAATTCGTTTCAGCCTTCCTCTTGATCAGTAGTCGCGATAGGAATCGAACATTCAGCACCAGAGCAGAGCCCTCCGCTAAGTCCCCTCCCATCCCCGCGTTCTGACCTGCATCCTCATTTCGTCCGGGTCGGAGATGAGATCATCGAGCTCCTCATGCGTCAGCGCCTCTGTGACGTTCTCGTAGGCGGGCCTCAGCTCAGAGGTTGGCGGCTTTGGCAGCGGATTTAGCGGGTCCTCGTACCTGCGGAGGCGGCAGACGAAGACGAAAATCAGTGGTGAGCAGAGACAGAGGGCAGAGGGGTAGGTTACAGAACAGTCAAGACTCAGGTAATCAATACGTGTTTCTAGGCGGCTTACATATTGTGACAATCAGACTCGAGGAGTACTTTCAGTACATATCGCTTGTCGAGCGCTCGTCTCCAGGACAAACCATTTGTCTCGTATCCGTCTCCAGTAAGGATGCGCGTTAACAGTACCGACCGTTTATTTGGCACCCATCTCCCACACTAACCGTTTGTCGAGCGCGCGTTTCCAGTACTCGATGGCGGCGATCAGGTCGTTCTTCTTGTCGACATAAGTGGCGCCGAGCAGCTCGAGAGCGTCGACCATCTCCTGTCGTGTGACCAGGTCGGGTCGCGCCAGCAGGTACTCGACGATGTTTGTGTGGCCGCACACGGCCGCTGCCAGCAGCGGGGTGATGCCTGCGGGACGAGAGAGGTGTCAGCTGAGGCAGGTCGGGACCTGGACGGGTAATGTGGGCTATAGTGGGGACACATACATAGTACGGAATGGAGTCAGATCGAGGGTGAAGTGTAGGACAGGCTGAGTCAGATAGACGAGATAGACGATCAGGGTGGAGTATATGGCGTCGGACGCAACCACAACGGGCATTGGCAGCATTGAAAAACATTGAAATTGGTGAATGAGGCACAGAATCAGCCGAGCAGCCTCGCATTCATGCACAGACCATAAGGTGGATCAAAAATGTAGGTATGTAAAATCATTAAACTGAAACAGCATGGTCGCATTTATTCCGTTGAAATGGAAAGGAATCCAGACACCCCTCAAAGAACAGCGATAAAACCAGCGCTGGAGCCGGCAACAGAGCACGTTTGACCTTTTTCCAGACCGTTATTCTGGGAGGAAAGGTCACCCATAACACGTATGGGGCGCGGCTATGGGGGCCGGCGACAGGGCACACCTGGCGGTCGGCAGGATCAAATGTTACAGAGAACAGCCCACCGACTGGCGGCAGACGGGGATGCGGGGGCCCAGATCAGCTGGTTCAGATCTGACTGACAACGGCTGGTCCCTGTCACATAAGCAGACAGATAGACGAGGGTCGCCGCAGTCCACCGCCGAGCCGGCCGGCCACTGCACTGGTCGGCCAGTGTCACATTGACAGACAGGGAGCAGTAACCCGACAGGGGAGCAGCGGCCTTGATACTCAGAGGGCCACTGACCGGTTCGTGTCAAATATGTAGAAAGGGAGCCGTGCCCCCGATCCCACCGCTAGTGATCAGGAGGGGAGAGGGGACAGTGACCGGTCCACGTCAAATGTGGACGGGGAGCCCACCACCCAACCGCTACTGCTGAATAAAGGGGGAGCATTGACCGGTCCGCGTCAAATAGTTATGTAGACGGGAGCCGTGCCCCCACCCAACCGCTACCGCTAAAGAAGGGGGAGCATTGACCGGTCCGCGTCAAATAGCTATGTAGACGGAAGCCGTGCCCCCACCCCACCGCCACCACTGGGGGGGGGGGGGGGAATTGACCGTCCGTCCCGCGGCGGGCAGTGACAGCCCGCGTCGGCCGTCGATACCATCTGTCGTCACAGTGCCGTATCGGTAGAGGACGGGGCGGCGCGGTGACCGGCGCTGACACATCACTACCGGGCCACGGCCGCGCGACGACAGCCGACTGGGAGCGCCGATAGCCGTCGAGTCATACGGGTCCGCCCCGGCTCGCCGGGCTGTCACATGAAACAGCGCTGACTCTGCGTCCTATCGCTGCCAATCGGCTGCGGTAAAACTCGGATGGAATGGCCATTGAACTTAAAAGCTGACACTGTCAAGAACGGGGACTTTTCGTTGCTCGTAAAAATTTATCAATACCTGATCAAAGGAGCAAGAGTGTTGCAATGTAAAAACGTTAATCGGTGATCAGCTGTAATACTGGAATCCCCCGAGCGGCTTAATGATCCGAAGCCGATAACGGGACTAATTCCGAGGCAGTCTCTGCAGTCCAGTGCCTAGCTGGCTCAGTTCGCTGTCGCTGACCCCCGCTATTGTCAGGGGACTTAACGTGCTTGTCACGATCCCAACGCGCTATTCTGAGGTACATGTAAATCCGCAAAGCCTTGCCAACATTCTTAGAGTTTAATTTTAACGTCTCGCATGTTTAAATCCGTTAGGCTAGGCATTGATAGCATTGCCCTGGTTTAATCTGAGCATCCCGCATTGTCTGGGAGCCGCAATAGCTGAGCGGTCATCTCCTGCGCAGCACGGCCCGCCAGCAGCTGCCAGCATTCCCACAATACCCGCCCCCTGTCTTGGTACCGGAGTACCCACCGCCCCCCGCGCGCGGCCTCCGTAAGATAAATAAGCACCCCGTGGCCAGCGGTCGACCGGGCGACCACGGCCGTCCGAGCCGTGCCGAGCCGGGCTGGCGGCATCATGACATGAATGGAATACAGCACCGGAATACAGCAAATACAGCATGGAATACAGCACTGGCATCGGCGGGTGAATTTCGTTTTACATAGAAACCATTGAAATATCAAACCCCTAGGCTGACGGGACTAGTCCATCGCTAGCACCGCTGTCTGTCACCGCCGCAGTTCTGAATATACTACGCGTTCGTGTATAAACCGCACGGTGAGTCACAGTTTGATTGCTTTGCCCTACGATCGGGATCCTAGCATCAGGCATGTAGCGCGCAGTGTCTTTCAATCAGAGCCCAAATCACGTCTTGTCCAGAGCCCCAGCCGACAACCCTGGGCGTGATAGGTTCCGCTCTCAGTCATTTATAAGACTCCCCGGTAGAATCCCTGGAGTAACCCACCACACCTATGACTCACTACACTATGCATATCCCCCTCCACCAGCCCGGCCCCTGCTGTCCTCGCCACCCCACCACCTTATCACCCCGACAGAAATCCCCAGGACATGGTTGGACCCCAGCAGTGGCACTCTTATCCTACATATCTCCACACCACGCCGACGGACACTCACCGTAGGAGTCCCGCTCCAGTTTGGCGTGGTTCTCGATGAGGAAGGTCATGATGGAGAGGCTGCCGCTCTCGGCGCAGTCGTGCAGCGCCGTGTTGCCCTTGACGCTGCGCCGGTTGACGCGCGCACCTCGTGATACCAGGAACTCGGTGATCTTCAGGTGGCCCTTGTAGCAGCTGATCATCAGACATGTGTGGCCGTGCCGGTTGGCGATCTCGATATCTGGACAGGGAAACGTCGGGTCAGGTCAATTAGAGCTCAAGGCCGGTTATTGAATGATACCAGGAAATGAGGATAATGATACCAACGAGAACATAAAATAGCTTTATTCATTGGTTACAAAAAAAAATCATTGCAATCGACACTTTGTTTGGCCCACCTAATAGCATAACTGTTTTAGCGGGTACATAACATTATGAAACAAGGCTACAGCAGGCTAGCAAGATACGACGACGAGATCAGCATTCTACAAGATAAACAAGTATAATTTTTTCCTCCCTCAAAACCTCGCCAGACCGAAGACGCTGACATGATACAGCAACGCTTCAACAAAGAGCCAGCGATCTCCCCGACATCGAGCGCCTGTGACCGACAGGGCGTGTGGCGTGTCTGCGGTCAATGCGGCCGACACTGCCCAATGCTCATGGCGATTGGCCAGGTATTGTCGGTCGTGGGCGATTGCGGGGCGGCGGCCAACACGCAGCCGATACTGTGTGGCCGGGAAAAGTGGAGCATTTGGACACACACCAGTCAGCCAAGGTCGGGGCAGCCCGGCCCTCAGCCAACGCCAGTGGATCGACACTGACTATGGGTTGGGAGTTTGACACCGGCTTCAATGTAAGTGTCTTGTAGTTACGATATATCTGCTATGAAGCCTCATAAGAAATTTGTTGCGCAGGTTTCTTCTGCCTGTATTTCAGTACAACAGTTGCGTAAGCCCGGAAAATGTGGACATACTGTATATTTGTCCTACTGGCCTCATCTGATGTGTCACAGAGACATGTTCTTTTCCTGGCTATAGCGTCCGAGGCGCTGTGTGGATAACATAAACATTTAGGAGCAGGCTCAATTATTTCGGAGAAGACATTCAGAACAAAACACCGATGTTTTGGTGCCGCGTGTAACAATGAGCGAGGTAACAGCTGAGGGCGGCACGTTTTCCTGTCGCGTAGTGGGCGCTATCGCGAGCTCCATCGCAGCCAGCTCCAGAATCCGGGTACAGGTTTGCGTACGTACGGTAGGGGCAGGGGAGGGGTAGATGTGCACCCGGAGTCGGGTCCGACCATATGGACAGACTTGTCTGCCAGCAAAACGGGTCAGACCGGAGCACTGCATTAAACATGAGCAGCTTCAAGCGGTGTAACACATACAAAGGCAGTGGAAACCGTTGTTCGGACTTGCAAATCAAGACACTGAATGTCTGGATCGATCTAGTTTTACTGATAATACGTTGGAGCATTACGTCTCAGAGATACACAGATTCATTGCACATGAAATCAAAAGCGCAGCTGGAGCAATAATGACTTGCAGATCGGAACAAAGGAATACCGATTCTGTGAGAAAGTACCAAAGCCTTTTCGAAGAAAGAAAATATACTCGTAAACATCCATAAAAAGGCAGTGACTGATAATGTGCAAAGTTGGCAGAAAGATTTCAAGAACGCATTAGCTTTCATTGCGATAAGGCATTGCGAGAGCCATATAGGCTATGGTCAAAATTTGGATAGATAAATAGGTTCTCCTCCATAGAATGCATAGCGGGATATTCAATATAAGCTGAGCAAGAAGTACAGCAGACAGGACATCAGAGGTTATAATAAGGCTATAAGAAGCTACACAGAATCAGAGACGTTTAAGCTCTCAGTCACATGTCTTTTGACGACATACATTATCCTGCACACGGATGTAGCGTTTGAGCCAGTGGATGCGAAGGATTAGCTCGAAAACAAAGCGCACACCGCAGGGTATACCAAGCGATGTCACAAACCAGAAGTACAGCCGAACTCCCGTCGCCCTGGAGCCAACCCCTCGAGGTCGTTCCACAGCGATCAGCAGCACGGGCACCGCTGGCATTGAAGCTGCCTCCAGGGTCACCGCATGACACTTATACTCTCTAAGTCGATACCTTTGGAGTACCACTGTGACGACACAAACAGCCTCCGGCCGGCAGGGTGTACGGACGGCACTCCCATTACGCAGAGCACGGACACACATACAACGTGTATATGTACGGACGGCACTCCCATTACGCAGAGCACGGACACACATACAACGTGTATATGTACGGACGGCACTCCCATTACGCAGAGCACGGACACACATACAACGTGTATATGTACGGACGGCACTCCCATTACGCAGAGCACGGACACACATACAACGTGTATATGTACGGACGGCACTCCCATTACGCAGAGCACGGACACACATACAACGTGTATATGCGGACGGACCGGAGAGAAACACGGTCAAGGATGACCAGATCCGCCGCAGGATGGCGGCTCTCCCACAAGGACAGGGCGAGTCGCGTGTACCTCCACTCAGATGCCATTCATGTTTGTCTGAATGATGCACCCGATATGACACTCCCACCTCAGGAAAGTTGGCACTGACGTCATACGGCGTATCGCTAGCGGCATGGCAGCACGGATCAATGCTGCTGGGCCCAGTTTCACCAAGTGGGGTAATTTCGGCATGGGGTAGATTTCCATTCTGCCCCATGGGGTAAAATCCAGTTTCACCAGCTCAAACTACCCCCATGGGGTAGTTTCGGCGTCTCTTGTGAATGTTTGCTAAGCAAGCAGCATCAGCAAAACAACGGAACGTTTTGATTGGTCGAGAATTTCATTTCACGACGGCGTGAAATGAAGAACACATTTGATTTGGCTTCTTGTATTTGTCAACCAATCACCTTGGTAACGATGGCACAATGGCACCTCAGTTTCCAAGATTCACAACTTTATTGAGAAAGGAATGCAATGCACAACCGCGAATCTTGATGGATAGGTTACAGAACAATGGCATGTTTTATTATCGAATAGTATCGAATGTTTTAAAATTAATTAGTGTTTTAGTAAATTTGATGTTTAGGGGAAGTTGGGGGAACGCCGAATACTTTTTTTCTGACGCCCGTAGCACGCAAGGTAGACAACATAAGCTATTCTTATTGGCGTCATTCGAGAGGCCAGTCTTTTGCCTTTCAAACATACCAGACGCATTTGATGAATTCGCATACCGTTAAGCGCACAAACTAAAAATATCAAAGAAGTGACTTTTTCGGCGTTGCCCCGGACTGCGGGGAAAGCCGAAAATGGGAGAAATGATCTATGGGGAATGCCGACATTGATGTTTTGCCACTTTATCTCAAACTTTATCCAGAATTTATCAAAGCTGACACGCGTTTTAAGAGCTTGAGGACGCTTGGTGCACACTGGAAGTTATAATTGTGTGATATAATAAAAAATGCCAGGTAAATAATTCCTTATAGGTAACAGGCCGTTGTGTCGGTTGAAAGTGTAATTTGTGTGACTAAAAATTCGCGTTGCTATTCTACAGCAGTAAAGTCTACGTAGCGTGCTTTAACGTGCGTAATTGCACGTTTTCGGCATTACCCCAGCCAGCCATACTTTCATTTGCAGGCCCATAACTTTTCAAGGTGCCGTATAAATTTCAAATAGGCAGCACACTTATGCAAAGACATGCTGAAGATTACTTGACCGAATTGGCCAGACAAACGGTAGCATAATGAGTAAGAAATGCAGCTTCAAAGGCGCATGTAGTACAAGGAACGCGACCGCGTACCTTGAAAACGCTTTTGGCGCCCTCACAGCCGAAGTATTCCGAATGACGACTCGTAACAAACATGCGATAATTGTAGTCACTTAAGCTTTACAGCATCACTGACAGGTGGCATCCATGTCTTACGGTTTTCGAAATATCTCGAATTTCGGCTTTGCCC
The DNA here is from genome assembly GCF_019059575.1 of Amphibalanus amphitrite. NCBI lineage: Eukaryota > Metazoa > Arthropoda > Thecostraca > Balanomorpha > Balanidae > Amphibalanus > Amphibalanus amphitrite. Next base: position 396,302 of record NW_024881734.1, on the reverse strand, counting down.
CAACTCCGGCATTGCCCCAACTTCCCCTATATTAGATGTTTAAATTAGATGTTTTAGATTAGATTAGATGTTTAGTGTTTTATAACTAGAATGTTTTAGTAAATTAGTGCATGTTTTATTAGTATCGAATACACCTTGCTTGGTATTTTTGACGACTTTTAACTACGAATCTTTTGCACCAGATGCTTTTATTTCTAATGTGCATTACAAAATACATACAGTACCTACAGATGCACGGCACATTTAACGCAACTTTATTGAGATATGCACAACAGCGACAAAAATAAAAAAATAGATATGGAAAGTATCGAATCCACTTGGCCTGGTATTTTTAACAACTGCTTATTGTGAATTACATGCACCATATGCTTTTTATTTCTAATGAGAATTACCTAGGTATGCACGACATTCTCTTGCTGATTTAGGTACGGCATTTTAATTTTGATTTCAGTTGTTAGCGTCTTGACATTTGCTGGATATTTGCACATTGACCGTAAGGCATATAGATACCTCGAATGATAATTTGAATAGATCACAAAAGTTGAAGTACTATGATCATTTCAACAAGACACATCGTCAGCATGTAACCACCGTGAAGAATGTGCATTTTTATTGTTTATATTTCAAGGCTTCCTCATCCGGTATTCAAGGTCACTGTTGAAGGAAAACCTTTAATAGTTAAAAAAGTAAAAATCCTGACATTCAGCTATGGGCGACATCTATAATGCTTCTGTTGGGTGTTGCAATGCAGATCACAGGCATAGGTGGTGAAGGCTACATGCAGTAAAATATTTGGATTAAACTTGAAGTACCTATGCTATGAATAATGCATACTCAAACATGACAGGTGATTGGACTTCAATAAAATATGTTCTTATTACTATTTTACTGTCAATTCTTGCTCACAATTCGTATCATATTCACAGGTTACCCCACGAATGTCTGCCGTAATTTTGGTCGGATATTTGGGGTAGAACCGACGATAATCAGCTGATTGATTGGCTTGTTCAGTTGCTCACGGACCGTGAGCATCTGTTTGCATGGCAAATTTGGGGTAAAATAAGAACTACTCCATGGGGTAGTTTGGAAGTGGCCAATCAGAACCTACCCCATTTGGTGAAACTGGTTTGGGGTAGTTTCGCCGAAACTACCCCAAACAGAGCTTGGTGAAACTGGGCCCTGGAATGGATGATGAAATTCCATAAAGCTGCTCCACAGAAACATAATGGAGGCAGTGTTATCAAAAATAGCAGCTGACGAAACATTGAAAGCTATTGTTGATGTCAATCATCGTGCAACGGCTATTGCAACAGTGATCAAAGAGCCACCTCATGATGAATAAGAAGCGACTTTTGACCTTCTTTCAAACATATGCCCTGAAACCAGGGTTGTGCTCGACTAAAAAAAAAAAATTGCCGACTCGACTCATCATTCAACTTTAGAAAGCCCTGACTCAACTCTGACTTAAACAAGGAGCTGATTTTCCCTTGACTCGACTCATGACTCAAGCGGCGCAATGAAAATATGAGTCGACTCAAACTTGACTCAAATTTTTTTGTTGAGTCAAGCGTGTTGACTCAAAATTGACTCAGATAAAAAAGTTGTTGAGCGGGGGGGGGGGGGGTGAAAAATCCGGTAGCAGGGCCAGGCCTATGTTGTTAAGCGTGGGGGGGGATGAAAAGCTTACTCAACTTAATGTCAAAAGTTATTTTACTGACTCAACTCTGACTCAACTCAACATCTTAATATTTTTGTCTGACTCAACTCTGACTCAACTCAGCAGCTGAGCATTTTATCTGACTCGACTCAAATCGGACTCATTTGAGTCAGAGTTGAGTCAAATTTCTGACTCGACTCATGAGTCAAGCACAACCCTGCCTGAAACACCACTAAAAATATACGATTTGAGGCAAAGCAAACATCAATATTTTCAGTTCGAGTGTCCCAGCTGAGTCCCTGAGACCCCTGAGTTCACGCGCTGAGTCCCGCTCGGATATCTGGCTAATGATCAGCGGCCGACGTGTGCCGCGCTGAGTGCTTCAATTGCGTCATCTAGTAGCAAATGGTATCGATCGACCCGAGAACCCCCGTCACCCCCGCCCAGCTCCCACGCAGAAGTTCGCCCACGAATTCATGACGTCCCGCACACGTCCCATATCATCAATCACATTCCGACGGCCGTCACTTTTTCATGGTCGTCAGGCAAGTTCATTTCATGTCACATTCATCCATTTATCAGTCATACCGTCACGCAGCCGGCCCGGCCCTCCCCTTCACCCAAGCATACACCAGCCCTGCCCTGTCACAATGCCCCCGCTGCCCTCGCTACTCTTCCTACCCAGTCACTGAGAGGGAGGCGCACCAACCCTTCCTGCCCTGTCTCCCTTCTCCCCACCATCCCTACCCCGCGCTACTCACTTGCTCCGTGCTCCACCAGATACTGTGCGATGTCGTGGTGGCCGTCGAAGCACGCTGCGCGCAGCGGTGTGGAGTGGGTGCGTGTGGTGGCGTTCACGTTGACGCCCCGTTCCACGAGCAGTTGGACAACCGAGCAGTGGCCGGCGGCGGCGGCACACCAGAGCGGCGGCGCGCCCTCGATCGTCTCACCGTCGAATATCACTGTCGGCAGACGGGGAGAGGGAGGTGAGAAGGTGAATGTGAGAAATAATACGAATGTGAGAAATAAAGAAATAATGTTTGAGCTATGTGGTATCCCCATTCATGCGCACAGCACCACCGCGGGGGAGAGAGGAAAACGGCAGCAACGTCATACAAACGTCAGAAACATACGTCAAGTGGTGAAGCGATATACAGAACTTTATGCAATATCTTCATACAGCCTCACAAAACACCGACAGGAAAACATGACGCAAGAATCCTAACACGCCACTCCTACGTCTCAGCCCGAAGTTCGAACCTTCTGGTGGCCACAGTGTAGCAGCGCCTCTCGCCCTATCCGCAAGTCCCCGGTTCGGCCCCGGGCGGGCACATACTTGTCGCGCGGCCAAATACACCAGAAACGGACTGGCGTCAGGAGGCCAGACGGGCTCCTCGTCAGCTCTCCGCCGCCGAGACGGCCAGAGGAGGGACGGCGCTCCCAGGGCCGCCCCAGCGACCCCGAATGTCACCGCGCCAGTGTCCCAAAATTTGCAGATGTGGGTGGGAAACGACATCCAAAGGAAAATCATTTCCACTCTCCTCCAGTTTTCAAGCACAATTTTCCACTCCCAATACCACCAAGAAGGAGCAATTGCGTGAATGGTTGTTTTGCATCTGTCACAATTGTTGATAGATTAATGTTCTTGATCATTTTCCCACTGTTTTTGGGCCTTATCTGACCGGAAATTTTTCACTCTCATCCTTTTTTGGGCAGCAATTTTCCCCTCTGACACCCAAGCAAAAATATAATTTTGTGACACTGCACCGCGCCAACCGGCGAGTCACAACAGCCGACCTCGGCAGAGACATGGGCAAACAACAGCAGCTTTGTGCTGAATTTACGAGGCAGCGTCAGCGAGACGGTCGTTTGACAGTCGCAACGTCTTATGATCTGGTTTTTGTCCTCTCAGTATTCCGTCCGACGACAGCCGATATACCTCACCGAGGCTGTCATAACGAAGACACGCACGGATAACGGTATTCGTCATGCCGATCTGTCCCGTTACACATACGTATGCAAGCGTACAGAGATTGTCGCACTGGAATGTCGGCTCGGAGTTCCAGAGCGTTCCACAGTAACACACGATGTTTCTCTTGGTTCGCGCCGCCTCGAGTTTATGCTCGGAAATCAGGTCATGACTGGCAGCGGCGCGGTTTACATGAGAGTGCGGGCCTGCTAAATAAAACAGCACGGATTACAGAGCAATACGGCCCTGACACACTGCGCAAACAAGGTCCGACGAAAAAGGTGGCCTGGGTTATCCATTCATCGACCAGAGACTCACAAACCATAAAACCACTTTAGTGTCAACACAATAGACGGGCTCAAGGTTCAATTATCGGTTGTTCACGACAATTGATGTATCACAATGTGACCTTCGGCTCTCCTCTCTCTTAGATTAGTTAGATCCGAGAACTTATCTAACCAATATATGAGCCCAGATGCCAACGCCAAGTTAATCCTCATTTTTGTAAATGCCTTTGCCGCGGAAAAAGACCCATAGAAAGGCACCTTAAAAACTCAAGGTTCGACCATTAAAACATACCAAACCTCGGCACCTATGACTTAATGCGGTTAACAGCCACTTCACATGTAACTGAGACCGGAATGAGCTATCCCGCTGAGCCGACGCCAACAGAACAGTGCCCATCAATCATCGCCCAGTCATCACGGAGCTCCGGGCAGCCGGAGCAGTCACTCACAGTCGAGTGAAGTGACCTTTGGAGCAGTTTCAGTCTCCCTGTGCCCGCACAGAGCCACATTGCAAAAACGTCGCCGGCACTGACGCCCAACTGCTCTTAGTGGCGGCGCTGTGTCCTCAGCTGGTGGCTGACGCAATAGGGGGCCGCACGTGCACCGCCGTCCCACGCGGGTACAGCGCGCTGCGGCGGGCAGGACGACACGTGTCCTCAGCAGTCCGCCGCGCCGGCTGCCGGCCCGCCCCGCCACTCCGAGCGAGGCTTTGTCCCATTCCGTGGAGAGGTAATGGCTCCCTGCTCAGTACTCGTGGTCGAAATGACGGCCGAAGTCGGTCGGGGCGCCCGTCCCTTCGCTGTCAGCCGCAGCAAGCTACCCACCAGCAATCCGCCACTGTTTGTACAGAAGGTGCCGCAGCTGCTGCGGCAATCCCCTGCCGCTCTTGGCGTGGCTCGCAGAGGTAGTCAGTTGTTATGACCACAGACCAAACTGTTGTCATAGTGCCGCCACTGTCACCCCTATGAACTCGCCATTCCCTGCACACCACAGTCACAGTCACAGGGCATGAAAAGCCAGCCACGACCCACGAATCACCGGCCACAGAACTCGCAGTCACAGCCTTCGACTTATATCTATGGATGACGGGGCAGACCGCTACCCTCGCCGGTAGCGGCAGGGCTTTTCGTCCGCCGATCGCGCTGGCTCTGCGCCAACGGGGGAATGTTGCTGACCTTCGAACGAGTACCCAGCTCTCGGCATTGGCCCCAAATGGCAGCGGGATATCGGGTATCTCTCCAAAACATCGGGGCAGCGCCGATATTGGCTATGATCACAGATAATAGCCGTTAGCTGATATGACGGAATTTCCGTGATTGATTTGGCCTGTCCACACCAGTCACGGCTGATGCGCAGAATTACAATCACATGTCTTTTATCGATAAGTTCTGTTTGAAGCTAGGTAAGCTGGATATCGTCCTCACGTTCGATACTATGGTTCAATGACATGTCTGAATAACAATAAAAAATCAAGGACTTTGATCTTTCCACCATAACAGACCATAATCTCTACAAAGAACGAGGCGAACACTACATCACAATTCGTCATCCCACAACAAAGAAATTCTACCAAACAACCTTAGCACGGAGCACGACCTTTAAGCCAGCATCCCATAAAAAGGCGGACATGTCAGCGATGCACGTTCCGGATAGTGTAGAGCCCACACAAACGGCAGAGACCGCCGACAAGTCATCGATAAGGCAACACACGTCTCGTGTCAGTTCCAACACCGGACGAACACAAGGTGTGACGGCCCGTGCATACGGCTTAGCCGTCAGAGGTGTGTTGATGCCAGCATTCCGCCATTCACCCCATTCGGCCGCACCTCAGCCCGTACCCAACACGCTTTCCGCGACAAGGCTGGAAAACCGGCTCTGAGCATCACGGACGTCACTATGACGCAAACAATAACAGCGTGCCATCAGTCGGCTGTCGCTGCGGCCGGCACCGGCTGGCAGATCGCGAGGGTGGCGGTGCCAGCTGGCCCGTCCCAACCACTGCGCCGTCCCAAAACGAACTGACACGCGCCTCAGTCCGACCGCCAACAGTCGCCAGGAGGACCGACACGAACTGCAGATATCCCAACAGTGGCCAAAACGAGCTGACATGCACCCAGATCGAGCCCCCGCAGTAGCAAAACGGACCGACAAGGGCCACAATCAGAGTTCAGACAGTCGCCAAACCAAGCTGAAATGTAACGCAATCTAGCTCTCAACAGCCACAAAAATCAGAGCCATGAGTAAAATGAAATTAAAAGACCTGAGGCCACCAAATGATTCAACCGCACAGCCAATTTAGCGGAGCAATGTCAAGACAGCGCCACAATCACTGGTACAGAGTGCAGCAAACAACCATTCCGTAAGTCCGAGGTCCAGGTTACATCAGCGGCCACAAAAAGCTGACGAAGCCTCCTACTGTAAAAAAATGCAACACAACACCGCCACTTTACCCCACCTTCCTTGGAGCTGCTCGCATTCTAGGACCTTGGGCCCTCACACTGAGGAGAGTTATCCGCGAAAGGTCTCGATCTTACACACCTAAGCCTGACCTGACCTACCCCAATTCAGTACTCCACCAGCCTATCATCTAGTCACAGCCTTCACATACCTGACCCGACCTGCTCGGGGTCGGCAGCGCAGCGGTCCAGCAGGTACTCGGCTACGTCGCGGTGCCCGTTGCGACAGGCCATCACCAGTGGGGTGGCGCCGTTGGTGCGGGTCGACACGAGCAGTTTCACCTCATCCTTCGGCCGGCGGTCAAGAAATACCTGCAACAGGGGCAGAGAGAGGTGTCAGAGGTAGTCGAAAGGAGCTCGAGGTCTGAGCAAAAGGTTCCCTCCCACCTTTTCCTCTTTCTGAGGAAAGGATCCCCCACGTGCAAGGTAGGAGACGGGCTAAAGTCAGAGATGGGCAGAGATCGGGGGAACTTTGAGGTCAAAGGTAGTGATGGGCGGGCTGGGGTAAGAGGTGGCCAACGGTCAGAGGTCAAAGGGAACGTTGCTAGCTCAGAGATGACAGCGTGCGGCGGACAGGGCCAAGCAATCTCACACAAACAAGACTGGACGGAAGACGAATGCTCGGCCGGCAAAATAATTGAGAAACTAGGAAGGACTTGGCTGAGTTCTGGTCCAACTTAACTTGACAGCTAAAGTCAAAGCGAAAGGAGAGATAAACGGGTTGAAGGTCAGTACTGATAAACCTATTGTGAAGAACCCTTACTATAAAGATAGTTATGTCTGGTGAGTGGTGGTTGAGTGGTGGTATACGCCTACTTCTCCAGCCATCTGATCATAGTATAATCAGACTCAGAGGCACGCAGGCTAAATTGGGGCCAAGTAGACCCTGACGTAAGACTCCTGTCGTTACGGTCATGAGGCGACAGTGATGGAGAATTAGTCGAAACGGACGCTCACAAAAGCTCCTCACACAACATGAGCTAAAACTGCGGCATCCGTCCGATGGGCATCAGCAAACCTGCTTAGGTTTGACAATGCAACTGGCTTTCGTGCTGATCCAACCACTAAGCGCACCCGACCCAGGTGGTTCTCACACAAAAACCAACGGACTCAGGCTGGTTTTCATGCGAGTCGAAAGACGGCCAATTTCTCCACAGCCTCGTTTTGAGCCCGGACCATTTTCCACAGAGAGAATCCGAATTCATATCAGCCCGATAATGGAATAACCCAGCTTACGTATCTATGGCGACATCGTGCGCACGTTTTCGTCAGCGCGATAACGTCAGAGCTGCAGGTTTCACCAGATCAGAGCTGTCGTTTAGCGGACCCGGTGCCCGCTACCGTCACCCACGCACCGGCCACCGGCGACAGGTCGACCCTGTCAAACGGTGACGGTCGCTGGCACAAAGCCGTACAAAGACAGACAGGCTGCACAGTTACACGAGCGGCGCCATATTCCCAGTGACGACCCGCTGACAAGTGACAGCGTGTGAGTCCCAAATCAAAGATTAGCGCACCCGCTGGACCGGCCGAAGACGCAAAGTGTGCGATGTTACCAGTTTTCAATATTGCCACAGTGGTGTAGATCATATCTGTAGCATTATTCCGTGCCATTTTTGGCGACACTGTACAGGCTTTCAATAAATTACCAACTTGAAAAGCGAGAAAAGATGCAGAGAAACCACCATCCAATGTGGAAGCGATGGGTGAAAGACAATGTGAGCCTTAGCAGCTCCCAGCGTTTGTTTATACATTGCAAGGTCCAAGATAAATTGACCTTAATTAGCAAACACCAGTCACCAGACAGCCATCATGACAAAGGCCGCACCCTTCAGTTCCGCGCCTCTCGGTGACGTCTTCCCATCTATCAAACAGCGATTGGGGGCAGCCGACCGCGCCAGCAAGTACTCCCTCCCTTCCCACCTCCGTGCCGGCGCCTAACGAGCTCTCGACGGCGTCCGGAAAAGGTCAGGGGGCGGCGCGGGTCACGGCCGCCGACGGCGCCGCTTCCGCCGAAGCGCCAGTCGATAAATGCCTCGCTACGTCGCGCCGTCACCGAGCGGCGCCCCAAGCCGAGGACGGTGGAATGAAGTGACCGGCCGCGTTCTGTGCCCGTCACGGGTGTCACGTCACGGGGGGTATAGTTCAGGGATCCTCAGTGAGCTGCAACCGTGTCACCAGAGTGCCGTGTTCGCAGCCTCTTCGGCTATTTTCACTACACAGAAGCGCTGGTGATCCGACCATCATCGTCATAGGCGGTTGGCTCTGTGTTTGCACGAAGTCGGTCACAACACAGCCCGACCAGCCCTCACATCAGTCAGACGGGCCACCCCAGCCGGGTCAGCCAATGTGACCTGGTATGTGACACGCACCCTTTGAGAAGACCGCGCGCGTCTTGTAGCGGTACTGTCCCCGGCCAGCTCCGACTCGTGTTCGTACCCGTGCAGACTGGAACCGCTGGTCTAACGTTCAGAGTCCGTCCCACGCGTGTCCCCTCACAGCATCTCCGGTGGGCCATCCGTGAAAACAAAGGCGATCATAGACAGCGATATATCGGCGACCGCGCACTTCCGGTATCTTCTGACGACAGTCGAATTTCCAGGTCATCAGGCGCATTTGAGAGCGTACGGCGCAACGGGAAGTGGGCCGGCTCTCTTCCTCATGTTTATGCGGAAAGATATTATGCTCATCGATCCAGTACCCACGCGCAGCCTTCCCACGCCGCTGCTTCACTCTTGCAGCAGCATTCTGCTGTGACAGCTCCATATTTCAGCACGTCTTTCTTTTAGCTCAGTAGGTCGTCGCTATACGGAATCTATCGCGAAAAGAATGGCTGAAACTTCTCGCAACCAACGCATTTGCTGAAACACAGTGCATCACATTTTCATTTCCCGGTGCATCCATGCGCAGACATCAATGATTTGTAAATGTCTGTTCACAACCAAACGTCATGAACATTGCATAAAGCGTCCAAAATAGCAGCACTCTTTGACCACTGACCATGAATACGATCAGCGCATCAAATGGCTCTGCACATCTGTCTCCATCTGCCTGCCTGCCAGGCCGTACGGGTGACGTGACCCGGAGACTGATGCGCTCAGTTGTGAGCCCGCACCACTGCAGTGTTCGGCCGGTGTCGTGGCCGGCCGTTGGCCACACAGTCGGTAACGGTGGTCTCTGGTCTGGGACGGGGACGCGGCAGTTCGTCAGCGCCCACACGAGCCGCCGCTGACTATCACCGCCTGTCAATTGCGGCGATAGGGTGGACGTAGCGGTCTCTGCACTCGCCGACCCCGGCAGGCGAGGGGCGCAGAGCGCACGGCAGACGAGGGACATCCGCCAGCGTCACGCAGTAGCGCGTCATCCTGCGTCATCGGGCGTCAGCGGCCGAGCGTGACGGTTGGAGAGGAGCGGCGGGGCGGGCGAGGCGAGGCCAGGGTGGAGGGCGCCCGGTCGCCGACAGCGGAGGGCGAGTCGCGAGTCGCGACACGGGGCAAGTGGGTCACCGCCGGCGACTGGGCGCAGCGAGACGCTGCCAATTACCGAGCCGCTTCACGCACTGTGCTGGAGCGGTTTCCGGGCCAACGACCATTTGTGCCGGGGTGACGGATCTTGGTTGGGTGACAATGAGCGAATTGGCAGTAATTACAGGCGGTCAATGCCTGCCACAGTCCTGCCACAGAGTTCAGGGTGGCCTACTGTGGACCAGCCCGTCGGCCGGGCTCCACCAGAGCGCGGCGCCAGGTTACCTCCCACTAGCAGACAGCCTGTCGGTCGGTTGATTGAGCGACCACCCACGGGTGTGGGGAGGGGGCGATGTAAGGGGTCAGTGCCGCGGGCGACTGGGTCAGTGTGTCACGCCCTGAGGGGAGTAGATCGGGGTCAAGTCGGTCGGTCGACCCTGGAGCGGCGGTACTGACGCGCGCGGAACGTCGCTCTCTGGCAGTCGGCACCGCCGCCGTCACCGACGGTAGTTCTTGGCAGGCCGCTGGGCGGTGTCGGAGTGACGGGGTCGACCGTCGGAGCCAGTAGGGACCGAGTCGGCCATACTGCCCGCGCCGAGACACAGCAAGGTCAGGGCCGCCGCCGGCCAACTGGGGCGTAAAAACACGCACAGCCACGTCGGGCGCCGGCAAAAACCGAGCCCGGTCGGCGCTCCTCGCCGTCAGGACGCTCATGCCACTGCTCGGAAGTCGGAACCCGTCCCGCCCAGATGCTAACCCGGAATGGGGCTCACGTCGCGGCGGCAGACCCGGCAGGCGGCGCACGGCTACGCCGGCCCACCAGGCGTGCAGCGAGATACGACCATCGACACGCCCAGCTCCGATTCAGCGTGATGGACAGATAGTGAAGCCCGCTCCGGGTGACGGGTGCCTACGCACACGGCCGACAACGAGCTAAGAGGCGGCTCAGCGCGATAAGAGAGCTCAGTTTGGCCCTGCAGGCGCCACCGCCAGCCGCCTCTCCAGACGGCCTCGGCTGTACTGGGAACGCGGCCGGGCCGGTCCGTGCCGCCCCCGGACCTGCGCCGCGGCACGTGCGTGCTGAGTGCGGCCCACATGCGACAGTTACCGCCAGAGTCCAAAGCACATGTGCTGGACATCGGCATTGAGTGGCCATGCCTCGCCTGCAGAGACAGCAGCCTTGAAAAGCCAAACGGTTGCCTGTTTACACCCCGTCTCCGTTTTCGTTCGCGACGGCTCAAGGCTCCGGTGCAGTCGCCCGAATTACCCGTTGCTCCGCGGCGCTGCGGTCGAGCTGCCAGGGTCGGCCTGCCCGGATCTGTGCGCCCAGCCCCAGAGTCAGAGCTGTGTGTGTGTGTGGGGGGGGGGAGTGAGGGGCGGACGGAGCTGGCAATGAGCCGCGGTGGGACGGAGGCTCCTGGGGCGCGGCTGGACTCGTGGCGGTGCAGCGCTCCGGGCCTCGCGGGCGGCGCGGCGGCGCTGCCGAGCCCACTGCTCGGCCGATCGTTCCGCGGCGGACGCACAACGGTCCGCGGCGCCGCTGCACCGTGCACGGCCTGCATGGCGGCGCGGCGCACCGGGCGACCTCGATCGCCACCAGCCGGAAGACGGCGCCGCCGCAGCGCCGACAAACAGAGCCGAGCTGAGAGCGAGCGGTCGGCAGCACAGTGCGTGACCGAGGCAGACGGAGACGGAGGCCAAAACACATCATGGTGGCCGGCTCCGAACCCGCACAACACTGCGGTGCAAATAGAACCCTCGGCGATGCAGCTCACAAACAAAGCCATCGGCAGACTCTGCCAAAACATACACAAAACCAGCGGGGGAGGCGCGTCCCCAGTGGCCCAGCCCCAGATCAGCCCAGACCGCCGCGGACCAGCTCCACCCCGCCGGTCGGTCAGAGTGCACCCGGGCACTGTGGGAGCTCCTCACACTAGGGGGCCGTGACCCGACACCCGGCCGAGGGGACCGTGACCCCTCGACGCGCGCGCTGCCGTTGCCCGAGGCCTCCAAGGTCACCGGCGGAAGCGGCTGACCAGCAAAAAGGCGGCGGTCGGCGCGAGCGGCACGTTCCCAGCGCGCGAGGTCGGCCGGCCAGCCACCAGGAACTGAGGTGGGGCCGGCGGCGGCGCGGCGGCCCGGCACGACCGGCATACAGAGCGCAGATCCGCCGGACAAAGGCCGCGTGAGGGAGCGACTCGCACCGCCGCGCCGCGCCGCCGGCCGCGGGAGGGACGGGCCGCACCGCTTACCGGTCAGAGGACCACGCCGCATCTGCACAACACCCAACAACAGTCCGCAGTCGACCTTCGACGAGTGCCGGACCGGTAGACGCGCGCAGCCCAGTCAGCCGGCCGGACACATAAACCTTGGGCAGGGACGTGGCTGGCGGCCATTGGGAGTAATTTATGGTGGTTTTGTCCGACTGGACCGTCGAGTGGCGTGAAAGGCTACCGTTAAGGCCGGGCTCCACTACGCGTTCTTTTTACGCACGTTTTATCCGAGACATCGGTTTTTGCGTGAAATCGGTTTTGCAATTTGTCGGTTTTTGCGTGATATCGTTTTTTGCTTGTCATCCTGAAGCACGTGACATTGTTGTCATTAAACCCAGGCTCCACTACGCGGAAAATCACACTTTGTTTATTTTGAGCCTATAAAGGTGTTTTGCAAGTAGGTACATTTAATAAAAAGTAAGCCAAACTTTTATAAAATTTGTCTGAAGGGTTGAGTAGGTGGCTTTGAGCCCGGGTGCCCACTAAGCAGAGGTTGTTGCATAGCAGCATGGACCCACCAATCAATCTTCACCCGCACCCAGTTCATGTTCAGCAAGTGGATGGCAGCACGGCACAAGGCTGGACTTTCTCACGCCGGAGCCTCTGTGCTCGGCGTGTACATTCCTTTTGATGTACCTGTTTGTTTTTTGAAAGGCACAAATGACAAAATTGAGGAGAATTTGATGCTGAAGTGTCTTGCACATGTTGCTAGCCTTGCACCCATGATAAACTTGCTTAAATACATAACTTGTTTCATAGCTGGCCACTGGTGGCTGAAGAGGGCAAGAGATTTTTTATTCTTAACATTCCGCCTACCTATGGCAATGCACCAGACTGGAAAACATCCATACACTAGCTGGGCGCCCGTGAGACCCTCATGCGCCGAAACTCGACACAAGCAATTTTGAGCTGAAATTTCTGCATCACTTACCATTAAAGTTGGGTGCCTATTTGTGCCGAAATAATCCACTTTTACATAAAGCGCGTGTGCACTGTGCACATCTACCGACCACTCATCTATCACCACTCCGCCAATTTCTATTTGAATTAAAAACATTTTCCCCTGAATTGACACTGCTTTAATCGCAAAATGAAATATGTAGGGTTGCTATGTTTATCATTTCTTACCTTCACTCATCCTCTTTACACTAAAAAACTTCTACAAAAATTTCCTAGCTTCAACACAAGAATTAAAAACATATTTAACAACGTCAAAAACAAACACAAAAGTACATTCACATTGTTTGCCGCAGCGCGCAAGTCATGTCTCCCGGCCGAGATCACGCAAAAAACGATGAAAAGTTCAAATAATTGAACTTTTTATAGGTACGAGATTTCCGAGTTTGCGTGACATCGTCATGCGTTTTACCGAGATTTCCTTAAAATCGGTACGGAATTTGCAAGTTGTCGTGTTTTGCGTGACATCGTTCCCAGTGTAGCTTGCCCAATGTTGAGCAATGATGCGAACTTTTTTTCGGGAACGATTTCACGCAAAAACCGATGTCTCGGATAAAACGCACGGAAAAAACGCGTAGTGGAGCCCGGCCTTTAGAGTTATGCGCCGCAGGCACCGGCACCGCCCAAACACCCAAACACGTAAAAATCACACTAATTCATGCATGCATTGCAAGGACAAAGCTTTCTAAATCCGATCAGCCATCAGGACAGATTTGCATAACACTAACAATAATGAGTGGACGAAATAAGCGATGCTCATTTTGGAAGAGCCCCAGAAACAAAGACCGGATGCACCATAGGTTGCACTAAAAAGGCCTTTTATACATAACAAGCAAGGATGCGCCACTCCAAGCAGATTAAATCTGGCCTCGTCTGCAGCAAGTTTTCATCCGTCCTGTTACAAGATTACTAGCCTGACCAGGGTTATTGTGTGCAGACATGCAGAGAAGCTGTCTAAATACACATATTAAGCAAACCACAAGTCAACGCATGAACCGGAAAAGCTGAGACACAAGTCCCACAAATACTATCACGAACCCGGACCATGTAAAGCGGGTCAAAGTCCCTTCAAGGAATGCATAAACCCTGTCAAAGAACTGGCCAGCATCACCGAGGCCCCGTGAGTTCAATCAGTCGGGCCAATCGGTCACGTGGATCATCAAAGAGCGTCGTGGGACAGGGCTGCGGAGTCGGGAGTCCGAGTCCGAGTCGACAGTTCTGACCGTAGTCGGAGCTGGAGTCGGTCGGAGTCGACAGTTCTGCTCGGAGTCAGAGTCGGAGTTACCTAAAATCCATCGACTCCGCAGCCCTGTTGTGGAAGGTCATACAGCGCACTACAGCGTCATGCGGAGCCATGGAGCGATACGTAAAGCAGGCCCTGATGACAGGTGACAGTAACGACGGAGCAGCGAAGGCCGAGGGTCCGCCACGGAGCGCAGAGCGCAGAGGCCACAGAGGGGCGGCCGGGATGCCGACCTTCCCCAGGTTTCGGCCGCCGCTCGCACCGAGGCCACGTGCAATTATCGGCGGAGCGCCGCGGGCCCCGAGACCCTCCGTGCCGCCGCCGCCGCCGCCGCCGCCGCCGCGCGCTGAGCGCTGAGCCGCTTTGTGCGCGGCCGTCAGGTGGGACAACCGCGGAGCGGCGGGCCGAGGGGCCGAGCGGCGGGTCAGCGCCCGGCCCTAGCCCGCCACCAGCCCAGGCGTGACGAGCCACAGAGGGAAGACGGGAGAGAGCGCGGCGCCGGGTATACGGGGTCGATGCTGGGGAGACAGAGGGACCGAGTCGAGTATACTGTGGGAGACATGTGGGAGACATGTTCCCTCAAACTTGAGGGGACATCCCAGCGAGAGATTGTTTCCACTCGTGTGGCCGTCTACGCTGGACAATGGTCCACCATAAGACAAAAATCACTTACCGGGCGTTGGACTTAATTTGGCCCGCCCGGGCCAAATTAAGTCTAACAAATTAGGTATGTCCACTGCCAAGTCCCGCGGACGTCATGAGCAGTTGACAGGGATGATGGCCATTCAGGCCGAACCATGACCTTCAGCAAGGTCGCAGGAGCGCCACGGTTGGCAGCGTTCGGTGCCAGGCTCGGTGCGGCCCATCCTGACAGTCCATCTCTGAGCGCAGCAACCTGATAGCGGTCAGCGAATAAGCTCTCCACGGATGTCCCCAAGGTGTGCCGGAGCCGACAGCCGGCGACATTTGTTGATCAGCCGTCGGTCGGCTCGTCGGCTCAGCCCGCGCTGCGTGACCGTGGTTCGCGGTATCGTCAGCACGCACCGGCGGCGCCTCCCGTATCGATCCCAAGTGGTGCGCGCCGGTCGACCACCGCTGGAGGTCGGCAGGGACGTGGAGCGCCGGGCCGGCAGGTCAGCCGGCTGCGGAATCCTGACGGCCAGCCGGCCAAACCTGACGGCCAGGCAGACAGTCCCGATAGCCAGGCAGACAGTCCTGGCAGCTAGTCGGGCAGTCAGTCAGTCTGACTTGCAGTCAGACAGTCCTAACAGCTAGTCAGTCAACCCCAGACAGTCCAAGATGGTCCCCGACAGATAGTCAGTCAGCCAGTCTGACAGGCCGGCACGCAATCCCGACAGCTAGTCAGTCTGACAGTTCGACAGCAGGCCAGTCAGCCTCGACAGCTTATTCAGAAGCCCAGAAGCCAAGAAGACAGACAGGAAACGGCTAAATATCAACCCAGTACCCAGTAACCCAGAACGATAGGCGACGAGCGATACGAAAGTGTATTCAGTGCCAACAGATGTAAACCACCAATCAAGAGGCCAGCAATGAGGAAAGTGCAGTGAGCTTAATCATCATGAAGCACCCAGCATTGGCTTTGGCAGATACTTCTACCAATAGTGCTTCCTATCTTCTGAGAGCTAATCCGACCACCGCACTGAGTCTCAGCTTCCGTGATCAGGCAAGGCTACGGCACTATTCCCACGAGCACGTGGATTGGTGGCCAGCGAAGTAGCCTGGTCAGCTGCGGCGGTGGCGGTCGGTCTGGGCCGCGCCGGTCCCGGTGTCCGCAGTGACCTCGCTCTGCTTCCAACAGGGACCGCATGGCCCCGACAGGCCCACCAAGTATCTGCGGACGGACCGGACTAGTCCAGTCTGCCTCAGTGACCGGACCGGGGCCGAGCGGGGCCCGCTATAGGCCCGATCCACACAGATTGCCGCATGTTCGCTGACCACAGCCGCCAGGGCAAATACCGCAAAGACCAAGAGATGCACGCGAAAAAAAAAAAATAAGCTGGACAGTGATCGGGAAACCTGATGCCGTGAACAAACTGGAGTGCTTTCTCGTGCTAACTACCCGAGAGAAAACACAAATGAATAGACTTAGGAAAACGATGTAACGATCTTATATAGCATATTCGATAATATATTCGACTACATATCATGTAGTTAGTCAATACTGGTTGGGTTATAACGTCTCAGTATGTTCCAACTTCCAATTTCCAATATCATGAACCATCGCACTCAGTTATATGCGGAAAGGGTGGAATGCATAGACGGCGGAACGGGGAGGGCACCGGGGAACCGTGCCCCCCTTTGATTTTGGCATTTTAACATTAGCCCTAGTTATGGGCGTTGCATGGAAAGAATGGGACCAAAAGTCGGCAGTGCCCCCCCCCCCCCCCTTAATTGAAGGTGTTCCGCCGCTACTGGTGGAATGCAGTGAGAAGGACGGGAAAGTGGCGCCAACTCCTGGCTGCGATAAGTCGAGACGACCCACCAAACAAAGGCAGAACACAAGGAGGATTAACCATATAACTGATTTAACTTCATCTTCATTAATTGTTGATTAAGACGTATATCGAAGGCGTAGGTGCGCGCTGAAAGAACACTGCACGTCCAATGCAACAGAACAAAGGGAGCAGCGCCTATCCATTCCGAGACAGCTGCTCCGCCGGACACCATCCTCGCCTGAAGCCAGCGGTGTCCCTGGTACCCCGCTGCCCGAAGCCCGTCCACGGGCCATCCGTCCGGTTCCCGTCTATCACCCAACCGTTTCCCAAACAAAGCCGGCCGGGACAGAAGCCACAAGTATATCACTTTCCGTGTCGGAATTCCCTCAGTCCGGCACATAAACACACCTAAGGCAGGTGACGGGCTGCCGCCGACACTCCACCAAGGTGACTGCTGGACAGTGGTGACGTCACAGGATTGAGGGGTGACGTCACAAGACCGAGAGAAGCCGGTGGACCAGCACGGCCCGAACAGACTCCACCACCACCACCAGTCGCCTTGCAGAGGATTCGCAGGGCAAGCCCACTTAGTGCAGCCATTCCAGTGCGGACAAAGAGTCCGCGTGGCCCGTATGTCGTATATGCGCCCGCATATAAACATAAGTAGACAATGCGGAGGCCAGAGAAGAATATCTTTGAGCAGCCATCAGCTTCGAGAGCACAGCCATCAGCGGACAGATCCTGAGACAGGTCCACGCGCTCATTACCTCCTCGATCAAAGGTCGCGTCGGCCGATCACGCGCGCGCACATGCCGCCGCTGCGCTCTCAGTGCCGGCGGCGGGCGGTGGGCTGTGGCTCGGCGGCCGGGCCGACCGCCCGCTGGCCTTGGCTGCGGCCACCCGTCGGCCTCCGCCGGATCAGCCGGCCGCTGGCGGCGACACATCTGGTCTGCACCGGAGCGGCGCGCCGTCCGCGCGGCAGGCCCGGCTGTTTGCCGCTGCACTCACTGGGCCAGACGACTGGCCCACCCGACCAGCGGCAGCGGCCATACTGTCAATACAGCGGCGCCAGAATGAAAGCTGTCCAAGCACGAGCGTCCCCGGCTCATCGCCGTCAAAGGTCAACTTCAGATTGATCTTTCTTTTTGTATAGCCCAAGCGCAAGCCCTTAGCAGAAAATTGGAAAGCCTGGTGTAAGTTGTAACTAGGTGATAGTTAATAACTTCTTGAGCACGGCTCAAAAATCGCAAATAGTATTCGAAGTTCAGTTCTCCTATACCTACTATTCCGATAATTTTGAGACGTATGAGCCAACAGAAGTCCCTAAACAGATAGCTATAAGATTGACTAGTGTTTCTGGCGCCGAGTCTCGATCAGCAGCGCAGGTATGACATCACCTGCAGCGGTGGTCCCGTGACGTTCCCCTCCCGACGGCTGGGAAGGACCGGGGGCGCCGGACCGATGGGAGGGAACGGGCGGCGCCGGGACGTCGGCCAAGTGCGCAGCACCGTTCGTCGGTGGGACCGAGGCGGCGGCACCGACGGACGTCAGCCGCGCCCACAACACCCTGTCCCGCACCACCGCCTCCAGCCGGCCGCCGCCGCTACCCTCAGAGACGACCACCGCTCTGTGACGGTGGTGCCCGGCCACGGAGGGGCCCGAGTAGACGCCAAGGTCTCTGCTCAGCAGCAGAGAGCGAGGGAAGCCTGCCGGGGCGATCGAACCAGGCCGACCGGCGGTCTCTCCACGCTAGTCATGGGTGCACGCACGCAGTTCAGCTGGGCGGACAAAGGTGTCCACCTTCTTCCAATAGGGTGCACTTAGTTTAGTCTAATGAAAAGATACTAACAGGTGGGAATTCCACGTTCAGAAGCATATAATATTATAAACATTTGTTATATCACCTTTTTAAGATGGTGGGCTTAACTGTGTGCCGGGGTATATCGAGGGCTTAACTGTGTGCCCGTATCTGCCGCATTTCGTCGACTGGAGCACGTGCAGAGTGGACATTTCCTATATAAACTGGGTCTTAAAAAACCTTTGACAACTGTGCAGGTCAATGAACTCTGAAGGTTGTGAAGAAAATGCAGTGCTTCTAGGAGCATCATGTGATAAATGCCTTGAGCATCCATCAATTTTGGGTTGCAAGAAATCCAGACACAGGTACAAGTGTGGAAAAAATAGCTTACACAAATGAAAGACCAATATGTTAGGGAAACAAAGGAATGGCTCTGTGATATGGCAGGAAAACAAAGGGGAAGAGTAGCAATAAGTACAGAAAACGGATGGAAGGAAAACAGTCAGAGAGGATGAAGTGAGGTAGGCAAGGATAGGACAAACTCAAAGCAAAGTGAGACAGGGACATGGGTAGGTGCAGAGCTAGGAAATGAAACAAGCAAGGGATAGGGGCAAAACAAGCATAGCAATAAGGAGAGAGGTAGCACTGTAGAGTGTACAGATAGCAAAACCTGTGACAGTACCGTAGTATGATGGAACTACTACAGGGCACTCCATAAATATGGGTAGGATCAGGGAATGGGTAGATTATGCCTTGCCATGGGTAGATTATGGCAAGGAATAGGAATAAGGATTAAAAACAAGAGTAAGTGCATTTTTTAATTCAATTGACTGAGACTAAGAGCTCAAAAAGGGCAGAGATAAGCAAGGAAGATAGATGATAGTGGATGCAAGATGGGAAAGAGTAGGGAGGGAAAGAGAAGAGAATGGATCACTTGTGAACTGAACTGGATCAGTCAAAAGTTTGCAAGAGAGAGAGAGAGAGAGAGAGAGAGAGAGAGAGAGAGAGAGAGAGAGAGAGAGAGAGAGAGAGAGAGAGAAGGGAGAGGGAGAGGGAGAGAGAGAGAGAGAGAGAGAGAGAGGGAGAGGGAGAGGGAGAGGGAGAGGGAGAGAGAGAGAGAGAGAGAGAGAGAGAGAGAGAGAGAGAGAGAGAGAGAGAGAGAGAGAGAGAGAGAGAGAGAGAGAGAGAGAGAGAGAGAGAGAGAGAGAGAGAGAGAGAGAGAGAGAGAGAGAAAGAGACAACAGCAAATGCCATATTTTAGCAGCTCATTTCCTTTCAAGCATTTGTCATGTAAACTTCTGTCTTACTAAGCAAAAAGAACTGTTCCAAGTAGGTCATACCTACCACTGGTGGTAATGTGACTAAAAGTATGACTCAGAAATGGGCATAGAAAAATAAAATAGAATAGTAATACTATAGGTAGGAGCTGGTCGTTTAGAAATGATTTGAGGAAGAATAGACAGACATGAGAAAAGGAAAGAAGCAGGGTGCAGTAGATACAGAAGGCAACAAGTGGGAGTGGGAAAGGAACTTTTAAACACTATAATGAAAACAATACATCTGTATTGCTATTGCACCACGCACTCCCAGTTCACAAAGGCACATACAAGGCGAGTAAAAACAGGTGAGTTCCCTACAACTATCACATTAATTAAGGTAGGTAATGCAATTAACTAATGAAACTTGATCATGTGAGCTACTGCAAATTCTTGCATACTGATATGATAGTGACGATAGGTTCCCCATCTGCCCATTTATTCAGGATAGAGCTTAACTGATCTTATGTGGGATTCAACCTTATCCTCTCAGCTCTGATCACACACAGTTAATTTATCAAATGACCTGTGCAACTCCATTCGACAAAAGAAACTGAAACATGTGTCAATTCTGATTCCAGTCGGGGAAACTATGGTAAAATCTGCTATTTTTAGCAGTCTGCTATTTTTAGCAGAAATCTGCTAAAAATGGGTACGCATGTGACGTCATCGTACCCAAATATAGCAGATTTGGGTACGGCCCCATACAAAAGCAGATCTGCACCCTAATTGAAGCAAATGCGCATCAAATGCCTGGCAGATTCATGATGAGAATAGTGCTGAGAGTGTTCTCTGCTATTTTTGTTCAGATCCGACTATTTTCAAATTCATTATTTAAAAATAGTCGGATCTGAACAAAAATATCAGAGGACATTCTCAGCACTATTCTTATCATGAATCTGCCAGGCATTTGATGCGCATTTGCTTCAATTAGGGTGCAGATCTGCTTTTGTCGGGGGCCGTACCCAAATCTGCTATATTTGGGTACGATGACGTCACATGCGTACCCATTTTTAGCAGATTTCTGCTAAAAATAGCAGACTGCTAAAAATAGCAGATTTTACCATAGTTTCCCCGACTGATTCCTGACAACTGTTCCTTTACCTACCAAATGATGATATATTATTGGTGTCTGAAAGTCAGAGTAGAGGACATAACATGTCAGTGAAATGTGTCAGGTTTTGCAGGAAATTGGCATGCAGGTGAAGTTCAACTGATAGGAAGTACACAGGGTCGGCTACACTGGGGTCACACGGATTCTCAAGGAAATCCCTGGGTCGGAAACACGGAGGTCCCCAAGCGTTTTCGTTTTAATTATATGAATCCAATTAGTATCACAACATGCTATAATCCAACTATCTAACATTCCCTGCCAGTAAAATGCAACAGCTTACCATTTAAAGCTGGCAAAATTGACCCCAAAACACCACATTCCTCACCCCTCGCAACCGACGCTGACGCCATGCTGGTTACGGCGGATGAGCACAATCTGTTTTTATAAACAATCAAGGCTGCAAAAATATCAGATGCGTTTCGCGTGCATAATTTTTTATCGCAGCCAGAAATGACAAACAATACCAAGGTTCTCATATTGTTATGTCTAAAGCGCAGACAACTTTCAACTTGAGAAAAGCGATTATTACTCGATGAAATTCAAAGAGATGTCACCTAACCCAACCTTATCGAGCCTTACCTAACCTAACCTAACCTAACTTAACCTAACCTACTGATTTTTGCCTACAGAGCTTAAATAAACCTAACCTAACCTACTGATTTTTGCCTACCAGGCATAAAGAAACCTAACCTAACCTAACCTAACCTAACCTACTGATTCTTGCCTACCAGGCATAAAGAAACCTAACCTAACCTAACCTAACCTACTGATTCTTGCCTACCGGGAATCCTAACCTAACCTAACCTAACCTAACCTAACCTAACCTAACCTAACCTACTGATTTTTGCCTACCGGTTAAGGAAATAGTTACTGGCAGGAATAGATTGCAGGCAATAGTAAATCAAATATTTTCAGGTTAAGTGGTCATGCATCAGGCTTCAGGCCTTCGGCCTGAAGCCAGATACATAACCATTTAACCTAAAAATATTTGATTTACTATTGCCTGTAATCTCTCCTAAGGCATTGCCTTCGGCACTGCACTGCTTCGCCACGAGTTGGCCACAGACGAAAACATGTACAGTACGGGCGAAGAAATGTTGGACGAAAAATGAAAATATGTAGAGACAAAAAAATGCACGGACCAAAAAACGAAAATAAAGAAAATGCACGAGCGAAAATAATTACGAACGAAACATTTCTGAAGACTTTTTCAGAAAAGTCGCTATCATTCGTCGACAGATCTGGCGCATCTCGTGAGGCGCTTTACCGAAAAAGAAAATTACCGAATTCTCTTCTATTGAAACAGAACCGAAATTCCAAAATTATTTGTGTATATCTATCACTTTTTCATAAAAAATAGTACCCCCCCCCCCCACCCAAAACCCCGGTTTCCCACAGTCCCCCTAGTGTGTTGGGTTTTATGAAGATACTACATTTCTGCGTAATGGTATTGAACGACAATTGACATGTTGACAACAGACCGTCGTGCGGCTCCACCGAGATCGTGGTAAGAATACGATTAGTTAGCTTTTGGTCTTAAAATTATCGATCAGATAACTGGAAACCACATTATTCTTACTAAACATGAGTTTCTCTATAGAATGATGTCTATATTATAGGGATTAACTAATTTTTGAAGCGGGGACCTCCATGTGTACCGCCAATCCCTGATGTTCAGTACAGTTGTCTGTACCAATATAAAGTTCACAGCTCTACTTTTTTGTGGAATCTGAGTGCTTGTGTGACATGAGACAGTTGTTAGAACACTTGGTGGAGCACCATCTCAATATTACTGATGTAATCTATAATCAGGGACGTATCCAAGGGGGGGGGCGACGGGGGCGGTCGCCCCTCCCTGGGCCCTGCCGGGCCCCAAAAGCGGGCCCGGCAGGGCCCGCTAGACAGCCCGAAAGCGGGCCCGAATGACCCGCTTAGGGCCTAGCCAGGGACAGTTTGGAGCCGGCAGAGCCAAAAAGCGAAAGGGCCTGTTCAGAAGGATTTGTTTGAGCCTTCGGGTTCAGGGTTAGGCCTCTGGGCCCTGCCGGGCCACACATGGGTCCGTAACTGGGCCCTTCGGTCCCACTTTTGGGCAGAGCCAGGGCAATTTGGAGCCCGGCAGGGCCCCAAAAGCGGAAGGACCCGTTCAGAAGGATATGGCCGTGTCTTCAGGCTTGAGGAAGGGCCCCTTTAGCCCTGCCGGGCCCAAACCTTATCGGTTTTGAACCCCAAATCCTTATCGAGCCCGAAGGTCCCACTTTTGAGCTAATTGGCCCTGGAGAAGTTATGGAAACCGGATCCGAAAAAAAAATCTTCTTCCGGGGCTAGTCACTGGGACATCTTTGCCTGTCTGGACCCTAGAAGTGGAAGGGCCCGCTGAGAAGATCTTGCCCAGGCTTTCGGGTCCAAAAAAGGCCCCGTGGGCCTTGCTGGTACCCATACGGGCCGGGCCCCAAAAGCGGACCGGGCCAAGCCAATGAAAACCTGTGACCCAGGACGTCTAAAAAAGCGGAGAAGTCCGCACAGAAGGCCTTGAACCAGGCTTTTGAGCTTGAGTAATGGGCCCTTGACCTCGACATTGTACCTAGTACCTACCAAGAAAACGGGCCCAGATATACGCTTCCGGGCCCAGTCTCAGGAACAGCTTGTCCTGGTTGGGCCCAAAAAACGGAAGGGCCCGCTGAGAAGGCCCTGCCAAGGCCATCGGGCCCGAAGAACAGGCAACAGCCGATGAAGGGCCCCTTTCGACTGACCCGATGCGGGACTGCTCCTGTTCTCCAAACAAAATCAGCTCCATAGTTCACACTACATACTATAAGCATTCTGTACAGAACGTAGTCTCAAATTCGCATGTTTTTTATTTGAGCTGCTCATTGAACTGATTTCATAGTTGAACTGACAAGAATGAGTAATATGTTAGCGTGAGCAATGCAACACAATGGGTGAATGGGTAAACAATGCAACCCCAGCTCTCCCCGGGCCGGGGCGTTTGGCCCGTTAGCCCCGTCCCGGCTTGGCCAGACGGGCCACGCAAATGCACCAATGTGTGAAGGAAGGTGTTAACTGTTTATGTTTGCGTATAGGACCAAATATGTTGCTATGCTATGTCCCATGGTGTTATGATGCAGAGGAACATACAATGTTATAAATATATGGAAATGAGTCTGAAAAGTATCGTTTGCCAATGTTAGTGGGGTGCAAAGAGGTAATACAAGATTAATAACTCATGTTCATAATGTTGTCCCGCGCCGTGCTTGTGGCCTGCGTTTTCCTTGTCGTGCTGGGGGAGGGGGGGGGGGGGTCACGCCCCCATCTAACTCGGCTCCTGGGCCACGTAGTGACACGCAGTAAGCGACACTCGAAAAAGCGTAAAAAATAATGTCAGAAATGCCTCAATCATTTTTAACGTCAGATCAAAGCGGTCTTAACGCAAAAAATTCCGGCATGCGGCTATTTTTCTGTTGGTAAAACTGGCCTCTGGCATACAAAAAATTGGCGCCGCCGTTTTTGCCATATTCACGAACAACCTGAGATGGGGGACGTGAATACCTACGCTCCCCCTAGCACGGCGCGGGTGAACGAAATTCAAAGGAAGTGAATTGCAAAAACGAACTTCAACGGAAGTTAAATGCAAACATTTTATCAAGGTCACCCAAGACAATGCATTTTCATTTGCAATATGCCGAATTCTATCGTAAATTCACTGTTTTTCGACATTCTCAATTTTTCAAACCAGGATAGACAGTCTCTGTGGGGCCCCTTTGAGCTGGCCCACGGGCCCCTTCTCGGCTGTCGCCCCTCCCTGAGCGAAATCCTGGATACGTGCCTGTCTATAATTGATTTAATTTTACATGCTTTATTGACATTCTATTGGCAAAATGAATATTCTTAATATTAAATAAGTTAATGTAAAGGCATGCTTGTTCAGTAACTCAGATTGCATTTGATTGTTTAATGCCTACGTCTGCGTATGGTAATTCACGAAAATTCTGGAAAAAACGCAGAAACTGTTATCAAGGAAGTCCCACAAATATGGATCTGCAAACCACTCACATAATTTTGTGCATGGTCGTACCTTCATCTTAAGTGCGCACACCTGCCAGCCAGGCTGACAGCCTAATTTAATATCCATATCATTACGCCAGGAGCCCAACCAACAGTATTTCCATTTAAAATCAAAATTGTGATACAGCAACTATAAAGGAATGCATAGAGTACTTAAATATGCTGTCAGCAAGCAACGTCCCATTGCAGTTACGATTGCGACGAAACAGAGACTGAGACGAGAGAACAAAGGCCAACACCACAGCCAACGTTCCTACCTTCAATCTGCGGAGCTTCCCATCCCGAGCTGCATTGAAAACAACGTTGATGAACTCCATTGCAGATGCAAGATTATTTCATATCCACCAGGCACGAACTGCTGAAATGACAACGCCCGCGACCCCAAAACGAAACGATGGACCACCACCTCCGACGAGGCTCGAACGCAATCTGCCTGAACTGCTACCAAATCGCAGATCCAGCCAAATGCTTCCATATGACTCCTTCATACGGTGAAGTATTTTCCTATGAGAGAGAATTCCTTCGGTCAGATGTTGACGTTCCCGAAATGCATGTTGTTTCGCTCCACAAATTTTCGCCAAATTTCAAGCCGTGTGACATTCATAACTGAGAGGATCTATGACACACGGAAGTTAGATTCACTGTTTCAAGAGCTGCTCGTTGATCGGATTGGGGGGTATAATATAGGCATAGGGCCTTGGCTTGGGATCGGGTAACCGGGTTCCAGCATGCATCCCAATGTCGCCTAGTGAAATGAAGTCTATCAAGTAAAGAAGTCTAACACGGACTGCGATGGAAAAATTGGATTCCAAATGAGCACTAGTGCCTTCGTGGTAAAGCGAGTCGCGAGACGCGGATACGGCGTTATTACGATAACTTTTGTATCACAGCTTGCTTGCTTTTCCAGCGTCTGTTCGTAGTTCAGTGAAAAATACCACCCATGACCAACGCATGTTGACCAGCATGCAATATAAACTTACATGACACACGGGAACACCACATCACAGTGCATTCGTGTCTGAAAATAGCGGCAGGGGCTATAAGTCCTGACCAGTCCACTCTTGTTAAAAAAAAAAAAAAAACATCACCACGTAGAGCTCGTGTATTTGATCCAGAAAGCCAGCAGGAAAAAATCAGTCCACAAACCTATGAAGAGCGACAGACGCACACAGAAGCTGATCGTGCAACAGCGGACGCCCGATTCTCAACCCACGACCACGCGGCCGGGCGCCGGGACGGCGGCGGCTGCCTACCGGCGGCGCCCGGCTGCCGGAAATTCGGAGCGCGGCGCCAACCCGCCGACAGAGCGCGGGGCACCGTTGGCGCGGCGCTCCTCAGATAGCCAGCGCGCGCGGCGCAGAGGCCGCCCGGCCGGCGCACCGCCGGACGGCCCGCGGAGCCCGTGCAGCGCGCACGTCATGGCCCAGCCATGAGCGTGCAGCCAGTGGTCGTCACTCGCGTCCTCCGGGGCGTGCGAGGGCAGCACCCCGCGGAGACGAAATCAGTTCGGCGTCCCGCCAGCTGGGACGGGACTAAGCAATCTGATGAATTTGGCGCGTCTCAACCGGGTGCTTAGAAATTACTGATGCTGCGTGTAAACGTAACGCTTTAACTTTATGTAAGCAGGATTACATATTATTCATACCTCTTGCCATAGGACCCTGTTTACCAAAGCAGCAAGAAAAGTAAAAAGCCCTCTAAACAGATGATTAAATACTTGAGAACCTCTGTCTGTGATAGCTCTGCCGTCCAAAGGCAAAAACGCATATGTCGGGTCATGACCTGACCCGACATATGCGGTTTTGCCTTTGGACGGCAGAGCTGCCAAGAGTGCACTACAAAAGCTAAAGCCACCACCCACTACGCCTGGCAGTGCGATCTGGCAGTCACCAGCCGCTAGCCTACAGGAGTCGGACGGCTGTGGCTACTGCGCCCAGCCCGCGCCGGCCGTGCCCGCGCCCCGGGGCCTCTACACGTAGTACATGGGCACCGTCTGCGGTGTGCAGGCTCTCTGGGCGTCCGCGAGCGGCGGTCGGCGGTCCTCGGCGATGTTGTTGACGGCCAAGAAGTTGTCGTGGTGCGCACGCGCCCGGAAGGCGGCTAGGTGGGCGTAGTAGGAGGGCGCCGGGTTGCTCACGGAGCGCGTGCACCGCGAGAACAGGTGGCACATGTAGTAGGTAAGGATCTCCAGCTCGTCGGCCGTAAAGTTGCTGTCGTCGTGAAGAATGTGGTAGTGGGTCGGTCGACTGGTGCCCTGCGCCGAAGAAGAAAACCATGTCACAGCATAGGAAAAATGGCAGACACACTACGTTAACCCTCCGCAATGCCACAAATTAGCAAGAAATGCATGAATATGTCAACAAATATCTAGAAAATATGGTTTCATTGTCTGGGAGGGGCTTGTTGGACAAAAACAAGACGAGATCTTTCGTTAGGTGAATGAACAATGAACATGCATTAATCAAAGTTCGCTTTATGGATCATACCTTGTTATCTCGCCTAAGTCACGGAATGAGCAAAAAAAAGGCAATACGGAAAAGCCCAGCACATGGTCACAGCTTTTTTCTTTGAGGATTTAGTCCGAACCTTTTGAATGGAAGGATTACAAGGACAGCGCCCCAGCTAAGCGAAGCTTGTTACATTGACCCTGCCTTCTTACCATCCGATCGCGCAATTCCGGTTCTATGGCAAAATTTAACTGGCAAATCAAATAACTGGCTTCTATGGCAAATAAAACTTCCGCCCAGACCTGTCATGACTTGTAGTTAATAAGTAGCTAAGTGCTAAAGAATGGCATAACAATTTCCAGCGGCGTGTTCTCAAAAGTCATTAATCTGAGCGGGCGCAGTTACCTGTACCCAATATCGGTGGAGTTGGGGAGGGCTTCCGCCGCCCAGGACCTCACCTGGATGCCCTGGTGGCTGACCAGGAAGTAGTCCAGCTCGGTGGGGTGTGCGATCACCGAGTCCACCACCGTGCCAGGAGGCACGTTCTTCGACTTGCCCTTGGCCTCGCGCAGGTCCTGCGCAAACAGGCGCGTGTGGTGACGCTTCTGCACGACCAGCAGCGTGATCTTGGGCTGGTAGTTGGCCTCCAGCTTTCTGCACGCCTCCTTGATCTGTTCCAGCTCATACTGGATGACCTGCAGGAATTGGCCCTCGCTCACTCCATCACGGAAGAAAACTATCTGCTGCGGCTTGACTCGGTTGTTCATCTTGTAGAACTCGATCAGTAGCTCTTTTACAGCGGTGCCGAGGTCGGCGATCAGTTCTTGGGCACCCTGGCCCTCCTCCGGGTACTGCACCAGCACGCGGTGCCCGTAGCGCGCGTGGAACGAGGCGTCCATGCTGGCCACCACGGCGGCGATACTGGGCTTGTTCTTCTGGTCCGGGGCCGGGTGGGTCACATCCGCTCCAAACACGATGGTCGGCACGCGCAGCATCGGCGGCCGAGTGCTCTCGTGCAGGCCGTTGTTGGAGCCACCCATTTTGGCGTTGATTTTCTGGCAGATGTTGGTGGCTGTCTGCCGATCTCCCCTGAATACCGTCTTGGAGAGGACGCACGAGGTCAGCTGACCGACCACCACGTCCCCTGCGCCCTTCACGGCGCTGTACAGCTTGTTCTTGGCCGGCAGGATGACCAGCACCAGCTGCGGCGAGTTGTACTGCTTCTTGATCTCGCTCAGGTCGCGGACGGCGTCCACGCGCTCCGGGAAGCGGCCGTCCCTCTGTACCACGCCAACCGGCTGGGCGATATTCATACCCACCTGGCGTCCCGAGTCGGCCAGGCCGCGCAGGAAGTTCTGCAGCTTGTCGTTGTAGGTGCGCGCGTAGTCGAGCACCACCCAGCGCTCCAGGTGGTGCGGGTCCAGAAATCGGCTGCCGCGCAGGTCCCAGACGCCATCGCGCGGCTGCACTCTGCCCTGGTTGTTGTAGAGCAGGGTCGGCGCCGGCAGAATGCGACCAGTCACCTCTGTCGGCCTGTAAGGTCGGGATCGTAAGTCATGACCGTGCAGACGCATGAATAAGATCTTATACTGTACGTGAAGAACATGTATTTTTACAGGTGCCATGTGCTAATTGAAAATGGGCTCGCAATGGAACCATCCGTGCCATGCGTGATATCATCATCAGGTCCATAAAAACTGACAAAGATGAACCAAATCCTGATGGGAAATCGCAGGTGTGGACGAGGGCTTAACGCAGCACAACCGGGAAAAAGCCGGACCGGTGATGAGAACGTACGTGTCGGCCACCTGGAGGCCGAACTCGCGGTTGTGTGGGTCCCGGTTGAAGTCGGCCTGGCGCACGAACTCCCTGATGCGGTTCAGACGGACGTCTGCCGGGGCGGCCGTGGTCTTGATCATTGTGGACACCTGAACGCAGAACAGCTAGTCACAAGAGACCCGCAACAGGCTCGCTATTGAGCATGTACAATGTACATACATACCAGCACGAAGGTCAGGTCAATAGATACAGAGCACCCACACTTATCAAACATACACCAATTCCTTCCAAGACCTGTCAGTGTCGAATCGTTCAGGTACGACATTGATAATAGGCACTACACCTTTTTGCGTTAGTTGTTGACCATTGGGCAAAACATTTGTACACATTCGCCATATAGATTGCACTGCAAATGGGCGGTTGGTCACACAGAATCACCATTGTGCAAAACTATTCGGGGGTCCTCCTATACAACTCAACATTGAGCGAAAGTTCCGCATTGTGCAAAATAGATCGTCAATGGTCAAAACTGTTCGTCATTGAACCGCCGAGAATTCACGTTTGGCCAAAACCGTCTATGTATATTTCGGCATTCAGAAAAACAGATAAGCCATGAACAAAACAATTTATCGCGTGCACTGCCGGCCGCAGGGGGCATGGAGCTCATGGGGCTCAATCCTTGCCATTTCCCTCATATAACTGAGTGGATGATGGATTAAGGACGTGGCGGCCGGTGAGTGTTTATTGGACGAGACCGGCCTCAGCCGTCACACCTAGCGTGCGTTCCGCTGAGCCCGGGAAGTCACCATAAATCTTTGGGGGCGGAATTCCCACACCAAACAGGTAAACAACACACTGTGCTCATTCTAGTCAGGTGAACGGTATTGCCCTGGGGCTCGAAATGAGATCGGCCTCATAAATTGACAAAAACTTGCCCTCATCAGAGAATTCGGGAATGCGAAGGCGACGGTCATCGGCATGGCACATGTGCATGGTGTCCGTCAGCTTCCGCCTTTAGGACAGTTTGTTTATTCGATGCACCAATAAAAACCTCATCCTTGAATAGGCGAATTGAGTTTTTTTAATGAAGTGCACAACGACCAACGTAGCACTAGCCTGGCGTGCTATGTTGGAATGGTAGGTGCATTGACGGAAATGACTTCAATGCATGGAACAATGCCAGCATTGAACGTACTGAATTCAGTTGTGTACATAAGCACATTGGAAGCAAAAGAAAAAAAACGCAAGAGAACATTTTTTGGTAGCTAAAATGAGGTCAAAAGTTATTTTCAACCAAATATTTCAGCTGCATTGATTGGCATTGTTCGTCGGTTAGCTAAACGTACTGCATATAAGCTTGACTGCAAATTACCGTACTGTTTCATTTAGAAAGAACCTATAACGAAGGCTGACTTCTTGCTTAGAAATACCCATAGTGGTCATGCTCAAGTGGTGAATGGTCGATATGTGTTAAATCCATTTTAAAAACTACCCTAGATATCCATTTACTCTGTTTTAAACACTGCTGAAATATCACCAAATGCCGAGCTATTTCGCTCATTGCCGAAGTCAAGGCCAAGTGTCAAACAGTTTTGCAGATCGCTCATTTCAGTGTTCAATCGGTTTTGCTGAATGGCTGAAAGGAAACACACAACGCAGGAATAGTTGTGCTCAATGCCGATTGTCGAAATGGCTCCTCAAACAGTTATGCCAATGGTTGAATTCAAAGGCAAAAAGGTGTAGTGAGGAAAATAACATTTCCGAGAATACCGAACAAAGTTTATTACCTGCATTAACTCTAACCCACTGGTTTCAGTCAGACCCAGACAAGGAAAAACTGTCTAAAGGGAGATACAGGGGATAGCAGGGAAAATGACGGACTTTTGTCCGAACACTTCATCTCATTTGCATTGTCCATGTCGGCCAAAGAGTCAGGAGAGAGGGGTAGTTAATCTTCAATGGCAGCCAAACTAGTGATTTATTTAAAAAAGGTAGATTGTAGAATGTAGATCCATTGGTGTAATACTGCGGACCAAATACGTTTAGGACCCGAGGGTGGTAGCCGGCCAAGACGTAGCGCCAGCAGTCTCACCTGGTCTGGACTCAGCTTGTGGTTGTTCACCTGGCCCTTCACCACCGTGCAAACCTCCGCTGGGATGTAAATCTTCTTGTTCTTGGAGCCGACCCAGAGGCACGGCAGGTTGGGGTACTGCAGCTGGACACCGTACTCCTTGGAGAAGAACTGCTCCACAGTCATCTGCAACAGGGGGCGGCCACCGGTCGGAGTGACCGCTTCGAGAAACCCGCTTACTGGCTCCCACAACGGCAGAGACGTGCGGCGGGACACAGCTTGATATTAAATATTTTGGACACAATTACTAGCGAACCGCCATCGACCTGTCATCAAGTGACGCATGAGCAGGCCTCGCTTGCTATGGAATCCCGTTCGCGTCGCCTTAACAAGCACACTGGGTGCCTCACCTGTCTGCCATTGTGGTCGAACTTGTGCGTTCTGGGCGTGTCGCGCACCATCTTGTTGATGCGGTAGGAGCGCTTCCCCTGGTTGCCTCGTGTGTACTCCACCTTCAGGTTGGCCAGTTGTTTGTTCACCTCCTGGAACTGTAACAGCCGGAAGGGCGGACGAAACGTCAGGGTCAGGCACAGGTCACCTCAGTCAGCAGGGCACACAACGTATACCCCCTTCCACACAAATCTAATGGTCACCCCGACAGCCAGTGAGGCTGAACCAACTAAATATAGTTAGGTAAATGTGTTTTGAATGATGCTACTGCAGACGTGGTGTCTGACCTAGACAACCATTGGCAACGATTATTTCACTAAGAACTTGTTACAGTGTCTTTAACCGTTCCTTTAACTTTATTATAAATTGTCACCACACAGAGAGTTTCAACGATGCTGGTTTATGTAAAGTACAATTACTAGTTTGAACTAAGAAATTATAAAAGCCAAAAAGCTAGCAATCCGTCCATGGTGCTGACACGTCCTTCTGACACTAGCTACCTTGCTCAGGATATGTGGCTCAGCGGAGAGCGCTAGCCACTCACACTTTGGGCATTACATTAGTTTATTCGTACCTGCATTGGATTCAGACCTCGGGCAGGGTCAAACCGGTCCCCGATGATCTCATACATCTTATCCATGACGTGTATTGGCTTGTGGAAGGCCTTGTTGGCCACGTCGATGTTGATGCGCGTCTGTTTCCAGCCGCAGCGGATGGTGGAGAAGTATCCGATCCAGAGCTCGCA
The DNA here is from genome assembly GCF_019059575.1 of Amphibalanus amphitrite. Lineage (NCBI taxonomy): Eukaryota > Metazoa > Arthropoda > Thecostraca > Balanomorpha > Balanidae > Amphibalanus > Amphibalanus amphitrite. The sequence goes on along the minus strand of NW_024881734.1, from coordinate 363,758 downwards.
GCCGCCGCCGATGTCGATGGTCCGGCCGCCCTGGTCCGGGAAGAAGGAGCGGCCGACCGGTGTGAAGCGCAGGCTGGGCAGGTGGCGCAGCACAATGTCCAGCGCCAGCACGGCCGCCTGCGGCGTGTTGTTGGAGCTGCCGCCGACCAGGTACTGCATCAGCGGCTCGATGTCCACCTGGCAGGGGTCGGCCGCCTTCACCGTCAGCTTATAGTCGCGAGCCAGGTCGCCCGCCTCCTGAAACGACACCGTCATATCCACCTGTTTGCCTTTCAGAGGCAGCTGACGGGCCGTGTACATATTCTTCTCGCCATCAAATACAGGAAAGTACTTCCCAAACTGTGCGTTCTCTTTCATTGCCTTATCGAAGATACGGCGCTTCACAGTTTTGGGCATCCTCTTCTCGAACTCTACATCATAGTGGTACACTTCTCTGCACTTGATGCTCAAGTTGAAATGGTTGGTGAGCAGCTTTATCGGGCGACCCATCCTCCCTGGGCCCTTGCTCTTGGGTGGCTGCAGCTTGCAGATGCTCTTCTCCGAGGGCGCCGGCTGGAACACACTCTCTGCGGCCTTTTTCGTCTCCGCCACGGACATGTCAGCCATCTGCCGTGTAACATCGCCGGCCGGGCCCCCCTGCTGCGGCGGAGGTGACTTCAGCTGCGGCGGCGGCGGCGACTGGGGCTGCTGGGCCGCCTGTGGCCGAGAGTCCTGGGCTCTCGCGCCTCTCGGGGCTGCGCCACGACCCCTGCCTCTGCCCCGGCCCGCACCCACAGTCAGCCCGGGTGGTGCCGTCGGCGTGGGCGTCGGTGCCGGAGTCGGCCTAGGCGTAGATGCCGGTGTCGATGTCCCCGATGAACTTGGAGTTGAAGAGGACTTTGGCGCCGGTGCTGCGGCCGGTGCCGGTGTTGCAGCCGGTGCTGCGGCCAGCGCCGGTGTTGCAGCCGGTGCTGCGGCCGGCGCCGGTGTTGCAGCCGGTGCTGGGGCTGGTGCTGCGGCAGGTGCAGCGGCCGGCGCTGGAGCTGGAGTTGGCGCCGGGGCTGGGGCAGGTGTCGGCTCTGAGGCGGCGGGAGAATCACCACCCGTGGCGCCGTCCCCGGCCGGCGACTGGGCCGCAGCCTGGGCGGCCGCCGTCGCCGCTGCCGTCGGCTTCTTGCGAGGCTTCTTTCTTCCCATATTCAAAACGGGGATACGACTTTCTTCGGGCGAGGCCTTTTACCTGAAACGAATGGGATGATTTGTAGATCAGAGCTCACAAATAGTAGATAGTGGTACATCTAAACTGTTACCCAAATGCTGGTCATATTATCATTGTCAGTAGCGGCGAAACACCTTCAATTAAGGGGGGGGGGGGGCACTGCCAACTTTTGGTCCCATTCTTTCCATGCAACGCCCATAGGGCTAATGTTGAAATGCCAAAATCAAACGGGGGCACGGTGCCCCGGTGCCCTCCCTGTTCCGCCGCCTATGATCATTGTCGGACTCCAGGGTACCAAAGCCTACTCTACAGCATCGCACAATTATTGTACAACCGTCTGCCTAACGAATTTAGAAACCTGCCTCTGGATTCTGGACAACTTTTTAACACTTTGTTTCTGAGCTGTTCTGCGTTTTTTTTTTGGGGGGGGATGGATACGTGATTTGGTTTGTTTGCTGAGTGATGTGATGTGAAGACGTGAGTACCTACATTTTAACCTTTTTCCCTTTTATGAGTTTTATTCTGACACATCACTCGGAATAGCCATTTTACTGTCATTTTGTCAAATACAATGATATACATTTGAGGTGCCGAGAAGGATTGAACTGTCCTGAGGAAGTACGATGGAATAGGGGGAACTAAGGAACTAGGAAGCTGACACTTTCATTTCATATGCGCAGTTCGTGTGGTTCGGGCAGTTCGTGTGGTTCGGAATTCAAATATTAACATAGGTATTAGGTAATACTGATATAGGATTGTTGCAAGACATCTACTACCGGGAATTCTGAAATAAATATTCCTATTTCAAAGCCATATGTTTCAAGCATGGAAGGCACGAGACAAATGAACCACTTTCTAACATATACAATTGCCAATGCCAATTTCTGTGGTAACATCTGATTCGTGCTGACTTCTGATCTGCGGCCGGTTATATAGCCTTGCTGCGGCCACAGAGGACGTGTTTCAGATGAGCGCCCTCTCCAGCCCTCTCGCTCCACACACAGCTCTGCACGTCACCGAGCGGACTCCACCGCAGCCCGGCAGGTCTCCGGCCGCACTCGACACACGGCAGACGTCACTGCCCGCTTGAGGTCATCTGTGGTCCTGGCGCTTTGGTAGACTTGTGAGTTGTGACTTCAGGTGACCCCAGAGAAAGAGATCAAATGGGGTTAGATACGGAGAAAACGGGGACGATGGCCGCACCTCTCATCGAAAGATGATCTGCGAACTGAATGGGTTCCACAATGCGCAGCCATTATTGTCACAATGGCAGTGTGCGACAAGTCTCAGTCTTGTTCTTGTTGGAACCATTGTTGGTCCAACATCCGGACGTCTCCAGCCAGCTGCCTGTTCAAGGAGAGGTGCCATACCCAGAGATGTTTGCTAATCAAACCATTATCAAACCAAGTCCTAACCTAACCTGCCCTAACCTTACCTACAGCCTTCAACCTAAAACTTACAACATAACCTAAAGCGCCTCTCCTTGGTTGCAAAAAAAAAAAACAAGTGTGACATCACTGACACCTGCTTGGCTACTACTGTACTTTGTAGGTTGTATTTTTGTAGGTTGTGTAATGTGTTGCGGGTTTGGAGGTATGGTTGGTAGGTTGTAGGTTAGTAGGTAAGGTTAGGTCAGGTTAAACTATTTTGATTTTATTTTTTAATTTGTTTTGGACATTTGTGGGTGAAATTCATTCAAAAAAAAAGTGTTTGACATTAGCCAAATCTGTGTTCAGGGACTAAGGCCTAGTGACTTTTCACAAATGGGTTGCAGTATTGGCATGTGAGATGCCTGCTACATGAATACTGTTAACTCTTGGACCTTGGTAATGAACTTTGTCCAGCCTGTAGTTTTAGAGCCTTGGATCTTGGTATTAAATAAAATGGCATTGTGCGTGCTCGCCGGACCTATTGGTTTTCTACATACGCGCCGGCTGGGGGGGGGGGGGGCGGGTACGACCGCCCCCCCTTGCCGTTTCGCCCCTGGTGGAGCTAGCGCGTCGCGGAAAAAACGAGCGTGTGCGCCGTTACGAGACGCAGAGATTGGTACCCGATTTTAAGGTCCTAGGTCAACCGATGACCTCTGAGGTCAGGTCAGGTGCCCCAAGGTACGGTTCAGATTTTGGTGAATAACTTCGCAAAAAAACGGCCGCAGAGCCGCGATTTTGGCAACATCGTGTTTGCCTCGCTCAGGCGCGTCGCATGATATACTTTTTGTTTGGGTCAGGTCAAATTAGGGTGTTGACCTCAGGTCACGGTCAGGTCAGCGCCCCCAGGTCACGAAGTTGGTCGAAAGAGGTCATGTCGCATATCATTCGATTCGGCAGGTCTTCCCTGAGTCCATTGGTAGCTTTCCCCACTCGCTAACTTAATTTGATCGGGAGTTATTGACGAAAAACTAATATTTTTTATAAATTTAGTCCGAACCTTTTGATAGGAAGGATTCACAAGGACAGAAGAGCCACCGCTAAGCGAAGCTTGTTGCGGTGACCCTGCCCTCTACCCTCCGATCGCGCAATTCCAGTTCTATGGCAGAATTTAGAGTCCAAAGTTTAACGTGCGCACATAGCCGCGCACGGCCGGTCCCCTCACAGACTTCGCCTGGCTACGGCCTGCCACCAACCGCAACCATACCTGTCAGGAGGCCCATAAATGTCAAGCGCCCGTCGCGCTTCGAGCCCGGACTGTTATAACCGGGAACGCGTGCTCTCACCACGCGGAGTCCAGCGCTCTACCAACTGAGCTACGGGACCGGCAAGGCAAGGCAAAAGGCAAATATGACCTTGATGACGTCATAAATGACGTAACGCAAGGTCAACATTGCAAAAGTGACGCATCTTACCTTGGAATGAGTGCATCAAATCACGATTCTGTGTGCTTGAGATAGTTGGAGATCGTTCCCGGCGCCAGAATAGCAGTTTTCATTTTTCCCCATTGACTTATAATGGTGAGGTCACGGAAATGACCTGACCTCATATGAACTTCAGGAAAAATCCGAGATATACAAGTTGTGAGACTAGTAATGGATACTAGATCCTGCAAGTTTTATTTCCCTGTGAAAGCTCCTCTGGCAATGAGGGCGTTACGAAGTTGCGACATCTGAAGACCGTGCAGAGGTTCACTTATGACGTCATAGGTCAGTGACCTGGACCCTGTTTCACCGGTGATAGCAGCACGCTGCTATCACACGTGTCAAATTGGGTTTCCATGGAAACATCAACAAACCATGGCGTCGTCAAACTGCGTGATATCATCAAATATTGCTGCTAACATCTTCACGGCCGCGCGATCAGACAAATGTATCAATCGCAATTCAACGAGACAGCAACTCTGTTCCAAACGCAGCTCACGGATTACACGAAACGTCATTAGTGTGACCTCATCACATTACGTCAGCTCGCGCAATTTGATAGTAGCGTGCTGCTATCACCGGTGAAACAGGGCCCTGACCTGACCCGAAAATGCGGTTGGTGTCAAAAGATCCGGCTTGAATCAAAGGTCAGGTATGCCAAGTTTCAGCTCTCCATCGCCCACGTGTTCGGAGCTATCGCGAAAAAAAAAAACCTATGCCCCCCCTCGGCCGGCGAGGGTTAGGTAATGTGCAATTTTATTGTTGTGATTTCATTAGCTGACGCCCCTAAAAGCAAAATCAAATTAAGACTATTTAGAAGCTTTCAGTAAAAATACTTATATTGTTATTCACCATGCCTATTAATGAAGTTGTCACCAAAAAATACAGGACGTATCATTGAGGATTATTCGCCAGCTGGCGCCGTATGGTGGCACTAGCAGAGCTTGTTATCAGACATGTGCATTAGGCCCCATCAAATTTTATAAAGTTTTTGGAAGACCAGCTCCCCTGGTGTTTTCCCATTGCTTGTTGGCCCAATAAAAAGCATGCAAAATTTCAGCTTCCTAGCTCAGCGTTTGCGTCTGCCTCAAAGGCCTCGAAGTTTGCCTCATAGGGCATAATTGAGACTGCAATGCCGGTGTTAGCTGCATTGTCCTGGCAGCGGCGTTCATTGGCACAATATCGCCACAAATCAACTGCTGCCCAAACAAGAGATGAACATAACTAGTCTTTGCCATCGCCCCCTCCCGCACACCCCTCCCATCCTTACCCCCCACCCCCGATTTTGTAATACATCGTTTGATTTACACGCATTGCTCACGATCACTTTATCTGTTTTCCGGATGCCTAAAGGCTGATTGAGACAAATATATTAGTACCTAGCTCAGGGTTACTTTTACAGGAAAAGTCGAGAGGGGGAATAAAATTCGGGGAGGTCATGACCCCGTCCCCCGCCGGTTTCTACGCCGACGCCTGTGCCGAAATGCCAGTGAGTGCAGTGGCGGATCCAGGGGGGGGGGGGGTCAAATGGGTCATGACCCCCCTCCGGGATCCGGGGGCACCAAAGGCCTGCCAGGGGCACCACAGGCTTGTCAGGGGCACCACAGGCCTGTCAGGAGCACCATCGGCCTAGCAAGAGCACCACAGGTCTGACAGGGGCACCACTGACCTGCCAGGAGCACCGTCAGTCTCGCAGGGGCACCTTGGGCCTGTCAGGGGCACCACGGGCCTGTCGGGAGCACTTCAAGTTTGTCAGGGCACCACAGTCCTGTCTGGGCCCAGGTGCACCAGCGGCCTAGCAGCGGCACCACAGGCCCGCCAGGGGCACTACCGGCCTCGCAGGGGTATGTTGGGCCTGTCAGGGGAACCACGGTTCTGTCAGGGGCATTTCAGGCTTTTCAGGGGCACCACAGTCCTGTCAGGAACACCATCGGCCTCGCAAGAGCCCCACAGGCATGCCAGGGGCATCACAGACCTGCCAGGGGCACCACCTGCCTCGCAGGGGCACTACCGGCCTCGCAGGGGCACCACCGGCCTGGCATGGGCACATTGGGCCTGTCAGGGGCACCACGGGCCTGTCAGGGACACTTCAGGCTTGTCAGGGGCACCACCCAGTAAACATGCCGACGTCGGCCCGACGTCGGGCCGAGGCTCGGCCCGACGTCGGCCCGAAGTCGGCTCAACCTCGGCCCGACATCGGCTGGACGTCGGGTACGCCCGCATGTACCGACGTCCAGCCGAAGTCCAGCCGACGTCGAGCCGATGTCGGGCCGAGGTCGTCTGCCGAGGTTGACGAGATCGTTTGTCGTTGGACCGACGGGGCCGACGTTGGCATGTTTATTGGGACAACGCGCCAAAAATATCAACCGGCGGCGGGATTCGAGCCCCCCAGTCGCCGACGTCGGCATGTTTACTGGGACAACGCGCCAAAAGCATCAGCCGGCGATTGGATTCGAACCCCGTGTCATTTGAACGCGAGGTTAGTGCACTAACCACTACACCACGCAACCAGTTGGCGAATGTAGTTTGTTTTGTTGGGTTATGCCCTTTCGGTCTGACAAGACCATTTCAGAGCCGGAAGGATGACAGGATGGAGACATTGGTCTTCTTGGCGAGCACCCTGGGTCCAGCTCATATAGAGTCCCATTGCTGTTACGTGACACTTATTGGAAAGGGCGACCCCACAAATGGATTCATATAGCCACCCTTACACACCTGCACCAAGGTTTCCCAAAGTGTCCCTTTGATAAGTGGCACTTTGGCAAAGTGACACTTGCCGACCGGCCTTTCTATATGAACTGGGCCCGGCCCTGGGCCCTGTTTCACCGGTGATAGCAGCACGCTACTATCAAATTGCGCGAGCTGACGTAATGTGGTGACGCCACAGTAATGACGTTTCGTGTAATCCGTGAGCTTCTCCATAGCTACGTTTGGAACAGAGTTGCAGTGTCGTTGAATGCATTTGATTTGATCGCACGGCCGTGAAGATGTTAGCAGCAATATTTGATGACATCACACAGTTTGACGACGCCATGGTTTGTTGATGTCTCCATGGAAACCCAATTTCACACGTGTGATAGCAGCGTGCTGCTATCACCGGTGAAACAGGGCCCAGGTGAGTTGCCGGGGCTAAGTCTGACCAAAGGATAGGCCGAGCAGCCCCCAAGCACTCATCGCAACCGGCTACGGGCGAGCTCGGCTTACGGGCAATCCCAAATGGGATAAAGTTTCCCGTCCAGTCCGGATCAGGGGGTTGCGGCGTGGAGGAAGATTTGAGTTTCCTGAGGATATTTTGAATACAGAAGCTCTTTATGAAATATGAAACATGCATTTTATATTATTTTAACGGTCAAAACAGTGGCCGATGTCGGTCCGACGTCGCTCCGACGTCGGCTGGACCTCAGCAATTGACCTCGGTCCGACGTCGGCCCGACGTCGGCTGGACGTCGGTACATGCGGGCATACCCGATATCCAGCCGACGTCGTGCCGAGGTTGGACCGACGTCGGGCCGACGTCTGCATGCCGATGCCGAGATGCCGACGTCACCGACGTCGTCGGCATGTTTACTGGGCATGTTTCTTCCAGCGGTACCACGAACCTGCCAGGGGCACCTGCGGCCTAGCAGTGGAACTTCAGGTCCAAAAAATGAAATTAGGGCACCACCAAAATTAAGTGGCCGAAATCCGTTGAGCTGAATCCACTTCGAATCATGACCCTCCCCTTGGAGTTTTGCTGGATCCGCCCCTGAGTGAGTGCGAAAAGACAAGACAAGAGACGGTCCCACCGACCATCCGATCGGTATCGGGTCAAATCTGGAGTTCCGGATATTTTAAGTTCCGCCCGGGCGGTGCCACCAAGATTACTTTACTACGGTGCCACTGCCCACAGTCATTGATAATATCTTAGCACCAGCAACGTTAATTGATGACTAGAATCTGAATAACGATGACTAGAGAATCTGAATAGCGAATTAATTGAAAATGGGCTCAAAAATAATTTTGAAAGGGGGAAATTCCCCCTTCCCTCCCTAGCTATTATGACACAATTTGAAAGGGGGAGCGGAATTTTCGAAGGGGGGAAATTCCCTCCCCCCCCCTTTAAAAGTAACCCTGGCATAGCTTGAACATGCATGTGCATATGTATACTAATTTCGACTCAATACTGCTGCGGCGGCAAACAGATAACTAGGAACGACAACAGCAGCAGGAGACCAAGACGGCGGGCACAGCACTGGTGACGGTGACGGGTACCGGTGTCACCCATTATGGTCGAGTCTGCGTGTCCGGTGTCGTGGCTTACCTACAAGCACGAAGGTTTTCTTGCGCGGCTTTTTGGAAAACTCTGCAGTGCGGTCTAGGAAAGAACCCTGCAGTTTTTAGAAACTCGTCATTTCTTTCCATGCAACGACATAATATGAGGACGCCTTTAGGGCCCTAAGGGGGCGCCCAAAATTTAAAGGTACAGGACAATGGGCTTGACCTGAATGCCCGCGTATGCTGGATACGCCTCTGCTCTGGAGGCTGAGGGGCGCCATGTTTTTTGTTCTTTTCTTAATGGGGCGCCCAATCGCCTGTGATCTTTAATGGGGCGCGTGTTACGCTTTGCAGATCAGCATCTGTGGTGTTACTTGTGTGCCAAGTGCTCTGCCCCCTGGAAGGGGCGCCATTGTTGAGGGGCGCCGAATGTTCTTGAGAGGTGCCAGTAATATTGAATGGGAGCGCCGGATGTTCTGGAGGGGCGTCAGTGATATTGAATAGTGTGCCGCATGCTCTGAATGGGACGCCAGCGATAATGAATGGGGCGCCCACTCGCCCGTGAATTTCAATGGGGTGCCTGATGGCCCTGATACGTTTAAGAGACGTGTCGGTGGTGTTGAATGGCGTTCCGAGTGATCAAGAAGGGGCAACATTTTTTGGAAGGGACACGTCATATACTCTGGATGGTGCGCATTTAATACTGCAGGCGCAGATACAGAGGGCGGCAGGGGTAACTGCCCCCCCCCCCCGGCAAAGTGGCGCCCTTTCAGCTGTCCGGTGCTCGGCGCCGGGCACCGATAACGTACTATATAAGGCGCGCTTTAGCACTACCAATACCCACGACCCATGCACCAGCGCCCCACACAAACCTCCAACGCAACAGTAGCTGGTAGTGGATTGCATATTCAACATAAATCCCTGTGGCGCCCTTTCAGATCCTGCCATCGCCCCTACCAGTATTATGTGCACACCATCCAGAGTATATGACGTGCCCCTTCCGAAAAATGTCGCCCCTTCTTGATCACTCGGCACGCCATTCAACACCATCAAAACATCTCTTAAACGTATCAGGCACCCCATTGAAGTTCACTGGCGAGTTTATTGAAAGGTATTTCAAGACAAAATAGTTGATCCCAGATGCCTTATATCAGGCACACGTTGCAACTTGCAGGCGAAAGGCAATTTCATGTACACAGAGTGAAAAACCGGGTCAGTTGGGCAAACTAGACTTTTGGAATCAAAATATGGAGGCATCAATAATTTGATTCTGGTGGGAGGAGCCATGACCAAATATGGGCATGGAATCAATTTTTTGATTCATTTGGGTACACTTTTGACTTCAAATGAATCGTTACGGTTGAAAAAAGGCCCATGACTGTAAGATTTTTCTTTTAAAAGGTAGAAAAATGTGGTAGGTTTGCAAAAAGTGTTACCTCAAAGCTAAGAAATTGTCCCTTTGGCCTTGTGAATGGGAAAAAGACAGAGCCACTGTCCATCACGTAAAAGCTGTTTTGAGGAAATCACACTGTATGTTATTTTTGTATCATGAATCACATACTAACCAATCAGTATTTGTGTAAAATGGCAAAATGAAATTTTTAAACCCCTAATTATCATTGTTGTAGTGCTTTTATATTATTTATATGGTTTTTACCTGTTGCTTCAGTTTTTGTATTCTTGACATTTAAAAATTGTGAATTGTTATCAAATGTAGTGAAGGTAAAGTACAACAATGCTATAGGTATCAGTTGTGGTGCTGAGGATACCACTAAATGAGAATAATAGCAAGATAAATGCTGTATTCTTGCAAGTCATTGTTGCCTATCTGTTAACATTCCCTGTGAATCAAAATAATGATTAGCCAGCTGATGGGGAATCAATATTATGATTATCTGTTTTAAAGGGACCCTCCCACCTTCAAAAAAGTTAATGAATTGGCATAAAAGTGAATCAATTCCTTGATTGCCTTTCACTACCTATAGAATTCAAATTGTTATGATACAAGCAATATTATTTTGCTTAGGAGATAGTTCAAGCATTTCTGTTCAAGATCAGGCATGCTCCTTCTTGAAACACTCTCTTATTTTTATGTGATTGGTAAGTTAGAAATGGTTTGCATTTATGCCCAAAAGGAATCAATCTTTTGATGCCTCCATATTTTGATTCCAAAGGTCTAGTTTGCCCAACTGGGGTCTAGCCACTGCCCAAGTGCCCACTGGAAGAAAATTGTCTTTTCACAAAACCGGCCCATACCTCCCGGGTCTCCCCTACCTGTCACACGACACACACCACATCAACATAAGATTGTTCACACCAACGTTCACACCAAGGCTATATAAACCACACCCCTCTCACATGCCTTTCACCACTCTAGTGCATGCTAGTGCCAGGTATATAAAAACACTGCTAGTGCAGCTCAACACCAACAAACAAATCAACGATTGTCCAAGGACGTATATAGGAGGTAGAAAGATAATCACAGATAATCTGTTTGCTTACATCGTTGACCTTGAAAAGATTACGTCAGTGGTTATGGAACAGGTGAGTTGAGCTGGTGAGCGGGTGTCTGCCAGTCTTCGCCAATATTTATCTTTGAGGATTTTGGCCTCTACAGTTTGATATTGACCTTTGAACTCCCATAGAGCCTAAAAAAGATAATTTGCTAATTGCTATGCTGTACAGCTCGACAAAACCTTGACACTCCATGACGTCATTTGTCTCCTGGACAGTCGAGCCCCAGCGTTTGCAGCGTCCGCGCCACGTCTGCATAAAGATGACGAAACGTGACGCAATATTGCGCAAGGGACTTCCCCGCCGCTTACCGCTATCCAGGGACGCCGGTGAAAACAGGGCGCCGGAGGGCATATTAGTCACGTGACATTTGGAACTTCTCCCGCTCCATGGGCCTTCTATATCCCAAACATCACGTGTAAATTTAACGAACCTTGATCAAATCGCCCCAGGCGCCCTGTTTTCACCGTCGTCCCTATCCAGAGCCCTGATCGGCGGCCGGCTAGTACTCTTGCCCGCGCTCACATACGTGCACGTTACCCCGGCAACGGGCTATTGACCAATGAGAAGCGAGAAAAGTGTTACGTCACTGCGATTTTTCATATACCTGTGCCCCCCGGACGTGACGTAGTGTGCTCGCGCGCGTGCAGGGTCTCTGCGATCGAAAAAGAGCGCTAGCAGCGCGCCACTCGACGCCGCAATTGTCAAAAGTGGCGTGTTAGTATGCTTTATTATGAATGATGTGTGTAAAAGTGAGTTTTTATGTTGTTAATTTGGAGGAAATGGTTGGAATAAAATAAGTTATTTTTATTTCTATTGGTTGGAGTTTTTATTCAAAAGATTTCGGTCTATAGCATTGATATTTACTGAAAATACCTTTGTTTGAATTAATTGCAGATATTTGGCAACTGAAGTGTTAGGTAAGCAAAAATGATACGTGAAAAGGTAGGAGACACCCTGATTATCATTTGAGAAACGAAAATATATGAATTTCCCTCATAAGACTCGCTCAATATGCTACTCCGCGGTTTATGCCCCGAGGGTGTCCGACGGTTCCCGTTAGTTTGTCGTTGGCGCCAGCTCGCGCGCGAGCCGACGTCATCGCCCGTGACGTCGGCTCGCGGAATGCGTCATACCCTGCACACAAAATAGCCGGCTGCCGAACAGCGCTCCCGGCAACGGGCTATTGACCAATGAGAAGCGAGAAAAGTGTTACGTCACTGCGATTTTTCATATACCTGTGCCCCCCGGACGTGACGTAGTGTGCTCGCGCGCGTGCAGGGTCTCTGCGATCGAAAAAGAGCGCTAGCAGCGCGCCACTCGACGCCGCAATTGTCAAAAGCGGCGTGTTAGTATGCTTTATTATGAATGATGTGTGTAAAAGTGAGTTTTTATGTTGATTATTTGGAGGAAATGGTTGGAATAAATTAAGTTATTTTTATTTCTGTTGGTTGGAGTTTTTATTCAAAAGATTTCGGTCTATACCATTGATATTTACTGAAAATACCTTCGCTTGAATAAATTGCAGATATTTGGCAACTGAAGTGTTAGGTAAGCCTAAATGATATGTAAAAAGGTAAGAGACACCCTGATTATCATTTGAGAAACGAAAATATATGAATTTCCCTTATAAGACTCGCTCAACATGCTACTCCGCGGTTTATGCCCCGAGGGTGTCCGAGGGTTCCCGTTAGTTTGTCGTTGGCGCTCGGCTCGCGCGCGAGCCGACGTCACCGCCTGTGACGTCGGCTCGCGAAATACGTCATACCCTGCACACAAAATAGCCGACTGCCGAACAGCGCTCAGAGTATATAGAACACCGGAGCCCTGATCGGCGGCCGGCTAGTACTCTTGCCCGCGCTCACATACGTGCACGTTACCCCGGCAACGGGCTATTGACCAATGAGAAGCGAGAAAAGTGTTACGTCACTGATGATGATGATGATGATGATGATGTGGTCGGGCTGTCACCGGTTGCATCGGTAGCCCTATAAACGCGCGTCGGGTGGTGGGAGGTTTCTGGGATATGGTTAGGATGTAACCTGGACAGAATTAGACAAGTCAGCTTCTGTCCGCTCCAGTCCTCTGCTCACCATCCGTCACGGTCACCAGTTTCCTCTTCCTCAGTCTCCAGAGCTTGTAGAGTCCCTCCTTGTTCTTCTCCATCTCTTCCGTGCTTTCATTGAAGAGGAATGTCTTCAGGACTTCTAGTTGGTCTTCTTGGTGTGGGCGTTGGAGTGAAGTTATCTTGAGCCGTTCTTCTGCGAGTTTGGTGCACTCAAGCAGGAAGTGGTGCTGGTCTTCCTCCCCATCTCCACACAGGAGACACGTGGTTTCTTCGCCAGTGTGTCTCTTCCTAGTCTCCAGCGGAAGCGTGTTGGATCTGGCCTGGAAGAGTATGATTGACGATGCTGTGTTATCGTAGATCGGATCTTCTTTAATGGCTGTTTTGGCAGATCGGTATACCATTATACTGGACTTAGCCTCGAACTCTTCTTTCCACTGTTTGTCATCCCACTCTTTCAGGCGTTTCTTCAAGGTAGACTTGTTCATCCTCTCCAGTTCTGCAGCATTTAATCCCACAGCTTCCAGGTACCGTTTCGTTGTCTTATCTTCGCCCATGTACTTTTCCGCACTTCTAGTTCTGCTCTGGCGATCCTTCTGATGAGGTCGTTGCTTCCTTGCATCGCGCCTCTCAGGAACTGCAAGTGCCCTTCCATGATCCTGGTCTTCATCAGGGAGGTTCCCACCTCACCTCTGAGCGTACAGATCGGCGTGTATCTCGGTGCTCCCAGAATTTGTCTGAACACTCCATTCTCACATACTTGGAGCTTCTTGATGTCTGCGTCCGTAAGGCTCAGGATGCTCGCCCCATGAAGAAACGAAGGGAGCGACAGACATTTCCAATAGCACTTGCCAATCATCAGCTTGTTGCAGCATTTTTGCGTTATTCCGTAGGTCATGTTGGCCAGCTTTTGGGACTTCTGATGCATTACGTTGATGTGTTCCTTGAAGAGCCTTTTCTTGTTTGTGACACAAACTCCCAGGTACTTGATCTGTTGAACCACAGGGATGTCTGCGATGACCTTGGGTTGCTCCTGACAATTGTAGATGATGACCGCGCTCTTGTCTTTGTTTATCTTCAAACCGAACTTGCCACTGATGTCCGCCAGCGTTGTCACTAGGTGCTCTGTCTCCTGTAAAGTCTCAGTTAGGACGAGTCCGTCGTCAGCAAAGAACAACACTGGGATTCGGACAATATCATTTTTGAAGCCCAGTCCCGTATCTGTCAGAGCTTTGGCGATAAGGTATGTTACAATCTTGAAGCTTGTCGTTGACCCATTGCATCCTTGTCGTATTCCTGATGTGACGTCGATGACTGCTTCCAGTCCTGTCATTGAGCTTGATTTTCGTTGAGTCTCCCTGGTAGATTTGCGTCGTAGCATCAATGACTTTGGAGTCGATCTTGTAGAACTTCAGGGCTTCTACCATTTCAGCTCTATTAACCGAATCGAAGGCCTTCGAATAGTCAATGGCTGTCACAAACAATGGCTTTTTCCTGCGAAAGCTGTCTTCAACGCAGTAACGCAATAGGAATAAATTGTCTTCAACCTTCCCCCCACTAGTGAAACCTGCTTGTATCTCTAGCATTTCATCATTATACTTTAAGTGACTCTCAATTTTATCCTTCAGAATACTCATGAACAGCTTGTATGATATGTTTGTCAACGCTATGGGACGCAAGTCTTTTGCAGTGGGTTTCTTGATCTTGGGGATCATTTTAGTCTTCGACGTCTTCCACGAATCTGGCTTCGAGTCGGCATCCAGTTGCTGTTGTAGACAGCTTGTTAGGGTATCTAGGCCTTCCTTCGTCATTACGAGTGCTTTGTATAGTTCCGGTTTGAGCAAGTCTGGTCCTGGTGCAGTTTTGTTCTTCAGTCCGGATACTGCTTTTTTCACATCTTCTACTTCAATCTGTGTGGGGTTCATCTGTGATATTTCCTGTCTCACAGGGAGAGCCATATCCATCAACTCTCTCATGTGCCTCGGGAAGTGGGGTCCCTCGTGCACAGTTCTCCTCATACCTTCTTCATATTCCTTCTTCACATCACTGTTCCATATTTTACTGATCTCGTTTGAGTGCTGCTGGTACACAGTTTTCCAGAATTTCACCAACTCCTCTTCTTCCACTTCTGGCTCCAGTTTCTTGCCTTCATTGTCATACAGTTGGATGTCTTCTTGGTTTCTCTCCTTCTTCCTTAGTTTGTCAATGTTTTCAAACATTGACTTGCTCTTGTTAGCACTGTTCCTGATTTCTTCAGTTGTCTTCTTTTCTGATTTTGTCACAGCCTCTTTCACCATTTCCTGGACCTTCTTTTTCTGTATTTTATACTGTTCATTGAGCAGCTTCTCTTGATCTTTGTCTTTGGTGTTTCGTTTTTCCCGGTTTATGGCCCTGCGTTTCTTGATAGCTTCCCTGATTTCATCTGTGACCCATGGCTTTTCTTTCACCTGTTGCCCTTTCAGGCTTTTCTTGCGGTATGTTGCTTTTAACTTGCTGTTGGCCACTTCTGTCATCAGGCCATTGAGCTCCTCTATGTTTGTTATGTTCTCATTTCGGAGCCTTCTCTGCATCTCTTCTCCGAAGAGTTCCAATGAGCCAGCATCTACCTTCCAGAATTCTCTGACACTTGTCGTTCCCTTATTAAAGCTTTGGTTTCTTGTGGGTATTTCCATTCTGACCGAGACCATATGGTGATCTGAGAGGTCAAAAAGCTCCCTCTCTTCATCAATTGTCATGCTCTCAATACGCTGATAGCACCTCCTATTTGCGAGGACATAATCGATTGCACTATTTTGGTCCTGCCTTGACCATGTATATGTACCTTGGCAAAATTCTTCCAGGTTTAGCAGTATCAGTGATGATTTATTTGTCCAGTCTAAGACTATTCTCCCATTTTCATCTTCTCTTTGATAGCCAAGCTGTCCAATGTGTCCGTTCATGTCTCCGAGCAACAATCAAGGGCGGATCTAGGGGGTCGTTTTGGGGGGGGTCACCAGTCGGCCGACATACCAGGTCTGGTGAATGAATTCTGACGACCGGGGGGGGGGGGTAGGGAGCGAGTATGTCGAGATCAAAAAATGACATTTGATCTTCGTCGTTTATAAGATGAAGTTTTATCGTAAGTCACTCGGCTCAGTAGTTTTAGTTAGTGAAACCCACCTATATAGGAGCGTCGCCACGGATTTTTTACTGGGGGGGGGGGGGGAGGCGGGTCGACCGACTTAAAAACCCAGAAGTAGATATAGTTACCTCACTTTTAGCCTAATGCATTAGTAAATAGTAGCATACAGTCACGATCTCTCTTATTGACCTGTGTATGAATCGGCGGCGCGAAGCGCCGCAAAAATTTGCAAAAAAAAGTTGTCAAAACACAGCTCTAAAACACAAATATTACAACCTTTTTAGCATGCTAGTACAAGCCGGAGTTCCTTCACAGTACACATATGAATTCCGATTCAATTTGACACGGTTGGTGTTATTACAGTCACTGTTATTTCTCTCTTATTGATTGGTGTATAAATCGGCGGCGCGAAGCGCCGAGAAAATTTGCAAAAGAATGTGTCGAAACACAGCTCCAAAACACAAATTTTACCACCCTTTTAGCATTGCAGTACAAGCCGGAGTTCCTTTACAGCACACATATGAATTCTGATTCAATTTGACACGGTTGGTTTATGTAATTACAGTCAAGATTTCGTATTGACCTGTACGTATGTACATAAATCGGCGGCGCGAAGCGCCGCGAAAAATTTGCAAAAACATTTGTCAAAACACAGAGGGGGCCTCCTCTCTACAGAGGACCACCGATCTCTACTGCGGGCCTCCTCTTTTCACAGGGCCTCTTAACTACAGAAGCTACAGGGCCTCCTCTCTACAGAGGGCTTCCTCTCTACTGAGGGTCTCTCCCTTTAAGAGGGCCTCCTTTACAGAGGGCCTCCTCTCTTCAAAGAGCCAGAGGACCTCATCTCTGCAAAGGGCCTCCTCTCTTCAGAGGGCCTCTTCTCTACAGAGGGCCTCCTTTCTTCAGAGGGCCTCTTCTCTACAGCGGGTCTCCACTCTTCAGAGGGCCTTCTGCATTCAGGCGGTCTCCTTTCCACAGAGGGCCTCCTCTCTACACAGGGCCTCCTCTCTACATAGAGCCTTCTCTCTACAGCAGGTCTCCTCTCTACAGAGGGCCTCCTCTTTAAAGGGGTCTCCTCTCTACAGGGGGCCTCCTCTCTACTGAGGGCCTCCTTTCTACAGAGGACCTCCTCTACAGAGGGCCTCCTACCTACTGAGGAGTCAGAGGGGCCCTAGCGGTCAGACACAGACACTAGCGGTTATTCACTGGAGGCCCCAGGAAGTAAGAAGGGCCCTAGCTGTCAGGCTGGTCAGAGGGCCCTGAATGTCCTGACGTGATTTTTGGGATTCCCGTGAATTTCTTTCGCCTCAGACGTGATTTTGACCTGCCAGGGCCCAGGGGCACTAAAAATAAAACAAACAAAATAAAAAATGAAAATAGGACATCACCAAAATTAAGTGACCGAAATCCGTTGAGTTTTTAATTTTGCGTATAGGTAGGGGCACCACGAATTAAATTCATGACCATCCCCTTGGAGTTTTCCTGGATCATCCCCTGGTGCTCGCACGGTTGAGACAAAAACGAGTAAGATTCTGGTCTTCAATACGCCTTTTCACGCAACACGATCCAGAAAAACAAAGGTATTAGCTCAGAAGTGTTTGACAGGTGATTTTGAGCATGCAAGACGGCGTCTATAGCGCATTTAGGTCTTCGGCTTTTGGGGGGGGTCAAATGACCCTCTCAGACCTTTTGGGGGGGGTCATGACCCCGTGGACCCCCCCCAGGATCCGCCAGTGGCAACAATAGAGCCTCATCTTTTGCCATAATTGTTTCAATTATGTTATCAATTTCAGCTTTCATGTTTTTATTCCTCTCACAGCCTTCAGCAGATTTCCTTACAGACAGATATACAAGGATGATGTGCAACTTAAAACACCCTAATTCCATAACTGCATGCAAAATGTCTGTGCTACACGTTCTTTGTTTTGCAACACTTGTCCCTTGCTTAGTTTGGAACATTATCCGGAGTCCCCCTCCCTTCTTATCCCTCATCTCTCTCATACTCTCAATCATTGTAACACCTACAGAAACTTCATACTTTTCAAATTTTTGTTGTGTTTCTGTAAGACACAGTATATCACACACGGAAAAAAATATTTACTCCCCTACGTGGGGTTCTGACGTCCCAAATACAGTACCTATATTAGAGTAGATATCCGCCCTATTTTGGAATTCTATCCATAACTCCCTAAAACTGTCAAAAGGCGATTCATTACTCTCTTGGTGTTTTGAAACTCCCTTGTAAAACGCAATTGAAACTCCCTTTTAGGGAGTGAAAAATAATAAGGAGTAGTGGAACCTAAGAGGAGTAATAAAACTCCTTATTAACTACTCCTTATTCCGGAGTTATGATCGTAAAAGGGAGTTTCACTACTCCTGTTCTGCAAGTGAAACTCCTTTAAATTTGTCTGTGGAGTAATGTCACACCGAAAACGAGACAAGCTAAGTGGTTCCAAAACTCCCAAAAAGGTACTCATCCCAAATACAGTACTTATATTAGAGTAGATAAAGTTAACATTCTGGAGTTTTCCAAAAAAGGTGTGATGTCACCCCAAATATACGGGTTGAGTCACTCCTAATTTTGGGCAGGACGCACATTGCACAAGCCCCAACTGACATAATCAGAGCATTTCCAGCTGGAATTTTAACAAGTATGGATCATTTATAACGTTATATCATTGCAAAAAAGTTACTATGATGCTATGACGTGACGTGTGTTGTGAGGCTGAAATAAGAACCAGTCTCTTCCTATTTCTTTCGCGCATTTCGGAAACAGAGTTTAGCTATAGTGTAATAAATAACCAGCAGACGAATAAAAATCTCGAGCATATCCAACAAAAACACTGGATTATAAACAACATTTCTTCTGTATTCTCGTCAACCAAATCATGCATGTAACAGCAGATTTATGTAGCACAAGAGGGCCAGGAGCCAGAAGGATTTGCCACTGGGTTTACAGAAAATCTGCAGCAGCATCCAGTATCATCCAGTATAGCAGCGTCCAGAAAGTACAGCAATGGTGAACGAAGTATGGCTATCATAGATGTTAACCCTCGCCCTGGCAGGGGGGGGGGGTCGATGCGACCCCACCCCCCTAAGGTTTTTCAAAGATAGCGTAAAAACGGCGGTGCGCAGCGCCGCCAAATTTGGCACTGCCTATGGGGCAACCTTTTAACATATGACCTGAAAATTTCAGGTCCGGATGACCTTGGGTCAGGTCACCAGGTCAGAACAACCGGTACAAGGTCATGGTCAAATTTCAATTTGTTTATGCACCTGTCCAACTCACAGTTTTGGACTGATGTCCTTCAAACTTTCAGGATGTACTAAGTTCACCGAGTTGTATAACATATTGTTCGTTTTTTTATGTCACTGACCTGAG
Organism: Amphibalanus amphitrite; assembly: GCF_019059575.1. Lineage (NCBI taxonomy): Eukaryota > Metazoa > Arthropoda > Thecostraca > Balanomorpha > Balanidae > Amphibalanus > Amphibalanus amphitrite. Next base: position 344,373 of record NW_024881734.1, on the reverse strand, counting down.
GTGAGTTAGAGGTCATTACGTCGTAATGTTAAGCCTATGGGAAAATATTCAATTCGGAAAATACTGAAGATATCCGCTTCGTTCTATCACTTTTGTGCTTTGAAACCACAGTACGTAACATTATGTCACTTGGTGCTTCTTTGCTTGGTGTAGGTACTTATCCAAGGGTCAGGTCAAATGAGGTCAACTGAGGTCAAATGACGTTTGTGCCGATAACTTGTCACATAATAAGGATAAAGCTTTCAAAATGGTACCATTCTGTTCCTCTTGAACAGCCGAGTCGAATGATATGCAACATTAAGCATTTCGACCATTCTTAAGACTTAAGTTGTACTTAGGATGTGCTTAATATTTTAAGTACATCTAAGCAAGCAAAAAAGTACATCATTCGACGCGCCTTGATGTGCTGAGTTCACTGGTGCTTTTGTTTTTGTTCTATCTTAATTATATAAAAAGTTAGAAGCGAAAAACTTTTGACCTGTTTTAGCGAAAATTTTACACGTATACCCCCAAAGGCCAAAACTCCCCTTAATATTGACCTAGAGCAACCAACTTTGCACAGGGGCGAGAACTCCAGGGGGCCCACCTACCTACCACATTTGGTGTTTCTAGGTGCCATAGGAGGCAATCGCAAGAGGGGGGGGGGGTTCGCATCGACCCCCTCCCCCCTGCCAGGCCGTGTTATGAAAAATGCCCTGCCAGGGCGAGGGTTAAAAATTAACACATTTTTATGCAGAAACAATTGAGAATTGAGACTCTCCATAACACTGTAACACGGTCATAGGGGTGTGATTCTAAACACACATATCCAGCGCCGTGCTGGTGGTGCGAGTTTTCCGTGGAGTGCTGGGGAGGGGGGGGGGACGGCGTTTTCGCGCCCCAGTCTAACTCGGCTCTTGGGTCATCTAGCGACACGCGGTAAACGGCACTTCGATAGTCAAAAATAATGAAGAAAATAATCCTGTCATTTTTAGATCATGTCAAAGATCAGGTCACCAGAGGTCATCAAAGGTCAAATTTTGCCTCTTTCAATAGTTTTTGAAAACCGGCGCATAACTTGGGAACCTAAAAGAGTCGCAGCACCGCGGAAAGGCGCGTTCGATAGCCATTTTTAACGCTCTTTCGTAATGTGTCCTGAGATGTGGCCTCAGGTCAACAGTTTAGCCTCTAGAGAGAAAAAAAAGAACTCAACAAATAACCGTTTTATACGAAAATAATAGTGTATTTCTGTAATCACTTTTGACTCAATAGAGTCACGACATTGCTGTTGGCAGCATCATATTCCTCTTGTCGAAACGCATTGAATGAACTATAATTTGACCTTGAGGGGTAATTTTGAAAATTTAACTTAAGGTCAAGGTCATGACTTGACCGGGAAAGGTCATGCTGCATATCGGTCGATTCTTTTCGTCAAGCTGAACACATCTGAGGTTTTTTACCGCTCTAGCATGTCTCTCAATCGATGTTTGAGAGTGTCTAGAACGACGTTCGTCCAAAAGATGCGCATTGCAATTTTCTCCCATTCACTTATAATGGAGATTGCGCAAAATTGCCCTGGCATTAGGTCATCGATATCGAAGTTCTGAGATATAGGTATATTTTATAGATTCTTTTGCTTTTATCAATCGCCGAAAATTGCAACACAATCATTCAGTCGGTGTAGCTACCACGAGCATTCTTTCTACGTTGAGGTCACTTGAAGTGGCCTGGTGACCTGACCTTTGGCGACCTGGGTCTGAAATTTTAACATTTGTGGGAAAAGATGCATGAGCAGGTGTGCCAAAGAAGACGGTGGCTCCACGCAGCCATTTGTGAGCTATCTGCGAAAACCACGGGGGGGGTCCGAACGCTCTCCCCGGTCAGGGCGGGTTAAAATCGGTATTAGTCGCTGCATCTCGCGACGGCACACATGCTCCTTTTTTTCCGCCAGCCTCTAGCTCAAGTTGGAAAGAAATGGGAAGGGGATTCGCCCCTCGACCTAGGTACATGCAGAAAACCGGTAGGTCCGGGGAGGGTTAAGGTTATACAATATACACACTGTGGCTCAGCATCCATGCACAGTGTGCATTGCACACACTGTCTCCGTGAGGGTTGTGCTTGATGAATAGACAACCACGCGTTGGACACTATTCGTTTATCCAACGTATTCCTCGTCGTGCAACGGGCTTCCGAGCGTGTTTGCCAACCATGCTTGCCAGCATTATCTGCAATGGAAAATGTTCCGTTGTGACTAAAAAAGACAATATTTTAAGTCTGCATAGGTTGGGTCAATGGGTTTCTGAGAAACTTTATCTAGGAGCTAGGGACATTCCCAACATCTGATGAAATTTGATGCAATTATAAGGTCACTGTATTGGGCGAGGAGTGATGTTTGCTCTGCTCTGTGCTCAACCTTTGCAATTGATAACTTGAGCTTTTTAACATTTCCGTATAACATTTTATATAACTAACATTTTCATAAACATTTCAATTCCGGAATTCACGCTTGAGTGCATTTGTCTTTTGATGTGGCGGGTAATTTTCGGAAAATTATTGAGAGAGGCCTATTCTAATAAAGCAATATATGTAAATACACGTATTTTTTCATATGCCTTTCATTAAAACTTGTTGATAGGATATATTACAAACAAAGTAACCAGTACAGGCATGCACCTCAAATAGGTATACAGATATGCACAGATAACTACAGCTAAGGCTGAGCTAGACACGATAAATCAGGACACTGAGTAACACCGCGCATGAGGTATGGAGCAAGGTCTGGGTCCGCCAGAGGGTCGCGGCTCAGATCGACACCTTGTAGCACAAAACTTGCCCTCATTTCCTCATATATCTTTCTATACATTATAAGGCGAGTAGAGATTGAGCTGATGGATTTTGAGGGTGATGATGGTATGTCTTGGTGTCCGGCAAAAGAATGGGATGCTGATGGTGTGTCGTAGTCGTGGGTTTCAAGCGCTGGGGATGGTGGTGCTGTTGGGTTGGATTGAGCTGGTGATCGTGGCTGAGGGAGGGTGTGAGAGAAGTGGGCCTGAGTGTTACGAGTGTCATGATAAGTCTGTTGTTTCGGTGTATGATGTGGAGCTGCACGTGGTGGTGAGGTTTGGTTGGCGGGGCTCATGGAGAAGGAATGATCAGCAGAGCCTCTTTCTTTCTTTCTTTCATTAAAACTAGTTTCATTGTTAAACCCTCGCCGGCACAAGGGGGTGGGGCAGGTTTTTCGCAAATAACTCGCGCAAAAAGCGGCCGATCGCGACGACACTTTCAGTACCCTCGTGTGAATCAATTTTACACCTACCCTGATAATTTCATGACCCTGACCCAAATGACCTTTGACCTGTGGCCTATTTTCCAAGACCATGTTTGGCCAGAATCGCGATTCGGCGTACCTACGTCGGCTCGCATTAGCAGCGCGTTTGCAGTCTTTCTGTGGTTTCAAGCGTTCAAACATGTGATATGATGTTGGTCTCATGGATTAGGATGGGTGTCAAGGTCACCTGAAGGTCAGGTCAGGTCATTGACTTTTGGTGACCTCGGTTAAAAACCATTTGAACATTTACAAAGTAGTTTTCGTGCCTTCGTAACATGTTACGAGGCTGTCAGAGGCGGTTGACACCTACTACAAATACCCGGCAGCACCCTTACTGGTTGACCTGACCTGACCTGACCTGACCTGGCCTACATGCATAAGGACATCATCTGTGATCTAAACCAACATGATATTCATGATCAGCGCCCCGAAAAAAAAAAAAAAACAGCAGCCACCCTTTACGATGTTCTTGCAGGTCCCCATTTTCCCGACCTTTGGGTCATTGACCTGACCTAGAAGGTCAACCGATGACATAGGACCTCAAAATTTGGTATCATCGGCTTTCTCTCGTCAAGGGCAATACGCTCGTTTTTTTCCGCGAAGCTCTAGCTCGATCAGGGGCCAAACGCCAGGGAGGTCGTACCCCCTTGTGCCGTCGAAGGACGCAAAATGGCCTGTGCCGGCGAGGGTTAGAGTATAAATTACCTTATGAAAAGGCTACTTGAATATGGGGCATGGATCTATGCAGCGCAGATAACTAATGACATTCAGGTACTCAGATTATTTTTCAAAGAAAGAGCAAAATAGAGCAAAAATTAACCGGAATATGTAAGCCATTACCACGAGTTTCCAAAAACTGTAAATCTTTTATTAATTTTCGTTTTTAACCCTTGTATATTCTGCCATGACAAGTCTACGACAAAGGGGAACAGGCGGTGATGCAGGGTTGTGCTCGACTCAAAAAATTTTGCCGACTCGACTCATCATTCAACTTCAGAAAGCCCTGACTCAACTCTGACTCAAACAAGGAGCTGATTTTTTCCCTTGACTCGACTCATGACTCAAGCGGCTCAATGAAAATATGAGTTGACTCAAACTTGACTCAAATTTTTTGTTGAGTCAAGTGTGTTGACTCAAAATTGAGTCAGATAAAAAAGTTGTTGAGCGGGGGGAGGGTGAAAAAAAAATCAGGCAGCAGGGCCAGGCCTAGGTTGTTAAGCGGGGGGAGAACGAAAAGCTTACCTATATATTGTTTCTAGAAAGATGAGTCAGCTGACTCATGCTCCTAAATGTTTTTGACTCAACTCAATGTCAAAAGTTATTTTACTGACTCAACTCTGACTCAACTCAACACCTTAATATTTTTGTCTGACTCAACTCTGACTCAACTCAACAGCTCAACATTTTATCCGACTCGACTCAAACCTGACTCACCTGAGTCAGAGTTGAGTCAAATCTCTGACTCGACTCATGAGTCAAGCACAACCCTGCGGTGATGTCGTTCATTGCATTCTCTAGTTTTGCCAAAAGTGTATAGCTACCAAAAAAGAATGATTCCGGGAAGAGCCGGCATAGGTACTGGACGTCAATATTTTGGGCAAAGAAAAAAAAAACAGCCTCCACTGCAGTAGCTTCTGGTTTTAATATGTCACGAAGAAAATATAACTGTTGAACGCATCTCCAAAGTCGCAGCGAGAAGGGACTTGCCTGAATTGTGAGCTCGAAGATCCTGTCAGTTATATGCAGTGAGATTATAGTTGCTGCTGCGAGAGCGTCGTCTCCGAGCGTATCGTCACCAACTCCCACCTTTTCCTGCACCACTCTCCGCCGAAAACTCTCACAATCCACTGACAGTCCACTGACACCACCACCGGCATGTTCACTGTAGGCGCAACTGCCACCGACTGCTGCCTTGAAAATGGCGTCGAAAACGCACGTGCATCAGTGCCGCGATGGCGGCAAAACTCTTTCAATAGGAGTTTCAGGTCTTTTTTTGGAGTTCAGTTACTCTTCTTTTCTTTTGACTGTCCTCTCTGTTCTTCGTTAACTCCCTTTGCGGTGAATTACTCTGCATTGCGTACTTCCAAGCTTATTCGAACTGTCACAGCAGAGTAACAAAACTCCGACCGGATTTGTATACTCCGAGCGGTTATGCATGGGGAGTAAGTGAAATCCCAATCTCTTTCCTTTACTCCGACAGATAAAGTGAGGTACTTTTATTACTCTTCCTCGCCATGAAATACTCCAAAATGAATGGTATATGAACACCATCAAAAGGAGTTTTCAAAAAAAAGGTGTATGTAAATCTCTCGCGGAGTAAATATTTTTTTCCGTGCAGTTTGTTTTCAAAAGTTCTTCAAGCTCAAGAAGTTTATTTCTTGTGAGGCCCTGCACATTCACCATGTTGACTGTAACAGTTTTACTCTTTATCAGCTGATTTCCCCTTTTCTTCTTTCTTGGTAGTTCATTGGTTTCTGATGACCCTTCCTCGAAAGATCCTGTGTGTAGCAGTCCCCTTTTCCTCGAGTTCCTTTTTCAGCTCATGGAACTTCTTCCTCTCTTCTGGCGTTCTATCCAGGGATATGTATTTGTTTTCTATATTTACCTCTCTCATCCTCATGCGGTTCTTGTAGATTTCTTCTGCCTCTTCCCTGCTGGACAGTCTCACCAGCATCAGCCTGTTCTTCTTTGTCGTCTCATCTTTCTTTCCGAGCCTGATGATTTTTTCTGTCTTGAAGCTCCTGTTTTCTCCCATAAGCTTTTTCATCATTTCCTTGAATTGTTGTTCATCATGGTCTTTTCTTTCTTCAACATTGGCAGACTTTGACTCGTCTATGTTGTGGAAGATCAGGTTTTGTGCTCTATTCTCCTTCTCTTTCAATCTCACGACTTTCTCTATGTTGGTTGTGTTACTCTCCAGGACTTGACTTTGTTGGGCCATTTGCCTCACCACACTTTCTTCCATCCCTTTGAGTTTATCACTCTGCTCTTCACTTTTCTGTTTGATAACATTGACTGCTTCAGACATTTCCGCTGTTCCCTTCATCGCAGACTGCAGTTTGCCAACTTGATCTTCTATCTTCTTTGCAGCTTCAGCATATGTTTTTGCTGGTTGTGTTTCTTTGATGCTTGTGATCATCACTTTCTCTTGCTGCTTCATGGCTGCCAGGATTTCTTGTTTTTGGGCCTTGATGGCAGAGATTATTGCCTGGTTGTCTTCCTGCACATTTTCTTTCTTGTCAGCCTTTGGTTGTGATTCCTCCTTCTCTTCTCCCATTGTGATGGCTCTTCTTGCAAGCTCTGGGAGGATAGCACGGCACTCCGAACATGACCAGAACACTCCCTTTGTCTCCTGGAGGGCTTTGTAGGTTTCCGACTGCACCTTCTGGCAATCCAGATGGAACCAGAACTTGCATCCATCACAACATACTCCATCTTGATTGTCTTCAACCTTGAGTCCACACTTCTTCTTGCTTCCTTTTCTTCTTCCTGGTCCTCCCCGGCAGATGTCGTGAGACGGCTGGCTCGTACCCGACGATGAGCGACTTCCAAATGGTTTATAAACATTAGAGTCTAGCCGCTTTACTCTACTTCCACCTTGTCCTTCCACATCCTGGTCATCATCGTCAGAGTCGAGTTCTTGAGTTTCGTTGAGCGCCTGTCCCACATTGTCAGTTCTTGTCTCTGTTTGAGCCTTAGCTCTATTTAGTTCTCCGTTTTTAGAAGTATCAGCCTGTGATTTATCCTTCTCCTCTACACTGGGTGACCCTGGTGGGGTTCTTTCAAGCGTATTTGATGGTTTAAATACGTCTCGATTCATGCCAGGCTGAAACGCCATATTGGGTTTAGATCATGCCCATGCCAGCATGCACGAGCAGGAATAGGAGGGTCAAACAGAAAAGAATGTGCAAAAACAGAATAACAAAACAATAATTCAGGCAGAATAATGCAACAAAAAAGAGTATAATATGCTGAAAACCAAAAATAAATATAGGACAAACGGGACACCCGGGCCCTGTTTCACCGCCCGACGCTGCGCGCGCTGCAGCGCGCTGGGAGCTGAGGTGTACCCCTGACGTCACTCGAATGACGTTGCGTGCGATCCGTTACCTTATGATGAATCGCGTTTAGAACAGAGCTCCTAAAGAACCAAGTATAGAGAGAACAGAGGTTTGAGTGCGAATGCTGCTAGCGTGCTGATGGTGCTGGCGCTTGGGTGCTAGCGTTTTGCGATGACGTCATAGCATAGCGTCAGAGGGAAGTTTGTTGATATTGCCATGGAAACCCAACGCTCCGACGCGCGCAGCGCACTGCAGCGCTCCGCCGTGAAACAGGGCCCTGACCTACCACTCTTGCGCGCCACACCGTGTCAGTCTGTCTTGTGCTTGGAGTCACTGCGATTTTTCATATACCTGTGCCCCCCGGACGTGACGTAGTGTGCTCGCGCGCGTGCGCGTATTTACAAATTGCAACCGAGCTCCGCCGTGGGGTAAGGTGGGCAGGGGTTTTCGCACTACGGCTGCGGTTGAACTACCGTCTGTGGTAGAAACTTCAGGATGATGGCGCGTTTCATACGAAATCTGGCGCAATGTTTATTTGCTTCTGAGCCCTGATCGGCGGCCGGCTAGTACTCTTGCCCGCGCTCACATACGTGCACGTTACCCCGGCAACGGGCTATTGACCAATGAGAAGCGAGAAAAGTGTTACGTCACTGCGATTTTTCATATACCTGTGCCCCCCGGACGTGACGTAGTGTGCTCGCGCGCGTGCAGAGTCTCTGCGATCGAAAAAGAGCGCTAGCAGCGCGCCACTCGACGCCGCAATTGTCAAAAGCGGCGTGTTAGTATGCTTTATTATGAATGATGTGTGTAAAAGTGAGTTTTTATGTTGTTTATTTGGAGGAAATGGTTGGAATAAATTAAGTTATTTTTATTTCTGTTAGTTGGAGTTTTTATTCAAAAGATTTCGGTCTATACCATTGATATTTACTGAAAATACCTTCGCTTGAATAAATTGCAGATATTTGGCAACTGAAGTGTTAGGTAAGCCTAAATGATATGTAAAAAGGTAAGAGACACCCTGATATCATTTGAGAAACGAAAATATATGAATTTTCCTTATAAGACTCGCTGAATATGCTACTCCGCGGTTTATGCCCCGAGGGTGTCCGAGGGTTCCCGTTAGTTTGTCGTTGGCGCTCGGCTCGCGCGCGAGCCGACGTCACCGCCTGTGACGTCGGCTCGCGAAATACGTCATACCCTGCACACAAAATAGCCGGCTGCCGAACAGCGCTCTGAACTTGTATTGTTATTGCTGTGAACTCTTGAAGTGGGAGTGTTTCAATAACAATTTGTGGATTATTTGGGTTTCTTGATATAAAAATTGAATAATATTATGAAACATTGTGTGGAGTATTGCATTCTTCTTTTTCACAGTTCTAGGTTTTGTTAGCATATTTCAATTTCAATGTGTCAGTTGAGATATAGGTGGATTGCGGACAAAATTTAGAATCATTGCATGGTAGATAGGTACTTGTTCGGCAAAAAGGTACCTACCTATGTGAATTGTGATGAATGCCACGAGAAAGTTTTTTATGATTAGATATATGTTCATTGTTGTACCTACCAAAATGCAAGCTTACTAGCACCTAGTTATTGAATCAGATTGAACGTATTTGCTATGAATGTAAATATGTACCTGCAAAGTATGTCAATAAATTTGTGTGATGTTGACCAGAGAGCTGTATCATCTGGGCATTTATGTTGCTTCTTACATTAGGTGTTAAGCATAGTAATTATGGATGAACTTTGTGCCAGTATCTTCAACTCAGTGTATGTAGCATGTCTACAACCCTCACTGATCCTGCTATAGCTATAGGCATTTGACTCCAGCAAGACCAAGGGCATGAACTTCACAGTTGCACAACCCTTTTCATGTACCACGGTACCACCAGTCACTTTTTTTCCTTAAGGTGCACATGGCAGTGTACACAATAATGCGCAGAGGGCCTACACAAAAACAACATGATTAGTGTGCACTATGATGCAAAGCATTGTACCCTGAGTATTTGAATATTCCGATCAGTCAACAGTCAGGAGACCATTTTTGAATGTCACATTTATTATACATCACTTGTCAAACAAGAGCATGATGACACACATTTTGACAAGCAATCATGGTAATATTCCAATAAGTTGGACACCTCCCTGGGCGTCATTTTCCAGGAAGGTACCTCTGCAGGTGTTGTGGTAGGTTAGGTTGAATTGGGTTAAGTTAGGTGAAGTAAGGCGGTTAGGATCAGGTCAGACCGTAAGACCTGGTCAGGTTGATTTTAATCTTTTTTTCTTATTTGACATAGATAGCTATTACCTATTTTTTTTTGCTCCAGACTGAACTTCATTAGGTAATGAGTTCATTTTGTTTTGTTTTTTTGTCTGTCTTGTTAAATGTGTTTTTGTCCCTTATGTTTTGCCCCATAGGCAAGGGTGGAGCTTTTCCAGGGAAGGTGGTGCTGGTGGGGCAAAAAGCTGTCAAACCTGCAATGCTCGGTTGTTAAGTTAGATTATGTGCAACACTGAATCAATTCTTTTAATTACAGAACTAACATTTTGAATTACACAGACATTTCAAAGCTCCTCAATGCGAACAACATAGTGGTTTGCTAAGCAACGAAGTTCTACAAATAAGCAAAAGTTGGAGGGGCAGAACGCTATTTTTCTCTGACAGCTTCGTAACATGTTACGAAGGCACTAAAACTACTTCAGTACAGGGTGTAACGAAATTATCCGGACATCTTTTTTCGCCATATCTGTTTGCACAGTTTCCTAATCCTTTCTGATGTTAGATGTGGGAATATTGGATGAATACGTGCCTCTGCTATCGGTTTTCAACTCAGCAGAGACCTGACCTTGTCATGTGACTGTTGCTCTGAGTAGGAGTCGATTCACAGACGGGTTCACATGGTAGTTTTCGTCCAAGGCAGTTGCGAGAAAGGGATACGATCTCTCCTTTCATGGTAAAATTGCATGGCGGCATCCACGGCGTCATGAGCCAGAAGCTTGTCTGCCGGCAGCTGGACATCAGCAGCAGCCAATTGCACATCTGCCTGAGGTGTAATAAGCTGGGACTTCGGTGGCAGACTCAGCCCGGTCGCGACCACAAAAGCCGCCCTTTGTCAAGTGGTGAGGAGAGTCATCAAGATAGCGGCAAGGAAACGGCACCAATCAATCCGCAAATTGAGTTGAATTCTTACCAAGTCAGATAATAAGAGATCCCATATCATGGTTTACCGCTACCCGCCCTTTAACTTGGTTCTAGTGCCCTTCAAACTGAAAAAGACAACGAAACTGACGGGAAAACAACCAGTTCACCACCTTTCGCCTCACGCCAGATCGCGTCCACTGGTTGAAGAATGATAAGGGTGAGGTGGTCTGGTTGGATGGGTAGCCGTTCGAGCTGTATTATCCTTTGAACCGTCAAATCGGCCATGTATGGGCGGCCAGCCGCTCGAACTTGCTGGCATTCGCCGCCGTCAAACATCCGGACAATATCCAGAACTGAAGCATGTTCAGCTGCCTAGCGATCCTCTAATAGGACATAGTGTCACATAATACCGCCATCAACGTCAAGTACTACCGGAGAAACATACTGGCCAATGAATAGTCGGAGGCGCTCAACCAGACGTTATAGGAGGGCTCGGTTTCTGAACGCGCACTGATGCCTGATTCAAGCCACGCTGTCTTCATGCGGGGCGGCGCTACTTTTTCTACTTTTACTTTTTCATAAGTCCCTAAAAGAACGGGAAGTGATGCCGATAGAACCTTCAATCATTCTGGGCTAACGCTTATGACTTAGAAAAAGTCGCGATCCCAAATCAATCGAAAACCTGTGGGCTCTTGTTCAGCAGGTGACTGAAGAGACGCCCGCCACAAGCACCGCCCAACCGCAGGCACAGGTTTAGACGGCGTTGGTCCGCATCAAAGCCAGTGTGCTGGAGAATCCATTGGCTGAAATGCTCCAAAACATTCGCCACTGTTTTTATGAAAGGTGGCTACATGCTCAGTCAAAATAAAAAGTACCAGAATGTTTGCTTTTTAATTACAGCGGGAAGAAAGATGTCCGGATAATTTCGTTACACCCCCTGTAATGTTCAAATGGTTGCTAAATTCGAAATCAGCTCCAAAAACTAGCCTAGAAACATGTTAAACTCGAAAAAGTGAACCGAGGTCATCAAAGGTCATTGAGATGACCTGACCTTCATGTGACACCCACCCTAATGCATGGGACCAGCATCATATCACATGTTTCAACGCCTGAAACCACGTAAAGACTGCAAACGCGCGGCTAATGCGAGCCGACATACGCCGAATCGCGATTCGGGCCAAACATGGTCTCGATAAATAGGTCACAGGTCAAAGGTCATTTGGGTCAGGGTCATGAAATTTTCAGGGTAGGAGTAAAATTGATAAAATCGGGGGTATTGAAAGTTTCGTCGCGATCGGACGGTTTTTACGCGAGTTACTTACGAAAAACCGATGGGGTCCGCTCAACGCCTTCCCCTATACGGGTGAGGGAAAAGCGCAATCAAAAAGGCAAAAATATGCACATGCGATAACCTATACTGCGAAAAAAGTGCATCATTTTTTAACGTCGCCGACAAATTGTAATTACCCCAAGCTCAGGCAGATGTATGGTAGAAAATACCCCAACTGAAATACACTACGGCGGAAATAAAATACCCTACGGCGGAGCTCGGTTGCAATTTGTAAATACGCCGCGCGCGCAGGGTCTCTTTTTTTTTTTTTTTTTTTTTTTTTTTGCTCGGTCGGCCTAGTGCCATTCCCGAGCAGGGGGCAGTTACTCCGGCAATTTTCGCCGGGCAGCAAGTGTTACGTTAAACCGGTTTATGTGAACCCGGTAGCAAAAACAACGTGGGATCCTATCTTAATGTGGAACCAAAGCTAAGGGAGGTACTTACGTGTACAGCCAAAGAGCCGAGATGTCTGGAGTCGCAAACACAACAGTGGGAATGACTTTTATTAACAATACATGATAGACATGAACACTTGTGAGCTGGTGTCAGTGTAATGGAGCCGGGAAGCTTTCATCGCACTGACAGAAGGTATAAGACCTTCTAGGCTCCAGCCCCCCGGCGGGGCCTTGTTGTGGGGTGTAATGGTCGGGAGAAAAAGTCCTAAATAATAAAAAACCCGACGCCTAACGCAAAGGGCAAAAACCTCGCACCTAAGCCAAAACGGCGCGAGGGAAAAAGCCCTGTAACCGCGATTAATTAATGTGTGAGTTTGGGGGTGAGCCGGGAGACGAGGGCTCTGGTTAGCGTTTTAGGGGCGGCAGCCGCGGCCCTAACACGCTAAAGGCTCTTGATGATCCGAGCGTCGGCGAGAAAGACGAACAGAAGGTCGTGGATCTGCGATCGAAAAAGAGCGCTAGCAGCGCGCCACTCGACGCCGCAATTGTCAAAAGCGGCGTGTTAGTATGCTTTATTATGAATGATGTGTGTAAAAGTGAGTTTTTATGTTGTTAATTTGGAGGAAATGGTTGGAATAAAATAAGTTATTTATATTTCTATTGGTTGGAATTTTTATTCAAAAGATTTCGGTCTAAAGCATTGATATTTACTGAAAATACCTTCGTTTGAATAAATTGCAGATATTTGGCAACTGAAGTGTGAGGTAAGCCTAAATCATTCGTAAAAAGGTAAGAGACACTCCGATTATCATTTGAGAAACGAAAATATATGAATTTCCCTTATAAGACTCGCTCAATAGGATGCTACTCCGCGGTTTATGCCCCGAGGGTGTCCGAGGGTTCCCGTTAGTTTGTCGTTGGCGCTCGGCTCGCGCGCGAGCCGACGTCATCGCCCGTGACGTCGGCTCGCGGAATGCGTCATACCCTGCACACAAAATAGCCGGCTGCCGAACAGCGCTCGGGTACAGTCAGAGTTTGGGATATGGTAGCAGTCAAATGTCGACAGAAATGGCGAACAAGTTACAAATAGAGGTAGGTTTATTCCACTGTTATACTTCCTCTTCAAAACTGTTAGCACAGATAACGTCATAGAATAAAAAGTCGCCATCTAAGGACGTTAGGACGAATTTTGGACATTATTGAATAACAAAATTATATTGTATTACCTGTTTATTCTTATATTCTTTCAAAAACTATTTTTTATTATCTCCATTGGCCAATTCTTTGTTGATTACGTCATCTGGGGCCGCGAGTCGGCGAATGCAGTCGGTCGGAAAAAACACGTGTTTTCGGCGGCCGAGGTAAACAAAATACAGTATAACTAGGTAGCTTTGGGTGATATGCTATTTCTATTATTGAAATCGGACGCCGGTGAAAACAGGGCGCCGGAGGCGTATTTACAAATTGCAACCGAGCTCCGCCGTGGGGTAAGGTGGGCAGGGGTTTTCGCACTACGGCTGCGGTTGAACTTGGGTTGAACTACCGTCTGTGGTAGAAAGTTCAGGATGATGGCGCGTTTCATACGAAATCTGGAGCAATGTTTATTTGCTTCTGAACTTGTATTGTTATTGCTGTGAACTCTTGAAGTGGGAGTGTTTCAATAACAATTTGTGGATTATTTAGGTTTCTTAATATAAAAATCGAATAATATTATGAAACATTGTGTGCAAACTGCAAATACTGATATAATCAATTGCTTAGTTTGGGAATTGATACACATTTTGTAGAGGTTTGTCTGGCAAATGGTGTAACAAACTTCAAGCCTATCATGATCTGAAGCTGTTGTAACAAATCAAAATTGCTTTGATGTTCCATAGTACCTTGTTGGAGAGACTGGAGCATGGTTCAAGATGATGTGTAAAAATTCAAGATTTGTGCAAAAGCTTATGACTGAAGAGCGAAAACAGTTCTATATGATGGCTCAATCAAACGTGGAAATGGACGACAAAAGTAGAGTTTCAACATTCCAGCATGTGAGAATAACTTCAGAACTTCATAGTTCTTGTAGCATTGCATTCTTCTTTTGTACAGTTCTAGGTTTTGTTAGGGTATTTCAATTTCAATGTGTCAGTTGAGATATAGGTGGCCGTGGATTGCGGACAAAATTTAGAATCATTGCATGGTAGATTGGTACTTGTTCGGTAAAAAGGTATGTGATGAATGCCACGAGAAAGTTTTTTGTGATTAAATATATGTTCATTGTTGTACCTACAAAAATGCAAGCTTACTAGCACCTATTTGCTTATTGAATCAAATCGAAAGTATTTGCTATGAATGTAAATATGTACCTGCAAAGTATGTCAATAAATTTGTGTGATGTTGACCAGAGAGCTGTATCATCTGGGCATTTATGTTGCTTCTTACATTAGGCGTTAAGCATAGTAATTATGGATGAACTTTGTGCCAATATCTTCAATTCACAGTGTATGTAGCATGTCTACAACCCTCACTGATCCTGCTATAGCTATAGGCATTTGACTCCAGCAAGACCAAGGCATGAACTTCACAGTTGCACAACCCTTTTGATGTACCACCAGTCCCTTTTTTCTTAAGGTGCACATGGCAGTGTACAGGCACATACACAATAATGCGCAGAGGGCCTACACAAAAACAACATGATTAGTGTGCTCTATGATTCACAGCATTGTGCCCTGATTAGTTGAATATTCTGATCACTCAACAGTCAGGAGACCATTTTTGATTGTCACATTTATTATACATCACTTGTCAAACAAGAGCATGATGACACACATTTTGACAAGCAATCATGGTAATATTCCAATAAGTTGGACACCTCCCTGGGCGTCATTTTCCAGGAAGGTACCTCTGCAGGTGTTGTGGTAGGTTAGGTTGAATTGGGTTAAGTTAGGTGAAGTAAGGCAGTTAGGATCAGGTCAGACCAGTGGTCAGGCTGATTTTAATCTTTCATTCTAATTTGACATAGATACCTATTACTATGTTTTTGCTCCAGGCTGAACTTCATTAGGTAATGAGTTCATTTTGTTTTGTTTTTTATCTGTCTTGTTTTGTGTTTTTGTCCCTTATGTTTTGCCTCATAGGCAAAGGTGGAGCTTTTCCAGGGAAGGTGGTGCTGGTGGGGCAAAAAGCTATCAAACCTGCAATGTTCGGTTAAGTTAGATTATGTGCAACACTGAATCAATTCTTTTAATTACAGAACTAACATTTTGAATTACACAGACATTTCAGAGCTCCTCAATGCGAAAAACATAGTGGTTTGCTAAGCAACGAAGTTCTACAAATAAGCAAAAGTTGGAGGGGCAGAACGCTATTTTTTCTCTGACAGCTTCGTAAAATGTTACGAAGGCACTAAAACTACTTCAGTACAGGGTGTAACGAAATTATCCGGACATCTATTTTTTCGCCATATCTGTTTGCACAGTTTCTAGTGCCCTTAATCCTTTCTGATGTTAGAAGTGGGAATATTGGATGAATACGTGCCTCTGCTATCGGTTTTCGACTCAGGAGTGACCTGACCTTGTCATGTGACTGTTGCTCTGAGTAGGAGTCGATTCACAGACGGGTTCACATGGTAGTTTTCGTCCAAGGCAGTTGCGACTTGCGAGAAAGGGATACAATCTCTCCTTTCGTGGTAAAATTGCATGGCGGCATCCACGGGTCATGAGCCAGAAGCTGGTCTGCCAGCAGCTGGACATCAGCAGCAGCCAGTAGCACATCTGCCTGAGGCGTAATAAGCTGGGACTTGGTGGCAGACTCAGCCCGGTCGCGACCACAAAAGTCGCCCTTTGTCAAGTGGTGAGGAGAGTCATCAAGATAGCGGCAAGGAAACGGCACCAATCAATCCGCAAATTGACTCGAATTCTTACCAAGTCAGATAATAAGAGATCCCATATCATGGTTTACCGCTACCTACCCGCCCTTTAACTTGGTTCTAGTGCCCTTCAAACTAAAAAAGACAACGAAACTGACGGGAAAACAACCAGTTCACCACCTTTCGCCTCACGCCAGATCGCGTCCACTGGTTGAAGAATGATAAGGGTGAGGTGGTCTAGTTGGATGGGTAGCAGTTCGAGCTGTATTATCCTTTGAACCGTCAAATCGGCCATGTATGGGCGGCCAGCCGCTCGAACTTGCTGGCCTTCGCCGCCGTCAAACATCCGGACAATATCCAGAACTGGAGCATGTTCAGCTGCCTAGCGATCCTCCAATAGGACATAGTGTCACATAATACCGCCATCAACGTCAAGTATTACCGGAGAAACATACTGGCCAATGAATAGTCGGAGGCGCTCAACCAGACGGTATAGGAGGGCTCGGTTTCTGAACGCGCACTGATGCCTGATTCAAGCCACGCTATCTTCATGCGGGGCGGCGCGCTACTTAAAAGTCCCTAAAAGAACGGGAAGTGATGCCGATAGAACCTTCAATCATTCTGGGCTAACGCTTATGACTTGGAAAAAGTCGCGATCCCAATTCAATCGAAAACCTGTGGGCTCTTGTTCAGCAGGTGACTGAAGAGACGCCCGCCACAAGCACCGCCCAACCGCAGGCACAGGCACTGGCGGATCCAGCTCCAGAGTTTGGGAGGGGCAAACGATAACAATACCGTGGCTCTTTCCATGCACTGTCTATAGGCGTAATGTTACAGTTTTGCCGTTTGGATGGGGCAATTGCCCTTTTTGCCCTCCCCTGGATCCGCCACTGGGCAAAGGTTTAGACGGCGTTGGTCCGCATCAAAGCCAGTGTGCTGGAGAATCCATTGGCTGAAATGCTCCAAAACATTCGCCACTGTGTTTTTATGAAAGGTGGCTACATGCTCAGTCAAAATAAAAAGTACCAGAATGTTTTGCTTTTTAATTACAGCGGGAAGAAAGATGTCCGGATAATTTCGTTACACCCCCTGTACTGTTAAAATGGTTGCTAAATTCGAAATCAGCTCCAAAAACTAGCCTAGAAACATGTTAAACTCAAAAAAGTGAACCGAGGTCATCAAAGGTCATTGAGCTGACCTGACCTTCATGTGACACCCACCCTAATGCATGGGACCAGCATCATATCACATGTTTCAACGCTTGAAACCACGTAAAGACTGCAAACGCGCGGCTAATGCGAGCCGACATACGCCGAATCGCGATTCGGGCCAAACATGGTCTCGAGAAATAGGTCACAGGTCAAAGGTCATTTGGGTCAGGGTCATGAAATTTTCAGGGTAGGAGTAAAATTGACAAAATCGGGGGTATTGAAAGTTTCGTCGCGATCGGACGTTTTTTACACGAGTTACTCACGAAAAACCGATGGGGTCCGCTCAACGCCTCCCCCTACACGGGCGAGGGAAAAGCGCAACCAAAAAGGCAAAAATATGCACATGCGATAACCTATACTGCGAAAAAAGGTGCATCATTTTTTAACGTCGCCGACAAATTGTAATTACCCCAAGTTCAGGCAGATGTATGGTAGAAAATACCCCAACTGAAATACACTACGGCGGAAATAAACTACCCTACGGCGGAGCTCGGTTGCAATTTGTAAATACGCGCGCCGGAGGGCATATTAGTCACGTGACATTTGGAACTTCTCCTGCTCCATGGGCCTTCTATATCCCAAACGTCACGTGTAAATTTAACGAACCTTGATCAAATCGCCCCAGGCGCCCTGTTTTCACCGTCGTCCTTGAAATCGCGTCTCCTGCCGTCAGTACTTTTTCGTCGCAGTGATTTTCACTTTTAGAATTTTCTTCAATAATTGTGGTATTCAGTTCTGCCTCTGATTTGCAATGAAAGTTATCATTTGAAGTGAAGAAGGCCTTGCTATGGCCCTGCACAACCTCGCTGAAAAGTGAGTATTGCAACTGGTTTCAAAGTATTCTTCAAATTTCCTCGAAGTCAGGCTTAGACCTATGAATAACATCAGATTTGCAAGCATGTTCAAACTGCTCCGTTAATCTCCAGAACATCAGGCTCTCTTCTGATGCTTACAATGCCTGTGGCTGCAACATTATATTGCTAAGAATGGCAGTTCAGCAAGATGTATGCAGTGCAGATTAATTGTGGTGTTAATTTTGTGTGGATCAGTGCACAATGCGTGCCTTGATGTGGTAAATGCCATGCCGAACGGCTGTGCTGTGGTATGTGCTGGCACTGTTCATGCAATGCTATCTAAGAAATTTTCAGAAGGCAAATGGGACATCATTGAATATTGCTGTAGTTTCCATATAAGTGCAGAGTTCCCAAGCTTGCAGCCTTTTTTCGTGTGATTGTGCACATTTCCAGCCTATGTGCGTGCTAGTGCGGAATGCTTAGTTGCTAGATTGGCTGGCACAGCTTGTCAAGTGTCAACTCTGTGGTAAATGTGAAGATGAAGTCCAGTGAAGATTTTGAACATCTAACCTGACCTAACCTTACCTTCTAACTCAAAGCTTTCAACCTACCAATATACTACCTACGAACCCACCAGCCTAAAACCTACAACCTAACTCCTACAACCTACCAAACTAAAGTCATCAATCTGGACTTCATCTACACATATATCAACTCTATTGCCTGATAATCTTCTTGTTTCACACAATCTTATGGCCTGATATGTCTTTCTGAAGCAATAGTCAAAGAATGTGATAAGTTAAGTAATTTTGCACAAATGGAGATAAATAAATTTATGAGTGTTTTTGAGCTGAGTTGTGTTTCAGTGGTGTTAAATGGAATGCTGTCATCATCACATTGCATTGCCACCATGATCAAAGGCTGATGGAGACAGAAGTATTGACTATTGAGATGAGCCATCCATTTGTGTTTTTACCAATGCATTACCTTAGGCCTTTAGGGAAAAGTGATCAAAAGTTGTTGAGTGAAGGGGAATATGGAGAAGAGCATTTATTGTTTGTTTTTGGGAAGCAGAAAATCAATAAAACTTATGAACAAGAAGTGATCATGCATTGTATTATGAGCCCAAATCAAACAGGATTCTCTCATGACCATACTAAATGCACACTGCACAGCCCTTAGCTGTTTGTGCACAGTGGAACCCGCTTAACCCTCGCCGGATTTTAAGGTCTCTCTCAGGTCAACCGGTGACCTCTGAGGTCAGGTCAAGTGGCCCAAGGTACGGGTTCGGTTTTGGCGAATAACTTCGCAAAAAATGATTGCAGGGCCGCGATTTTGACAGCATCGTATTCGCCCTGCTCAGGCGCGTCGAATGGTATTCTTTTTTATTTGGGTGAGGCCAACTTTGGGTGTTGACCTCGGGTCACGGTGAGGTCAGAGATCCCAACTGCACGAACTTGGTCGAAGGAGGTCATGTCACATATCATACGATTTGGCAGGTCTTCCCGAGTCTATTGGTGGCTTTCCCGACTCGCTAGCTCAATTTGATCAGAAGTTATTGTCGAAAAACTTATGACACTGGTGACGTCATCAATGACGTCACGCAAGCTCTTGGTGCAAAAATGAAGCATCGAACCTTGTTAAGAGTGCATGAAATAATCACGGTTGCGTGTGTTACAGCTAGTCTGAGATCGTTCTGGGCTCCAAAATAACTGTTTATAATTTTCCCCATCGGCTTATAATGGTGAGGTCATATGACCGGCCTGACCTCATGTGACCTTGAATAAAAAAGCGAGATATACACGTTGTGAGACTTCTGGAGGATACTAGGTCCTGCAAGTTTCATCTCCCTGTGAAATCTGCTCTGACACTGAGGGCGTTGCGAACTTGCGGTATCTGAGGACCGTGCAGAGGTTCACTTATGACGTCAAAGGTCAGTGACCTGACCTGACCTGAAAAAGCTGCTGGTATTGCAAGATCCGGCTTGAATCAGAGGTCAGGTTCATCACTACTCGGTACGTTCCGAGCATTCGAGAAAGCAACCATCAAGATGTAATTGAATGATACCGTTTAGGATGACATCTTCCCGCTTATCGCCATATTTCAGCGTTTTATGTATGTACCATCGCCAAAGTGGATACGGGTATCGATAGAAGAAAGATCAGGCAGTCGTGTGGTACACTAGGTTTTTACGTATCTCGACTAATAAGTTCATAAATCGACTTTAAGTTTTGCCCTCGAAATCGGTTTCTCCCATAGGTTTAGCACTAGTGAAGGGAAAATAAAAAAACCTTCACGCTCTGCTTACGTCACCAGAGCTGAAGCTGCCAATGCCATTGACCGGGGGCCGCCCGCTATCTATGACCGTGGCCGCCTTTGGGCGAGGCCGGTGCTTACCAAGTAGATGCTTACATATGGCCTTGTGCCTACCCAGGTAGATCTGTAAGAGGCAAAGGGAGCAGGATGCTCATAGGATGCTGCCTCTCTCTGTAATCTTCTTGATGTGTTTGTCGTACTTGTTCTTGAAAATGTTAACATTGGCATTCTTGCTCGTTACAACTTCTTCAGGCAACTTATTCCACTGTTCAATAATTCTTGATGAAAAGAACATATTACGTTTAAACGTACGATGCATCCGAGGCATCGTCTCAGAAGCGCCTCGGCTTCCGGAGTTTCAGAGTGTGCCCTCGTGTCCTTCCCTGTGGCCGTCTGTTTCAAGTTTCAGGAAATCTTCTCCTGCATTGGCATTGACCATATCAAATCCATGTCAATGTATCAATTTAAATACTTCTATCATGTCTCCTCTTTGTCTCCTCTCTTCCCAGAGTTGTCATGTTCAGTTCCGCCAGACGGACTTTGACTTCGTATGGTTTGGCAGCTAGTCCTAGTGGTGGCAGTAGTGGCAGTAGTGGCAGTAGTCTAGAAGTTCCATGAGCACGTCCAATCCACTGTCCACAAGGCTGGTGGGCTGGCTCACAGTCTTTTGAAATCCACAGTCTGTAGATCCTCTGAATTCATGCTTTTCCTTCTCACCACTCATATTCGTCCAATAATTGAATATTGTTCATGCGTGTGGTCCACTGGATATTCTAAAGGCTTGCATCTGCTAGAAAATGTACAAAGAAAATGGACGAATCACATCTCCGGGTTGTGTAACCTAAGTTACTGCGATCGTCTAAAAACACTTGACTTGTACTCAGTTCAGGGTAGACTATTAAGAGCTGACCTCATCCAGTGCTGGAAGGTCTTCCATGGACACTCTTGTATATCGCCTAAAGACCTGTTTGACCTGGCCCCCCAAGGTCGAACCAGAGGACACTGCTTTAAGATTCTCCTTTCACATAGTCGCACTGGTGTTAGAAAGCGTTTCTTCTCTGATCGATGTGTACCTACATGGAATTCATTGCCTGAGGAAGCAGTATGTACCCCTAACTTGAAAACCTTTAAACAATTGTTACACACCCACCTTCATGACTCTCTGTATCCTAATAATCACATCCTAATAAGACTAAGGGAAACCTACCAGGTAAGAATACCAGGTAAGTCCAGGTATAAGTTTCGTGGCTCTCCTTTGAACTTTTTCCAACTTGTTAATATCTTTCTGGAGGTAAGGTGACCACGCCTGAATGGCATGCTCCATTCGAGGTCGTACAAGGGTCTTGTAGATGGGCAGGAACATTTCCTTGTCCATACATGTAAAGGTTTTTCTTATGGGACCGTGTATATCACACCACGGTGAGATTTACACAATACCGGCCATTTGTGTAAATCACACCCACTCCGGTGTGATATACACAAAATCTACTACGTAGTGTAAATCACACCCGGGTGAGGAATACACAGAGAGGGCAGCTGTGTGTATATCTCACCACGATGTGACGTCATAGCAACGCTGAACGTCCATTGGTCAGAGCAGTGACTCTGCTCGCCCATTGGTCAGATCAGACTAAGCACTACGAATATTCCGGCGGCATTCCGGGCATCCTCTCTCTCGGAAGCAGCTGACCGCCTGGCCTAGTGGTGAAGGTGCTTGCACCATGATACGAATGTTGCGGGTTCGAGTCCCGTCGGCGCGGGCGCTTTTTCCCGCATTTTCGCTTTTCCTTGGTAGCGGTGGGTACGCTGCCGACCGACAAGTTTAAAAGCACCAATACAATATGGAAAGCGACGTCTGAATGCTCGTGGCGAAGCGGTGCAGTGCCGAAGGCAATGCCTTAGGAGAGATTACAGGCAATGGTAAGTCAAATATTTTTAGGTTAAGTGGTTGTGTATCTGGCTTCAGGCCGAAGGCCTGAAGCCTGATGCACAACCACTTAACCTTAAAATATTTGACTTACCATTGCTTGCAATCTCTTCATGCGAGTAACTTCTTCCTCATCCACGGGTAGGCAAAAATCAGTAGGTCAGGTTAGGTTAGGTTAGGTTAGGTTAGGTCAGGTCAGGTCTAAGGTTTGGTTAAGTGTCTTGTTACCGTGCCTACTGTGTAAATCTCACCCAGGTGCTGCGTGGTTTGACACCCAGGTGTGATTTACCCACTACCGAGCACACAGTGTATATCACACCCTGGTGAGATTTACACATTGGCTAGGCCTACTGTGTAAATCACACCCAGGTGCTGCGTGGTTTGACACCCAGGTGTGATTTACACACTAGGAGCACATTGTGTATATCACACCACGGTGTGATTTACGCATTTGCCGGGCCTACTGTGTAAATCACACCCAGGTGCTGCGTGGTCTGACACCCGGGTGTGATTTACACACTAGGAGCACATTGTGTATATCACACCCCGGTGTGATTTACGCATTGCCGGCCCACTGTGTAAATCACACTCCGCGTGGTGTGATATACACAGGAGTAGTGTATTGTGTAAATCACACCCGGGTGAGGTTTACACTACAGTGCGATGCATTATGTAAATCTCACCGTGGTGTGATATCCCAGATCCTTTTCTTTGTCAGTCTCCATTAAAGTTGTTCCTCTGAGAGAGTAGTTATAGCCAGGATTCTTGGGACCGACGTAACGTAAGTTAGGGCCCCTAAAAAATGAGCCCAAGAGGCTCTATCTGCCCTTCTCCAAAACAACAACAACAACAAGGACTTCCCCGCGTGACTAAGAATCTTGCCCAAGGCCACCCATGGCATCTTGCCCGTGTTCGGAGTCTTTCAGAGTCTTTCGGAATCTCTTTTCAGAATCTCTACACCAACTTCGATGCAGGTGAATATGGTCTAGGGGCAAAAGGAGCTCGAGGCATATGTGTTTATGTGTCAACAGCCATCCAGGCTGCTGTAATCTCACTTGGGAGGTACTCATCCATTGAGCACCTTCGGATCCAAATCGCACTTCAAGGCACAGATCGGTTGTTGGCCGGCTGTGTATACCGCAGTCCATCTGCGAATCCTACACAGAGTATTGAAGAAGTGGCACTACTCTTTCAAGCTGCAGTGGAAACAGGAGCATCACATCTTTTTATATCAGGGGATTTCAATATGCCGCAAATTGACTGGCACGAATGTTTCTGCTCGGCACCGGCTACACATCTTGCACACCATTTTCTTGCGATGGTGCAGGACTCGTTGCTTTTCCAGCACGTTTTGCATCCAACCAGGTACAGATAGGGAGACACTCCGAGATGTCTTGACCTTTTATTTACTAATGAAGAGGGGATGCTGTCGGGTCTTATCTATCTCCCAGGTCTCGGCAAAAGTGACCACGTTGTGTTACGTTTCAACGTACACTGCTACACATCTCGAACGTCGTCAGACCAAGTAAGGTTAAATTTCAATCGGGCCAACTTCGACCTGTTAAACGAGAAGATCCGCAATCTGGACTGGCGATGCCTGGCTCAACTAGACGTTGAAGAAGGCTTTGAATTCTTCAGAGATACCCTGTCAAGGCTGGTAGCAGCCTGCATCCCCTCAGCTCGTTGTTCCAAGTCCAGGAAGAACATCTACATGAACACGGAGGCACTGAGGATGACGAAAAAGAAAAACCAGTTGTGGTTGAAGTACTCAATATCGCAGGATCCACTTGATTTGGCCAGGTTTAAGGCATGCAGAAATTCCCTTAGAAGCCTCACCAGGAGCTTGCGTAAAAACTTTGAATCTCAGCTGGCAGCAGATCTAAAGAAGAATCCCAGGGCCTTTTGGCGGTATACGAACTCCAGATTGAAGACAAAGCCGACTCTGGGTGACCTCCGGAACAACACTGGGACACTAGAGAGTAGAGACCACGTCAAGGCAACAATCCTGAACGACTTCTTTGGCTCCGTGTTCACGCAGGAGGAGCTCTCTGAAGTACCTGTTCTCACTGATCGCGGGCCGACACAGGATCTCACCGACGTCTCGATAACTCCAGCGGCGGTACAGAGGAAGCTACTAAATCTGAACCCTGCTAGTGCACCGGGACCGGACAACATACACCCACGCGTTCTGCGGGAGACTAGCTCGGCTATCAGCGCTCCACTAGCTGCTCTCTACCGGCGGTCACTCGACACCGGTAAGTTACCACGCGCTTGGTCACTTGGCAGGATTGTACGCATCTTTAAAAAAGGAGACAAGCAACTGCCCAGCAACTACCGACCGGTGAGCCTGACCTCGGTTGCATGTAAGGTGTTCGAGTCACTGATCCGGGATGAAGTGTATCGGCATTTGACAAACGCACAGCTTCTCTCTGGCAGCCAACATGGGTTTCGTCCTAAGCGTTCATGCAGTTCCCAGTTGATTGAGACACTGAACGACTGGAGTATTGCCCTTGAAGGTCGTCACAGCATCGATGTGATATACCTGGACTTTCAAAAAGCCTTTGACTCGGTCCCTCATCAACGATTGCTGAACAAACTCTGCTGTTACGGCGTCAGAGGTAAACTCTTGAAGTGGATCGTCATTTCTGTCAAATCGTTGTCAGCAAGTGGCCGTAAACGGAAAACTATCTGAGTGGAAGCAGGTAGCGAGTGGCGTTCCCCAGGGTTCGGTTTTGGGTCCGCTTCTCTTCCTGCTGTTTGTGAACGACCTGCCCGACCTGGTTCGATCGTCAATAAAGCTATTTGCAGACGACACCAAGCTTTACGCTAGTGTGTCCACACTTGGCGATGCTGCGATGATTCAGGCTGACCTTGACACTCTCGTTCATTGGTCGGAGACTTGGCAGATGCCGTTCAATGAGCACAAGTGCAAGGTCCTTCACCTAGGTCACAGGCGACTTGACAACCAGTACACTATGAGGGATGTCCTCCTTAGTGCCACCGAAGAAGAGAAGGACTTGGGTGTCCTTATCGACTCCGACCTGAAGTTCAGGAGGCATGCTTCAGCAGCTGTAAGAAAAGCCACTCAAATGTTAGCGGTGATACGACGCTCCTTCGTGCTTCTCGATCAGCAAACAGTGCCACTGTTGTACAAATGCGTAGTGAGACCTCATTTGGAGTACGGCAACCTTGTATGGGGCCCGCACAACAGAGCTGACCAGAAACTCGTTGAAAGAGTCCAACGTAGAGCTACTCGGCTGGTAGCAAGTCTCCGTCAACTGCCCTACGAAGACCGACTTAGGACTCTGAAGTTGCCGTCTCTATACTATGTACAGGCGAAGAAGAGGCGACATGATAGCGACCTACCAGATCTTCCATGGCGGCATAGATGTGGATCCAACCAGTTTATTCACGCTCGCTACCGACACTTCTACGAGAGGCCACCAGTTCAAGATCCGGAAAGTCCCAGCTTCAAGCAGAGTCAGGAGGTCAGCTTTTGCCATTCGTGTGGTAAACGACTGGAATGGGCTGCCGGCCGAGGTTGTTGGCTCTCCTTCGCTGAACGTATTCAAAAGCCGTCTGGACGCCCACTGGGCTCCGCTTCAGTATCTGGTGCCTGACACCGACTGAGTCGAGTCAAAACGGAACACATGAGTTCGAGGAGAGCGGGACCTCCAGGCCTTAGTGCCTTTACATATCCCGATCACTTTAAGGTAAGGTAAGGTAAGGTTTCGGACGACTATCTGTAGGGTAAGGGCGGGTAAGAGGACGAAGGCTAAAACAGACGCGGGCGATAAGAGTACGCATCAGCTGTTTCGGTTGCCTAGCAACGCGGGTTTGTCGAGTTCATGAAGTGACATGAAGCCTGCTAGGCCCTATATACCCAGGGTATATTGAGTCTATATACCAGCCCTGATACCAGCTATATACCGTGCTTGATACCGTGCGTGATTACCAACGGAACGTGGGCACCACCGTTCTGCGGTGGTGCTGTTGCGATGAATATTATTTTGGAGCGGTATGATATTATTATGGTATGGTACAATAATTTTGATACTTGGCAGTTGAGATAAGGTACGGCCCTCCAGGTATTTAGTGGTTGGTTGCCAACATCACAATAAGCGATCTGCATTGATAAATACGTTTAATGGCTGTTGAAAACCATTGCCGAAGTGTGTGCACGAACCCTCTTCTCATTTCTATTGAGTCATTTTACAGGAGTGTCTCTGTCAGTCAAAGTTATTACACCAAAAGCACATAGGCTAACCAACCACTCTTTGCTGGAGGGCCGTACATTTTCGTGATTGTTGTGGGAAACTTGAGGTTTTCTTGCACACGACATCCCTCACGCAGATGAATAGTCAGACGCACGAGGAGCTCGACTAGAAAGGTTTCTAAAGGCCTAGTCTGGCCTATCTAAATTCTGTACTTCGTAACAGTGGCGGATCCAGGATTTTCACTGGGGAGGGGCTGCAGGTCATAATTGGGCGCCACGCCCCGGATGGGCGCCATAGTCGCATCGTGGATCTTTTTTGTTAGTTGTCATACGGTTACGTTTGGAACGTATCTACATAGGTAGGTACCTACACCGTACAGAGAAACAGTCGGGGCAATGGGCGTCGGATGGTAATACTCAGTATTGGAGGCGAGGCCAAAATAATTTTGATTGTGTTTCAGGTTAGACCGAGAGGATCGCAGCAAGTCTTTTGAAAAGGAAGGGGGCATGCCGCCAGTTTCAGTGCTGCAGAGTCGGAGTCGGAGTCGGCCAGAGACAGAGTCGGCCCCAACATCAGGTCAGTGACACCGTACATGATCTGAAATATGGGCGCCCAGGATCCGTTCATTGGCGCTACGTGATCTGAAATATTGGCGCCCAGTGGCCCTGACAAGAGGCGCCCAGGATCAGTATGTACAGTGACACCACACGATTGGAAATATCGGTGCGGAGCGTACTGAAACGACGTTATTCGACTGATTTTTGCATCCTAGTCCTAGTATGCGGCACTCCGATGAGTTGCGAATTGAAAATTGGCGCCACTGCGCCTTCGGCGCAGTGGCGCCAGTTTTCCTTGGGTGGGGGCTGCCAGCCCCCGCAGCCCCCCCCTGGATCCGCCACTGCTTCGTAAGTAAGTAAGTAAGAAAGTTTTCTGGGGAAATACTGTGCAGTGCAATATTCTGTTCGTGAAGTTTTGTACAGGGTGTCTCAAAAGTTCGTTTACACACTTCCCATGCCAATAAAGCATATATAAGAACCGGCCAAAAGTATAAGGTTTTGGTGTCTGTGTGTACACTAGACAAATATGCATGCTTTGACAACTGATTAAGAAGGTTGGAAACCAACGCCTTTGCTGCATCTCCAAAAATATTTGCCCATACCGATTTTTGTTGCTCCGTCAGCTGCCGGAGGCTGATAAAAGGTTACCAGCTTTCAAGCTCTTGCAGGGGAATCCCCTGCAGTTTCTGCGTCGGATTTAGTTTTGACTAGCTCCCCGGCAACATCTGATTTTCCCTGAAAGCCGACAGCTTGCATCGACACCATTCATGAGTATTTTGTAGGCATTCTCTGGCGCTAACTCCTTCATGAATGACTGGCGCCGACAGCCCAAGCGCCATTTTCCTTTTCAAAACGACCCCAGTCCTGAACAAACGGGAAGTGCCAGGAGTAAATTTTTCGCATCATATGGTAGCAGAATGTGTCGGACGTCTGTTTCTCAGACACATTGTGCAAATTTTGCAAATTCCAAGCGCTCGTCATTCCCCATGCCAAGACCTTCGCTCGGTTGCGGAGTGTTTTCCTCGGGAGATATTCTGCTTTGTGAACGGCCCAAACCTGTCCATCGTGTGGTTTTATCGGGATTTTGTGTTAAAAAAGGAAATTATTCGCTGCAGATCTGCCTCTTGAAACTTCGTTAGATAAAATTTTACAATAACTGACACTTTTGGAGGGTCAGGTGTCCTGTGCATTGACGATTTTTGTGTTATTGTCCCCAAAAATTAGCGTTATAGATATTATAAACAATTTTAAAATATAATTTGTCTTTATTTTACGATGACCTGCACTTTTTGAAAATGGGTAACCTCTGTCTGTGAGCTTCTTGCCAGTTTTCAATAGTTATGACCGCATTTTCAGCTGCTTTCCGGAACACGAGTCTGCTGTCGTGCGAGGGTCGTTCAAAACCTGGTGTCGGCCCTGGTGGCGCAGTTGGTTAAGGCGTCGGCCCGCGGTGCGGGTGGCTCTGGGTTCGATTCCCGGTGTCGTCCGTCCCGCGGGCGTCGTCCCCAGCTGTGTCACCAGGAGTGGGGTGGGATCCCACGTTAGCCGTAGCCTAGGGGGAAGGGGTAAGAAAGAGGAGGAGCAGGAGCCTTCCTGTAAGTGGGCGCATCAGCCTGTTGGAAGGATGACGAAATAAAAACGCCGTTAGTCTCGCATGGTTTCGTCCTTGAAAATTTAGCCACCGTTTTTATGAGATGATCATCATGTTGCACTCATCCTCGCC
The DNA here is from genome assembly GCF_019059575.1 of Amphibalanus amphitrite. Classification (NCBI taxonomy): domain Eukaryota; kingdom Metazoa; phylum Arthropoda; class Thecostraca; order Balanomorpha; family Balanidae; genus Amphibalanus; species Amphibalanus amphitrite. The sequence continues at coordinate 315,543 of NW_024881734.1, read as the reverse complement.
GACACTTAACCATTCCCATTTTTCCTGAAACAGAGTTTCACAACATACCCGACTTTGCAACCTACATTTTCGTGCCTGACCCATGGTCAGAGGTGAACCCTTTTTGTGAGCTCATGAAGGGTCGAATGCACTTGAAAACAATGAGACTGCTTGAGGAAGGTTGTCACCAATGCCCATGCAAAATTTCGACTGTTAATTTCTTGTTGATTCAGAATTATTGACAAAAAAGCATGGCTGGTACCTGTCAACGAACTTTTGAGACACCCTGTACAATGTTTCGGGGTTGTTTTGTGCGCGCATTGCCTGTAGGGTAAGAGGACGCACTGTTCATTAGGGTAAGAGTACGCAGAATTATACATTATATCAAATATACAGAAACATAAAATTATTAATATATCGCTCAATGACGTTTGTTTTGTAGGTATATCATCAATGGAGCATTGTGAGGCAGATGCGTAACCGAAATTCTTCTAAATATGAGTTATTCTCCCTTTTGATTGTACATTTTTAGAACCACATGACTTGATTATTTCTTGATTTATAGGTTTGCAAGATTTATTTCATGTTTTTCTTTTTGGGTACTAGAATTAAATTAAATGTCTTCTGAGTTTGATGTTAACCCTCGCCCGCACATGGGTGGGGGTTGCCAACCCCCCCCCCCCCCCCCCAGGTAGTTAGAGGCCTGATTTTTTGCAAAGCTGCTTCTCTATCCTTTCTTGATGTCCACTGAAAATTTCAAGTCTCTGTGGTTTTTGGTTTCGGAGATACGACCTTGTTTTTCAGGTCATGTCATGATCCAAATGACCAATTCTCAACATCTTGCGTTGACTATGGGCCTTGTGAGCTTTTGACACCCTGATTTCGGCCTTTTTTGCCAGTCTTATCTCCCATCTATCATGGAACATGTTGTTCGACGATGTACAGAGGTCAAGGTCAGGGTCAAGGTCAACCTGGGTCATCTAAAATAATTGCGTTTTAGGCAAGCTGAATTTTATTTTCGTGAAGTTTTTTTACTGCATTTTTGGTAAAAGCTTCTCAGATCATGATTTCATGTAATATGGACACATAAACACTCGGTGCACACATCAGTATACACACAGACACACACAGACATACAAACACATATCATTGACCTTGACCTAACTTGACCTGAAATGACCTCAGCAGCAAAAATCTGGTCGGGTCGTGTGACAAAGAGGTTCTAGCTGGCCTGGCACCAGAAAACGGTATCGTCATCGGTATATGATAAGCAGCGCACTTGATATCCAACGGTGACCCAAAACAGCAACATTTTTTAGTTTGACCTGACCTGGAAGGTCAATGACTGATCTGAGAAGGTAAAACTGGGTATCATTGGATTCGTCTCTTCCCAAAGAATTTTTTTGGTCTTTACCGCGAAGCTCTATCTCCAACAGGAACGAAATGGCGCGGGGGGGGGTGGCAACCCCCCCCCCCCATGTGCGTTCTAGGATGGGAAAATGGCATGTGCGGGCGAGGGTTAAGCATTTGGACAGTACAAGCTGCACAGGTGTAAACCTAACAGCACCACCGCACAACCGTGTCAAATATTCTTGATTCACATGTATTTTTTTCGTATGAGCTATTTATGTGGATGCTATAACTCCAGTTGCTATGTAACCCCTCTATACCCGCGTATTCTTATCTCAACTGGCGCATCCTTTGATCCTGGGTTCCCTTGCCTTGACTATCCTTAGGGCTGGCAGGCTTGGTGAACCCTACCAGGTGAGAATACCAGGTGAGAACACCCACGTTCCGTTGGTGACAATCACGCACTGGCGGCTTCATAATTCTCAGTTTCCGAGTCAAGGCCCGCAGCTGGTTTCTGCAACGAGCATATCTAGCGAAGTCGAGGATGTCTCGAGACTGAGAGTAGGTTGCCCAGAGTCTCTCTTTCTTCTTTTCTGTCTCAGAGCTTGACCATTGATGTAGATGTCTTTCCGGTTGCTTTTCCTCTTGCTTTTAGGGAAACAATCATGTGCGCGTGTGTGTATGTAATTCGTCATAAACTGGTACTTTTCCTCGATTGTTAGAGGTTCTGTAATCTGTTGGGCCCCAGTCAGCATCCTGAATCATTTTGACAATTTTTTGCGGGTTCCCCTTGAAGTAGTTTGGGTGACCTGTCGGGAGAGCTTGTTGGCGAGTGTAGCAAAGCAGGTCAAACCGTAGTATGACATGGTCACTTTTACCAAGGCCAGCTTCGTGTTTGATATCTCGTACCATCCCATCCTCGTTGGTTATAATCAGATCCAGTATGTTGGGAGTCTCGCCCGGTCGGAAACGGGTAGGTTGGGAGACCTGCTGTCTCAGTAAACAGTCATCCAAAGCCTCGAGAAACCTACGCGAGATTTCCAGAGACGGGGCTGAGGAGAAGCCATCCTCCCAGTTGATTTGGGGCATGTTGAAGTCGCCCTCTATAAGTACATGAGAGTGATCCGATGCCAGAGTAGTATGCAGGAGGTGACATAGTTCATCAGCTCCAACGTCTGTATTTTGGGAGGGGCTTCTGTACACACAGCCTCTGCCTATCAGAAGTTTATCATCCTTTTCAGGGTTTCGGAGTCATGGTAGTGCTCTTCCGACTCCGACTCCGGGCTCCTGACCGACTCCGACTCCGACTCCGACTCCGGGTCTGATACAAAGGGCAATGGTGGCTACTGGCTGCCAAAATTCCACGTGATATGACGCGCCATGTTAGGTCTACAGGGTGTCCGGAAAGTCCTGGCGCTTTTCAACATTTTTAAAATAAATGCCTTTGGTCCATAGATGCTCAACAATAGAACAAAACGATGACCAGGAACACCAAGCCACATGCTTCTGCTAAGTGCCCATTCATTGTAACCACCGTCTGTGCCGACGACGGCCTCGACGCAAGGGCGGAAACGCCTGCGGGTTTTGACGATGCAGGACATTTCCTGTCCTCCCATGCTGTCATGATGCGAGTCTTCAGCGACTTCAGGCTGGGATGAGAGGTGGCCTAGAGCTTATTCTGCAAAACGCGTAGCATGCCTTAGTCGAGCGGGTTAAGGCTGGGATAATAAGGTGGCCTAATCTCATTTCACCACGGTGATCTGGTCCGCCGAGCTCCTCTGTCAGTTTGGTTTGGACGGCAGCGGCGTTGTTGGAGGGCGCTCCGTGCTGTTGAAGTGCGAAATGACCCTTAGGGCAAGTCGCCTTGATTGTCGTTTCCAGGAACCCCTCGTGGACCAGCCTGTCAGTCATTTATTTGACCTTGACGAAGATGATGGAACATTTGTGTCCATCAGACCCCATATTTTCTTCGATTGCCGCTGAAATACTGCTTCAGTCTCAGCAGCTTTGGCATACCGTGGTCGTAACTGATTGAGAATATTTTTAAAGAAATTTCCGATCCGGAATGCACCTTTGCTGCACCCCTAGCTGAGCGGTGAACGAGGGGGGGGGGGGTCATATCTGCGGTGATTGGTTGAGTTGAAAGATCACAGCGCGCGTTAGACGACGTCCAAAAGAGGCGCCAGAACTTTCCGGACACCCTGTTCGCGCACCGGGAGATCGCTCCGGTTTCGTTCATGCGGTCACCATTTCTCCCACGTGGACGCAGCTGAATCCAGAGACCAGCGGCCGGCGGCCAGCTTGAAAACCCGCCGAGAAGCGCGAGTGTGGCCGTATCATGACCACGGGCATCGCCATCATATCGGTCTGTGTTTGTGTTAGGCACTTAGTCGGGGCACTTTTTGGAGCGATAAAAGAAGAAAGTAAATATACATACAGTTGTTATTAAGTCTTTGACACTGGATAGTAGAAGTTATAACGCGAATACAAAATGATTGTCTACTAAATTATGACATAACTTACAAATTTGTAAGATGCAATGCTAGCTTTTCAAAACAAAAACAAGATGTGTGAAAAAATAACGTATTTGTAATCACCGGAAGCGAATTTTGCCGTGGTGCCCCTGGTTAAAAACAACTGAAAAGTGATAGCACGAATTTTAGACTTCAGTTAACTTTCTGGAGTCGGAGTCGAGGCAGCTGGACCGACTCCGACTCCGACTCCGACTCCTGGCTGCTTGCCACGACTCCGGGCGACTCCGACTCCGACTCCGACTCCGAAACCCTGATCCTTTTCCAAAGGAATTAGTACCCACAGCTGTTCAATGTAGGACGTTGAGCAGAGTGCCACCTCTGTGGCTTGGAGAGAAGACTTGATGTATATGCTAACACCTCTGTATTTCATGGCGCTATTCTATTTCATGGCGAAAACTCAAAAGGCTACCAAAGACAAGCTTGATGACGCGGAAGGCAAAAATTAGGTTGCTGGGGCGGGACAGGAACGAAAATTGTCATGACATGAATAAATTTAATGACTTGTGACAGATTTAAAGGCAGACTCCAAATGTTTATTGCTTGAATCGCGTCCCATGGAATGCCTTGTTTATTGCGATCATTGACTGAAAAAAAGTCCTTTTTGCACTATTTACATAGGCAGGTATTGGGCGTGCTCTAAAAGAAGCAGCTTAATAATGAATTTTATCACTAGTGGGCTTACGTGAATGAAGAGGAAAAGAGCACCTGGTCCGCTTTCCACATCCCCAACCTTGCAAGCTCAACTGCCAGCCTAGTAACTATGGCCGTTATGTCCGCAGCGATAACAGCCGGGAGCGTCTGTTCCTTTGCTGATCTGAAAGGTTTGTTGCCAGCTGCCTGTACAGTCGCATCTATCGCGATTTCAGGTCATTCGCAAGTGCTGCGGTTGCGGACAGGGGAGGTACTGGTATGGGTTAGGGTAAAATTGGGTAATATCGGACGGGTAACTTCAAGCCATCGTAACATGAAGGTTGTCATTTTTATGTAACTGGGAGTCATTTAAATATATGTAGAAAGCCCAAAACTTTTTTTAGAAAGTCTGCTGAGGTTCCGGTGTTGCGTTGGAGCGCAGCGATTTTTTAAAGAAAAAAAAGTTACTTGGGTATTATCGGACAGCAGCAGCAAATTACGGACGGGCGTCCAAATGGATCCCAAAGAGTCTTGATATTGATATTGGTCCCCGAGTTATGCGTTGGCTTCTTGCTCTTTCGAACGCCACCTTCCGCGTGTCGCTCCGTGGCCCAGGAGCCGAGTTAGAAGAGGGGGAGGGGGTTTCAAACACCTCCCCCATAGGGTAATATCGGATGGGTGTCCGATAATAGCAAACACGTAGGCCGTTCAAAATGCGCCAAAATGGGAGCAACAAACACATTGAACACAGATAGTTGGCCCAAAATCGATAACAAAAATGTTCAAGTAAGTGGAAAAGGTACAACTTGGCAGTTACAACTTCTTTATCTCTGCGATAACAGGTAATTAATAAGTTGTATGGATGGAAGGACAAATGGTGATTAACGTAAAAAAATTATGACAGCCTAGCGGCAAACTGCCTACGAGAGGAGGAGGTGACAAAGGAAATCCAGCGCTACCTTTTTTCCAAATAAAATATTTGCGCATGCACCTGGGGGAGAGTTCAGAAGATAACTGCCTGTCCGATATTACCTACTGGCCGATATTACCCAACTTTCCCCTACTCACCTTACAGGATAGCGCGCTGAGTGTGCTGGACTGCTCTGTTCTCTGTCCCCACTGCTGGTCAGTGGTCATGTCAGGAATGATGCGTCAGGGCTCACTCAATGTCAGTGATAGCAGATCACGTCATACGTAACACTTGAGCGGATCGTTCAATATGACACGGAACTATCATGTTTTGAGTCAGACGTGCTCTTCCTGAGTATGTCACGTCCTGATATTGCAAAGATAGCTGTCACCAGTACAGTGACCGGGGAGGACGGAACTGATACGGACCTGTTTTGAGCGTTCCTGTGCTGGGTTACACCGTGTCGATAACTTCAGTTGCCGGGTACGCTCTGGCCGTGTCACTGCGGCGGGAGAGTGGTAGGCACTAGGCAGTCAGCGCGGCGGTAGGATACTGCGGGATGGCCATCGCTCTACGCTGGTGAACGGGCGCGGCCGGACCAGTCTCGAGCAGAGGTATCGATGATCGGTGTCTCACTGGTGTATCGGTGTTGGAGCGAGCGAGGGAGTGCGGCTTTGGAAAAGCGTCGGTATGTACGCAGACTTCATTTATTCGACGTCGTCAGCCTCGGCCTAACCAAGTGCGAGTCATGTGATGTGTACATGTGACGATTGATATTTAATATTGACTTCATTTTTTTTTCAGGTACACCTTTGTCTTTCTTACGCCTTTGGAGAATGTCTGAAGCGCTAATGTCGAATGCTGTGAAATTTTCTTGTAGTCATGGCGCTTGAAATGACAAAGAGCCTCATCCGCTCCTGTGTTGTTTCTTCGAAGAAAGGACTGACAGTGCGTCAGCTGGAGCGTGAGTACCGACCGCCGAACCTATCAGAGTCACAATATTGGGGAAATAAGGCCCTTTGCTGGTCCCAGTCGGGTCCAAACGATTTTGTTCTCCTTAACAAATTTATACTCCGGCACCTGACATTTCTTAAAGTTCCAGCCAATGTGATGAAAAACTGCTATTGTTACGCCTAAAACATGCAGTTAAAGCATTGAGAGAATACATTTTATCACCTGTTACATTTATTAGGCCAAACATATGATTTTCCTGTTCAGTGTTCTTAGTTCTACAAGCTGGCCGGTTCTCCGGACAGATTTTATTCTCCGGGACCAGGACCAAAATTAACAATTTCAGAGATCATAATAATGGCCTGAGAGTTTCCGAAAGTATCCGAGAGTATCCAAGGCTTCGCTTTGCACCTTTCCCTCTATAGTTGTCACTTGTCGTTAGAACATATCTAGGGTGTATTCCCGTGCATTAGCTCACCTTTGCAACATTGCATTGTCATGTTAACCCGCGCATGACCGGTATTTTCCATAACGCGAGTGACAGAGGCCCCCCCCCCCTTCTCCCTCCTATCTCTGAACTACTGAACTGATGGTCAAAATTCAAACGGAATTCAATAGCCTTGGAAAACTGTTGAGCGAAACCTAATTTTATTGCCGTCTTGGTCACCGATGACGTTACAGGTCAGGTCAAAGTAAAAACTATCAACATTTTGGCTTGTTTTCAATCTGGGCTCAAGCCGCTGACCCTGAGGGTACCGAACATGTACTTCGATTTTTTCAGGTGAAGTCTAGGTCATCGAAGGTCATGGAAATTTTATATCATGCATCGGTCACGTGAGACATGTTTTATGGTCCATTTCGGTCATAGATTTTGGTATCATTGTTGTCTGTGTCATCTGAGGCCATTTTCAATTTTCAAATGCCATTGCCAAATTCAAAATGCCTAGGCAGTTTACAAACTGCCTGACCCACCAGGCATTTTGCAAACTGCCTGAAATTATTTTCCTAAGGCAGTTTGTGAAATGCCTGACATCGAACGCACACCAGGGATGATGACTAAGCATCATTGTAACTGCCATTTAACCCGTGCCATGGTGGGGTCTGTTTATAACGCGACCTGGTGGGGGGGGACTATTTTTTGCCCCCCCCCCCCTCATATCTCCGAATCGACTGGACGGATCCACAAAATTCAAACGGCGCTCGAAAGCCCTGTCAAATTTGTAGAGGGAAATCCAATTTCATTGACCTCGGGGTCGCCGATGACGTCACAGGATAAGTCAAAGATAAAGTGTTTTGCCGGTCACGGGTCTTCTAGGGAATGGGCGAGTAAAACGCATTTTATCGAAAATCAGCGATAGGGTGTCAGTTGCCTAGTTACAGTACATATGTTGCTATAAGAGGTCACTGATAATACCAGGTCAGGTCACAGGTCAGGTCACCAAGGGTCAGCACATGAACCCAATTTTACTAGGATGTTTTATGGCCAATTTTTCATTTAAAACTCAATGCTGTTGGTTATAAGAGCATCAGGAATGGTTTAGGTCACTTCCTGGTGGAGGTCAGGTCATTGTCAGGTCAAAAAGGTCAAATTTCAAAGCTGATATTTTTGCATAAAATGGATATCGATTCCATGCAGCTCGTCACGGCGAGTCTAATGGTGGTCTTTGTTTTGCGCTACCCGGTCTAGAATTGCTGAAAGTTTAGCTGGAAAATTGATCATCAATTTTGAAGTTTTTTCGCTATAACTTGGCCAAAAAAAACAGGTACCTATCGCTCTAACATTTGGCATGTGAATAGAAGTCAGTAGGGGCTATCACGTATATTCGTTTTTTTTTAAGAAAATAAAAAAAACTTTTTTTCGGATTTTTTGGTTTATATTCAATTTTTTTTGGGGGGAGGGGTTAAAAATTCGAAAAATTTAAATGTTTTGTAGCACTGGTAATTCTACACCTTTCATGTCTTGAACGTTTTTATGTATCTTCAAAGCTATAGGCCTGACAGCTCCCCCAGCTCTTCCAGCTCTTCCCGTTTCTTGGGTCGTAAACGGTAGAACATGACGTCACTCTGACGTCATTTGCGGCCGACCTATGGTGGTTATGAAATGTTTATTCGTGCACAAGGTGTCAAACTGATCAGCCGAAGGTACCTACTTAACCCTCGCCGGCCGAGGGGGGGGGCGGGTGCCGCCCCCCCCCCATAGGTTTTTTTTCGCGATAGCTCCGAACACGCTGGCGATAGAGAGCTGGAACTTGGCATACGTGACCTTCGATCCAAGCCGCATCTTTTGACACCAACCGCATTTTTGGGTCAGGTCAGGTCACTGACCTATGACGTCATAAGTGAACCTCTGCACGGTCTTCAGATGTCGCAACTTCGCAACGCCCTCACTGCCAGAGGAGATGTCACAGGGAAATGAAACTTGCAGGATCTAGTATCCATTATGAGTCTCACAACTTGTATATCTCGGATTTTTCCTAAAGGTCATATGAGGTCAGGTCATTTTCGTGACCTCACCATTAGGGGAGAGTGGCCATATTGCGCCACGTTAAGCGAAAATGGCTTCAGCTTGGAATACAAAGACAGCACAGGTTAGTTCTTTTCACATTATATTTAGAAACCTTTTTCCTACCTTTTTTGGACACTAATTTATCGCATACTTCAACTCATTAGCCAGACACGGTCTTTTTAGAAAGTGTTGCAAAGGGCGCAATTGTCGAATACCTTCGATAAATGCGCCCACACCATGGCGCAATTGAATTCAAATGCGCCCACCGCAAATACATGCATTAGCTATGGGCTGTAAAGATAAGAGTGGTAAGTAGGTAATGCGTTGTATGATGTTTCATTATTTCATTAATTTACGATATGTTTTTTAGAAATTTTATTAGAAGTGCACAGTGACCTCAAATTGCTTGTGGTTTTGTCATCTGCTAAGCCTTTCGAATATTAGCCATAATTATTAATGTTACCCATTTCATTAACATTAGCCCGGGTGTGGCGCATTTACCCCGGTCGCATTTGAAAAAACGTAGTGGTGTGACAGAACATGGCGTCCCTATTCACCGCAGCCACAATCTCTTGCTGGGAGGTGTTCAAATCATTCGAAATTAACCATCTGTCCGAAAAATTAGCAGTACATGTGTCAAAACATTCACTAAACCTTATTCTACAGCTTTGAAGAATGCTTTTTTCGCTAAGAAACCCCAACATTTAAACAAACTTAAGCTCATGCTGCCTCACCTCTGCCAAGGCTCCACCGGAAAAGGAAGTATGATCGAGGTGGGCAACTTTTGCAACCACCACTAGGTACTTATGGTGTGCCAATTTTTCTGGAGCTTGGGAGGGCGCATTTATCTCGCGGGCGCAATTAGGGTACTCTCCCCTATACACGTAAGTCAATGGGGAAAAATGAAAACTGCTATTCTGGCGCCGGGAACGATCTCCAACTATCTCAAGCACACAGAATCGTGATTTGATGCACTCCTTGCAAGGTTAGATGCGTCACTTTTGCAATGTTGACCTTCCGTGACGTCATTTATGACGTCATCAAGGTCATATTAGTTTTTCGTCAATAACTCCCGATCAAATTGAGCTAGCGAGTCGAGAAAGCCACCAATGGACTCAGGAAGACCTGCCGAATCGAATGATATGTGACATGACCTCTTTCGACCAACTTCGTGACCTGGGGGTGCTGACCTGACCTTGACCTGAGGTCAACACCCTAAGTTGACCTGACCCGAACAAAAAGTATGTCATTCGACGCGCCCGAGCGGGGCCAACACGATGCTGCCAAAATCGCGGCTCTGCGGCCGTTTTTTGCGAAGTTATTCACCAAAAACTGAACCGTACCCTGGGGCACTTGACCTGACCTCAGAGGTCACCGGTTGACCTAGGACCTTAAAATCGGATACCAATCTCTCCGTCTCGTAACGGCGCACACGCTCGTTTTTTTCCGCGACGCGCTAGCTCCACCAGGGGCGAAACGGCGAGGGGGGTCGTACCCGCCCCCCCCCCCCCTCGGCCGGCGCGTATGTAGAAAACCAATAGGTCCGGCGAGGGTTAAAGTTTGTTTTTGTTGATACGTTTAGCGGTTAGAAGATATTGCAGAAAAAAATGGGAGGGGCTCCCATTTTTAGAGCTCCCTCCCCCCCCCCCCCACACACACACACACTCCAGTCATGCGCGGGTTAACCCGCGCCCCGTTTGGCTTTTGGCGGACCCTGCCACCCCTTGTGGGCCGTTTTGGCCTCTCCCTCGGGATGTCGGGAAGTTACCGACCGATTTTCAAAATTTAGGTACACGGCATTCGATAGGCCCACAGGTGTACTACCATGTGACCCAATGTCATTGACCCAGGTGCAACGGATGACGTCACAGGTCAGGTCAAAGGTCGCATTTTCAACGTTTACAGGCCTTCTAAGGAATGCGTTATAACATTTAATAAAAGGCATATTATTGAAAATCATTGATGAAGCGTTCTTTGTCTAATACGTATGTTGCTGAATGAGGTCACTGATACCAGGTGAGATCAGAGGTCAGGTCAATCAAGGTCACAATATGAACCCAACTATATGTACTAGGGGCGTGTGATGTGGTATGTGGTATGTGGTATGGGTGACCTAAGGTCAAGTCAATTTTGTGACCTCTCTGTTATAAGTTAATGGCAGAAAATTGAAATGCTTGTCTTTTGGCCGAAAATACCCTCAAACATCGAGACACAGGTGAACATGACACACTGAACCGGAAAATTTCACCTGTGTTTTGATGCCCCTGAGGTCATATCAGGTGAAACGTCTCAAACAGTTTTTGACTATAAATTTAGCTAGGAACATGCTAGAGCGCTAAAACACCATGAATGTGTTCAGCTCGACAATACGAATCGAATGACATGCAACATGACCTTTTCTGTGACCTTGATCGAACGTCAAATTTTTTAAGCTTTTCCAGGTCTACCTATAGTTCATTTGATGCATCTCTACGAGACAAACGCGATGCCGGTGAAATCAGCGTAATACAAGCTCGGAGTCAAAAGTTATTACAGAAAAAATATTTTCCGCAAAACGTCCAATTTTGAGAGTAGCTGCCCTCTGCAGGCTAAACCGTTGGCCTTAAATCAAATCTGAGAACAATACTTAGAAAGGCCTTTAAAAGAGCTATCGAATGCGCTCTTCCGCGGCGCTGTAGCTCTATTGGTTCCCGACTTATGCGCCGTTTTGTGAATAGCTGTCAAAATCGGGAACAAAACGCCAAGATAATTTTACCTCTGGTAGCCTCCAGTGACCTCAGCGAATAGGTACCTGATCGATAAAAATGACCTCTATAATTCTGAAAGACGAGCTATCTATTGCTTTTCACCGCGTCTTTCTAGCTTGCTTCATTTCCAATAGCGTGGTTCGGCCCCTCAGCGGGGCGTGGTTTAACTACTGTTTGTATGGCATTGACCATGTGCTTTGGCGGTTTTATGGCATTGTTTTGTGTATTTATTGACTGCAGAATGCATTGCATATGAAATACTTATATGAAAAGAACTTGTTGAAAATTGTTAGTAATCGTGAAAGCTTATTTTCAATTTTATTTTAGTTATCCAAGTAGATCGCCAACAGGCTGCACGGCCCATACAGACGAGTTTTTTTCAAACCGGACATACACAATACACACACACACACACAAGAAAGACACGCACCCGAATGCACGCAAGCCCTCTTCACATGATAATAAAATAATATTGAGACATTAAAAACTCAATGAAAAACTCAATATAAAAATGATAATAAATAATGACACGGATCTAAAAAGCGCTAAAAGTATCTTAAGGGAAATCCATCTCGGGACATCTGGCGAGAAAATCTTTTGCTTGGGCCTCTATTCTATTGAAAGTACCCTTCCTTACCGTCGAGACACGGGTAAAGGGCACGTGAAATAACTGGACGTTCCATGTCTGACGACGTGGTATACCGGGTGGCCCAGAAAAAACGTTCCGAACTTTGGAGGCCTATATATCAAATTCGAGTACAAATAACGAGCCAAAATTTTCATCAAGTTTGCTTCATTTCTTTGCGCATTGGTATGCCAAATTATAACACTATACCATCATTTTTAAGCTGGGAATCTTGAGTTGAGTTAACCCGCGCCCCGTAGGGCTACCGGCGGACCCTACCACCCGTAGGGGGGGGCCGTTTCGGCCCCCCCCCCTAAGATCTCGGAAAGTTACCGGCCGATTTTCAAAATTCAAACGGCGTTCGATAGCCCCACCCGGGAACTACCTTGTGACCAAATTTCATTGACCTAGGTCAAACCGATGACGTCACAGGTCAGGTCAAAGGTCAGATTTTCACCGTTCACAGGCAATTCAAGAAATGTGCTGTGAAAGCGAGTAAATTGGTAATTTATTGAAAACCATCGATGGTACATTGTTCGTCAAACACATACTTTGCTATCTGAGATCACTGATACCAGGTCAGGTCACAGCGAGGTCAGGTCACCGGGGGTCACAATATGAATGTGTCAAGTGATACATGTTTTATGGTCCATTTTACATGACAAATGCGATTATGTGGGTTAGGCAGCCTTTGGGGCCAGCCTAGGTCACGTTTTTGTGAAGGTCAGGTCAAGGTCAGGTCAAATTAGGTCAAATTTCAAAGTTGATATTTTTGCATAAAATGGGTATCGATTCGATGCAGCTCGTCACGGGGAGTCTAATGGTGGTCTTCGTTTTGCTCTACGAGTTCTAGAATTGCCAAAAATTGAGTTTGAAAATTTGACGTCATCATTTTTGAACAGTTTTTTCGCTATAACTTGGCCAAAAAACGAGGTATCGATCTGAAATTTGGTATGTAGATAGAAGACGGTAGGCACTATCACATATATTCCGGTTTTTTTCGAAACTCAAAAAACTTTTTGGATTTTTTTGCGAATATATCCAAAAAAATGCTTTTTTGATTTTTGGGGGACAAAACTCAAAAATTTCAAAAATTCGAGATAGCAGTTTTGTAGCCCTGTCAATTCTACACCTTTTACGTCTTGATCATTTTTCTTTATCTTCAAAGCTGTAGTCCTGACAGGTCTTCTCGCGAAGGTCTTTTTTCGGTCGAAAATGACAGAACATGACGTCACTCTGACGTCATTTGTGGCCAACTTATCATAGCCTCTGGAAAAATTTTTGGTCACAATGTGTAAAATTGATGCCCAGAGGGGTCCTGAAAGTTTGGTGGCGATATCTCCAGCCGTTTAGGAGATATCGACCGAAAAGGACAGGGGGGGGCCGTTTCGGCCCCCCCCCCCCCTACGGGGCGCGGGTTAAGCAAGACGTTTTTGCTTTTTTTTGCCGACGTCAAACGATAGTGATGATAGGGTTAGACGTCCCATGTTATAAAAAAGAATAAAAAATAGAGCACGTGAATGAAACCAACACGTATGTTCTTATTTTAAATATTTTTGTCTCACTTATGTGCCAAATATTCAAATACTGAGCCAAAATGGTGCTCATGGATGCCATTCGTTTCAACACCAAATCATGTTTCGAGCAGGAGTGGCACGGTGCATGGATTACTGCTGATTACCCTCCTTTCAGTAGATCAAACAGTAAATCGACCGGATAAGGAAAACAAACAAAATCAGACTGGTTCCTGTGCCAGAAGGCCACAGAATAGCTTATGAAAAACAACATTGCCAGCAGATGACAAAAAAAACTGGTTGAAAAGCTACCTTTTCCCAGGAATGTCAGCCAGGAAAGCATTTGAGCCACAAGATGGTTAGAAAACTGGGAACTTCTTCCGATGCCTCTGGCACAGAGTCATCGTTGTTGCCTGAGGGAATGTCATCCTGAGACCCGAACCATCAATGAGACTAGCTGCCAGTAGAAGTCATGGCTCTAGGCCGCGGTGCCGCGGGGTGAAAGTGACCCGTTCACTCACATTTTTTAGTAAGCATCGGAGCAAAAAAGTAATTTTTACATGGCATGCTTGAAACACGAACCGTTTAAAAAGTAATTTACCGAACACCATGAAAATCGCACCATTTACTGAAAATGTGTGCCGCATTGACTATTCGAAGTTTCAATGTTGTGTCTTTATCACTTTCTGAGAAATATTGATTTAAAGTTGGGAACATTTTTTCTGGGCCACCCGGTATGTTGTAGTAGACAGTAGTATAAAGTTGATTCCTCAGTTATATTTATGTATTAACAGACCAAAACACGTTTGTAGCGCGAACGAGGCTTGTGAAAAGGACGAGTCGATCCGCCCAGGCCAGAGCAGATGTTTTTTTCAGAACTTTAAGTGTAAACTACTCGTGACTGAGACCGAACTTCGCGAAAAGGCTATTCCTGAAAGGGGATAGGAGAATCTATCACAAATCACAGTTTGCATTTTATGGGATTGTTTCGAGAACATGCTTTACCAGCTGTTTTTCTGTTTTAGTAATTAAATGTATATCTAGGGTTGCAAGTACCTATATACATTTGTACAATGAGATCACGTAGTCTTGGGCTGGAAGTTATGTACAGGTGTCCGTAGAAGTAGTCGTAGAAGTCGGTAGTCTTTAGCCGTGCATGTGGAAGTACGGGATTAACGCTTCATATTTTGGAATTAATTCCGAAGGGCTATGTGTGCCATAAGAATGCAAATTACTACTTGCGCAATTATTTATATTGTTGAAGTCTGTTTCTTAGCAATGTTTTTTATATAAGAAGAAACTAATCTTAGTGGATTCCAGGCGATTTCGAGGACCTGGTGGGGTCACGAATACCATTTCAAGAGCATGGGTATCCGAGTTTGGATCTGTTTCTTCGCGCCATTCCGGACACTGTTCGGGTAAGAGAATCGATGCGATTTTATCGCTGAGACTACGCTGCTTCTCTGTTCTGCTTTACTTTACAACTAACAGCTCGCCATCGTATGTCCTTCGGTTATCTATTCGCAACTGGTGTAGGGGTTTTCTCAACGGGACATGCTTATTTATGGCACGGTGACTATAGATAATTTATGGTACATGGGCATAACATAACCTTGGATATAACTACCTGCCGGGACTCGGGTTTCAGCCAATTTTGTCATCGTGGTGAGCATTTTGTGAACACCCAATGATTTGACAGCTACCGAAAATGAAAAAAGGTAAGAAAATAGCTCTCAACAAACTCTTTCAAAAGAAGTTTGTCCATTTTTTCATGTAGATCAGGAACAGGTAGATAATTATTATTTAGGTCAGCGAAGGTCATCGAATCACAGTTTGTCATTTCCCA
Organism: Amphibalanus amphitrite; assembly: GCF_019059575.1. Taxonomy (NCBI): domain Eukaryota; kingdom Metazoa; phylum Arthropoda; class Thecostraca; order Balanomorpha; family Balanidae; genus Amphibalanus; species Amphibalanus amphitrite. The sequence continues at coordinate 299,951 of NW_024881734.1, read as the reverse complement.
ACTGACGCCCACATCCGACACCGTAACTTAGAAAGCTGAGGGTGCAGAAACATCGATTCTCATCAAACGACCTATCTGCACTCTGTCAATTGAATTGACGTCGGATCCACCGTTCGGCCTAAAGAGATCAAGGAATGTAACAAATGTTCCTTTTTTTCTTGGAGAAATGACATGATTTTTAGATAATGTCCTTTTTGCGATAGCTGTTTATGTGGTTGCTTTCGTGAAAAATTGTGACCATTGCATTCCTCTCAATGAATCAAGTGGAACTGTATGGGCATAATATGACCTGATTGGTCAACTTAAATGATGAATCTCTGGTCAAGGTCGTGACCTGGCCCAAATGGCTCATTTGCATGAAGTTAAGTGAATGTATTTTTAACCGCAAGTTAGTAGAGAGAAATATCAGGCCCGTTTAAACGCTTTTAACCCTCGCCCGTACATGCCATTTTCCCATCCTAGAACGCACATGGGGGGGGGGTTGCCACCCCACCCCCCGCGCCATTCCGTTCCTGTTGGAGATAAGAGCTTTGCGGTAAAGACCAAGAAGATTCTTTGGGAAGAGACGAATCCAATGATACCCAGTTTTACCTTCTCAGGTCAGCCATTGACCTTCCAGGTCAGGTCAAACTAAAACATGTTGCTGTTTTGGGTCACCGTTGGATATCAAGTGCGCTGCTTATCATATACCGATGACGATGCCGTTTTATGGTGCCAGGCCAGCTAGAACCTCTTTGTCACACTACCCGACCAGGTTTTCGCTGCTGAGCTCATTTCAGGTCAAGTTAGGTCAAGGTCAATGATATGTGTTTGTATGTCTGTGTGTGTCTGTGTGTATACTGATGTGTGCACCGATTGTTTATGTGTCCACATTACATGAAATCATGATCTGAGAAGCTTTTACCAAAAATGCAGTCAGAAAACTTCACGAAAAGTAAATTCAGTTTGCATAAAGCGCAATTATTTTAGATGACCTAGGTTGACCTTGACCCTGACCTTGACATCTATACATCGTCGAACAACATGTTCCATGATAGGTGGGAGGTAAGACTGGCAAAAAAGGCCGAAATCAAGGTGTCAAAAGCTCACAAGGCCCATAGCCAACGCAAGGTGTTGAGCAAAAAAACAAGGTCATATCTCCGAAGCCAAATACCTTAGAAACTTGACATTTTCAGTGGACATCAAGAAAGGATAGAGGAGCAGCTATACGAAAAATCAAGCCTCTGGCTCTAAAAATGTTGAGTGCAGAGCAGAAAGACTACCTGGGGGGGGGGGGGGGTGGCAACCTCCCTCCCATGTGCGGGCGAGGGTTAAGAAACATAGGTATATTTTCACAACCGAACATTTGCTAGCTAGCCGGTTCTACCTGGGCATTGATTACTTGAGATGTATGCGGGTGACTGTCACGGCACGTGTCACACCTCTAATCAGGAACGTCGATTTTGTTCTTGTAAAAACTTCATGAGGACTGCGCCGATAGCGCTGACTCTTAGCTTACCGGTGAGCGGCCAACGGGTAGTGAGTTTTTGCGTGCCTCGGTTTGGGTGCTAACTATTCATTGGATAATGGCTCGAGGGATGGCTCGCACAAGTCGATGGGAGTCTCATTTTGCACGGGTGTATGTGCAGAAGCGGCCTCTAAATCTTGAGCATTGCTGGACTGATTGCAGTTGTACACCGTTGGGTGGTTTGACAAGCTAGGTGATCTTTGTGCTTGCTAGCTCGTCGTCCAAAAATGTGTTTCCCAAATATTTTTTTTTTTTTTAATCAAAGAAAATTGATAATACCTTCGGTTGTAGATATACCTGCAATCTGCATGTTAATTGTTATGGAACATACCCAAACATTTGCTCTTCAGTTCACCGTTTTGAATTATGAATGATTCATTTCAAACGCATTGTGTCATTTTACGAAAATACTTCCTTGTCTTTGCTTTTTAGCTTCTGGCAACTTAACTGCTTTAGTTCGCATCAGATGCGCTTTGGCTCCTGGGCTGCAGGTAAACTAACAGTTCGCTTACCTGTATCTCTGAGAGAAAGGAGGCTTTGCGTATTTCCATCGACGGGAAACTCAAGTGCGTTCCTTATGAGCGGTAGCCTTATCGATTGTCTGTTGCAGCTCTTTGTCGTTTGCCGTTCTATACACCGTGCTGACTATTGCTGTTCTCGGCCGACTCATCCTGTGCCCGTTTCTTGGCTATCGCTTCGCTGTCATTCGAGTGGATCTCCTTGCCGCCGTAGAGACCCGGGTCTCCAGTTAATTTCTGCTGCTGCGACTGTCCCGACTGGGGATGTTAGTCGTCTATCTGTGCTGCATTGGTGATTTATTTGCGACCATTGGCTGGTGGACAGACATTAGATGAGTTGCACTGAGTTGCTGCCTCTGTTTGCGCGGAACCGTTCGCCGTCTTACCCCTGCCTTTCCGCGCAGCTGACGGAGCTCGGTAGGGAGACTCTGGTGGAGCACGTTCATGACGCCAGCGTGGCCCGGATCGCCTCTCTGGTCAGCAGACAGAAGGGGACGCCCAAGAAAGGCACGGCGGCCAAACTCGGCAAGATACCGAGAATCAACCCTCGACCAGAACCAGGTTGGATGGTGCACTCAGGCCGAGACTTCGTAACGAGCTTATGCATTGAGACGAGGCTTAAGTTCTGTCACCTATGTGCATCACTGTGTCTCAGCATGTAACTAAGCAGCAACACATATACCTAAATGAAATACATATCCAGCGATTCAGGCAGAAAACAATCTTCAGGCTTGCAGCTTTTGTTCTTCTTAAGGTCACGTAGCACTTTGCAAAACGGGCTACCTACATATATGCATTTTATTGTACCTTCCTACTGTGTTTTATCGTAACCCTTTTGTATGTCTCAGCAATTTTTTTTCTGTCAATGACTAATGAGACAGCAGCGCTAACCGTTTGTGTTCCCAGCGCCGCGGACGCACAATCTCCAGTCAGGAGGGGCTCCGTCCAAGACCATTCCTGCAACTACCCACTACAGTCAAAGGTGCGACGCGCGTGAGGCTTGGTGACTGATGAAAACCATGCTTGGCTATCGACGAGTTCAGGTTTCTATGCGCTTTTATCTACTAAAAATGTGTGTCCACTTGCTACTTGATATTTGTTGGACCTCAAGTGTACCTACTTAAATGCTTTCACTGTATTTACCTGATTCATGTACCCGGTAACTTCTCCCATTTTAAACGTTTTGCGATCAGCGATAATTGGTAAGTTTATGTTATACAAAAAAGATTATTTTGAATATCATAGTAACGTGAAGGATGACTGGTTCTATAAAATTCTCCATTTAGGCATATTTTATTTTATTTTATTTTTATTTTTCGACTAGAGGTACAGGTTTATGCAATAACTGTATGTTTTGATATGTATGATTAACGGATGCATTAGTTTGGGTGTAGAAACTTGCATTTTTATTGGTATTATTTGTGTAGAACTGGGTAACTGCTTTTAATTGAACTGTAAAGTATGATGGTGATGCATGCGAGTTGTTCGAGCCCTTTGTAAGTTAGGATGTTACTCAATGCAGCCCTACCCTACCCTACCCTACCCTACCCCTACCCCTACCCCGACACTACCCTAACCTACCCTACCCTACCCTAACCTACCCTACCCTACACTACCCTACCCTACCCATCCCTACCCCTACCCTAACCTACCCTACCCTACACTACCCTACCCTACCCTACCCCAACCCTACCATACAACACTACCCTAACCTACCCTACCCTACCATACACTACCCTACCCTACCCATACCCTACCTTAACCTACCCTACCCTACCCTACCCTACCCTACCCCTACACTACCCTACCCTACTCTACCCTATCCTACTATACCCTACCCTACCTTACCCTACCCTACCCCTACACTACCCTAACCTACCCTACTTTACCCTACCCTACCCCAACCCTACCCTACAACACTACCCTAACCTACCCTACCTTACCATACACTACCCTACCCTACCCATCCCTACCCCTACCCTACCCTACCCTACCCTACCCTACCCTACACTACCACCGACAGTCCAAGTTTCAGCTAAATCGGCTCAGAAACGGCTGAGATATTGCAAAAACAAATTTATCGTATTTACTGGCGAATCCCCTTGGCGAGGGTGCCCGGCGCCGGTATTCGTTGTCAAAGGTCAAATACCTTCCGGCTCTGATTATTTCCAGTCAGAACAACTGAGCCTAAAGCACGTGCCCTCTGCTCGGCGCCGGTCGCGGCCCCATCACGTGCACACCGCTGAACCCACCCCCTCAAGAATTTGATACGACAAATGAGTGCACGCGCTCGACTTGGCGTGAAAATTTCACCTCCGTAGCCCTCACCGTTCCCGAGCAATAGCCTGTTTTTGCCGATTCTAATGCTAACCCTATGGCGCACATGAGCACGCGCCACGGGCGCACCCCCGGCCGCATCGTGCCCAAAATTTAATACGACCTGTTCATTTACGTGACCCACGAGTGGTAAAATTTTCACCATCCTGCGTCAATCGACGGCGCCGCAATAAGCCTTTTTGGGAGTAACCCCGACGGCGGCGTGGGCGGCGTGGGCGGCGGACTTTTTAAGATTTATAATAGTAGATATAATAGTAGATTGAGTGTGTAATCCAGCACATCCTATCGATTATGCAGATGGTGTGTGCGCTCATATACTCTCCTCCATGCACTCATACTGACATTACCGTCAACATGTCCGTTAACCACAACAGACACATGTCCGCCCCCCGTTTGGGGAGTGACGGGCCACAGCGTCTGAGCGCTGGTCTGCTGTCCGCAGCTCGTCTCAGCCGGGTCAGAGCGGCGGTGGAATCAGCGGCGGTGTGCCGCAGTCGGGAGGGACGCCGGCCGACCCCCGCAGCACCGGGGTCACTATGGAGGTGAGGTGGACGGGCGGATCAACCCCCCCCCCCCCGTGCCGCACATATGTTAGTCGGGTGCTGCACGGGTAGGCAAATCGCTCTGATATCGTACCTAGAGGTCACTGATACCGTTAGGGGGGGGGGGGGATATCAGTGGCCTCGTCCCGATATCATGCAAGAATGATGCACGGCTGTGGTATCGTTCAGGGCAGGTAAACTGCTTCGATAACGTGCCAGGTACTCATCCGGCCTCTAAAATGCTTGAGCTACAAGGTGATGTTGCCGTTGTTGGCGATGCTGCTTGTTGCACACAGCACATGAAGAATATGGGGAATGCTTTTCTGCCATGGCTGGAGCTAATGGCGCTGGTTGTCGTCCCATAACAATTGCAGTTGCTATAGATTTGGTGTTGGCGAGACGCGGAACTCATGGACCCTGGTACCATTATGTCGGCTGAGCTAGACACAGTAACGTAACAGTCACAGTACCTACCAGAATATGAGTGCATGGGGGCTTTGGTGTATTTGATGTAGAAAGACTTGTGTGGAAGCTGGAACGCATGTGTGTATAGCGATTAACGACACGTAACTACATCATGCATTTAGCAATACCATCCCCACTCAGTGCATGCTGGATATGTTCCGTTTAATAAAACTTTCGAGCATATTTTGCATGAGTTGTGTCTGTACACATCGCGCTTTGTTCATGTCTGCCCGTAATTTGTCCCAGCCACTGGCCCACCCACCACCTCCGAACGTTAACAGGGGCAGAGAGCTTTCAGGCAGTGCGATATGTGTGACTTATCGTCAGATATCTCGAGGTGATTCGTCAACACTCGGGCTGATGCATGCTCTGAGTTGCCTGTCTCACATACATCAGTTTGATGATCGGTTCAAGGATGCCGCAATGCGTCATGATGCCGAGCACAAATCATTCTTTGTTCTTTTGTAACAGGAACAAATTGTTCGCAGTTCCCAGTTGACGTCTAGTTTTAGCGTGCTACTCACTAGTGCGTGTATTTTACATGGAGCTTTACATGCAATGTATCACATAATGATATCGAAAAATTTTAATTGCAATTTTGTATAGCACGTACAGCAGGTTCATCGAGCTCATGGAGGCTTAGATTAGATAACATACATAAAGATTGGTATCATCGAGATTCGAGGATGGCTGTGATATGAACTTCGTTGGTATTTGCTTTGTTCGCTCGTCCAATCTCTCATATAAGCGCTAAGGCAAGCGTGACTTCTACGACGTTCTCAATCTTAAATGAGTCAGGAAATTTTGTCGAACTTAACTCGAAATATAATAGGTTAATAATTCTTGGGGTGACAGATGTTTGTCATTGGCCACTTTGCAGAAGTCTCCGCGAACGGCAGGTAGCAGCGCCGAATCCGAGGGCAGCCGTTCTCTATCGACAGCCGCCCCCTCGATGAGGCAGGCGCCCGCGCTCTGCACGCGGCACCGGCCGCCGGACGTGTGCCGCCGCCCCTCCTGTGACGCCCTCCACATCTGCCGGCTGTACGTGGACGGGTTCTGCCCGCATGGTGACGCCGCCTGCCGCTGGGGTCACAAGGTGCTCTCAGCTGGCAACGAGGCGGCGCTGGCAGCTCACCAGCTGCAGGCGCTGCCCGAGCGCGAGCTGCTCTGGCTGGTGCGCGCCCTGATGCGCCAGACAGCTCCAGTCCCCGCCGAGGAGTACCGTAGCCAGCTGGCCATCTGCCCAGAGTACGCGGTCGACGCGCGCTGTCGGCGATCCGACTGTTTCCAGCTGCACCTGTGTCCGCGGCTGGCGGCCGGCGAGTGCGGCGCCGGCGACTCCTGCCGCTGGAGCCACCGGCTCACCGACCCGGACAACGTCATGGTGCTGCTGCGGCTGCGCTGCTCCGAGCTCAGCGAGGCGGAGGTACTCGCCCGGCTGGCGCCACCAGCGAGCGTGCCAGACGGCGGCGTGCCTGAAACGAACGGCGTGGGAATGAGTGATTGTCTCAATGGGCAAAAATCGACCGAAAGCACTGGAAGCAGCGACATGATATCAACAGTAAGCAGCCGTAGCAGCGCAAAACGAGTCGTTGCGAGCGTACCCAACACATGCCAGGAGCGACCACAAGAGGACAAGGGGTCTGGGGACCTAAAGGAGCTGGCGCAGAGACTCGACTTGTGTGCACTCAACATCTTTCCATCTTTCTGTCCAGGAAACTGCGACAAGGTGCATCTCTGTCGATTTTTCTTGGCGGAGATGTGTCCTTTCGGTGTTGACTGTAAAAGTCCTCACAAGCTGCGTAGCTCTCCTCACAACTCTGAACTTCTCAGAAGGAGCGGGCTGCAAGGTTTGACGGAGGAGGAACTGCTCGACGCCATCAGGGCGGGCTATCTCGCCCAAAATCCGATCACCGACCTGGAGCGTCGCTTTGCTCTTCAAGTGTGCTTTCCGTACCAGGACAAGAAATGTGAGGAAGGCTGTCCTCGTCTTCACGTTTGCAGTCAATATGTGAGTGGAACCTGCACAAACGGGAGTAAATGTGGGCTATCTCACAATCTTGTGACGGCTTCTAACGCGGCTATCATACGGCGCGTGGGACTAAGCTCCGCATCCCACCCAGACTTGCTTGATTTTCTGGCAAACAGACCAACCATCAAAGATGTGTGGCGGAGTTTTGCTCTGTTGAGTCCTCCCATCGCTCCGTCAGACACCAAAAACGACTCATCAGGGGCCACGCTGCCTGGAGACTTAAACTTGTGTCATTACAATATCAATCCTTCTCGCTGCATGACCAACTGCGGTCAGCTGCATCTGTGTCGCTTGTTTGTCGCGGGAGTATGTCCATTTGGAAAGGCATGCAGAAGTGGGCATGCACTGTTAGGTTCTCCGCACAATGCTTCCGTGCTTAAAGGACGAGGACTGGAAGAGCTGTCCGAGGAAGAGGTGTATGATGCCATTAAGTCGGGATATCTCTCTCGAAACCCAATCACGGATCTAGAGCACAGTTTCGCACTGCAGATATGTCGTGCATACGCAGGTGACGATAGTGAATGTGCGGACACAAGCTGCTTGCGCTTGCACATTTGTGCTGGGTATGTGGCCGGAACTTGCGCGAACGGTAGTGGGTGTGGGATGTCCCATCAGCTCAGGTCTGGCAACAATCTCGTTATCCTCAAACGAGTGGGGCTAAATCTAATACCTCACAAGGAGCTCCTGGAGCTGTTGCAGAACCCGCCTGTGGCCAAAGATGTTTGGCAGAGCCTTTTCTGTAGTGGCACATTGACGACCGACTCCAACGAAACTGCCTCCGCACTGGAGCCGAACAAGCCTGTCCCGACAACGACGACGACGACGACCAGTCCCGCTCTCAGTGTCGCTGATGACGCTCCGACGTTGTGCGCGGTGCACTCCTCCGGGGGTCGCTGCCAGCGCGACGACTGTGACGAGTTCCACGTCTGCGGCTTCTACCTGGCCGACCTGTGTCGCCGGCCGGACAGCACCTGTCCACTGGGGCACAGTTTCGACACGGCACGCAACCGACGCGTGCTGGAGCGCTGGGCACTGGAGGGCGAGTCTCCAGAGCGCTGTCTGGAGATGATCAACAAGATGTCGCAGCGAGCGCACATCACGTTCCCAAACGGCGCTGAGAAGAGCGTGCGCATGTGCATCCCGTACAACTCAAGAACTGGTTGCAGCACCGATTGTGGCCAGTTCCACGTGTGTCACCGCTTCCTGGCGGGCACTTGCAAGGGATCGAGCGTGTGTCCTCTGCGGCACGCGTTCGATGGGCGACACAATCAGAACTTGCGAGACTCTCTTGGTCTGGTGGCGACCGTGGGGCTGGATGGCTCCTTGTCTCCGGTGACCGACCGGGAGCTGACCGAGTTGCTGCGGGCTCGACTCGGTGTCGCCCCCGGGTTGTACTCAAATCTCACTGAGAACACACCTGCGCGCGGCGGCTCTGAGCCCCCCGTGTCGCCGCCGGCCGTGTGCCGCAGTCTGGGCGCCGGCCGGCGCTGTACGGACGCCGCCTGCCCCGCCGTCCACGTGTGCCCGCACTTCCTGGCGGGCGCGTGCCGCCGGCAGCGCTGCCCGCTCGGCCACGGGCTGGACACCGAGCCGAACCGGCGCGCACTGCGGCTGACCGGCCGTGAGGTGACCGAGCACAACCATGACGCGCTGGTCAAGGAGCTGTACAAGGCAGCTAGAAACGTCAGGAGGTCCGAGGTCTATGGCAAATTGCGGATCTGCATCTCCCATAACCGTGAAACAGGATGTAGTGGTCAAGACTGTGCAAAGGTACACATCTGCCAAAAGTTCGTGGCTGGATCATGCGAAGAAGCTTCTTGCGACTTGGGCCACGTGGTGGGCACACCAGCCAATAGGAAAAGGCTCTGTGCTCTGGGCCTGCAAGACGCTGAGGTGGAAGATGTTCTGGAGATGCTGCGCGCAGTTCATGGTGTGCGCTCAGCCTACACGGTGTAACAGGTGCCGTCTCCCGATAGATCATCAAGAACAGCTCTTAAGGTCGACCAATTCTCATTCAATCAATCTAGTTAACTGAAATTTTGGTGATATCTGTAGCCGTTTACAATTACAATGTCTGCTGGTGATCATAACATTTGTCAATGCCGGTCGACAACAAATTTTGTGGCAGAACCGAGAACGTTCGGATATTGCATTGAGCATGCAAAATGTATGTTATTTCACCGAAGACTGAGGAACCACTACAATTTGGAATAGTACTATATACCCAGTGGGCGTTTACATTTATTCGAGATGAAAAGTTCCAGCGAGGCTGCTTAAAATTATCTTGAAAATCGTGAGCATCGCTGTTTATCCTTGTTTCTTGTCTTTACGGTTGTCTTGCCATGAGATGGAGTGACTTCGCTCGGCTGTAGTGTACGAGGTGTGACCAAAAAGAAACGAGACTGTGTCCGCTGGGGACACGGTTCAGCATCTAAACACCGATTACATATGCCATAGTGATGCGGAGCATTTCAGCACCATATGAGCGAAGTTTTGATTTTTCTGGCCCAATGTCCTTCTTTACAGAGGTGTGTCTCCAACCCCCCTGCAGTGCCCCGTGTCATGTGCTCTTGCATGTCCTCAATCTCTTCAAAAAGTGATCCCTTGAGGACACCCTTGGTGTTCAGGAACAGCCAGAAGTCACATAGTGTTAGATCTGGCGAGTACGGGTGATGTTTCACTCTGGGTTCCATTGTGGGCTGCCCTCCGGCTGCTCCAAGACTTCGGTGTTACGTCCACACAGCGAGCCTTTTGATCATGGGAGAAAACTTTGGGCACCCTCTTCACGCAAATCTTCGTGCCCAAATCCACCGTCAGGATGGTACTCACCGACTCTGTTCCCATTCATAGCCCCTCATCCAGCATGCTTACTGTCCGTCTGCGATCGTTGTGCATCAGGGTCGTGGATGTTTTCTTCATTTCTGGATGTTGTGGGACGTCATGGCTTCGGGTCATCCTCCACATCATCTCGTTCACTCGCAAACCTTTTGTGTCACTCGAACACTCGTGCAGGAGACAGTGTCTCGTCTCCATACACATAATTTGACATTGGAAGTGTTTCTGTAGCAATTTTCCCCAGTTTCACTGAAAACTTGATGATTGTCCCGTCTGTGCAGAACCCATATTGTGACACGGGGCACTGCACGGGTTTAGAGAAACGACCGTGGAATGAAAGACAATGGGTCAGAAAAATCGAAACTTCGTTCATATGGTGCTGAAATGCTCCGCATCACTATGGTATAGGTAATCGGTGTGTAGATGCTGAACCGTGTCCCCAGCGGACACAGTCTCGTTTCTTTTTGGTCACACCTCGTATGATCTCTTTTGAAAGCATCGCTACTCGAAAGTATCCCTCTCGCTCCCTGGTTTGAGGGCGCCTAGCTTCTTAGGGCTGGCCGCTTGGCCGGCCCGTGAAACCGTGAAAACGATACGGGCCGGCCAAGTGGCCTACCCTCAAAAGCCAGGGGCTCTCAAACTAGCGAGCGATAGCGGTACTTTCGAGCAGCAATATTTTTTAAGAGAGACTATGCATGTGGTGTGTAGACAGCTTTCTCTCCTTATCTTTTCCCTGATTTCGCTTAGATATGCGAAGAGAGGATGCGTGAGCTCACGCTCAGTTATGTGGATATTGTTTACTCGAAGCTTTCTGCGGTTCGCGGTAATGTTATGTTCTCGCGCTGTGGTGGATGATTTGAACAATCATTGCAGATTCGCGCTTTATCTGTGATCAAGGCTGTTTTTAAAAGCTGATTTTGATGTGATGTTGACCGTGATCTCTTAAGTCAGGAATTTGCGTTGAGAGGAATCGGTCTTCAAAACATCGGTGAGGTATCTTGATCACTCATCGCCAGATCAAGCCTCAGGTAGTAGATAGATCGGGGGCACTTCGATAGTGCAGCTCGGGTGGCTATCTCCTTGTGTTTGGTATCACTCACGTGTCCATGTGTCGTGGAGTTTGTGCCAGTTTGCTCGGAAATAGTCCTGCTCGTCTGGATGTGGATCGGCTGTGGTTGATGGGAAAATTATGAAAACCTAGTGTTATCCATTGTCAAAGTTGTGATAAAAGATCGTCTGTGATTCGATGAGGCTGCCTTTTGATCCATGCGGATCCGTGGAATGGTGTTCGATGATGGCCGTGTGGATTGGTTACATGGAGCGTGGTACCAATACAGACTTCCATAGTACTTAGCAGCCATGTGTTTGTGCCAGGTGTGTTTCATCTCGTAGTGTCACTCCAGGGAATAAGCGAGCACCCCTTTTGCTCTGTTCACATCGGCCTGTATCATTTCGTTTTCTTGAGATACACCGTCACCAAGCAAGATTCCTTTGTCACAAAATTTAGAAAGTTTAACTTACACCACTCTCGGGCGTTATGCCTTTTTCACATAGGTACCTCAAGCCATACCTTCCAACCGTCCCTTTACCAGTTATCAAAAACAAACGGCCGATAGAGGGCACCTCCTTCAACATCAACATGAGATCGTGCTTCGTAGGCTAGCGTCACCTAGAGCTGACAGCTTAGGAAGACGTAGGGAATAGGGAAAGCGGGGGAACACCGCTCCCCCCCCCCTCCCCTAAGCTTTTCGCCTAAGTGAGAGAATACTTGTGAAGTATCTTGGTAGTTATTGTCTTGGTCACAATACTTATGCATTTTCTCACGTGTTAACCCTATTCCGGGCGGGGGGGGGGGGCCTTTAAGGCCCCCTTCAGGTTTTTCTTGTGCCATTGCCAAACGCCGCAAGACTGAAAGCTCATACTCGGTGACTTTTTCTAAACATTCATTGCGCACATTTTGACAAAAAAAAAGTTGCCGGGTCAGGTCAGGTCAGGTCACCAGAGGCGGTTTAGTGACACCACCTCAGACAAGTTTGCAATCACGCCAGAGCTAGAGTTTTTGACGGATCAATTTTTTCTCTTCGGGTTTTAGTAAGGGTACCAGCATGTGCAATTTGTATGTCTCAGAATTTTTATATCTGTGACCTGAGGTCAGGCCAGACTCGTGACCTTTACATTGCAAGCCTATGGGAAAATATTGAAACGCCTCCTGCTTCGTGTAAACGAGTCAAAACCACCCAATTCTTTCAGTATTATGGAAGATTATCTCATCGGTGATGATCCTGGTGCCGCTAATTGACAGGGGCACCGGGAAAGGTCATTTAAGGTCATGTGACGTCATAAATCGTTTTTCTGATAATAAATCACGACATGATGGTGCTAAAGACTTGTAAGTGGTACCAAACTGCTCCCCTGGTCAAGGCGCGTCGTTTGGTATGCAGCATGACCATAACCCACAACCTCATTGATAAAGGACCTGACCTTGACCTCGGGTCAAATTTCAAATTGACCTGTGAAGGTCATCGCATACTTACGTAGGGTGAATGAAAAGTTTTGAGCCTAACATAGTTACAGGTGACGCAGATTAATGAAACTTTGGTCACATATTTTGCCACTATTGATATGGGTGGACACCAAATTGTGAAGTCCTAGCACTTTTTTCCTCACCTTTTTAGCGCCTTGAATCATGCTATTTTGGGTAAGTGCTCGCGGTGTCAATGACGTCATTATTTTTTGTGAAGCGTCATCTAGTCAGTTTTTTCTCTAGGTTTAGAAAGAAATAGACACCCTAAGGATACCAATGCTGGTTAAAAGATTAAATTTGTTATTTGGGATACATTGGAAGACTCAGTAATTGATTGTTTACATTGCAACCAGTGAAAAATACCCTGATTTATTGTCCTGGTGAAACACGACCAATTTTGTCAGCATTGCCCTTCTGATCTTCCTGATTTTCTAACAAAGGTGTATCAGTGGTTCATCCTAGTAATGCCCAATTACAGTAAGACCCTTTGAAAAGAAGTGCACTTGCAAGACATCTCATTTATTTTCCCAATTACGGAACGCTTTCCTCCTTGTTGTGACTCTGACATTTAATTTTTCAGATTAGAGTAGAATCGTTCTTTTACTGACTCCACTGTTCTTCCCATGCTGGATTGAAGTGAAACACCCACAGTTTATCATCGGTAGCGAAAAGTGACTTTGAATTCTCAGAATCTGCTTCAACTAGCGCAAAATGTCATTACACATCTCTCGTCGTGCTCTGCAGCAAAAAGCCGAGAGGCCCAATGAGCAGAGACCTTTCTCATGCCATGCCCATTGGTAAGAATGTCGCCAGATTGCTCCTGGGAGATGTCCATTCTTACCGCTATTCTGATGAGCTCACAGTCTTGGATCCAGCATCCGCACCCCTAGAGCAGGGTCAATGTTTTCGGATTTTGTCACATTCTACGGCGTTTTTGATATTTGTTCATTTTGGACGCTGTTCCTGTCCTGCTTGAAATTAGAAGCTCAAACCTTAACAGTGCCATATGATGGGCCACAACCAATAAGTTTAATTTCAGGTCCTTTTTAATTTCAGATGAAGGCATGGCTTTGAAATCGCAATACTTTATAAAAGCTCGGTTCTCGATTTTCTCCCTTTTCACCGGACGCGTAATCTTCTTCACTTTAACGGGCTCTAAAAACGAAACGGAAAGGACTAGGACTTCAAAACTTGGTGTACACACCTAAAAATATATGGCAAAATGTGTGACCAAATTTTCATTAATCTGCGTCACCTGTAACTGTGTTAGGCTCAAAACTCTTCATTCACCCCACGTATTTCGCATCGCCTCGACGAGAGCAACAAAAAATGCATTAATTTTATGTCTCTATGTTTCTTAGTTTAACCCGCGCGGGGCTGGGGTCTCCAGCCGAACGCGCGGGGCTGGGGGGGGGGGTAAATTTTACCCCCCCCCCCCCCTGTTATCTCCCGAACTAATGGTCCGATTTGGAAAAATCAAACGCCAATCGAAAGATCTCATCACGAACCACTAAAAACATGTACTTAATTTAAAGTTTGAGGTCAAGGTCAAGGTCAGGTCAAGGGTACAAATTGCAAGTTTCTACAGTATCGGCCTTGCACCGTAGTTGCCGAAGAATGGAGTCATCGACTGAGACTGATTGCCCAAAACGTGTTCTTAGGCTACCAAGACAATATTCGTTGCATACAATATTATTCAGAGGTCAAGGTCAAGGTCAGGTCAGGTCAGGTCACCAAAAAACAAAATACAGAAAAGGGCATGTGCGACACATGTTTTATGGGTCATTTTACTCATAGAATTCAGTAGGCACACTCAATAAGTGATATGGACCACCTCTGGATGAATTTCAGGTCGAGGTCAGGTCAAGGTCAGGTCAAGTGAGGTCAAATTTTGAAGTTGGTTGTTAAGGCCTAAAAAGGTGTCTATCTGATGCAGTTTTTCACGGCGAATCGAATGGTGCTATTTTTGTTTCAGTACGAGGTCTAGAACATCCAAAAAAAAATCATTTTTCAAATTTTTTTGTGTGTCGTGATGTCATAAAATCTTGAATAACTCCCACATTTTTGAACCGATTCTTCTAAAAATTGGTATGTAGGTGCACATAGACCACTTCTCTGACATATATTCCGGTTTTTTCGATACACTCAAAATTTTGGATTATATAATTATTTTCCCAAAAAAAGTCAGTTTTTTGAAAAAATTTGGTCCAAAATCCAAAATTTTCAAAAAACCGAGATAGCCATTTGATAGACAAAATAGAATTACGTATAACCTTTTTGTTACGTCTTGATTCCTTTAAAAATGAAGATGTTAGCGGCGTTTGAAATTTTGCCGTTTTTGAGGCGAAAATGGCGAACATGACGTCACTTAAACGTCAATTTCTCAAAAATTTTCCGACAGATTTCGCTCAAATTTTCAGGGAACGTGTCAAATTGATGTAAGAAAAGGTGCTGAAAGTTTGGCGGCGCTGCGCGCCGCCGTTTTTGAGATATTGCAAAAATTCGCGAGGGGGGGTAAAATTTACCCCCCCAGCCCCGCGCGGGTTAAAAGTTATTTAGGTAACTAATTCCAAAACATTTTATCGTTGATGACCTTTGGTGACCTCAATATTGACCTGACCTGAAAATGTTTTAAGTAAAATTGTAGATCTTTAAACGACCTATCAAACGCCGTTTGCCGTTTGTCGCTGCGATGTGTAGTTTTTGAGATCTGAAGGGGGGCCGAAAAGGCCCCCCCCCCCGCCCAGAATCGAACCTTTCAGAGCCCGCCCGGAATAGGGTTAAGTTAAGGGTGCAACTTACTTTGCATGCTGCTAAAAGGTTTCCGTGCATCTGCATTACGACTTTTAAAAATACCTTGCATATTTGCCACCAACAAAATGTGTGGGTAACCCCGCCTCTGGTGTTGATGTTAACCCATGACCCATCCCCACGAGAGCTTTTCAATTTTTCATTGCTCAGAGATCGCGTGCGATGAGTTTCCTGTCGGTAAATGGTAATTCGTAAACAATCGGTAATTGATACCTAAACAGGTAGGTATAGGTTCACCAGCTGTATGCCTACAGTATGCCAGTTTTAAGAATAAAGTAAAAAATCAAATAAGCTGTTCATTCCTGACTTGGGATCATCTACGAACATAAAAAATCCGTGTCTTTGGAACAGAATGTACTAGACGATTGAAGCAACCCTTTCTTCCTGGACTAAGCCGATCAGTAATTTTTTCAATTTTCGATGTAATCAAGCAAATCAAAATGAGTCTCTACTTAAAGACATTCAAAAGTGCTCCCGACTCATCGAATTTTGATAAGAGAGTGTGCATTTTTCTTTAAATGTCCACATTGAGCTTCAATTAGGTACACTGAAACTTCGGAACGCAAATAAGAAGACGCTTACCTTTGTGCTGTTAATAGCAATTAATACATACTTTACGGTGCGTTCACTGGAGATTAACCGTGCGTTAATTCGAAGGTAGCCGTGCACCAATTTAAATTGGTGCACGCGCGTGCATGGATGAATTTCTCGACTGAAGTTTTTCGGAAGGGTCATTGACTTTATTCTAAGAATTCCCACAAAAGGCCCATTTAGTATCATGGATTAAGTTTACTTTAATTTAAATTCGCACCGTTAAGCATGTATTAATTAGTTTAACACATGGTTTCTGTGCATAAATGGTTTTAACGCACTCGTTGATGGAATGGAGCACTTGCGCGTTAATGCACTCGTTTCACTCGTGCATTAACACACTCGTGCTCCAATCCATCCACGTCGTGCGTTAAAACCATTTACACACGGGAAACCATGTGTTAATATATAATAACGGATTTTTACACTTAACAGTTCATACTTTCGCCGCCAGGTGGTGTGGCGGTGTTTCCCACATGACGGTGTTCCCACCGCTTCTCCTACGTGTCGGAATCAAAGATATAGATAGAACTCCGAAATATGAGGACATCTGCGAGACCTCCGGTAGAGGGCACACCACGAGCCCATTCAGCACTGCGGGCGGGGTGCCAGGTGGCGCCACTGACTGAGCAAGGGGCGGGCTCTAGTGGAGGCCGGTGACACTGTGAGATGGTATGCCTACCTACACTCGCATATTTTGTTATGCATCATCGGCGTAAAACATTATCACCATTCGCTGCGCCTTGTGATACCCGACAGTCAACACACTCTGTCGATTTCGCTGAGCGGTACCTGCAGTTTGGGGTGCCCGCCCAACCCCAACTGCTGGTAGGCGATACTTAGGCATGTAGCAAATTGATGGATGGTGCCGACTTGGAGGGTTAACCCGCGCCCTGATGGGGGGGGCCATTTTGCTCCCCCTGTGGTTTTTCTTAAATAGCGAGAAAACGGCGGCGCGCAGCGCCGCCAAATTTTGGGTACCCTACCGGGCATCAATTTGACACCTTCACACAAAATTTCAAGTCACAGGTCACCTCAGGTCAGGAGTTTTTGAGGTCAAAGTGAGGTCATGTTCGAGCAAAAATGAGCAAAAAACATGACATCTTGAAACGCTCACCAATTCTACAGTTAACAAGCAATTTTAAAGTTCTTTATGTGGTTGTGTAGAGAAAAAACGGCGCTACAAAACTGCTATCTCGGATTTTCGAAATTTTGGGATTTTGACCCCCAAAAATAAAAAAAATCATTTTTTTAGAAAAACTCAAAAAATTTCCAACAATTTTTCGAATTTCGAAAAAAAAACGGAATATATGTGATAGTCCCTGCGCTCTTCGATATACATACCAAATTTTAGATCAATATCTCTTTTTTTGGCCAAGTTATAGCGAAAAAACTGTTAAAAATCGATGACGTCAAATTTTTGAACTCAATTTTTGGCAATTCTAGAACTCGTAGCGCAAAACGGAGACCACCATTGAACTCCCCGTGACGAGCTGCATCGAATCGATACCCATTTTATGCAAAAATATCAACTTTACAATTTGACCTAATTTGACCTGACCTTGACCTGACCTTGACCAAAACGTGACCTAAGCTGGCCCAAAAGTCGGCCTGACCCACATAATCGCATTTGTCATGTAAAATGGACCATAAAACATGTATCACACGACACTTTCAAATTGTGACCCCCCCTCCGTGACCTGACTTCTGTGACCTGACCTGGTATCAGTGACCTCAAATAGCAAAATATGTGTTTGAAGAACATTTTCCCATCGATGATTTTCATTGAAATGCATTTTACTCGATTTTACAACGCATTTCTTGAAATGCCTGTAAACGGTGAAAATTCGACCTTTGACCTGACCTGTGACGTCATCGGTTTGACCGAGGTCAATGAAATTGGGTCACAAGGTAGTTCCCCATTGGGGCTATCCAACGCCGTTTACCGCTTGTCGCTATGTTGCGTGGTTCTCGAGATCTTAGGGGGGGGGCCAAAATGCCCCCCCCCCCCCCATCAGACCGCGTTGCTCGGCAGACCCCATCAGGGCGCGGGTTAATAAACAAAAATGTCAGTCACGCTAGGCTGAAGAGGATGACGGGGAATCCGCGCGATCTGTGCAAAAATGATAAAATCACGAATGGATTTACATCGGGATGAAATCATACGGCAAAATGAGAGCCTTAGCCTGGCAGCTACTCTGCAGTATGTTAACAATTGCGTTGCTCTTCTTTTTTACTTTTGTATCCACGTTTGACAAGTTACGTCTGAGGGATAAATACTGCCTTGGCTTGTCCCATTAGCAGTATGCACGGGCACGGGGCACAGTGCACACTACTCTTCAGTTATAAGATAGCCAATGGGCGAGCCTTTAGCAGGATTGGTTTGCGGTATGCAGTTTGTATCGCTGCCGATTCTGATCCAGCTGAAGCTGACCTAGCCCTGACCTCTGCTCGGATCTGGTGTTATCCTCGATTACAGCTAGCTGGCCATCAAGATGACGGCGGATGCTACCTACTTCATCCTTCAAATCGCTTTTTTATCGTGCAGCTGTCTCTGTTTTTGTCTTTGTTGTGTTTCCAAGGACATTTGCGTTTGTTTTTGCTGGCTATCTGATATGGCCGCTTACGCTCCTTGGGGCTGTATGGAGCCGAGACAGAATGCACAGTGGACGCGCACTGCAATCTCCAATGCGCTGCGCAGTTGGACCCCTGTATTGAGTATGAAGCGCACGAGACTGCGTGGAAACCACGAAACACTAAATTGTGAACAGCTTAGTACGTATGTATTTTTACCAAGGTCCCTGTAACATTTTTTACCATTCATGAATATTTTTACCGAAGATACAGCCTGGTAAACTTTGTCTCAATTTCTAGTGAACACATATTATGTAGGCATTTCTACCAAAGGTCAAAGTCATAACCTGACCGGAAAGGTCTAGTTGCCCATCAATCGATCTGGTTTTTAAGCCGAACTTGGTCTTAGATATTTCCATCGCTCTATCTATCAAAATAAAGGTATTGTCAAGAAACGGCTGGTGACGATGACATTAAGGGTCTTGGGTCTTAGCTACTACGTCGATCCTAAGATCACTCCCCTTAGGACCTTGGCTACGTCGGTCAGTCCCTGGCATATAGTTATAATACTGGTTAGGTGTCCCTAGTCGAATAAAAGAGTGTAAAATTCCATCGTTGTCTTGCTATTGGTCTGCTGATAGTCTGCCAGGCTGCAAAATCGACGTGCATATCGCAAAGTGAACGTAACTGGACAGCTGCCAGGCTCAATCGAATTTCGGGTGTTTCTGGGGAGAACGAATCGAACCCTATATGCAAATCACTTTTCTGAG
Source organism: Amphibalanus amphitrite (assembly GCF_019059575.1). NCBI lineage: Eukaryota > Metazoa > Arthropoda > Thecostraca > Balanomorpha > Balanidae > Amphibalanus > Amphibalanus amphitrite. The sequence continues at coordinate 280,445 of NW_024881734.1, read as the reverse complement.
ACACAATATTACCGATAGGGTTTTGGTCAGGCCAGTGACTGCTACCGAATTCGTACAAAGGCGTTTCCCGGCTGGCGGCCTTCACCTTCGCACCACGCGCCACGCCCTTTAGATTGCTTCATCCATCAGTGTAGGTAATGCTTTTCACAGAGTTCAATTAGCTACTGAAGAGAACAAAAGGCGGTAATGTGATATTTACAACGCGTTATGATACCCATGGCAACCAGAACGTTTATAGCACTGCCGCTGACGATGTAGACGTAGTTACTCGTAGATCTTGCATGTGCTCCCGAATACTCCCAGAATCTATCTGCTTCTTCTCCTTTTTATCTCTCACGTCCATCTTTGCCTCGTCTGTCGGCTCGATTCGCCCAGAGCGATGTTTTCTCGGGGGCTGTCGGGTCGAGGTCCTGCGCACGCCGTCTGCACCGACGCGCATTGTCGGACGCGCGAGGCCGTCGAAAAAAGGCGGCACCGCCGGCAGGCAGGTACTTCCGCGGCGCGCTGGCCGGCCACCGCCGCCGGCAGTCAGCGACCCTGGCCCAGATGCGGCCGGGACGCCAGGTAACTGCCAGCCGCCGCGCCGGCCGCCGGCTCTTCCCGTCCGGCCGGCCGGCCCTGGACGGGCGCACAGGGGCGCCGGCAGCGCCCGCGCGCCCGACGCGGCGCCCCTGTGCACCCTGTGGGCGCCGCGCAGCGCCCCTCCGACAGACCAGTGCACCTCACACGACAGACCAGGAAGAGCGGGCCGCCAGGCGGCCTGCTGTTTTACCGTGTATGTGTGTGTGTGTGTGTTTACAGATTCGTACCGTCATGTGTATGAACGTAGGCGGAACTGTGTCAAAGAGCACAGGGTCACGGCCTTGGCGGCGCGGTCCGGCCTGCCGTCGCCCGGCGCCCTGCGCTTTGTTTGCGGCCGCACTGCGCCATGGATGGTCGGACCGGGGAGGGTGCCGCTCCGCCCGGGGACTGCTCGGAATGGAGCTGTACCTAATCGGCCACTCCTGTAGCTGCTCCCTCCCCAGTGATGGTTGTACAACTGACGAATGGCCCGCTGCAGAGGGAGATTATCCCGTCTCAGGAGCTGCAGAGGTGGCTTTACACGGCTGTGTTCGTTCCAAGTTGGTTTTATTCGTGATATCGCAGGCTGAGCTCTGCAGAACATCACTACCGGCGCCCATAAATAACATCGGCGTTTGTTATAACATAAATATAACATAAATAACATACAGCATACACATTTCGCAGATGTCATCAGGAACCCACACAAAGAACAGAGTTAACTGTGTTCCGTTATGAATTGTCTATAAAACTAAATTTTGCGAAATGCATCCTACCTACCTAGAAGCTTCCGTTGAACCTATCTCTACTTTTTTAGCGAAATGCATATTGCATACGGTACCTAGTGCTTGGTAGGCCTGCGGAGTTGACCTCAGAGTCGGAGTCAATCGGATTCGATAGTTCTGCCCGGAATCGGAGTCGGAGTCTGAGTTCAGAGTTTTAGAAGTCGGAGTCGGAGCCGGAGTCACCGAAAGTCCAATCGACTCTTCAGCTCTGGTTCGTTAATTGTTCTAGCAAATGCATTATATCGGACGAACATCTAATTAACGCGCGCCCTTCTTGGGTGTGGGTGGCGGGCTCCCCTGCAATTTTTCGCGAATATCTCAAAAACAGCGGCGTGGAGCGCCAGCGAGTCTGGAAAGTCACCAATGGACTGCAAGAACTGCCGGATCGAATGATTTGCGATATGACCTCCTACAACCTACTTTGTGACCTAAGAGGCTCTAGCCCGACCTTGACCCGAGGTCACGCCTTAAGTTGAACTCGCCTAAACACAGAATACCTATATCATTCGACGTGCCTGAGCATGAAGAACTCGATGGTGCAAAGATAATGGGTCTGTGGACATTTTTGACGAAGCTATTTACTAAAAACCTAGCCCGTACCTTGGGACACTTGACCTGACCTCATAGGTTACCGGTTGACCCGAGAGTTAAATTGATATTCGGGTACCAGTCGCTGTGTCTCGTAGTGGCGCACACGCTTATTTTATCCGCAAGGCTTTAGCTCAATTTGGGGCGAAACGACGATGGGTTCGTATCCCCCCTTGGCTGGAACGTACATACGTGAAAACCTATAGGTCCAGCGAGGGCTAAATTGATACAGTTCCTAATGTAATCACTGTATTCATAATTCATATGCATATATGTAGTTCGCTCACTACCCCAGTGATACCAACCGTGGATCGACTGAAGGCGCCAACACCCTGCCTGTTGCACAACGCTCGCTCGGTAAAAACCGATCCGCCGCAGCCATAATCAGCAGAGAAACCACTTTTTGCCCCGATCCAGGTCATTCGTTAAGTTGTTCCAATCACGTTGCCTCGACCTCACATCTTCCGAAGCGTGCCAGTCACGGTCCGCGCTGCGACCCGCACCCCAGTGGACGCTGGAGGAGGTGGTTTGTGATGAGCTCCTGCTCACCCCTCCGCTAACCCCGGGCGGGTAGTGGCCGTCAGCTCTTGTCACAAAAGAGTGACCCAGTCGCCGAGTTTTTCCCGACCGTGTCCCCCACTCAGCATACATTCATCTTGTGTCCATGGTACACGGAGCGTATATAGACTTTCCTCGACTTCGCCAGTAGCTCGTTAGGGCTACACGGCCGGCGGTGCGTCCGGCGCGTAGTGCTGGGATTGTTTATTGCCGTCGCCGCCCGACGACCCTGACACAGCGAGCTCGACACACCGTGTCGGGCGCTCGGCCGTGAGAACACCATAAGACACCCGGCGGCCGGCAAAGCCATAATGGGCGCCGGGGTTAGACGGTGTGAAGGTGATTTGCAAAATTGGCACGTCTGAATACGTGCAATGTCGTACAGTTCTATACCCGTAAATGCTGAGGTTTGCGTTCTGTCGACCTAACCTATGCTTGAATTCTACCAGGATGTGCTGTACCTACTGAAATAGTTCTGGAGTCTGGATTGTGAAGTGTTGAAAGGTTAGAAATGTTAATGTATTCATGGACGGTAGATCGTAATTTGTTTTAATACGCCTGCATTTAATATGATCTATAATTTGATTGTTCAACTGATCGAATAATTGATTGGACCTTACAGGGGGCCTTACAGAGTCCTGTCGCCGCTCTCCCCACAGATTTCTGTCGCCGCTTATGTATGTATTGGCAATTAAAACACTCTCCGATACAATACCGGCTATTCTGAGCGTCGCGTGTCACTTGTGTTCAGTGTTAACCCGCGCCCTGATGGGGTGGGGGTGGCTATTTTTTGCCCCCCCCCCGTCCAGAGTTTTGCTATATATCTCCAGAACCGCCGCCCCGATCGTCACCAAACTTTCAGCACCCTCCCGGGCATCAATTTTACACATTGTGACCGAAATTTTTTCCAAAGGCTATGATAGGTTGGCCGCAAATGACGTCAGAGAGACGTCATGTTCTGCCGTTTTCGACAAAAAAAAGTTTCTTGGGAAGAGCTGTCAGGCCTAAAGCTTTGAAGATGCAGAAAAAACTTTCAGACATAAAAGGTGTAGAATTAGCAGGGCTACAAAACTGTTATCTCGGAATTTTGATTTTTTTAAATTTTTGAACCGAAAAATAAAAAAAAACTTTTTTAATATAATTGCCAAAAAATCCCAAAAAATCGATTTTCGAAAAAACGGAATATACATATATGATAGCTCTTACCGACGTCTACTCACTTACCAAATTTTAGATCGATACCTCTTTTTTGGCCAAGTTATACCGAAAAAAAACTTCAAAATTGATGACGTAAAATTTTCAAGCTCCATTTTTAGCAATTCTAGACCACGTAGCGCAAAACAAAGACCACCATTAGACTCGCCGTGGCGAGCTGCATCGAATCAATACCCAGTTTATGCAAAAATATCAACTTTGAAATTTGACCCTTTTTTACCTGACCTTGACCTGACCTCCACCAGGAAGTGGAGGTCAGGTCAACCGTTCCGTTGCCTTAACCGTTCCTGATGGTCTTATAACCAACACCATTGAGCTTGAAATGAAAAATTGGTCATAAAACATGCATCACACAGCCCTAGTAAAACTGGGTTCATGTGCTGACCCTTGGTGACCTGACCTGTGACCTGATCTGGTATTATCAGTGACCTCTAATAGCAGCATATGTATAGTCGACTACAGAATGATGTTTCACTTTTTACAGACCATTATTTGCCTGGAGTGGTAGGCTGTGCCGCATCACACGGGCTGAGTTCACAAATTATAGCTTTGTCCCAATGCTCATAATTGACGCGCTTAATTGCGTGATAAACGGCACAACTTAGCGCTCCGGTTAACCCGCGCCCTGGTGGGGTCTGTTTATAACGCGACTTGGTGGGGGGGGGGGCTATTTTTTGCCCCCCCCCCTCGTATCTCCGAAACTGCTTGACGGATCCGCAAAATTCAAACGGCGTTCGAAAGGCCTGTCAAATTTGTCGAAGGAAACCAAATTTCATTGACCTCGGGGTCACCGATGACGTTACAGCCCACAGGTCAGGTCAAAGATGACATGTTTCACCGTTCACGGGTCATCTATAGGGAATGCTCTATAACACCGAAGAAAACGCATTTTGTCGAGAATCAGCGATAGGGCGTCAGTTGCCTAGTACATATGTTGCTATAAGAGGTCACTGACAATACCAGGTCAGGTCACAGGTCAGGTCACCAAGGGTCACAGGTCAGGTCACATGAACCTAACTTTAGGTACTAAGGTTGTGCGATGCATGTTTTATGGCCAATTTTTCATTTCCAACTCAATGGTGTTGGTTATAAGACTATCAGGTACGGCTTAGGTCACTTTCTGGTGAAGGTCAGGTCAAGGTCAGGTCAAGAAAGGTCAAATTTTAAAGTTGATAGTTTTGCATAAAATGGGTATTGATTCGATGCAGCTCGTCACGGGGAGTCTAATGGTGGTCTTTGTTTTGCGCTACGGGGTCTAGAATTGCTAAAAATTGAGTTTGAAAATTTGACGTCATCAATTTTGAACAGTTCTTTTTTCGCTATAACTTCACCAAAAAAGAGGTATCAATCTCAAATTTGGTATGTGGATAGGAGGCGGTAAGGACTATCACATATGTTCCGGTTTTTGCGAAATTCCAAAAACTTTTTGGATTTTTCGGCTTTTATATTCAAAAAATCTATTTTATGATTTTTGGGGGTCAAAATCCAAAAATTTCAAAAATCCGAGATAGCAGTTTTGTAGCCCTGTCAATTCTACAGCTTTTATGTCTTTATCGTTTTTCTGTATTTGCAAAGCTATAGGCCTGACAGCTCTTCCCGCGAAACCCTTTTTTGGGTCGAAAACGGCAGAACATGACGTCACTCTGACGTCATTTCCGGCCAATCTATCATAGCCTTTGGAAAAATTTTGGTCACAATGTGTAAAATTGATGTCCGAGAGGGTACTGAAAGTTTGGTGACGATCGGCGCAGCGGTTCTGGAGATATATCGAAAAGTCTGGAGGGGGGGCAAAAAATAGCCCCCCCCCCCCCCACCAGGGCGCGGGTTAACTGATAGCTTCTGAGGAGTGGAACATCATTCTGTAGTCGCCTATACTAGGCAACTGACGCCCTATCGCTGATTTTCGATAAAATGCGTTTTATTCGATGTTATAGCGCATTCCCTAGAAGACCCGTGACCGGCAAACGCCGGCAATCTTTGACCTGACCGGTGACGTCATCGGTGACCCCGAGGTCAATGAATTTGGATTTTCCTCGACAATTTTGATAGGGCTTTCGACGCCGTTTGAATTTTGAGGGAGGACCCCTCCAGTAGTTTCGGAGATACGAAGGGGGGGGCAAAAAATGCCCCCCCCCCCACACGGTCGCGTTATAAACAGACCCCACCAGGGCGCGGGTTAATAAAAGGGAGAAAACATGTTAAATCAACGTACGAAACAATCACGTCTCAATCACTCAAAAACCAGCTAAAATCACCAAAAACTGTCCACCGCATAGATATGTAGGTATGTAGTTACACTACGTCCCAAAGCAAATTTAGCTTACCTACCTATAAATACGTATGATAATATGCGTAGTTAGGACAGGAAGTGCATAACAACTTCACTGAGTGCTTGATAGACCTTGGGAAGCCCCTTGCCGTGCACGCAGGAAATTATCTCCGCAGCCGGTACCCCACACTCGGTGACCTTTCCTACGACGGCCACTTCTGGTCTGCGTTTTGTCCGATCACCCCCGACCTCGTCCCCGATCTGCACCTGCACCCCTGTCCGTCTGTGTGCGCTGTGCACCGCAGCTCGGCACACACAGAGTCGCGCCGCACGAGGACCGGTGTCGGCCCACCGGCGGACAATCCCATCGGCAAGTCATCTCGGCTCCACACCGGCGTCCTCGCTCGGCCCGTCACGGCCGCTTCCGAGGCTCCCCGGCGCCCCTTGGAGCGTCCCCCCCGTTCTCCCCTCAGAGCCCCCCCCCCCCTCCCCGCCTGTCGCCGCGGGGTGCAAAGCTGGCCGCAGCCGCCGCCCTCTAGCTGACCTGTGAGGCAGATGGACAGCCGCAAATGGTCGGCGTGCCCTCATCATGAGAAATCCCCAGGACGCGGTGCGCGTGCCTCGAATCCAGGCGTGCTCATTATGGCTCATCAGCTGCGCGACCTTCGGGCCGAGGCCGGGCGATGTGCGTGTCGACTACCAACAGACCTGTGCTTGATCTGTGCGATCTGCGCACACGAGCGGTCACTGCGTGTGGCGAGACGCTCATCCCGTGCCCGTCTCTCTGCACTGCCTGTCTCAGTGAGCGCAGTGTCTCACCTGTCCCAGTGCCTCTCCGTGACGGTCGCTGGCGTGACAGCGTGACTATGGCGGGCGTGACGGCCATCGACGTTACTCATTTGGTAGGTGCGGCCGTCGTGTTTAGGGGGTCCACCGTGACACGGTGCCCGTGATCGGCGGTGCGTATCCCGCACGGGCCGGGCCGGCCGGAAGGAAGGTGGCGGCGTGGCCCTGCACCGGACCTCTGGCATTGGGCGTGCAGCTTCCGTCTAAGGAAGCGGCGCGGCCGGCGGCCGGTGGGCGGCGGCCACGCCCGGCCCGGCCCGGGCGGGGCGGCGGCTGACCTCCACGGCTCGCCTGCTGACCTAGAGCGGGTCCGCTCCAGCCACGGCCGCCCGCCCGCCGCAGGAGGGACCGCCCAGTCGGTTCAGACGCGCACCGGGCCCGCCTCATAGCGCCACGCTCATGGAACCGGCATCGACGGGTGGGAAATCTACGGCGCCCTACGCTTTGCCGTGGTGAAATGGTGTTACAAAAATTATTGAGGACAATAGGCATAAACCGTTAGCAAAATGGACAAATGAAAGCATAGTGACCACTTGGTAGCTAGCATGAATGCGTGAGACGTTCTCCGTCTATAACACCGGTACAGTACGTAGTTTCGTATGTGACACCGGCCATGAAGGGGCGGGGAGGGGGGGGGGGCGAGTCCGCACCGGTGCGGCGGTACTCGCCTCGGGGCTGGGTGCAGCACCAGCACAGGGACACGCGGAGGCGAGTTCACCCCAGCTCTCTCCCAACGAGATGCGGTTTAACCAATGGCAGTCCTTTTGTGCTGTCACGTTTGTCTCCTTAACCCTCGCCCTGGCAGGGGGGGGGGTCGATGCGACCCCCCCTAAGGTTTTTCGAAGATAGCGTAAAAACGGCGGCGCGCAGCGCCGCCAAATTTTGCACAGCCTATGGGGCAACCTTTTTACATATGACCTGAAAATTTCAGGTCCGGGTGACCTTGGGTCAGGTCACCAGGTCAGAAAAACCGGTACAAGGTCATGGTCAAATTTCAAGTTTCTTTTTGCACCTGTCCAACTCACAGTTTTGGACTGATTTCCTTCAAACTTTCAGGATATGCTAAGTTCAACGAGTTGTATAACATATATTCCGGTTTTTTTTTTAGGTCACTGACCTGAGGTCAGTTAGAGGTCATTACGTCGTAATGTTAAGGCTATGGGAAAATACTAAATTCGGAAAATACTGGAGATATCCGCTTCGTTCTATCACTTTTGTGCTTTGAAACCACAGTACTTAACAGCAGGTCACTTGGTGCTTCTTTGTTTGGTGTACTTATCCATGGGTCAGGTCAAATGAGGTCAACTGAGGTCAAATGACGTTTTTGCCAATAACTTGGCACATAATGACGCTAGAGCTTAAAAAATGGTGTCATTGTGTTCCTGGTGATCAGCCGAATCGAATGATATGCGATATGATGCAATTTGGTTAACTTGAACTTAATTAATTAATTTAAGTTTACTTAAAAATTAAGAAAAACTTTAAGTACACTTAAGCAAAATAAGAAGTATATCATTCGACGCGCCTTGACGTGCTGAGTTCACTGGTGCTTTTCTTTTTGCTCTATCTTAATTAGATCAAAAGTTATAAGCGAAAAACTTTTGACCTGTTTTTAGCGAAATTTTTACATTCATACCCCCCAAAAACCCCCTAAATATTGACCTAGAGCAACCAAATTTGCACAGGGGCGAGAACTCCAGGGGGCCCACCTACCTACCAAATTTGGTGTTTCTAGGTGCCATAGGAGCCAATCGCGAGGGGGGGGTCGCATCGACCCCCCCCCCCCCTGCCAGGCCGTGTTATGAAAAATGCCCTGCCAGGGCGAGGGTTAAATTTGCTCATTTCTGTAATTTAAAAAGTACTACATCCCAGAATAGTGCGCTGATGTAGGCGGTTTTAAAGGAACCCTCCCACATTAAAAAAGTTAATGAATTGGCATAAAAGCGATGTCCGCCGGTGGTTCAGAGAGATCAAAAATGAAATCTACCAAATTTAACCAAATAATATTCACTGGTTTTGAAGATATAAGACCTTTATTTTTGTTTACTTTTTGGGACCTCCGTTGTCCCTACGACTTCATTTGAAAGCAATAATTTGGCATCCTAAAAAAGTGTGGCAGACGTTGCGCGGCGTAAAGCAGCATATGTCACCACGTTTTAACGATGCTTTTCCTGTAAGATTGAAAATCGTTAGACCTCCGCTGTCGTCACAAATTCTAAGGGATCATTCAAATGCATAAGCCCAGCCCCTTAGAATCTAAAACTGGAAGTTTGATATTAAATATCTCCGAATCAAAGCCATTCTCGATGTTTTGAGTGTCCAAACCGACAAGTGCAAGTCAGGGACCCCAATTTAGCTATCTCAACTCAAGCTAATGTTAAGGGTGGGATGGTCACTTTAAGGGGGGCGTTTGAGACAGTTCTCCCTTACATACATAGGTATGCATTAAACGTCTAGTTTAACGGCCCGATGTTTACCAAATACCATAGTTCGATGTGCGATGCTCAGATGATGTTCATGTTAAAGGCAAGTGTTTTACCTATAGGTACTCGTAGCATAGTATAAATGACCCCTTAAAGAGGGGGCTTGATGCATCGATGTGCCAGAAGCGCATTTCAGTTATGCTTACATGGACGGGGGGCCGGATCTTTAGAAATCCCACACCGCGGGAAAAGCGACGGTGAGACGAACTGTTTCTTATTGGTTGTGATAGTTCGAATTCGAATCCACTTCAAACGGCCCTCGTTCCATAACCGTTCACCTTGGTCGTAATTGAGTCGTTTATACGATCGTCGTTAGTATCCTGTAGAGTGTAGATTCACAATAATCAAACTGACCTTGAGGGTGCGTTATATGCTCCGAGGTGACATAAACCAGATAGCTGAATCGCTGCCTTATTGTCTTATTCTGTTGTGTTGTTCTCTACTCGTCCCTTCCGTCAGCACGATGGAAGTTGACTATTATAACTTATAGGCAGGGGTGTAATTTTATATCTCTTTGTGGGGGCATATGCCATGCATATGCACCCACAATCCTAAATTACGCCCCCACAATGATGAAAATGCACCCACAAGTCTTTTACAAGGCTGCAAGCGTCCTTTCGAGAGCACGGCGCCCTTCGCATGCTCTAACGGCGTCCTCCTGACCGTCTCGCGTTCATGGATAACATAGCGTTTTTAATCACTCGTCGCCCTGATGGGAGAATGGCGCACTTTTGAAAGCACCGCGCCATTCTCATGGTCTAACGGCGCCCTCCTGACCGCCTCGCGTCCTTAGGTCTCTGTTCACCGTGCATCCCTCGACTGTTCGGCACCCTTCTGGCCTCTCATCGCCCCTGAACCACATAGCGTTTTCAATCACTCGGCGCCCTTTTACGAGAATGGCGCCCTTTTCATGATCTCAAGGCGCCCTCGTAACCGTCTGGCGCCCCCACGTCCCCACCAACGTAGCATTACTGACTGTGCGGCGCTCTTCTGGCCTCTTAGCGCCCCTGGACCACATACATAGGCGGCGGAACGGGGAGGGCACCGGGGCACCGTGCCCCCCTTTGATTTTGGCATTTTAACATTAGCCCTATGGGCGTTGCATGGAAAGAATGGGACCAAAAGTCGGCAGTGCCCCCCCCCCCCCCCCCCCCCCGTTAATTGAAGGTGTTCCGCCGCTACTGACCACATAGCGTTTTCAATCACTCGGCGCCCTCCTAGGAGAATGGCGCCCTTTTCATGGTCTCACGGCGCCCTCGTAACCGTCTGGCGCCTCTATATTTGGCGCTCCTACTGGATGGTGTCCCTCTACATCTTTTTTACGCCCTTCCGGTCAGTTTCCACTTTTAAGCGTGTATTTGCTTAGTCAGACACGTCACTTGAAGCGCCCTTCGGCTAGCAATGTTATCAAATTCGGTGTTAATTTAGGCTCCCACAAAAAGAATATCCATTGCACCCCAAAACGGTCTGGCGCCCCTACAGCTGGGCACCCACAATCATTTTAGGACAATTACACCCCTGCTTATAGGTATAGGTTTTGTGACCGTTGCTGAACGCTCAGTGGTGGCCGGATTACACCTACACTAGATACAGTCTTGATGATGGTGGATACTGTGCCGCAGCGCCCGAATGTCTTACGGTGCAGTCTTTCAATGCATCCACAGATTCACACGACTGAACGGGTATATATAAAACAAATTGTTGCCTACCTGTGCCTAGTGCAATGCCATATTCGGTGGTAACAAGTAGATTCAAAAGAGTTTTGAAAAATTGGATGCGATTCGAGAGTTGAGTTTGCAGTCTCCACCGTACCATTATTGTGCATTGCGGTACAGCCTATATGTAACGCACCATATAGGACAGGTACAGCATCGTGCGTAAGCATAGGAGCTCGAGCGCTGCATTTTATCCCACTAGGTCACAGGCATTAGAGAATACAGAATTGAGGTAGCCCGTGCAAGCCATGGTGACAGGGAGGCAAAGCTGTTACACAGACCTCTTATTCACAGCAGTGAATAAGAGGCTGAGGCCGCCTGACATAAATGCCTAGGACCTAGGTCGTCACTACGTTTTTCGGGCGTGGCGCTTGCTGCCAGATGGAGACGCAGACTTATCTGCTCTCATAATTCCTTGGCTGGGCTTTGATTTAGATGCAGCATGGTCCCTGGACATGGAAATTGGAACATGCATTTCTTCCTCCCACCGAGTGGAAGTTTACCATATCTGTCCTGGCGGCCGCCGGCGGTAACCCTTCAGGGGTATGTATGTACCGCGGATCTCCCCGCATGGGGCCCGACCTGGATGCTGGATGGCGTCACGGGACCTGGATGCTGGACAGAGAGCTGTGACGTCACCGGCACAAGGTCACGGCGCCGGTTCGGTGTGAGGGAGAGCGCGCGCCCGCCGCGGCCGGCAGTTTTTGCACTTCCGTCGCTCGCTCTCTCGGCTCTCGCGCGGCCGAGCGAGCCTCCTTGACGCCGGGTCGGCGGCGACGGCCGACGAGTGCCGCGGGGCGCCGTTAGCCATGGCGGGGTTATTCGCCCTGCGCTTTCTCTTTTTATCGGCTGACCTTGCTCCACATGCGGGAAGTGCGGCGGCGGCGGCGGGATGGCCGCAGTTGCGCCGGGTCCACGGAGGCTGGGTGCTGCCTGAGCGACTCGTGCTCCAACCCGTGCTTACCGTGTACTTGCCAACGGTAGTGAGCAGGTGTTGAGCTGTTAGGTGCTAGGCAGTTGCACGCAGCATTGTACCGTCTGAGCCGAAACTCTCTAGAGCAGCTGCGACTCAAATAAGCGAATAACGAGACACCGATTAGGGGAGCAAACCCATCAAATCGGTGTCTCTTCGTAAGTGCCTAAATATAAATGGCCAAATAATCGGTGGGTCATTCCCGCGCCCAGCCAGGCGTGGAATCAAGATCAAGGCTGAGCGGTGGCCAGTTGGGCGGTCTGTCACGCCAGCAGTGCCTACCCACCCGGCTGTTGTACCGTGACCCCTGAGCGGCGTAATGGGACTTCCGTCCCTGCGGCGGCACACGCCGGACTGGCCTCCGCGCCGACCTTGGGCCGCCGGCGCTGTCCTTCACACAGATGAAGGAGGGCCCTCGGCGCGCGGACGCGCCACCGGCCGCGCCGCACCCTCGGCGTGACAAGACAGTCGTGATGCCACCGGTGATGAGCTGATCGTGACCCGTTAAGGGGCTCAGGAGATGTAAAGGAAGGGTGGCCACTCATGCTCTCGTACGTCCGAAGGCAAACACCGTGCATCTGTTCAGATCTGTGTATTTTCTGACACAATGCTAGCTGCACTGCAGCTTAAGTCATCTTCAATAACTTAAACCTCGCACCAACAAATAAAATATAATAATTTACAGTAGCCGTGCACGGCTCATGCGGTTTCATCCACTTCAGTTGCGTCATTCACACGTTTCGCATGCATTCTCTCACTGTTTCAAATAAATATATAAATATCCCCCCGAAAGTGGAATGGCGGGGAGTGGAATGAAAGTGTCCCACAGCAATCGGGACGTTGGCGGCCCGACACGATGCCATCGCGTCGCCCGTGAAGGAAGCAGGACAGCTAAGAGACGAATCTATCACAGGTCGCGGCCTCCATCGCAGCGCCGGCTGGGCGGTCGATGTCTAGGCCTGCTCACAGGGAGGGGCAGCGGGAGAAGCAGCAGGGGCGGGGGTGGTGGTGGCGGGCGTGGGGGCGTTCTTGGCTGCGGCGGCGGCAGCGGCAGCCAGCACGGCGGCCGATATGGTGTTGGCCGTGTTGGACGCGGCAGCAGAGGCCGAGGCGGACGTCGCAGGAGCCTGCTTGGCTTCGGCAGCGGCCGGCTTGGTCTCAGCAGTGACGGACTTGGCCTCAGCAGCGGCCGGCTTGGAGTCAGCAGCGGCCGGCTTGGAGTCAGCGGGGGCCGGCTTGGGGTCGGCAGGAGGTGCCTTGATGACGACAGGAGTAGGGGCCGGCTTGATGACGACAGCAGCAGGTACTGGGGCCGCGGCGGCAGCCAGAGCTGCCGGGACGAACGGAGGCGCGGTCGGAGACAGCGTCGTCGTCACAGCAGCTGGAGCCGCAGCCGTAGCCGGAGATGGAGCCGGAGCCGGAGCCGTAGCCGGGGCCGGGGCCGGGGCCGAAGCCTTGGGAGCCGAATCTGCCGGCGGCGGAGCCTTGATCTCGATGGCGGCCGAGCGGCGGCGGGCGGGGGCGGGGGCGACCTCCGCCGGCGGCGGCGCCTTGATCTCGACGGCGGCCGAGCGGCTGGGACGGCGAGCGAAGCCTCGCGACCCGTCCGGGCCGCGCGGCGCGCGCATCACGTTCTCCTGGGTCATCAGCGAGCCGCGACGGTCGGCATCCGAGAGGCCGGACGCCTTGCGACGCGCCACCCACGGGCACTGCTCGTGGCCGGCCGGCACCACGCCGCAGAACGAGTTGGACTTCTTCTGGCGGGCGGCGAGGCTCTGCGGCGGCGGCAGCACGTTAGGCGACGAGTTGGCCTTTCCGCGCACGGCCAGCGAGTGGGCGTGCTCCATGAGCCTGATGTCGGTGCAGGCGAACAGGCCGCCGGGCCGGGAGGGCGGCGAGAGGCGGTGGGCGCGCAGGCCGGGCGGCAGCGGCAGCAGCGGCGGACGCTGCACCTGCGGCGCCGGGCCGGCGGCGCTCAGACGCCGCGTCGGCGTGCTCCATCCGAACTCGCCGTCGGTACCCGACATCGAGCTGCTGCTCTCCATGTGCACCAGCGACATCTTCTTGCGCTTCTGACGGCGCTTCTTTTCGGCAGCCTGCGCGCTGGTGGCCTCCTCCTGGACGATCACGACGCGAGGCTCCTCCTGACGCGACTTTTTCTTGTTGCTCACCTTGCCGATGGGGATGATGTGCATGCCGCTGGTGTCGGCGTCGTCGGCCACCGACATGGTCTCCTTGGCCTTGCGCGCCTGCTCTTGCAGGTCGAACTCGACCACGGCGCAGTTGACGTTCTCCCAGGCGATGTCCGGGTGCTTGTTGAACGCGGCGCGCACGTCCACGGGGATGTTGGTGCCGGGCTTCAGCACGCGGATGCTGCTGATGTCTCCGCAGGCGCCGAACAGCTCCAAGACGGTGGCGATGGTCGGGTTTTCCAGCGGCAGGTTGACGGCCACGATGGTGCGGCTGGTGATGGTCTCGTCGTGCTCTGGCAGCGGTGCCAGGCGGCGCACCTTGGTGGCCGTGTCGTTCACCTCCAGCTTGGTGCTGCGGCGCATCGCAAACGCCACCACGCGCCAGTCGCGGCTGATGTGCTTCACCCGCTTGAAGCTCGACATCAGCTTGAGGCTGACGAATCCCTCCTTGTTGCGCTTAACGTGCTTGAGCAGGAAGGCATCCTTGAGCAGGTTTTCGTCGTCAAAATAGAACTCGACCGCCTCGACCAGCTGTAGAGCTGTCGCCTCGTCGGGTTCGACGAAGCTGTCGGCTTCGACACCGCTGTCTCGACAGTCGGAAAGCGAGGAGTCACCGAGTGAGAGAGCACCCTCCTCCACGGCCAGCAGCTGCTTGTCGGAGCTCACCGCGCCGACGCGGTGCGCCGGCGCGCGCGAGAGCGGCGCGCAGTCCTCGCTGTCCGTGGAGGCGGTGCTGACGGCGGACGCGCGCCGGTCGGCCAGCGCCGGTGCCGGCGCCTGCTCCACAGCCGTCTCCATGTGTGCGGTGGGCGGCGCGGGGGCGGGCGGCGCGCGACCTAGCCGGGCGGGTCTTCGGCTTGAGACGGCGCAGGCGGCCGTGACTCTCTCTGCCTGCCTCCGGTGCGCGGCGCGACCGAGAACACTGAGCCGGCCGGCCCGGCGCCGCCCGCTTATGTAGCCTGACATTGGCCGAGACCTCGACCGCGGCCGTGACGCGGCGCGGCCCGGCGTGGCGGCCGCGGCGGCGGCAGCGAGTTCCCACCGCGCGGCCGGCCCCACAGAGGTGTCGGCAGACGCCGCCTGTCCCCTGCGCGCGACACTGCGCCGCTGGTCCATTGAGCGGTCGCGCACCGGCGGCCGGTATCGTGCCGAAATCCGTCCGGTCTGCAGCCGGTTCGTGCACGGCCGTACGGTGGCGGTGGGGTAGGTCAGCGCCACACGCCGCACTGCCGAGCACGCCGAAAATGGAGCCCAATGCCGTGCCATCAGATCGCGATATCAGAAACCAGCCGGTGACTCGTGTAGCAGAACGCTGTTGGATTTCCTCAAAAGATAAGCACGAGTAGCTCAATGGCACACGGGCCGCCATTGTATTTTGATTATGACACATTGCTATAACTGCCGGTACGCTGAATGGGATTTAGCATTTCATTAGCAAAAGGAAATTACATGCCTGCCTGTCATTGACCACACACCATTAACGACCTGCGAGGGTCATAACGTACGAGGTTTTAATCAAACCAAAATGTTCTTATTTCCGCCAAGCACGGACATGCCGTACCCGTCTGGAGCATGTTGTGGGATATTGCCATATTTGGCAATGTTCAGTCTCGTTATTTTGCCGTCCGGTACCTTGTTTCGCTCATTCGCCGATTCACTGCCGTGCATGGGCGGATGGCTTAGTCGATGCTTCAGCAATCGCTGTCAACACTCGGACCGGGAGCGAGATGGTCGTTGGGGGCAAAGGTCAAGTAGGTACCCTTCCTATCCATGCCGGCAGGCGTGATTCAGCTGCCCGTGCGGCCTTCTTGTTTGTGCAATAGGCAACATTTGGTGGCCAGCTGCCGCGCCAGGAAGTCGGACGTAAATTAACCCGCGCCCCACTGGGGTCTGCGTATAATGTGCCCTACGAGGGGGGGGGGGCTCTTAATAGCCCCTCCTAACTCCGAAAGGCGAAACTACTAGGCCGATCGTCAAAATTCAAACGGCGTCTGATAGCCCCGGAAAACTATCGGGCGGAACCTAATTTCATTGACCTCGAGGTCACTGATGACGTCACAGGTCAGGTTTAAGTAAAAATTATCAATGCTTGGCTTGTTCACATTTTGGGCTCTGGCCGCGACGGTTTACAAGTCAGATCAGGCTCATTTTTGGTGTACGCACTCGTGAACAGATGTTTTAAAAATAACCTGAGGGTACCAAACTTGTACCTGCTTTGATTTTCAGGTCAGGGTCAGGTCATCACAGGTCACGGAAATCCACTGGCGGATCCAGACCTGCGTTTTTTTTTGGGGGGGGGCAACTCATGCCAGGAGCCAAACCTAGGGTACCCCCAAATCCTGTTTTCTCATCGGATTTAGGCAGGCACGTACCCAGGATTTCGCCCAGGAGGGGGCCACCTGCTGTCGAAGGGGCCCCCCACAGTGTATAGGGCCCCCCAGGTTCCCCGGGGGCCCCCGGGAGTCATGAAGAACCTT
Source organism: Amphibalanus amphitrite (assembly GCF_019059575.1). NCBI lineage: Eukaryota > Metazoa > Arthropoda > Thecostraca > Balanomorpha > Balanidae > Amphibalanus > Amphibalanus amphitrite. The sequence continues at coordinate 263,783 of NW_024881734.1, read as the reverse complement.
TCGATGGTGGGGGGGGGGGGGGGGCATAGTGGGTCCTTGTCTCTCCTGCAGACGTAGGTGAGAAAACGCCACGTGTGTGGGAAAACGCAATTCAGTTTTTTACAACCTAATGTAGCATTTGGTTGTGATTTCTCACGTTCAACTTCATCAAAGTCAATTAAAACGGTCTCTGTAACGGTCTAAGCCTTGAGAAAATGTGGAAAATTGGAAAGTAAAAATATTTTTGCTTGAGGAGTGTGCATGAAACGCACGGCATTTTATGAGCGAGCGCCTCAATTACTGAACATCCTCCAATTCCGGATATGTAGGTATATAATATAATAGTGGGGAATAAATGTCTCGTTATCGGAATTCCACTATCTGGCAACTAGCCGTATGTAAACGCCAGGGCCTCGGCTAAGGAATTTTGACTGGTGGGCCACTTGGGCAGCGACATGGACTGACCTTCGTAGCCATAACCCCCCCCCCCCCCTCAATTTTCGATTTCTCCCCAGATTTCGGCCACTATTCTGCAAAAAACGTCAGGATGGCATTCAAAAAATGTAAAAAAACGGGGCTCGACCCCCCCCCCCGACTCTTCAGAGAGAGAGGAGAGAGTAGGGACCCACAACCCTCTCAGTGGTGATACTCCCGCGGTGCACATAAAATCGCACAAGCACGGAATATAGGTATAGTCTACGACATATCGTAGTACATATCGACATATCGACATGTCGTAGACTATATATTCCGTGGCACAAGTATGCACACAATATTGACGCAGATTATAAAACTTTGGACGATAACTTACGGTCGTGAGTGGATCGCTCGCCGACTAGTCGGAGATTCGGAAGCGGTCGGACGGATCGGGCGTTGTTGGGTGGATCGGGAGGAATTGTGAACAGCACGAGTGCAACTTTATATACATGTATAAAGTCGGGTGTAGCAGGAACCCCAAAAGGGGGTTGTAACAGCAACCCCAACATCTCTGAAAATGATCATTAAGCCTATTGGTGTCGCATGGAAAATAATTGACTCAAAAGCCCAAGCGCACTGCGCAGCCCTGATATTTTCTTTAAAAAAAACTAAGTTATGTACACGTTCACTTCTGGTGAACAGTGTCCCAAACTTCAGATTTCTCTTGGGTGTCTGAGTGGAAAATTCGAGCCACCCAAAATGTGAGAGTGGAAAATTATCCATTCTTATTCTTGAGTGTCATCTTCAGCCCAAATGATAAATTTTTGGAACGCTGACTGTGAACGGTTCGAAATTCGTCCAACTGGTCAGATGTGTGACTGCAAGCATCATACCGGTCGTGAAGACGCATAATATCGCTTGCAGACTTCAATCGGCTGGAAGTCGCCGACACTACCTCTAGTTTGACTCTGGCTTATATCGTGTCTATCGGCGAGCCGTCTGAGATCGCTCGCAGGCTTATCCCCGACCGTCTGAACTGGTCTGTTCTTTTTTCGTAGTCTTTCTTGTAACCGACTGGTCTGCGGCAGATGCTTATGTGACTGCAACCACTCGATCGATCGGAAAGCTTGCAAGAACTCTCGCAGACCTCGATCGGCTGGAAGCCGCAGACACTATCTGTAATTGACAGAGGCAGACGTCTTTCGCGATTATTGCATAAAATTTAAAGCCTCGGTCACACTTCACCGGATTGGACCAACGGACGAGAAACGGACGAGAACTGTCAGCGTCCGGTGATGTCCGTTTGTTTCCGTTGGACGTCCGTTTGTCATCCGTTAATATCCGTTCCATGTCCGGTGGTGTCCGGTTGAGCACACCGGACACCACCGGACATGGAACGGATATGAACGGATGAGAAACGGACGTCCAAAGGAAACGAACGGACATCCCCCGGACATCACCGGACGCCGTCCGTTTCTCGTCCATTGGTCCAATCCGGTGAAGTGTGACCGAGGCTTAGTCCACTTAGTCCACTATAGTTCACTTTTTACCCCAAGAGGATATTGCAAACAATAGGTTGAAGTTTTTTCACAAGAATATGTTTCACCGATGGGTCCTTTACAGCCTGAAAATGTACGATAAGATCTGCTAATTCAATTTGAAATGTGAGAAATGTGAAAACTTAGGTTTTTCGAAAAATTACTGGTGGGCCAAATCTTTGAGGCTGGTGGGCCATTTCGGGTCACTGGTGGGCCATTTGGCCCACCAGTTAACATGTTAGCCGAGGCCCTGGTAAACGCGGCTATTATATGTTTCACTAGGAAACGAGCGCAATTGTACTTTTAGCCAGAAAATAAATGCTTGGGTAATTCTGGGACACTCTGTATTAATTGGAGGAATAGGACTTAGGAGGAAATGCGATTGCAAATCGACCCACATCCCTGTGTTAGCCAATGACGCCTTTGGGGCCAAGGTTGGGGGGTATTCAGTTCAGCCTTTTTGTTTTTCTGTGATATCTCCGGCACCGTGAAAGATATTGGCTCCTTCAGATGAGTGCCTACTCCAGTCACTACTTATATCCAGTAGCCAGTAGCCACTCAGATGATTTGGGATCAATCAGGTGATAAGCGTACTTTCAGACGACCAGGGGCCCCCAGTCGACCAGGGGTTCCCAGGCGACCAGGTCCTCCAGATTACTAGGGGCCCCACTGCCCCAGGCGACCAGGGCCCTCCAGGCGACCAAGGGCCAATGCGATCAGGTCCCCAAAGCGATCAGGGGCCCCCAGGCGACCAGGGGGCCCCCATGCGAACAGGGGGCCCCATGCGACCAGGCCCCCGGCTACCAGGGGCCCCCAGGCGACCAGGGGCCCTCTAGGTGACCAGCGGCCCTCAGGCGATCAGGGGCCCCCAGGCGACCAGGGGATCCCAGGCTACCAGGGGCCCAAGGCGACCAGGGTCCCCCAGGCGACTAGGGGCGACCGGGGGCCCCAGGCAACCAGGGGCCCCATGCGACCAGGCCCCCCCGGCTACCGGCCTAGTCGCCTCCTCTGAAGGCGACTAGGTACCCCCAGGCGATCAGGGGCCTCAATATCATGCAACCAGAGGCCCCCCATGCGACTAGGGCCCCCTAGGCGACTAGGGGCCACAGACTATCAGGGGCCCATACGACCAGGCCCCCGGCTATCAGGGCCCCCTAGGCAACTAGGGGCCCCCAGTCGATCAGGGGCCTCATGCGACCAGAGGCCCCCCATGCGACCAGGGCCCCCTAGGCGACTAGGGGCCACAGGCTATCAGGGGCCCCCATGAGACCAGGCCCCCAGCTACCAGAGGCCCCCTAGGCGACCAGGGGCCCAGGAAACTGGGGGCCCTTGGATGACTGCAGGGGCCCCTCGGGTACCCAGGGCACATAAATGAAACTTTAATATCAATTTTCTTCCGAGTAAAAGACGTTTTATCCAGTGTTTAAAAAATATCCTGGGGCCTGAGGGGCCCCCTGAGCGCCTTCGGCGCTCAGGGGGCGTCAGGTAAAAGACGTTTTATCCAGTGTTTAAAAAATATCCTGGGGCCTGAGGGGCCCCCTGAGCGCCTTCGGCCCTCAGGGGGGGGCCTTGGCCCCCGTGGCCCCCCCCTTGGGTACGTCACTGGATTTAGGCCACTTATTTTTCGTCACAGCCCTGAAACGATATCTTTTTTTTTAACTAAAAATAAAATAAAATAAAAAATATAGAAATGGTAGCCCACCCGACCCGTGCCTTTATATTACTTTAAAAGCACTTAAAATTGCTTTTGTTGACCAGTTAGCCCACTCCGGGTCGGTGCTTGGCGCAGCGTTCGCGGGCCGGGAGGTGTCGGTTGGACACCCCTGCCGTTCGGCCCCTGATCAAGCTATAGAGCTTCGCGGAAAAAACAAGCGTGTCGCCCGTGAGTAACGAGAGGAAGCCGATGGTACCCGATTTTAGGGTCCTTGGTCATTGGTTGACCTTCCAGTCCAGGTCACAGCAGTATCCCAAAATTTGTCGATTTGGGTGCGAACTGACATCCAAATGAAAATAACTTTGCACTCTCATCAGTCATCCCCATTTATTAAGAGCTATTTCCCACTTCCAATTTTACTGACAGTAGGTAAGCATTTGCGTCGATGGTCGTTTTACACCTGCAATCTGTCACGATTGTACAGGGTGTCCCAAAAAAGTTTACCTAGGATAAATCTCCGACGCTGAAAGTCAGTTGGGCGCCACTTTTCCATCCTTGAATAACTGCCAAATCGCTGCCAACTTAACAGCGGAAAGGAGTTTCTAAAGGAATTCATTATCGAAGGCTGGAACTTACCAGCAATCAATCATTTTAATGACCAATCCCGGTGCATTTGGGGGTCCCGGTGCGGCAGGGGCTAATTTATATTGCCGCCCCTGTCGAGTTTCGAATGGGGGGGCTTTAGCCCCTGTCGCCCCCCCCCCCCCTGGATCCGCCAGGGCAGAAATCTTATATCATGCATCGGTCACGTGACACATGTTTTATGGTCCATTTAGGCCATAGATTTCGAATCAAGATGTCGTTCATGTCATTATGAGGTAATTTTGAGTTGAATTTGGCTTAGGTCAGGCCACTTTCAGGTCAAAAAATGTCAAATTTTAAAGTTTGAAATTTTCAACAACAAAAAAATGTGTCATTGAAAAAGGATGCAATTTAGCTCAGGAATACGATGGTGCTATTTATATTGGTGTAAGATGTCAAATACGTACTGAAAAATTGATTTGAAAAAATTATAATTATGAATTTTTTGCTATAGGATGCGTATAACTTGGCCATTTTAGAAGATATCTGGCTAAAACTTGCTAGACTAAGTCATAAGCCTGTGTTCTATCACATACTTTATTGTGTTTTTTTTTCGAAAAATCAGAAACGTTTGGAAAAAAGATAAAAATATCAATTTTGAATTTTAACATATATTGTTTCAAAAATTTCAAAATTTTGAAAATACGAGATGGCTGTTTGATAGCGCAGTCTATGTTGAGTCCTCTCATGAAAACAAATTGGATCTAACTTAAAAACTGAGCTCTTGGGAGCGATTGCCGTGGTTCAATGTTTTGTGTCGAAATCGGCCGAACATGACGTCACTCTGACGTCTTTTCCGGCCGACCTATGGTAGCTACGAAGTTCAGATTTTGACATAAGGTGTCAATTTGATGCAGCCGAGGGTACTGAAAGTTTGGCGTCGATACGTCAAGCGGTTTGGAAGTTATTGCAGAAAAACGGGAGGGGTATGAATAGCCCCCCCCCCCCCAGTGGGGCGCGGGCTAAGGATATAACGTTACCAGGAAGTATGTAAGCCTTTTTTTTGCTGCTTTGCTACGGATATTTATAGTTTTTACGGATAAGTATTTGTTATTTTCTACGGATATTTATTGTTGCTTATATGCCTGATTCGTCAAATTATTATACATTTGTTTTACCCACGTTCTGCTGGGCTATTCAGTCGAACGTGACCCGCTGGGGGGAGCAGATTCTGCCCCCATACCCCGCTTAGCATCCGAACGGATGGTCGAAGAAAGACGGGGAAACGGCAATCGAAAGTTCCCAGCGATATGACTCTTTGGAGCACAGAGTTTTTTGTTTAGGTCTCAGGTCAGGTAATGGGTTAAAAACTGCAAGTTTCTTTATCAGGTACTGGCGTTGGAGCCCAGTTGGCGAAGAATGGACTGAGGCTGTTACTCAGAACACGTTATTAGGCTACCAAGACAAGATGCCTTGCAAAGTAGGTCATGCAAAGATCAAGGTCAAGGTCAGGTCAGGTCACCGAAGATGAACTATTGGGTATGATGTGTGCGATTCATGTGTTAGGCATGGGTCATTTTACACATATTTGGACAAAATTGAAAGTCGAGGTCAGGTCAAGTTAAGGTCGAGTAAAGGCAAGCCTTTAAGTTGGATTTTACGACCAAAAGGTTGTTTATCTGATCGAATGGTGCGATTTTTATTCCTGTTAAAAGTCCAGAATTCCTAAAAATTATTTTGTGTGCACACTTTGCTCATCGTTACGGAACTTAAATTAAATAACTCCTCCATTTTAACCGATTTTACCACGTTTCTTTGTTAGGTAGGTAATTTAGGATTTTAGCTGACGATATTAGGGGCGTTTGACCTTTCGTAGTTTTTGAAGCGAAAATGGCGGGATATGACGCCACTTAAACGTCGTTATCTCAAAAGTTTTCCGACGGATTTCGTTCAAATCTTCAATAAATATGTCAAATTGATGCATGATAAGGAAGGTACTGAAAATTTGGTTAGCTGGATTAAGGCGTTTAAAAGCTATTGGGAAGCACGAGAATGGCCAGATTTCCCCCCCCCCCCCCCTCCAGCGAAACGCTTTTGAAATAAATTCATGCCATGAAGATATATGATGTAGGTAAAAGCATTTTGGTATTTCGTTTAGTGCATTCGTCAGATAACCCGTAGGGAAAACAACTATTCCGCGCAGTGGGAGTGCGAGGTAGTGTGCTACACCTGTCCGGTCAACACAATCGGGCTTGTGGTATACATTTACAGGACTTCTGTGTTAATTCATGTGTAATTATGATACCTATCTACAGCATTGAAACGATGCATATGCTCTCACTCTGCTAATCTGCTACTTTCTCGGACCTCCCTGTAAGCTCACATCCAAACCATCTAAACTAACGTACAGGGCGGTGTCGCCGGCAGGACCGGAGTCCCGCCCTTGGATCGGTCACCGCGCCACTCGTTATTACCACGGACGGGGCAGGGCAGTAGAAGGTTACCGGGTCGAACAGATTCCCGATCAAGGTCGGCCGACGACGCCCGCAGCGGTCGCCGGGCCCAGACCCAGCGGTTCCAGCTGTGTCTGTCATGAGAGGCCGCCTGTCGTAACGGTCGACTGTTCGCAGCGGATCTCTACATCACCAACCGACGACAGCCCGCACCAGCGATGGATATTAGTTAATAGTGATGTGCAGTAGCCAGTAGCTACAAGTGATTATTACTTACATGTCGTTAGATAGCTCGGTACCGTTTAAACGTTTCACAAAATACCTACTTAAAGTTTACTAGACGTTAAACAAACTGTAAGTACGTACAGCCCTCAGCAGACTGCGTGGTATACGACAAAACCGATAATAACTCAAAGGCTATGCTATCATGTCGGTCGCAACTCACTGCAAATAGATGCGCAATGCTCCACTCCTTCGATTAGGTCTATCACTAAACAAACTACAAACTGTATACGCCTTGTGTGGCAACAAAATGCAAAGGTTTGTTTTGGGGCAAATATAAACTTTTGGGTTTTGTTTTGTTGCCGAACTAGATGGGAAATTAATACGGTGATGATGCCAACCTAAGGTGCGGAGTCTCACACGTTTTGCTGTTACGATTTCCGAGTGACCGATAGCAATTCGCGTTATTCTCGGTTTTGTCGAAAAAAAGAATACCTACCACGCAGTTTGCAGAGGGCTGTACGTAAACGTCCAGTACCTGCATATCACATCAGTAATACGGTACTCGATGACTCACTCATTGCACGTGGGCTAATTAAATATAAACAATATTCGGATAAACGTCGTAAGGGTTAGATAAACGTTAAACAAACGGGTATGCTGATAAACGGATACACAACTATAAGCGGATGTAAGCGGATATACGATTTAACCTTTGCCGGCCGACGGAGGTGGTGCCTTCCCCCATAGGTTTTTTCATGATAACTCCGAACATGCCGTTGATAGAGAGCTGAAACTTGGCATACCTGACCGTTGATTCAAGCCGGATCGTGTGACACCAACCACATTTTTAAGTCAGGTCAGGTCACTGACCTATGGGCTATAACGTCATAAGTGAACCCCCGCACGGCCACGGTCCTCAAATGTCGCAACTTTACAATGCCCTCAATGCCAGAGCAGCTTTCAAAGGGAGATGAAACTTCTTTCAAGAGCTAGTATCCTCCAGAGGTCTCACAATTTTTATACCTATCTCGGATTTTTCCTAAATATCACGTGAGGTCAGGTCGGCAACATGACCTCACCCAAGGTATGTACCTCACCATTAGACGGGAACGATCGCAACTATCTCAAGCATACAGAATCATGATTTCATGCACTCCTTGCAAGGCCCGATGCTTCACCTTTGCATTGTTGACCTTGCACGTCATCTATGACGTCACTAGGGTCATAAGAGTTTTTCGTCAATAACTCGCGATCAAATTGAGTTATCGGGTCGGGAAAGCCGCCAATGGACTCAATAAGACCTGCCAAATCGAATGATATGCCGTATGACCTCCTCCGACCAATTTCGTGGCCTGGGGGCTCTGACCTGACATTGACCCAAAGGCCAAGATCAACACCTTCAGTTGACCTCACCCTAACAAAAAATATACCATTCGACGCGCCTTAGCGAGGCAAATACGATGCCAAAATCGTGGCTCTGCCAGGGGCGGAGCTTCCTATACAGTTGGTGGGGCGGCTTCCCCACCAACTTGTTATTTTGCCCCACCAATACCTAACCGTTTTGCCCCAGCAACTTTAGCTGATTTCTAAGACTTTGCTTTGCAAATTAATCTTCTTTTTCGCATTGAAGAGCTTTGGAATGTCTGTTTAATGCAAACTATTATATCTGTAATGATACGAATTGATTCAGTGTGACATTTTATTCAACTTCGTAATCGGAAATGTGGGTTTGATGACTTTTTGCCCCACCAACTTCCCTGGAAAAGCTTCACCCATGGGCTCTGCGGCCGTTTTTTGCGAAGCTATTCATCAAAAACTGAACCCTTGCCTTGGGGCACTTCACCTGACCTCAGAGGTCACCGGTTGATCTGAGACCTTAAAATCGGGTGCCAGTCCCCTCCTCCCCCCCCCCCCCCCTCGGCCGGCGCGTATGTAGAAAACTAATAGGTCCGGCGAGGGTTAGATATCTCGTCTGGTGTTCCACTTACGGCTTACCTATTAGGTAGTTTCCATCGACATATAAAAGGCAATCTGTAGCTCTCTTGCTTCTTTACGCCAGTACTCATGGATGGAGCTTTGGTAGACAGCATTAATGATTTCACACTGATATGAAATATCCGGATGATTCCCACGACACAGAACATTTGACATAGGTACTTTTTTTACCCGACGGGCCAAATGCGGTGTATTTCATAATTTATATTCGTCGTATACTGTCATCACCACTAGAGCTGTAACATAGAATATATGTATACCGGGCGACTGTCAGGCGTCGCCATGTCCATAGAATGCTACATGACTTGCGTGCAGGGGCTCCGCCACAGGGGGGTACGCGGGGGTCCGGACCCCCCCAATAATTTACCTGGGGGGTACAGTACCCCCCCCAATATTCCTATACCTATAAGCTTGTTTTCGCGTAAAAATGACTAATTCATTCACAGAATATGTTGAATAATTTAGAATGTGTTGACAGTCGCAAAGCTAAGGAATTTAAGATCTAGAAATGTAGGGAATCCTTAAAATATTGTGACACACGATTCACAAGGTGCTCAACATTCGCCGACCTATATGTACGGGAGTGTCACTATTCTACCATTTTGTTATTACTATGAAGAATGCGATTAAGATTGCTAGGATTAGCTAAGCATGCTAGAATTCGGCTATAATTTCGTGAGAGGGGTCCAGCTTGCAGGACACCTCCTAGACACAATACCCGCCCCAAAAGAGCTTCAGATCGATCTGAGAATCCTAGAGGCCGCCATGTCGGTGTCAATGGGCTCCGCTTCTCGATTTTCGAATCCTTGTGCAAGTTGAGCCTTGGTTTTTCGAATTAGGACAAAATTCTCCCGGTAAAATTGTTAAGTTTTCTTTGAACGTGTCTGGGGCACGAAAAACGGTAACTTTTCATCGATTTCGGGAGCTGCAGAGTGCAGGGGGGGGGGGTGAATTCGCCCAAAATGCCCACCCTGGATCCGCCAGCGAGGTTTTGTGTTTTGGGTCGGACCCCCCCAATCCCAAAACCGTGGCGGAGCCCCTGCTTGCGTGCACCACACGCGGCGGCCCTTTGTACAAAATCGGGACCCAAGTCACAATCACATCTCATCCGTGCCCAGCCGCCGGCAGGAGCTGGGCCCTCCCGCTCTGCCCGCTCCCCCGCCGCACAGCATTCACGAGCGCGCGCGCGCCTGACATAGGTACATTTGCACATTTTGTTTTGAGTGAACTTAACACATTGTACAAGTAATACAGGCAACAAGGAATATGCTCAACTAACAAACAAACTAAGCAGTAAAACACAAGCCGCCTTATCACCCATCCATCACACTGCACCGAAGAATGCGTACTGCTCGAGTGGCAGCCTCTGGTAGCCCCTCCTGGTCAGCAGCTCGTCCAGCTGCCGTATCCTACTCCACACCAGCCGGCGCATGCTGGCGTCAAACACCTTCTCGTCTGGCACCACCGGGTGCGCGCCGTTGTGGAACGCGCCCTCCGCGTGGCGCAGCGTGCAGCGCAGCCGCTCCGCGGACGGCTCCACGGCCAGGAAGTGCAACATGCGGCGCAGCTGGGCAGCCGGCGCGGCCGCCAGTCGCTCGTAGCTCACCAGCAGGGTGTGCTGCGGCGCCTCGGCCCAGGCGGCCGCCAGCTCGGCCCAGTAATGGCTCTGGGTGTCCACGAATCGGCGCCACTCGGTGCCGGAGAAGGCGGCCGGAGCGGCGCGGCTCTCCTGCAGGTAAACGCTGCTGCGCGCAGTGAAGTGGCGCAGAGAGATGAGCGCACGGAACGGGTCTCGGATCAGCAGGATGGCCGGCAGCGGGTAGCCGGTGCTGTTCTCAGCCAGCGCAGCCAGAGGGTCGCTGATGTTGCCGCCAAAGTCCTCGCGGATCCGCTGGGTGAGGTTGGTGGTATCGGTGCCCTCTAACCGGCGCCAGGTGGGCGGGTATGCGTGCGTCTTGCCGACCAGACAGGTCCGCGTCAGCGGGGACACGTGCTCGGCGATGAACCCGGCGTCTCTGAGCTCGACCGAGGAGGTGACGGCGCGCCGACTGGCGGCCACCTCGGCCACGGATGGCAGCCCCGCCACCGGCAGCGGCTCGTTGTCGTCGGCGTCGTGCTTGGGTCCGCAGGTGACCAGGCCGGTGGCGGCCTCCAGCAGGTAGCGCGTCCACGTGTTACCGGAGCGGTGGTACGAGGCGAGGCGGGCGTCCGGCAGGCTGCCCGGGCGGGCGAACCGCGTCACCAGGTGGGCGCAGATCGGGTCGCCGGTGAACCAGGCGTGCGAGGGCAACGCCGGCTCCACCAGCCGCCACGTCGCCACGTGCAGACCGGCCCCGTCCCCACCGCCGCCGGGGCCCGTCGAGTCGTCGGTGGGAGCGGAGACGCTCGTCGGGTCCGGCAGTAGACTCCAGGTGAGTGTCGGACCGTCACTCACCACCAGCAGCAGGCAGGAGGCGCCCACAGAGGCGACGAACAGGCTCGGGACAACCAGTTGGAACCGCCGCTGGTAGGCAGTCGATGACTTCCAGCGGTGCGTCTGGACAGCCTCCATTGCCGAAAACTCGGACTCTGAAATGAATAGGTATAGTATAAGCAGCGGGCTGCTCATCCGCGTTTGAACTTTAAATTTTGAATTTAATTTACAGATCGAAGAAAAGGAACGGATAAGGTACCCGCATCGGTTCTAGTATAATCGGCATAATCGGTAAATCGGTTTTAGGCAGAAGCCAGTAACGTGCTGAAATTTAAATCAAATTCGTCTTAGGTAGATAGATGAATACCTAAGTATATTTTATTATTATCACATAAAATATTATGTCAGTGGATTATGGACCGAGCGAAGGTAGCAAGAGAGAAGCCAAGATATTGTCTGTTGCTATTTTTTCGATTTTTTAGATGAATGAACTCGAATACGAGTATAAGATGTATTTTTATAATCACTTCATTATTATAGTTGGGCGTCGACATCGTTCCGATTATTGTTTAGCGTAGGTATAGGAATGCCTTTAAATTAGATATTCATTTGTTTTAAACTAAGACTGAGGCTAAATATTTAAGATTGAGGTTTTGCCCGACGTTTCGCATTCCTATATATTGCTTATATGCTCATGAATGGGCAATAAATGTGAAACGTCGGGCAACCTCAGTTTTAAATATTTAGCTTCAGTCTTAGTTTAAAATAAATGAATTTTTAATTGTAAGGCCTTCCTTTACGCTCAGCAACACTTGTCAATGTATAGGTAGGTATACTTAATCCGTTCCGACTGTTTTTCTTGTTTCCGACAATACAAGCTAACTTTAACCCGCGCGGGGCTGGGGGGGGGGGGGTAAATTTTACCCCCCCTCGCAAATTTTTGCAATATCTCAAAAACGGCGGCGCGCAGCGCCGCCAAACTTTCAGTACCTTTTCTTACATCAATTTGACACGTTCCCTGAAAATTTGAGCGAAATCCGTCGGAAAATTTTTGAGAAATTGACGTTTTAGTGACGTCATGTTCGCCATTTTCGCCTCAAAAACGGCAAAAGTTCAAACGCCGCTAACATCTTCATTTTTAAAGGAATCAACACGTAACAAAAAAGGATATACGTAATTCTACTTTGTCTATCATATGGCTCTCTCGGTTTTTTGAAAATTTTGGATTTTGGCCCAAATTTTTCCAAAAAACTGACTTTTTTGGAAAAATAGCTATAAAATCCAAAATTTTGAGTGTATCGAAAAAACCGGAATATATGTCAGAGAAGTAGTCTATGTGTACCTACATACCAAGTTTTAGAAGAATCTGTTCAAAAATGTGGGAGTTATTCAAAATTGTATGACGTCACGACACACAAAAATGTTGAAAAATGACTTTTTTAGAAGTTCTAGACCTCGTACGGAAACAAAAATAGCACCATTCGACTCGCCGTGAAAAACTGCATCAGATAGACACCTTTTTAGGCCTTAGCAACCAACTTCAAAATTTGACCTCACTTGACCTGACCTTGGCCTGACCTCGACCTGAAATTCATCCAGAGGTGGTCCATATCACTTATTGAGTGTGCCTATTGAATTCTATGAGTAAAATGACCCATAAAACATGTGTCGCACATGCCCTTTTCTATATTTTGTTTTTGGTGACCTGACCTGACCTGACCTGACCTTGACCTTGACCTCTGAATGATATTGTATGCAACGAATATTGTCTTGGTAGCCTAAGAACACGTTTTGGGCGATCAGTCTCAGTCCATGACTCCATTCTTCGGCAACTACGGTGCAAGGCCGATACTGTAGGAACTTGCAATTTGTACCCTTGACCTGACCTTGACCTTGACCTCAAACTTAAAATTAAGTACATGTTTTTAGTTGTTCGTGATGAGATCTTTCGATTGGCGTTTGAATTTTCCAAATCGGACCATTAGTTCGGGAGATAACAGGGGGGGTAAAATTTACCCCCCCCCCCCCAGCCCCGCGCGTTCGGCTGGAGACCCCAGCCCCGCGCGGGTTAATGCTTGAATAATAATGTAACTACCAAAACATACCTAATAATCGACAAAGGCCAGTAACCGTTCTGGCCGTTTACAAGCCACGGTCCCTGGCCACACCTGCCTATAAGTATTTATAGGGTAAGGTGCCTAATTAGCGACCCTTTCCGATTTGCGACCTACCTCCCTACAGAAAAACTGGCAGGGGAAAACGGGGTAAAACATTGTCAAAAGGTCAGCCATACTTTGGTTATCAAAATAAATTATTTTCCGGTCGTCGATGTTTCTGGTGGGACGTTTCAGGTGAGTTTAAATAAAAATGACGAGTTTCTTATCCAAAACGAGTGTGTTTGGGCCCTCTCTGATGAAAAGCGATGCACATTAGGATGATGCACCTTTTTTATTCTGAATCGACATTCCTTTTTCAATTGATTGCCGTTTTCCCATAGTGAATCGCTCAACTGTGCACAGCATGGCGGTTAAAAATATGTCGCAACTCATATTTTAGCATCGATCATTTTGAGAATTTCGTGGATGGCGGTATAGCATGATTATTGCTTGTTTTTTAATCGCATTGCCCCTTTGAAGACCTGTCAATAAAGGTCGAAGTACAGGGAAAAATAACTTCTTTACACCCAGAGTCAGTCCGCTGAACGATTTATTATCTTTATTATCATATTTCCTATTTGCGCCTGACATGGTCGCAAACAGCTCAAGAAGGGAAAGAAAGGGGAAAAGAGAGAAATGAAAATGAGGTGTTGCTGAAGCTTGCAATGTGTGGCAGGGGATGCCAAATGTCGTCACCGACTGCAGAGCCCTGTTCGGGCAGCGCATCCTATTGTAAAATTTTGCACCACGCATGCGCAGTTGGGGTCTCTCGGGTGCCAAGCTCCGCCCTTCGGCGTATGACGTCACACGTGTGACGTAGGCTCACGCAAAATCTTTCAGTTTTGCGCAAGAAGAAAATAGTAGCTGCAGGAGGCAAAAGTGGCGCGGATTAAAGTTTACCCTCATATATTTCTTAATGTAAGTGGTTAGTATGGTGTTGTTTTGGTATCATTATCCTTCTTTTCAGTGGCACATTGCTATTAACCACATTTGAAACGTCCATCAATTGAGCAGCAGATTGATATTCGCGAATATCAAACTAAAAATTCGATATTCGGACGGGGAACGCAATAACTCAAGAACCAGTGAACCGATTTTGATGAAAAGACCTTCATTCGATTCCTCGTTCCCTATTGCAGGTTGACAGCGATTTCCAGGTTACTAGGTCATGACCTTCAAGGTCAAGGTCAAGGTCAAAGGACGGGGAACGCTCTACAGCCTAAAGTTACCGTCCGATTGGCTTGTAAATGGTCTCAATCAATTCCTTGACCCCGATTCCAGGTTGACAGCGATTTCCAGGCCACTAGGTCATGACCTTCAAGGTCAAGGTCAAGGTCAAAGGACGGGGAACGCTCTACAGCCTAAAGTTACCGTCCGATTGGCTTGTAAATGGTCTCAATCGATTCCTTGACCCCGATTCCAGGTTGACAGCGATTTCCAGGTCACTAGGTCATGACCTTCAAGGTCAAGGTCAAGGTCAAAGGACGGGGAACGCTCTACAGCCTAAAGTTACCGTCCGATTGGCTTGTAAAAGGTCTCAATCGATTCCTTGACCCCGATTCCAGGTTGACAGCGATTTCCAGGTCACAACGTCATGACCTTCAAGGTCAAGGTCAACGTCAAAGGACGGGGAACGCTCTACAGCCTAAAGTTACCGTCCGATTGGCTTGTTAATGGTCTCAATCGATTCCTCGACCCCGATTCCAGGTTGACAGCGATTTCCAGGTCACTAGGTCATGACCTTCAAGGTCAAGGTCAAGGTCAAAGGACGGGGAACGCTCTACAGCCTAAAGTTACCGTCCGATTGGCTTGTAAATGGTCTCAATCGATTCCTTGACCCCGATTCCAGGTTGACAGCGATTTCCAGGTCACTAGGTCATGACCTTCAAGGTCAAGGTCAAGGTCAAAGGACGGGGAACGCTCTACAGCCTAAAGTTACCGTCTGATTGGCTTGTAAATGGTCTCAATCGATTCCTTGACCCCGATTCCAGGTTGACAGCGATTTCCAGGTCACTAGGTCATGACCTTCAAGGTCAAGGTCAAGGTCAAATGACGGGGAACGCTCTACAGCCTAAAGTTACCGTCCGATTGGCTTGTAAATGGTCTCAATCGATTCCTTGACCCCGATTCCAGGTTGACAGCGATTTCCAGGTCACTGGGTCATGACCTTCAAGGTCAAGGTCAAGGTTCGCGAATATCAAACTAAAAATTCGATATTCGGACGGGGAACGCAATAACTCAAGAACCAGTGAACCGATTTTGATGAAAAGACCCTCATTCGATTCCTCGTTCCTTATTACAGGTTGACAGCGATTTCCAGGTCACTAGGTCATGACCTTCAAGGTCAAGGTCAAGGTCAAAGGACGGGGAACGCTCTACAGCCTAAAGTTACCGTCCGATTGGCTTGTAAATAGCTTCAATCGCTTCCTCGACCCCGATTCCAGGTCAACAGCCATTTTCAGGTCACTAGGTCATGACCTTTAAGGTCAAGGTCAAGGTTCGCGAATATCAAACTAAAAATTCGATATTCGGACGGGGAACACAATAACTCAAGAACCAGTGAACCGATTTTGATGAAAAGACCCTCTTTCGATTCCTCGTTCCTCATTGCAGTTTGACAGCGATTTTCAGGTCACTAGGTCATGACCTTCAAGGTCAAGGTCAAGGTCAAAGGACGGGGAACGCTCTACAGCCTAAAGTTACCGTCCGATTGGCTTGTAAATGGTCTCAATCGATTCCTCGACCCCGATTCCAGGTTGACAGCCATTTTCAGGTCACTAGGTCATGACCTTTAAGGTCAAGGTCAAGATTCGCGAATATCAAACTAAAAATTCGATATTCGGACGGGGAACGCAATAACTCAAGAACCAGTGAACCGATTTTGATGAAAAGACCCTCATTCGATTCCTCGTTCCTCATTGCAGGTTGACAGCGATTTCCAGGTCACTAGGTCATGACCTTCAAGGTCAAGGTCAAGGTCAAAGGACGGGGAACGCTCTACAGCCTAAAGTTACCGTCCGATTGGCTTGTAAATGGTCTCAATCGATTCCCCGACCCCGATTCCAGGTTGACAGCGATTTCTAGGTCACTAGGTCATGACCTTCAAGGTCAAGGTCAAGGTCAAAGGACGGGGAACGCTCTACAGCCTAAAGTTACCGTCCGATTGGCTTGTAAATGGTCTCAATCGATTCCTCGACCCCGATTTCAGGTTGACAGCGATTTCCAGGTCACTAGGTCATGACCTTCAAGGTCAAGGTCAAGGTCAAAGGACGGGGAACGCTCTGCAGCCTAAAGTTACCGTCCGATTGGCTTGTAAATGGTCTCAATCGATTCTCCGACCCCGATTCCAGGTTGACAGCCATTTTCAGGTCACTAGGTCATGACCTTCAAGGTCAAGGTCAAGGTCAAAGGACGGGGAACGCTCTACAGCCTAAAGTTACCGTCCGATTGGCTTGTAAATGGTCTCAATCGATTCCTCGACCCCGATTCTATGTTGACAGCGATTTCCAGGTCACTAGGTCATGACCTTCAAGGTCAAGGTCAAGGTCAAAGGACGGGGAACGCTCTACAGCCTAAAGTTACTGTCCCATTGGCTTGTAAATGGTCTCAATCGATTTCTTGACCTCGATTCCAGGTTGACAGCGATTTCCAGGTCACTAGGTCATGACCTTCAAGGTCAAGGTCAAGGTCAAAGGACGGGGAACGCTCTACAGCCTAAAGTTACCGTCCGATTGGCTTGTAAATGGTCTCAATCGATTCCTTGACCCCGATTCCAGGTTGACAGCGATTTCCAGGTCACTAGGTCATGACCTTCAAGGTCAAGGTCAAGGTCAAATGACGGGGAACGCTCTACAGCCTAAAGTTCCCGTCCGATTGGCTTGTAAATGGTCTCAATCGATTCCTTGACCCCGATTCCAGGTTGACATTCATTTTCAGGTCACTAGGTCATGACCTTCAAGGTCAAGGTCAAGGTTCGCGAATATCAAACTAAAAATTCGATATTCGGACGGGGAACACAATAACTCAAGAACCAGTGAACCGATTTTGATGAAAAGACCCTCATTCGATTCCTCGTTTCTTATTGCAGGTTGACAGCGATTTCCAGGTCACTAGGTCATGACCTTCATGGTCAAGGTCAAAGGACGGGGAACGCTCTACAGCCTAAAGTTACCGTCCGATTGGCTTGTAAATGGTCTCAATCGATTCCTTGACCCCGATTCCAGGTTGACAGCGATTTTCAGGTCACTACGTCATGACCTTCAAGGTCAAGGTCAAGGTCAAAGGACGGGGAACGCTCTACAGCCTAAAGTTACCGTCCGATTGGCTTGTAAATGGTCTCAATCGATTCCTTGACCCCGATTACAGGTTGACCGCGATTTCCAGGTCACTAGGTCATGACTTTGAAGGTCAAGGTCAAGGTCAAAGGACGGGGAACGCTCTACAGCCTAAAGTTACCGTCCGATTGGCTTGTAAATGGTCTCAATCGATTCCTCGACCCCGATTCCACGTCGACAGCCATTTTCAGGTCACTAGGTCATGACCTTTAAGGTCAAGGTCAAGGTTCGCGAATATCAATATAAAAATTCGATATTCGGACGGGGAACGCAATAACTCAAGAACCAGTGAACCGATTTTGATGAAAAGACCCTCATTCGATTCCTCGTTCCTCATTGCAGTTTGACAGCGATTTCCAGGTCACTAGGTCATGACCTTCAAGGTCAAGGTCAAGGTCAAAGGACGGGGAACGCTCTACAGCCTAAAGTTACCGTCCGATTGGCTTGTAAATGCGAATCTGCTGTTAATGAAAATGACCTTGAAGGTCATTACCTAGTGACCTGGAAATCACTGTCAACCTGGAATCGGGGTCGGGGAATCGAATGAGACCATTTACAAGCCAATCGGACGGTAACTTTAGGCTGTAGAGCGTTCCCCGTCCTTTGACCTTGACCTTGACCTTGAAGGTCATGACCTAGTGACCTGGAAATCACTGTCAACCTGGAATCGGGGTCGGGGAATCGAATGAGACCATTTACAAGCCAATCGGACGGTAACTTTAGGCTGTAGAGCGTTCCCCGTCCTTTGACCTTGATTTTGACCTTGAAGGTCATGACCTAGTGACCTGGATATCGCTTTCAATCTGGAATCGGGGTCGAGGAATCGATTGAGACCATTTACAAGCCAATCGGACGGTAACTTTAGGCTGTAGAGCGTTCCCCGTCCTTTGACCTTGACCTTGACCTTGAAGGTCATGACCTAGTGACCTGGAAATCGCTGTAAACCTGGAATCGGGGTCGGGGAATCGAATGAGACCATTTACAAGCCAATCGGACGGTAACTTTAGGCTGTAGAGCGTTCCCCGTCCTTTGACCTTGACCTTGACCTTGAAGGTCATGACCTAGTGACCTGGAAATCACTGTCAACCTGGAATCGGGGTCGGGGAATCGAATGAGACCATTTACAAGCCAATCGGACGGTAACTTTAGGCTGTAGAGCGTTCCCCGTCCTTTGACCTTGACCTTGACCTTGAAGGTCATGACCTAGTGACCTGGAAATCACTGTCAACCTGGAATCGGGGTCGGGGAATCGAATGAGACCATTTACAAGCCAATCGGACGGTAACTTTAGGCTGTAGAGCGTTCCCCGTCCTTTGACCTTGACCTTGACCTTGAAGGTCATGACCTAGTGACCTGGAAATCACTGTCGACCTGGAATCGGGGTCGGGGAATCGAATGAGACCATTTACAAGCCAATCGGACGGTAACTTTAGGCTGTAGAGCGTTCCCCGTCCTTTGACCTTGACCTTGACCTTGAAGATCATGACCTAGTGACCTGGAAATCGCTGTCAACCTGGAATCGGGGTCGAGGAATCGATTGAGACCATTTACAAGCTAATCGGTCGGTAACTTTAGGCTGTAGAGCGTTCCCCGTCCTTTGACCTTGATTTTGACCTTGAAGGTCATGACCTAGTGACCTGGATATCGCTGTCAACCTGGAATCGGGGTCGAGGAATCGATTGAGACCATTTACAAGCCAATCGGACGGTAACTTTAGGCTGTAGAGCGTTCCCCGTCTTTTGACCTTGACCTTGACCTTGAAGGTCATGACCTAGTGACCTGGAAATCGCTGTAAACCTGGAATCGGGGTCAAGGAATCGATTGAGACCATTTACAAGCCAATCGGACGGTAACTGTAGGCTGTAGAGCGTTCCCCGTCCTTTGACCTTGACCTTGACCTTGAAGATCATGACCTAGTGACCTGGAAATCGCTGTCAACCTGGAATCGGGGTCGAGGAATCGATTGAGAACATTTACAAGCCAATCGGACGGTAACTTTAGGCTGTAGAGCGTTCCCCGTCCTTTGACCTTGACCTTGACCTTGAAGGTCATGACCTAGTGACCTGGAAATCGCTGTCAACATGGAATCGGGGTCGAGGAATCGATTGAGACCATTTACAAGCCAATCGGACGGTAACTTTAGGCTGTAGAGCGTTCCCCGTCCTTTGACCTTGACCTTGACCTTGAAGGTCATGACCTAGTGACCTAGAAATCGCTGTCAACCTGGAATCGGGGTCGGGGAATCGATTGAGACCATTTACAAGCCAATCGGACGGTAACTTTAGGCTGTAGAGCGTTCCCCGTCCTTTGACCTTGACCTTGACCTTGAAGGTCATGACCTAGTGACCTGGAAATCGCTGTCAACCTGCAATGAGGAACGAGGAATCGAATGAGGGTCTTTTCATCAAAATCGGTTCACTGGTTCTTGAGTTATTGCGTTCCCCGTCCGAATATCGAATTTTTAGTTTGATATTCGCGAATATCAATCTGCTGCTCAATTGATGGACGTACATTTGAACGCATTTTACTTAGTAACTGAACGAAACACACCAGTCCATCCGCGCCACGGTTCGCCGCGTGTCGCGTGGCCCTCGGCTTTGCGAACCGGCGGAGAGGGGGCGGAGCATGGGCGGAGCCAGGCGGCTGACATCATCGCATGTGTGACTTCACACTCAGCAAAATATTTTGCGCGGACCCGAACAGGGCACAGGGGTGCCGAATTCAGCGCGGACCTCGAATATCATACGAGATAGCCCGCAAAATTGGGTTTCCGCCTTCTTTTCGCTTTCGGTGCATCACTTGATCAGTTTTTACTTACGTAAATGTGTTGGATAAACGTTCCTGTTCAAGTGATTGAGTGCTTTGCGTATAGGTTACCTTTTTAAGATCATATTTCATCTTTTCAGGCGTCGCATTTTTTGCCATTTTTAATATGGGGAAACCCATAGAGAGACTTATAAGCGACCCTCCCCGGTCGCTAATCGGGAAGAGTTCCCTATTAGCGTTTTTTGCAATGGTTTGGCAAAACGCTCACTACAAATAAGTTAGTGAATATTGGGGCAGAAAATGACTTTATTTTAATAGAAAAATGAACGATCCCTCCGAAAATCAAGCCAGTAATACAGCGGCACCCACAGAGCGTGAGCAATGACGGTTCAAATTAAGGGGGTCGCTTATTAGGCACCTTACCCTATACACCAGTGGTCGGCAGGTCATTCGGGGTCGTGCCCCCTTTTTGGGCGCCAGGCAGGGCCATTACCCCCACCTACCAGACCCCATTGCTGACACAACCAAGTTTACTGAAATTCCATACCGTCCTGGAACTCTTTGGGTATTTGTGCATTTCCAATGCATCAAATTTAAAACATGACACTTCCTCCACAAAACATTTAATACCTATATCCCAGTAGCGGCGGAACACCTTCAATTAAGGGGGAGGGGGGGGGGGGCACTGCCGACTTTTGGTCCCATTCTTTCCATGCAACGCCCATAGGGCTAATGTTAAAATGCAAAAATCAAAGGGTGCACGGTGCCCCGGTGCCCTCCCCGTTCCGCCGCCTATGCTATATCCCATTTAACCCTTGTACGTATAGGGGCGGCGGGTGGTTTTTCGTTGAAAGCTCACGTAAAAGGCATTGGATCACGACCAAATTGTACCCTCGAGCCCATCATTTTTTTTACCAGCCCGGAAAATATCATGACCTGAGACCAGTTTTACCAACAGAAAAATAACCGCCTGCCGGAATTTTTGCCTCAAGACCGCTTCACATACGGAGCGTAAACGCGATGGGCTCGTAAGCGGATAGGGCTTTACCGTTTACGCTCCATATGTGAAACGATCTTTAGGCAAAAATTCCGGCAGGCGGCTATTTTTCTGTTGGTAAAACTGGCCTCTGGACCCATAATGACCGTTGGCTTATGAGCTTTTTCTGGAGATCATCTTGAGCCATAAAATCTCACTTCAAGAAGTTATAGCGGGTCCCGATTTTCTCGACACTTGTCATTGCCCTCTTGAATGAGACGGAATGACCAAGGACCTTAAAAATGGGCAGCAGCGGCTTCCTATTGTCACGGGTAGCACGCTCGTCTTTTTTATGCACAGCTCCATATCAGAGTCCGAGAGGCCGCGGGGGTCCGATCGACTCCTCCCCCTTACGTTAGCGGCTGTTGAAACGCCAACAGACGGGCGACGGTTAAAAGTTGCAGCTGCTTTTGTACGACTGTACGGAGGGGTGAGATGGTGAGGCGAGCAGATACGTGAAAATTGGTATCTAATCAGTGTGTGCTGTGCCTTTGGCCTGGGCTAATCTTTGAACCCTGGGATGCAACAGTCACGATGGCTCCATCACCGGAGCTACAAACTCTAAAAAGATAGGCTTTCTCAGAATCCCTCATTACCCCCACCGAAAGGGCTCCATTACCCCCAAAGGGGGCATGCCCCACCATTTGCCGACCCCTGCTATACACTGTGCCTATAAGAATGTTCGTGCCCTCTGTGAGACAAAAATCAAGACGCGAATAATAACCGCTCTTACCTGGAATGACGTATAAAGCACTCAGTACTCACTAATAACGTCGGTACGGCTTACGCAGTAGCGGCCGACCCTCTTCACCACCTGGCTCGACGTTGCTCACACTGCCTCGCGCACTGACCCTACACTCTACAGTCCATCTCAGCCGCTCAGCAGAGGCGGTCTGCAACACCGCGCCGGTCATCGCGTGCACCGTGCATGGTGGAGAGGTGCAAACTTACGGCCAGCGGGCGGTAACCGCTGGTATGAAACTCAGCGCATACCTACCAGCGAGGTAGGCGGCTGTGGTTCAACTTTCAGGTGAGGTCAGAGTCTTGTTATTGCCTCAGACCATGTGCAAGAGACCTCTCCTAGTGATGAGCGTACCGTGGCTTCATCGTACATAAACTCGATCTGCCGATGTCATTTGCATCTCTCGATTCTCGAGTAATAATAGCGATGAGATGTAGGTGCCTTGGAGCGAAGGTTAACGACCGCAGTCGCTGGCTGTTGTTGGTTGCAGTTCTTAGGTACCTACTTTGAAGTTCCTATTAGTTCCTATATGAGGAGAGAGAAATAGAGGATAGAGGGGTGAGTATGGGAATGAGACCGTCCGTTACCATACGGGGGACGCGTCCCCCCCAGTCAAGATATCCGGGGGAGGGGGGGAGTCACCTCCAAAAAAAAAAAAAAACACCCATGTCGACCACAAACCCCTGGAGGCTCCAATGGTTCATGGTCGACATGCAGGTCGGCCGACCTATACCACTGATTGATGTGCCGATGAATCCACGGATGTTTTTTTAGCACTAGCTATAAGGTACTTAACCCGCGCCCGGCTGGGGGTCCTGGATTTCCACGCCCTGCTGGGGGGGGGGGGGTGTTTGAACACCCCCCCCCTTGTAACTCGGCTCCTGGGCCACGTAGCGATACGCGGAAGGCGGCGTTCGAAAGAGCGTCAAAAATAATGACGAAATCACTTCGGTCAATTTTTTGGTCAGGTCAAAGGTCAGGTCACCAGAGGTCATTGAAGGCAAAATTTCGCCGATTTCCAGGTCAAATATCGAAAATTTCCAAAAAGCCAACGCATAACTCGGACACCGATAGAGCTACGGCGCCGCGGAAAAGCGCATTCAATAGCCCTATTAATGCCCTTTCTGAGTAATTCTCTCAGATTTGACCTAACGTCAACGGTTTTGCCTGCAGGGGGCAAAAACTGCAAAAAATAGCCGATTTTTTTCGGAAACAGTTTTCTGCAATAACTTTTGACCCAAGCCTTGTACGAGCTTACTTTTACCGGCATCGTGTTCCTCTCGTCAAGACGCATCGAATGAACTATAACTTGACCTTGAAAGGTCAACTTGAAAATTTGACCTCAGGTCAAGGTCATGACCTGACCGGAAAGGGTCATGTTGCATACCAGTCGATCCGTATCGTCGAGCTGAATACATCTAAGGCGTTTTCATCGCTCTAGCATGCCTCTATCAAAAGTTATTTGCGAAAAACTGTTAGATACCATTCGTGACCTAAGATGACCTCAGGGCATAAACAAGGGTCACGTACACCATTTTCATGTTCAGTGTGTCTAAACCACTTGTAATTTGGTGTTTGGGAGTGTTTATAATGTCTTTCGTCCAAAAGAGGCGCATTTCAATTTTCTCCCATTGACTTATAATGGGGAGGTCGCAAAATTGACCTGACCTTAGGTCATCGATATCAAAATTCTGAGATATACATTTTGTACATGCTGTTGCTCTTAGCAATCGCTGAAAGTTTCAAAGCGATCGGTCACTCGGTGTAGCTATGACAGACATTGAAACTAGTTATGAGGTGAGGTCACTTCAAGTGACCTGGTGACCTGACCTTGAATGACCTTGGTCTGAGATTTTCACAACATGTGTAGAATTGATGTATGATAAGGTGTACCAAAAACGGCGGCGCGGAGCGCCGCCGTTTTTGAGATATTCGCGAAAAACCACAAGGGGGGGTGTTCAAACACCCCCCCCCCCCCCAGCAGGGCGCGGGTTAAACGGCTTAGGTATGAGGTACCTAACCCAACCTAACCTACCGCTTGCTTTCTGTGCACTGCCTCATATGCAGGAAGCATTGATGAATGATGAGTGATCATGGATGCAAAACCCAGCTGTTGATCCTATGTGCGGCATTTTGAGTATGAGGCATGTTGGGTATCTGCTCATCTATAGCAGCGTCCGAAATCGATGAACCCCTGTCATTTTTCTCGCGTAGGAAAAAAGCGAACAACTTTTATTGGACAAACTTTGTGCCTACACGATTGCTTGATAAGTGATAAGTTGATAAGTGCAAGCTGCAAATGGCTCAGTAGTCAGTTCTGACCCTGAGGAGTTTTGGAAATGGGAAAAGTTTTTTTTTTGAAGTATGCGTTCGGCCCCGGCAGCGTCCAAAGCCACCTTTCCTGATTTGCCAATGTCGAAATTTACATTCATAGGCATTTTTTTTTAGTATGAATACCTGAAATCCTGAATGACAACAAACGTGGTATGTAGAGAACTCAAATGTTTTGTCAAATTCTTAATAGTTTGGTCGAAATTCTGGATTAAGATTTACGGTGTCAATTGATGTTCACATGACTGCCTGATTTATGGATTACAAGGTCTGTATATCTATGATTATTAGGCTCATCTCGTTAGCAATGTGCTAGCAATGTGAGGGCTAACTTAATCTAATATGGATGTTATAATTTAAGGGCAGCAACCCATTTCGCAATTTTTTTTTTTTTTTTTTTTTGCTCGGTCGGCCTAGTGCCATTCCCGAGCAGGGGGCAGTTACTCCGGCAATTTTCGCCGGGCAGCAAGTGTTACGTTAAACCGGTTTATGTGAACCCGGTAGCAAAAACAACGTGGGATCCTATCTTAATGTGGAACCAAAGCTAAGGGAGGTACTTACGTGTACAGCCAAAGAGCCGAGATGTCTGGAGTCGCAAACACAACAGTGGGAATGACTTTTATTAACAATACATGATAGACATGAACACTTGTGAGCTGGTGTCAGTGTAATGGAGCCGGGAAGCTTTCATCGCACTGACAGAAGGTATAAGACCTTCTAGGCTCCAGCCCCCCGGCGGGGCCTTGTTGTGGGGTGTAATGGTCGGGAGAAAAAGTCCTAAATAATAAAAAACCCGACGCCTAACGCAAAGGGCAAAAACCTCGCACCTAAGCCAAAACGGCGCGAGGGAAAAAGCCCTGTAACCGCGATTAATTAATGTGTGAGTTTGGGGGTGAGCCGGGAGACGAGGGCTCTGGTTAGCGTTTTAGGGGCGGCAGCCGCGGCCCTAACACGCTAAAGGCTCTTGATGATCCGAGCGTCGGCGAGAAAGACGAACAGAAGGTCGTGGATATCCGGATGAGTGTCGCCCAGGAGAGTCGGAAGGTCGAGAGAGAGTCCATGTGTGTTAATGTATTGTACTATATGTCTGCGGTGTTGGTGTAGGTGTGGGCAGTGGAGGAGGAAGTGTGAGATGGTATAGCGTGGGTGGTCGCGGCAGTGGTGGCATATGGGTGGAGGTGCTCTGTCCAGGATGTAGTTGTGGGTGAGTTGTGTGTGGCCGAGCCGGAGCCTGGCTAGGACTCTCTCTTTGATCCTTGTGTTTTGATGGGAAGAGTAGAAATGGCAAAGTTTCGGTTTAATGGAGAAGAGATGTGGTGTATGATCATCTATCCAGCATTTTTGGCGGTATCTCTGGAAGGCACGGAAGAGCGAAGACAGAAAATCCGGAAGGGGGAGAGCGAGATGATTTCGAGATGGGAGATGAAGACCTTCTTTGGCTAGCTTGTCCGCTTTTTCATTCCCCTGTATTCCAACGTGGGACGGAATCCACAGGAGAATGACGTGTTTGTTTTCATCGGTAAAGCCAATAATCATCTTTTTTATTTTATAAACGATTTCGTTTTTTTCCATTTTTCTGTGAGCTATTGCCTTTACCGATGAAGCTGAGTCTGTGCAGATCACAGCCTTTTCTATGTTTTTCGACGAGACATATTTGAGTGCTGAGTGAATGGCTATCAACTCAGCACTAAATATGCTATGGTCGTCGTGTAGCCTACTTGTTTTGTTATGATGGTCAGATGTGACAGCGGCTGCCGTCCTCCCGTCACAAACTGAACCATCTGTATATATGTATGCATAGTCTTTATGTTCTTCTTTATGCTCATAGAAAAGTTGAATGCTTTCTTCTTTTGTGACTTTTGATTTTGCCTCTGCGTACAGGAATGCAATATTCTCTATGGCTGGCAGAAAGAAAGAAGAGGTGGGTGGCCGATGAAAAATAGATGGAAAATCCAACTGGAAATCACTAAGTGTCCTTTCTATGCGATAGGCGATTATCGGGTATTTGAGTTGGGCCGTTGTGGGAGGGTCGTCCGTATATCGATTGGAGACAATGCGGTGCGAAGGCGAATAAGGGGACAAGAAAGTGCGCGCATAGAAGCGAAGGAGTTGGAGTTTACGGCGGTGAGAGAGAAGAGGAATATTACATTCTGGGTGGAGAGCCTTGATATTTGTGGTGCATTGGGCTCCTGTAACTATACGCAGGGCCTTATTTTGTATAACTTGAAGTGATTCGATCTGATTAGAAGCTATATCATCAAATAGAAAACTGTTGTAATCCAGGATAGGACGGATTAGGGAAGTGTATAGGTTAAGGAGGGTGCTGCGATCAGCACCCCAATCCTTTCCTGCTATACACTTAAGTATGTTGAGGCGCCTAGTGCAACGCATTTTAACGTCTTCAAAGTGATGTTTAAAGGAGAGTCTACTATCTAGTGTGATGCCGAGGTATTTGAACGTTTTAACGTATTTGATAGTTTGGTTCTTTACTTTAAGTTCGGTATCAAATTTAAAACGGGACTTATGGGAGAATATAAGTGCTACTGTTTTGCTGGGTGACAAGACTAGGCCCCATTTATCGCACCAGCTATTAATATCCTCCATTGCGTTTTGAACGGAGGCAAAAGCCGAGTCAATGTTTCTTCGCGTTACCCAAATGGCCACATCATCGGCAAAAATAGAATGCTTAAGGCTACTAGGTGGATTTTGAAAAAGGTCGTTAATCATAATAAGGAAGAGGGTTGGGGAGAGGACACTGCCCTGAGGGAGGCCGTGATCCTGATTAAGATTGGGAGAAAATGTGTTACCGCATCGTACGTTAAATGTTCTATCTTTGAGGAAATTAGAGATATAATGGGCCATGTGGCCGCGAATACCTGTCTTATGAAGTTTGATCAGAAGGGCTTGTTTATTTACTTTATCAAAGGCGTTTTGAAAATCAATGAAAACTGCAAATGTATACATGTCATTTTGGAAGCCCTTCTGGATGTCATCAATGAGGTGGACTATATTGTCTGCCGTGCAGCGGCCAGACCTAAATCCTGTTTGATGTGGAGAGAGGAGGTAGTTACCTTCTAGATATGCCCTAATCCGTCCATTGACCATATGTTCTGTCAATTTAGCAGCGCAACTGGTTAGGGATATAGGTCTATAACTAGAGGGGGAGGAGGGTGGTTTGGAGGGTTTAAGGATGGGGACGATGGTACTGTTTCTCCAGCTCTCGGGGTACAAATTGTTTTCCCATAGATTATTGATTACTATCAAAAGGTTTTCAAGGCCGGATTCAGAAAGGTTTTTGAAGAAAGGATAGGCTATCTGATCCGGCCCTACCGACGTTTCACCACATCGAGATATGGCGTGTCTAAGTTCGAACAAGTCAAAGTGCTTGTTATAATTTTCAGTATTTGCTGAGTCGAAGGAGAGGGTGTCGAGTGTTGTGTTAAAGCTGTCATGTTGTACTTGTGTGTATTGTTGAGCAGAAGATATTCGTGCGTAATGTTGGGCGAATTGTGTCGCAACTTGAAGGGGAGTGGCGTAGTGGGTGTTGTTAATGTAGAGATGAGGAATTTTGTAAGTTGTGCTGCGCCTTGTAGAAAAAACTCTAATTAGCGACCAGATTTTAGAAAGGGGAGTAAATCTATTAAAGTTGTTAGAGAAGGAGTGCCATCCTTCTTGTTTTGCTTTAAGTATTATTTGTGAAGCATCATATCGGGCCTTCCGGAGGGCATTTTCATGGTAATCGCAAATACATTTGTTAAAGACTCGTAAGGCACGCTTCCGCAGAGCTACAGCTCGATTGCAGTCAGCGTTCCACCAAGGGGCAGCTTTGTTTTCACGTGGGGGGTGGGTATGGGGAATATTTTGGTGAGCAGCAGCGAGAATCACGTTTAAAAAGGTGTTGATGTCAGGGGGAGGGGTGGGAGTGTGTTCATCTATATGTTTTTGAAAGGAGGCCCAATCAGCTTTCTTAAAGTTCCAACGAGGAAGAAATGTAAAATTGGCTTGTCCTGAAGGGACATTAAGTTGATAGTGAATGGGATAATGGTCGCTAAACAATGTATCATCTCCGACGTGTTGAGTGAAAAGTGTCGCGGTGTTAGTGTCTGTGAAGGCCAAGTCGATGACGGAGTGTATGACTTGACCTTGGTTGCGTCTGGTGAAAGTGGGTGTGCGGTTGTTAATGCAAATGAGATCAAGTGAATCCATTATCTTATCAATTAGTGTTCCGCGCGCGTTGTTCGTTGTTGAGCCCCAGGATCTGTGGTGGGCATTAAAATCTCCTAGTATTAGGCAGGGGTGGGGGAGCTGGACAAACAATTGGCGGAGTTCAGAGGAGGAAAAGCGGTGGCTAGGGGAAAGGTACAGGGAAAGGATGGCAAGGTCATGTTGCGCTATTTTGACTTGAGCTGCGACCGCGTTAAGCGTGGTGCGGAGCTGAATTTCGTGGTGCAAGAGGTTATTAGCAATATAAAGGGCCGAGCCGCCTCGGCGGGGTTTTTCATTTACGTTATTTGTATATAAAGTATATCCACGTATGTTAAAGTTGTAGTTAAAGGAATCTGAGTCCAGAAAATGGGTCTCCTGAATGGCGGCTATCAACGGTTTTTTATTTAATATATAGTTCTTGAATTCGCCCCAGTGGCTCACTAGAGAGGAAGTGTTCCACTGGAGGACGAATTCATCAGATCGATGCATGTTTTATGTGTGTTGAGTGTTAAACAGATTTTTCACGAGCAGCCGCCGCTGCGGCTCTGGTCTTCATCCCCTCTGACGGGGTTGGGGACGGGGCGCGTGTCGTGGCTCGCGGATGCTGAGTGTCTGCGTTTACATGCTGGCTCGCCGCTGGGGCGGCCTCATCCGTCTCTAAGTCGGCGGGCGGAGAGGCCACCGGACCCACGATTGTAGAGACGGTCTCTGTGTCAGAAACGTCTGAGTCCGCCCCTGTGTCCACGATACTGTCGACCCATGACTCCATCACCATGTTGCCGGTGCTGTTTGGAACCGATTCGTCGTCGCCGCGGTCGCACTGCGCCTGTCCCGGGGTGACAGCCGGAGGACCGGCCGACGTCTCCGTCTGCTTTCCGTCCGAGCTGAGGGGCGATTCAGTCACCCGCTCCGGCTCAGACGCGGGGGTCTCCACAGCCTCGGGCGCGCTCAGCTGTCGACGGACAGGGGCTTTCGGGGTGCGACTCTGGACCGGCGGGTTTTCGCGACTCGGTACGGTGTCGGTGAGTGAGGCCCTGCGTGGAGAGGACGAGAGCGCCGGATATTCAGAGGCACCTGACTCCGAGTAGGAACTCGGCGGGAACGGTGGAGGCGGGGGTGGTGGCGCCAGCTTGGCTTTGAGCTTATTTTTTTGGTACTCCCATGCGGGGCACATCCGATCCCAGGCTGGGTGCGGGCCACCACAGTGGCCGCACCTGTAGAGATCCCGGTCGCACTCATCGACCTTGTGGCCGGATGTGCCACACTTCAGGCAGTTCAGTCGCTTTGACCTGCAGGTCGTCTGGTTGTGGCCGAAGCTGCCGCACTGTCGGCAGAGGCGGGGGCTGGGCTCCCATTCCCTGACCTCCAAGATTTCATATCCCGCGTATATAGCCGGTGGGCAGGTAAGGCCCAGAAAGTGGATTTTGATCCTCGGGTTTGGGGTGGGGCCACGCGAGCGGAGTCGAGTGACGAGGGTGACCCCCTGCGGCCGCAGTTCGTGTAGGAGCTCCGTCTCGTCCATGTTTTTCAGTGATGGGGCAAATACAGTGCCGGCCACCGAGTTCAGTTTGGTGGCAGGGCTGGCGGCGACTTCGTTGCCGAGGAAAGTCTGGATCGAAAGGGCCAGCGAGGCCTGAGCCTTGTTTTTAACCCGGATTAGAAGAGATCCCGATCGGACTACCTTTGCGGTGACAACCGGGCCGATTAAGGTGTCGAGTTCTCGTTTGATTCGAAACGGTGACAGGCCCTGGAGGGACCGATCAGGACTAGTCAGGATGATAAACGACTGCCCGTCAGGCACGTCATCTAGCGGCTCCCAGCCTCGACCAGGCGAGCCCGGAGAGGAATCTTCGAGGAGGGGGCGGGTCAGGGGAGGGCGGGGGCGGGAGAGGGGAGGGGCCATGTTTAGAGAATGTAGATGGTTGGAAATGCGCCGAAAAAAGCGTGCCAAACGCACGAAGAGGGTTTAAAAAAAAAACGAGATCTCACAGGCGGCACACCCAAGAAACGAGTATGAAGGAAACTTTTGATGGAGAAAGGAGCAAATTAACAAAGCAGAGACGTAACAGTAAGGAGAGAACAAAGAACCTTACCGGTTTGTTCAAATCACGATTTTCCAGGTGGGAAAATGGCCGACACTAAACCGACGCGGACCGAGCGCGGCGCAGCACCGCCGCCGCCAGTATTCAGCAGAAATTCACAACGATGAGCGCCAAAAAGAGAATACCGAGAATGATAATTTCGAGAAAGTACTGGGAAAGCTAGCCACGCAACAACAATCGCTTAATATCAATATCTAATAAGCCTAAGAGCAAAATCGCACACGTGCGTCCGTGCGCAATGCGACGATTTCGCAATTCAATCCACAATCGTGCTCACGGTTGACGAAAGTGACGCAGTGTTGCTGGCGTGGTGTGTGGCCGTCGGCGGCGTATTGTGTGCATGATTGAAGTTTTTAGTGAATTTTGGTGTTAAATGTATGAGGCTCTGGTGAAAACATGTTTATTTAACATAAGGAACATCACAAGACTTGATTGAAATCAAAAAGTCAGCTTGACATTGTACTGGAAGAACGCGGGACGGTGGATCCGATTCGGTTGTGCTCAGGCCACCGAAAGGTTGTGAAGTGTGAACTTGGATTTTTCATATCAAAGTCACTTGCTAAATATAAAAATTGCACCATTTTCAGAACTCTAGATGTTATTGTATCAGAGTCACCTACTCAATTTGTGGTTATGAAGATTAAACTGGCCATGAAGGCCTCGTCAGTGTTGTTCGGCAAGTCAAAATTCTGCAAGTGCTTCAGACTTTCATGTGTTTTATATTGAAGACAAGATGGGCAATAGATAAAGTCCTTTGTTGATGCTTAGGACTGATTGTTGATTACTCATATTTGTATGAGTAGAAATGTGCCCATAATTTGCTAGCAGTTTGTAGTTTGCATTCATTTCTTTGCAATAGTTAGCACCTTCAAGAGCAGCCATGGATTTAGTCAAGGCATTCAATGCAGAGGTGAGTAGCAAACTGGTTATTTCATTATTTTGAACCTTTGGTGGCAATGTCAATTGGTGCCAATGGTGTTCATGTGTATGTATGTAGCCATGTTTTTATTTAACCACAGATAACAGTAGTACTGGATTGGAAACAGAATATTGGCAGTTGCAGTAAGAGGCCGAATGTTTTTATGCGACGGCGCCAAAATGGGATTCTCGCGTGCTTCTGGGTGGATAATTTGTGAGTTGTGTATTGCAATAAATCGTCATTTTTGTGTTTTGTCGTTTACATCTTGGTTTACATTTAAAATCGAAGCTACCAATGTTACTTTCATTTGCTTAAAAAATTAAAGTATTTCACTTTTAATTTGATTATTTAGAGGGCACAATGCGTGGTGTTTTCTTTTGAAAACAAAGTGTGGTGCAAAGCCTTACATACGTATAGGTACATCAACAATGGAGGAGGGGAATGAGCGGTAAAAACCTGCCGTTCTGGCTACAACCCAACGAACCAAGAGGAACAAAATATTAGAACAGGAGATGTCTCACATGCCACCTATTCGCTTTTCTCACCGAAACATCTCTACGGGCTCAGTGGGTTGGCGCCATGGGTCACCGTGACCCGGCTGAGTGAAATCAGGACTATTCCGCTGCATGTGTGAGCTGCATTTCAGAAAGGAAGATTTCGAAGATGATCGGTCATTTCGCACCGGCATGCAGAGACAGCGCCGTCGGCTCAAGAGCGACGCAGTCCTGTCAGTATTGACCAGCGTGGATTACGCGATGCCCCCTGTGCACGAGCGGCCAGCGAAACTAGCCATGGCATCCGCACGCCACTCACACCAGAAGCAGGTTATGAAGGACCAGACCGATGCGTTCTTCACGAATGACAATGTCAGCTATCAGGTGGCAACTACAACTGGTCGAGTGTACGACAGTTCCTGGAGAATACGGCGGTACTCCGAAGTCGAACTAAGGGCCTCAGATGGTGGTCACTGGTCACGTTTCAGCCCCGCCGACGCCTCCGCCCGAATGGCACCATCAGCATCACAGCAGGAGTGACAGCAGGATGGTGCTCTTGTCATCCAGGAGCCAGTGGCCGCGGTGGCGAAATCCACTGAAATGGAGGACCTGGATGACAGCGCCAAGGCCTCCCTGGGACACAGCTCTGGCGCCTTGGCACGCTCGGCCACCAGGCGTAACAAGTACGATGCCTCCGCCAGCCTGTTGATCTATCTTGGGGCTACGCCGCTGGAGGTACGACTGGAGAAAGACGAGGAAGACATCGACCTCACCGTGAGGATCTGCCATATTTGGAGGCAACTGCCGAAGACGGAAGCTAACAGGAACCAGCTGCTGGTCTGCGATCAACCAAGAAGTGACGAAGATAGTCGTAAACCGGGATGTCGAACTGACCGGAAGTCGTTTGCAATGATAGCCACGACGTCCTTAGGAGCATCCTTCCAGAGATGTATGCGACGGTTTTCAATCTACTCGTATTTGCTGGAAAGTGTGGAAACATGGTAACTGATATGTGAGGCAGACACTCAAGACAGTGCTGTCCATCGAAAGTCAGGAAGCAGACACCCCAGCGGCAATCGGGTTGCACCCAAGGTGCAACCCGATCGAGGAGCGACAAGAGGCCAAGGCTCAGCAGGGTCAAGAAGATGTAAGGCGGGGAAGTAAGGTCGCTGATGAAATTGGGATGGCAGGCGAAGCGAAGTGACACTTGAAGGGGTGTTTTGTGACGTTGGTTTGAATTGTGACGTTTGGATGGTTCGTTGTGACAGGACTGGTGTCGATTAGCATGTAAATAAAGAGATCAAACTCCCATGTACAAGTACTTTTTGTGGATGAGAATGGGAAATCATTATAATCAACTCAGTGGCATACGTTCCCTCACCACGGTGAGGAAAGTGTAACCAGCAACGTTTAGTAAAATAAATTGTCATTATGCAAAAATGCAGCAATAAACACGAGCACGGCTAGATTGCTTCTTTATAAGTTTCATTCACATAAACCAATTTCTTTTTTGCCTGTGTGAGAAGATATCGAAGTCTGGACACGAAATATTCGGTTTTGTTTTCGGCCTCTTACTGCAGCCACCGGAATCCTGTTTCCAATCCAGTACTACTGTTATCTGTGATTTAACGTATCTTAATGACTTATTCACTGTTCTTCACCTACCATTGTCTGCCACCTGCATATCATCATCACTGTTTGCACAAGGAGTTTCAAGAAAATGTTTTACTTTTATACACCACTGCAGGCTGCATGAGGCTGCAATGTTTCAATCCACTAAGCAAAATAAATAAATGTCTGAGACAAATTGCACACTAAGAAGACATATTATGACACTGCATAACCATTCTAATTCATATTTCCTGATTCAGTGTGTGATGCCTGTTTTGATACCTACCTGCTGAAACTCAAACCTCCTGGTGCTAAGACAACAGTGTTTATTCTGGCTTTAAGTCATCTGTTCTAGAGTCCTCATATGGTGAGCAGCCCTGAATGGCCTTTTTCTTATCTCTCATCTCACCTCAACCCATTTCAACACAACTTATCTCAATTCATCAATTGGAGCTTTACTTTTCATTTTTGGAATATAAATGAATGAATTAGTTTGCTAGTGGCACATATTGCACCCTTGTAATCTTCAACCTGATTTGCTGGTCAGACATTGTCAAATTAATTGAAGAACCATTTGACCTGATGATTTATTTATTTATTTATTTATTTATTTATTTATTTATTAATTCAGATAAATCACCAACAAGCTCATGGCCCACTAACAGGTGAAGTCATATCACAACATAAAATACACACACAAGGTGAACACTAACATGGAGACACACTCACTCATTTCCAATAGATGACACTTAAAAATACAGAGATCCATAAAACAGCCTTAAATAAAATGATATAATATAAAAGAACGCAGAAAAATAAAACAAAAGTAAAAGGAAAAAAGCAATAAGAAATAGTACAAATAAACTTTAAAATCTCTAAGACACGGATCTAAAAGGCATGTTCCTGCAGTGGGCCACCGAGAATGATTTAAAAGAGCTAAAAGTATCCGACATGAAATCCACCTGAGGATTCCTGGCGATAAAATCATTTGCTTGTGCCGCCAGTCTAGTAAAAGTTCCTGTCTTTACCATCGAAACTTGAGCAAAGGGCACATTAACCCGCGCCCTGCTGGGGGTCCTGGATTTCCACGCCCTGCTGGGGGGGGGGGGTGTTTGAACACCCCCCTTCTAACTCGGCTCCTGGGCCACGTAATGATACGGAAAAGGCGACGTTCGGAAGAGCGTCAAAAATAAGGAAGAAATTACATCGGTCACTTTTTTGGTCTAGTCAAAGTTCAGGTCACCAGAGGTCATTTAGGGCCAAAATTCGCCTATTTGTAGGTTAGATGTCGATAATTTTCAACAAATCGACGCACAGCTCGGAAGCTACTAAAGCTACAGCGCCGCGAAAAAGCGCATTTGATAGCCCTATTAACGCTCTTTCTGAGCAATTCTCTCGGATTTGACCTACCGTCAACGGTTATGCTTTGCCTGCAGGGGGCAAAAACTGCCAAAATAGCCGATTTTTTTAAAGCCTTTTTTCTGCAATAACCTTTGACTCAAACTTCCACGAACATTCTTTTACCAGCATCGCGTTCCTCTCGTCAAGACGCATCGAATGAACTATCACTTGACCTTGAAAGGTCAACTTGAAAATTTGACCTCAGGTGAAGGTCATGACCTGACTGGTAAGGGTCAAATTGCATATCAGTCGATCTGTATCGTCGAGCCAAACACAACTAAGGTGTTTTCATCGCTCTAGCATGCCTATATCAAAAGTTATTCGCGAAAAACAGTCAGATATCATTGGTGACCTGAGATGACCCCAGGGACATAAAAAGGGGTCTCGGGTGCCATTTCCATATTCAGTGTGTCAAAGACACTAGTAATTCAGTGTTTTAGAATGTTTATAATGACTTCCGTCTAAAAAAGGCGACTTTCAATTTTCTCCCATTGACTTATAATGGGGAGGTCGCAAAATTGACTGATCTGACCTTAGGTCATTGATATCGAAATTCCAAGATATACATTTTGTACATAATGTTGCTCTTATCACTCGCTGAAAGTTTCAAAGCGATCGGTCACTCGGTGTAGCTTTGGCAGACATTGAAACTTTTTATGTAGTGAGGTCACTTGATCTGACCTGGTGACCTGACCTTGAGTGACCTGGGTCTGAAATTTTCACAACATATGTAGAAAAGATGCATGATAAGGTGCGCCAAAATGGCCGTTTTTTAGATATTCGCGTAAACCGCAAGGGGGTGTTCAACCCCCCCCCCCCCAGCAGGGCGCGGGTTAAACAACTGGACGTTCCGTGTCGGACGACGTGGTACATGTAATGCGAACGAGGCTAATAAAAAAAGACGAGTCGATCCGTCCAGAGTAAATGCTTTTCAGGAATAAAAGATCGAACAGAGTGCGTCGCGCCTCGATTGATAAAACATGGAAGAAGTGTAAAAGATGACGGTATTCCAAGCAAATTAATCTGTCCGTGCCATCGGCCCGAGCTGCTAGCCACCTAAGGAATTTGTGCTGGACTCGTTCTAACCGTTTTAAATGACTTTTGGCTGCGCCAGACCACACAACACTACCGTATTCAAGAATAGATCGGACGATCAGAGCCTTCTGATCGAGTTTTTGTCTGGGCAAGCCGGTATGGAAAGATCTGAATAGCTGTGCGAGGGCTCTGTTTGCTTTTGCTATTGAACTGGTAATACCAGTATAACACCTTTTGGGGCGACTAACGGAGCGAGCGAGAGGGTGGGCCATGCACGTGCGAAATTTCGAGGGGGTACCTCCACCTGACTTGTGCACGGCACCTTACTAACCGGTCTCTAGCGATGTGCCAAATTTGAGCACAATCGGCCCAGCCGTTCTCGAGATCTGGAAGCGGCACTCTGCACGTGCGCACGTGCAAAATGGGTCCCAACTGACTTGTGCACGGCACTTTACTAACTGGTCCCTAACCGTGTACCAAATTCGAGCGTCATCGGTCCAGCCGTTCTCGAGATCTGGAAACGACCCCTGCACGTGCGCACGTGCAGCAGCACCCCAACTCTGGCACATGGATATGCAGTGCCTAGTGGGTGCCTACCCACATGCCAACTTTCAGCGCAATCGGCCAAGTAGTTACCGAGATATTGCAACAATTACAAAACTGACACCTCCTCGTTTTGCACGTGGCACGTGCATAAGGGGTCACCCACATGCATCGGGAATAGTCCAATACTTGGTAGAAGGAATGAAGCTACCCTACAAAAATTACCGCGTGTAAATCGGTCAAGTGGTTGCTGAGATATAAAACGTTAGTTTAGAGTGCAGCACAATTCCAAGATAGCGAACTTCTGCGACACGCTGAGGGGGGAAACTGTTGACAATGTAGGTATGTAGGATGGGTGCTCTTTTGAGAGTGATCGTAAACGAAAGGCACTTTCTGAGCGTTGAGAGAAAGACACCAATCGGTGGACCATTTGCAAATGTTGGTGAGGTCGGTTGGAAGGAGGCCGCAGTCAGCAGGAGTTGAAATTTGTTACGGAGCGAGCGAAGCGAGTGGAGTCTTACGTAGAATAACGGGAATTTCTGAGCATGATTTCTGAGGTCACGATTTTGCGACGCTTAAATCTCAGCAACCACTTTGACTTGACCGATTTACATGAGGTAATTTTTGTAGGGTAGCTTCATTCCTCCTACCAAGTATTCCCGATGCATGTGGGTGACCCGGCACGTGCATAAAACGAAGAGGTGTCAGTTTTGTAATAGTTGCAATATCTTGGTGACTACTTGGCCGATTGCGCTGAAAGTTGGCATGTAGGTAGGCACCCACTAGGCAATGCATATCCATGTGCCAGAGTTGGGGTGCTGCTGCACGTGCGCACGTGCAGGGGTCGTTTCTAGATCTCGAGAACGGCTGGACCGATGGCGCTCAAATTTGGTACACAGTTAGGGACCAGTTAGAAGGGTGCCGTGCACAAGTCAGTTGGGACCCATTTTGCACGTGCACACGTGTAGGGTGCCGCTTCCAGATCTTGAGAACGGCCAGGCCGATTGTGCTCAAATTTGGCACATCGCCAGAGACCGCTTAGTAGGGTGCCGTGCACAAGTCAGTGGGAGGTACCCCCTCGCAATTTCGCACGTGCAAGGCTCACCCTCTCGCTCGCTCCGTTAGTCGCCCCAAAAGGCGTTATACTGGTGATTACGGAGCGAGCGAAGCGAGCGGAGTCTTTCTTTAGATTAACGGAAATTTCTGAGTATGAGCGGCCGGCCGGCCGGCCGGCCGTGCGGACGCTTTTGCGAGGCTTATATCTCAGCAACCACTTGACCGATTTACACGCGGTAATTTTTGTAGGGTAGCTTCATTCCTTCTACCAAGTATTGGACTATTCCCGATGCATGTGGGTGACCCCTTATGCACGTGCCACGTGCAAAACGAAGAGGTGTCACTTTTGTAATTGTTGCAATATCTTGGTAACTACTTGGCCGATTGCGCTGAAAGTTGGCATGTAGGTAGGCACCCACTAGGCACTGCATATCCATGTGCCAGAGTTGGGGTGCTGCTGCACGTGCGCACGTGCAGGGGTCGTTTCCAGATCTCGAGAACGGCTGGACCGATAGCGCTCAAATTTGGTACACGGTTAGGGACCAGTTAGTAGGGTGTCGTGCACAAATCAGTTGGGACCCATTTTGCACGTGCGCACGTGCAGGGTGCCGCTTCCAGATCTCGAGAACGGCTGGGCCGATTGTGTCCAAATTTGGCACATCGCTAGAGACCGGCTAGTAAGGTGCCGTGCACAAGTCAGTTGGAGGTATTCCCGCGAAATTTCGCACGTGCAAGGCCCACCCTCTCGCTCGCTCCGTTAGTCGCCCCAAAAGGCGTTATACTGGTATAGGTAGTTCAGGAATACTTCTATCAATGCTGG
This sequence comes from Amphibalanus amphitrite, assembly GCF_019059575.1. Classification (NCBI taxonomy): domain Eukaryota; kingdom Metazoa; phylum Arthropoda; class Thecostraca; order Balanomorpha; family Balanidae; genus Amphibalanus; species Amphibalanus amphitrite. The sequence continues at coordinate 224,975 of NW_024881734.1, read as the reverse complement.
CATACCCATATCCTACACCAATTTTTTCTCGGAGGGAAAATGAATTCTTAAATTAAGCCTTAACCCTCGCCGGCACAGGCTTTTTTGCGTCCTTCGACGGCACAGAGGGGGGGGGGGGGTTGATACGACCCCCCTCGCGTTTGGCACCTGATCGAGCTGGAGCTTCGCGGAAAAAAACGACCGTGTATCCCGTGACTAGGGGAAGCCGATGATGCCCAATTTTAAGGTCCTAGGTCATCGGTTGACATTCCAGGTGAGGTCAATGACCCAAAAATCGGGGAAATCGGGACCTGTTAGAACGTCATAAAGTGTAGTTACTATCAGGTTTTATCACGCGAAAAAATGGCCCATTGCACAGTGGGGATTTTTCCGATCTAGCGCTGCTTAATTCCAAAAATCTTTTTTGGATTTTTGTTTATTTTTTGTGTCAGTGAGGCTCAGAAATGTCTGAATTTTTCATATATGTCATTTTTTTATCTGTATGTCCACAGCAAGACTAGGAAAAATGCGCCCAAAGTTCACACTCATGCGTGATTACTCAATGGGCTCAGTAAGCCCCGAAAGTATAGCTCAATTTCATTGTCCTGTCCTGTTGGTTTTATTCTTGCGAGGTCTTAAAGTTGCATATCTTCTGAAAGGCACCTTTATTAGGAATGGAATGGCAAACAGAAAGTATGCCATAACCTTACTAAGGTCACAAAAATGCCATTTAAAAAAAAAAACCCTTACAGACACCATATTGAAGGAATTGTATTCTAAATAAATGTAGGAAATCAACAATGTTTTCCACACTTTTCCACTCCGAAATATATCCTATCGAATTCGCCACTTTCTCCTGCACAAGACAACGCCTAGTTTGGCTGCCGAAACTTGCCTGAACACTGAATATTCACATTAGAGTATCTTAAAGGGACCCTCCCACCTTAACATTAGTTTTGAGTTGAGATAGCCAAGTTTGCGGCCAGGCTCAGAAACCACCATTTGTCCTGGTCGCAACCCCCGCAGCTTTATGGTGTTCAAGAAATTTCTTCCCTTTACTTGCAGGGTGGGACCAGCGTGGTCCCTATCTCTTAACCATTACGGGAATCTGATGACGTCATCAGGCTTTCGAACGTCCGTTAAATGTTTGACTAAAACGTTTTGTAGCACGCGGTGGTATATGCTGCGTTGCGCGCAACAAATGCCGCACTTTTAAATAAAGTCGCTAGGAACAGCGGAGATCCCAAAAAGTAAACAAAAGTAAAAGTCTTATATCTTGAAAACCGGTGAATATTTTTCGGTGAAATTTGGTAGATATTCGTTTTCGCTCTTTCTGAACCGAGCGACATCACTTTCATGCCAATTCATAAACTTTTTTGAAGGTGGGAGGGTCCCTTTAATACCCCACTCTAGGAGCGCTAGGGCAAACAGCACGATATAGGTATGTTCCGGACATAGGCGAATAATTTTACTTCATGATTTATATGATGCATATTTTCTGAGACACATTCATCATGAATAGGATGACAAGCGTAAATTATACATACCGTAACCTTATTAACCCTCGCACTTGTGGGGAGGGGGAGGGGAAGGGGTCGGATAAAACCCCATGTGGTTTTCCGCAAATTACTCGCGCAAAAAGCGGCCGATCACGGCGAAACTTTCGGTGCCCTCGAGATCATCAATTTTACATCTAACCTAAGAATTTCATGACTCTGACCCAACTGACCTTTGACCTGTGGCATATTTCTCGAGACCATGTTTGGCCGGAATCGCGATTCGGCGTATGCCAGCTCACATTATCCGCGGTTTCCAGTCTTTTTGTGGTTTCAAACGTTCAAATATGTGAAATGATGTTGGTGCCATGCATTATGGTGGGTGTCAAGGTCACGTGAAGGTCAAGTCAAGGTCATTGACCTTTGATGACCTTGGTTCACTTTTTCGAGTTTTACTTGTTTCTAGGGTAGTTTTTGGTGCTGATTTCGAATTTAGCAACCATTTGAATATTTATGAAGTAGTTATGGTGCCTTCGTACCATGTTACGAAGCTGTCAGTAGTAGGTGACACCTACTATGGATGGCCGGCAGGACGCCTACTGGTTGATCTGACCTGACCTGACCCGACCTGGCCTAAATGCATAAAGGCATCGTCTGTGATCAAAACTAACATGAAATTCGTGATCAGCACCCCAAAATACCCCGTAACACCCTAACTTTACGAAGTTTCAAGAGGTCTTGATTTCCCAACTTTAGTTGGGTCATTAAACTGACTTAAAAAGTCAACTAATGACCTTGGACTTTGGAATTGGATATATTCGGCCTCATCTCGTCATAGGCAGCACGCTTGATTTTTCCGCGAAGCTCTAGCTTGATCAGTGGCCAAACGGCTGAGCCGGGGGTCCAATTGAACCCCCTATACTATGTTGATTATGCACATTTACAGGTAACATTCTCATCAGAACACACCAGCCAACATCTGTGCACAATCTGGCTACAATACTACCCATGGTTTGCCCTCTACGAATAAAGACGTGCTAGATCGGAAAAATCCCCACTGTGCATTGTAACGAAACTTTTAGTATCGTTGGGTTACTCAGGCAGCTTTACACATACCCTGAAAATTTCATGACCCTGGGCCAGATCACCTTTGACCTGCTTATCAAGACGGTACCAGGCCGGTATTGCAGTGTGACCAAATTGGTTTAGCGTTAGGGGGAGGATGTATAAAAAAGTCGTACGAGAATGTCACTATTTTCAAAAAACTCGTCTTCAGCCTCATTTTAGGTGCAGTTTTTACAGATAATGTGGGAAAAAGACGATACCTGACGTCAAGTTCTGGTGGAAAGTAAAAAAAAAAAATATTGTCATTAAAGATGTAAAAAAACGACATTGCAAGCGCGACAGTACGAGTATGACGGTGCGAATCGTACATTGGAACATTTTCAGTCTTTATTCCTACACTAGGTAGGTATGCTTTTACGACAAAAACGTCGTGATGATGTAATTTTAAAATTTCTGAGGATGTCATTATCCTTTCATTGGGGGTGACTTTCCCCGCAACATCACCAATTTGGCCACACTGCGGTATTGCGATTCGGCGAATGTCGTTGCACATTATTCGTGCGTTTCCACACTTTTTGTGTTAAATAGACAATTGTTCGCATGTGAAATGCCGCAGAGCTGCTTGTCGCATGTATGATAGGTGTCATGATAGGTGATAGGTGTCATGGTCATTGACCTTTGGTGATCTCGGGTGACTTTTTCCAAGTTAACGACTGTTCGGGTAGATTTTGGAGCTGATTTCGAATTGATTACTCTTTTGAACATTTAACACGCGCACCGACGGGGGGCGCCCCCCCCCCCCCCTGAGGTTTTTCGCGAATAGCGGGAAAACCGCGGAAATTTGGTACGACTATTCTCTCATCGATTTTACAAATGGTGTGCAAGTTTGAACCTCCTAACTTTTAAGGTCAGGTCACCAGGTCACTTTGAATGACCCAACCTCAAGTCACTTTTTTGCAACTTTGTCACCGTGCCAGAGCTACAGTAGATGTCGGAGGCCTTTGAAAGTCGCAGGATGTTATTAGGTCATTAGTAGCTACAATTTTTATATCTCGGAATTTTGATATCGGTGACCTAAGGTCAGGTCAATTTCTCGACCTCCCCAATATACCTAAGTCAATGGGGGAAAAATCAACTCCCTGTTTTTATCACTAAAACGGGTCGGAATGGCCCCATATACCATACATGACTTCATATACGATCAAACTTCACTACCTTGAGGTCAGTTTTGCTGTTGGGTAGCTGTAAGGTCATGTGACGTCATCAAAGGTCACCAAAGGTTTTTTTGCCAATAACTCCGTACAGAAACTAGATACAGCCGCGCGGATGGTCTCATTGTGTTCAGCTCGTCAAGACGCATCGAATGATATACATGATGACCTCGAGGTCACGTGACCTGAGATCAACCTTTGACCTTGACGTTTCGAGGTCAACATATATATCATTCGATGCGGATTGACGAGAGGATCACGATGATGCCCTTAGTTTGTTCCTATCTTGACTAATTCGAAAGTTATTCGAGAAAAACTCTCCATATCTAGCGCCGCCATTTTGACTTTTTGGACCCCTGTGACGTCATCTTTGACCTGATCTGAAAATGACCTTAGTAAAAATTGTAGACCTTGTCCGTGCGTATCCGATGCCGTTTACCGCTTGTCGCTATCTTGCTTCGTTCTCGAGATCTCAGGGGGGGGGGGGGGGCGGTCATCCGCCCCCCCCCCCGTCGGTACGAAGTTGGCGCAGACCCCCGTCGGTGCGAGTGTTAAGAAGTAGCTTTGGTGCCTGCTGCCTATGCAATATGTTGCGGAGCTGTCGGTGGTGCTGTATACCAGACCTACTATGGATAGCGTGAGAGGCGCCTACTGGTTGGCCTGACCTGACCTGACCTGACCTGACCTGCCCCAAATGCATGAATACATCATCTTTGATCAGAACTAATACGAAATTCGAAATCAGCACCACGAAAGCCCGATAACAAAATCACTTGAAGTTCTAGCAGCCCAGGTCCCGATTTCTTGACTTTTGGGTCATTAACCTGTCCTAGAAATCCAGTAAATGACCTAGAACCTTCACCTTCCTCTCGTCACGGGTAACCTGCTCGTTTTTTCGTGAAGTTAGTGCCGATCAGGTGCCTCCATCAGGTGCCGACTGCGGACTGCCGAACGGCTTGGAGGGGGAGGTTCAACGGACCCCCGTAAGTTGGCTTCTGGCAAAACTTCAATACGGGCGAGTGCTAAACTCGCTGCTGCAGGGGGGGGGGGGAGGGGGGTTAAACACCATCTGCGGTTTTTCGTGAATATCTAGAAAACGATGGGGTCACCTTATCATGTATCTTTTCTGCTCATGTCAGAATTTCAGACCAAGGCCACTCAAGGTCAGGTCGCCAGGTCTCATCAAGTGACCTCACCTCATAAAAAAGTTTCAATGTCTGCCAAAGCTACACTCAGTGACCGATTGCTTTGAAACGTTCAGCGATCGATAAGTGCGACAATATGTACAAAGTTCTTATCTTGGAATGCTGAGATCGGCTACGGTCATTTCGATTTGTGATTTTTCCGTTATAAGTCAATGGGAAAAAATTGAAAGGCGCCTGTTTTGGACGAACGTCATTCTTAACACTCTCAAACACTGATTTACAAGTAAATATGACGCACTGAACTGGGAAATGGCACCCGTGACCCCTCATTATGTCCCCGAGATCCTCTGGTCAAGGAAGAATGGTAGGTAGGTATCTAACAGTTTTTCGCGAATAACTTTTGATCGAGGCGTGCTAGGCGATGAAAACGCCTTAGATAGGTATGTTCAGCTCGACAATACGAATCAAATGTTATACAACATATTTTTTTTTCCGGTCGGGTCATAACCTTGACCTTAGGTCAAATTTTGAAGTTAATCTTTCAAGGTCAAATTATAGTTCATTCGATGCATCTTGACGAGAGGAACATGATGTTGGTAAAATTAAACTCGTGCAAGGTCTGAGTCAAAAGTTGTGAAAAACTGTTTGCGCAAAAATAATCTATTTTGACAGTGCTTGCCCCTTGGAGACAAAACCGTTGACCTTAGGTCAAATTTTAGAGAATGACTAAACAAGAACGTCAAAAGGGCTATCAAATGCGCTTTTCCGGGGCGCTGTAGTTTATTGGTTTTCGAGTTATTCGTTGGTATGTTGAAAATTGTCGACATTGAACCTGAAAATCGGCGAAGTTTGCTTTCGATGACATCTGGGCCTCGTTTCATAAAGCGATTCCGTAACTTACGGCGATTTTTGATCTTGTATTGCAAGTGCATGTGAAGCTATGACGTTAGTTTGAACCGTTGAATTTATGTATCTAGCAAGCAAGAACAGAAGGGAGAAGCGGAAATAATTTATCGCTTCACATGCACTTGTAATACAAGACCAAAAACCGGCGTAAGTTACGGACTCGGTTTATGAAACGAGACCCTGGTGGCCTGACCATTGACCTAACCGAAAAAGCGCTCGATGTAATTTTCGTCATTATTTTTGACGCTCTTGCGAACGCGGCCTTCCCCGTACCGCTACGTGGCCTAGGAGCCGGGTTAGCTGGGGAAGGGGGTGCTCAAACGCCCTCCCCCCCCCCCCCCCCTCAGCGGGGCGAGGAAATCCAGGATCCCCAGCGAGGCGCGAGTTAACCATTTCGTTTTGCCGGGTGATTCCCCAAAACTCAAGGCGTCAACCTGCATCCTTTTCATGGTGTTTTATTTGTATGAGCATAAGTCAAGGCTATCATCATTAACAATTACAATGATTTTCTTTACTTCTTGAGCTACTTCTTGTTTCGTCACTTAACGTCTTTACTTTTGCTACTTTATCTTTATTTTCATTTTATTATTACTTTTTTTGCTACGTAAGCTCTCATGGATATTTGTTGTATTTGTGTTTCAGCTCACGTCGCTCTACGACCAGAAACCCCCGATATCCAAGGTGAAGATGACATCGCTCACCAAGGGGGCCATTCGAGCCATCAAGTTTTACAAGCATGCTGTACAAAGTGTTGAGAAGTTCCTCCAGAAGGTGAGTGCCAAAATTATCGCAGGCTGTCAGCTAGAAATTGAATAAATTGCCTAGATTATTTTCTTCGAATGCTTCGTTTTTTAGAATGTCTGTGAATAATTGGCATAATCGTTATGAAATATTAGCGGTATTTGATGGCAATTTTCGCATATGACTCTCATTATAATTACATTGCAAAATGAAAATTCACAATTATTTTTTAGTCTTTAATATTTACCTTTCATTTTTATTACATATATATAAATATATATGTTACAGGGAGTTTGAGAAACCCGTGAGTTTGCAAACTCCCTAGGGAGTTTGCAAACTCTGACCCATCAGTGAGTTTGCAAATTCACTAGGGAGTTTGCGAACTCACTGACCGGTCAGGGAGTTTGAGAAATTCTAGAGCGATTGGGACAAATAAATACAAGTGTGTGGCATATGGGTGGCATACGTGCCGTCCATTATGTTGAAACAAAGGCGGCTAGTTGTACGGCCTATTTAAGGGTGCGTTTCACGCGACCTTTACACCACCTGGCGAGGATCTTGCTGACATAGAGATACGTTTCTAGACCAGTAGATGGCCCTAGCGCTGAACGCCGGTTTGTTGTCATAGGACAAGTATCACATTTCCCCTGTCCATCCATCTGTTAGCGCAGAGGGGTTGGGCTGCCGGGCCGCCCCTCCCCATCCGCGCCCCGCGAGTTCGGGGAGGAGTGGCACGGGTCCACCGCGCCGGTCTGGCCGGGCGGAAAGGACCAGATGTCATGCTCTCAGTCGAACCACATTGGGCCGAACCCGCGCCGACACACACGGATAGGGAAAGACCGGAAAAATGAAAGGGCTAACAGAATGAGGTACAGGAAAGCAGCTTCAGTCACATTCATAGTGTTAGCTTCATTAATCCGCGCTTGGGGAAATTGGGCGTTTTTTGATCAAACTTGCAAGTTTTTTTTTTGCCCGTATAAGCGCCGCGAAACTTGACATAGCTTATCATACATCATTTTCTCATCGTGTGTGAAATTGTGGAACCCTCAGAAGTTTAGGTCACCCAGTTCAGGTATATCCTAGATGCTCGAAACTCGGGTTATTGCATGAGCTCTGCTATCAGCATGAGCTACACTGTATAGCAACGGACTATCGCAACAGAAGGCACAGAAGAATATGCTTTATAAAACACTTTCTTTGCAATTTTGTCACCGCTTCAGGGCTACAGTGAATACCCGAGTCCTTTGAAACAGATGTAACAATACACGATGTATTGTGCACGATGCAGTGCACGATGTAATAAGGCCATTGGTAGCTACAACTTGTATGCCTCGGAATCTTATCAGTTCATCCGGACTTATGTCCCCCAAGAAATCGTTCGGGTCAGAGCTTTCGAATTGTATCACAAAACGTCAGCGTGTCGTAATCGAGTTCGTGTGTATCGGTCGCAAAATTGTGGACGTTTTGCGACGGATTGGATTCCCCGTGATGAGGTACATCGAAAAAGGTAACCTTTTTATGCAAAAGTAGCAACTTCGAAATTTGACCTTTTATTACCAGACCTTGACCTAACCTCCAACAGAAAGTAACCTAAACCGTCCCTCATGGTCGTCTAACCAAAACCATTGCGTTGGAAATGAAAAATTGGTCACAAAACATGCATCACACGGCCCTTGTAAAGTTTGGTTCATGTGTTGACCCTTGGTGACCTGACCTCTGTGACCTGACCTGGTATCAGTGACGTCTTTTAGCAACTATCTGTACAGGGTGTCCCAAAATTAATGTCACACCCTCACACAACCTTTGTTTTGCCTTCTTCTGCGCAATATCAGTATAATTTCACCGGTACTGGCTCCCAGATCTTATACGCTACATTGTAGTCACGTGACCTTCGAATTTTTGTGACCCTGACCAGTCAAGGGGTGTACGGAGGTCATTTCCGAGACAGTACCCAGCGCGCGCGGACCAGGTGTCCAGGATGGCGAAACTGCAGAGCAAATCGTCCCGCAGCGGGGCAGTCGGCATGGTTGCCGGTGGCATGACCCACGGCCAGGTCGCCGAGGTACTGGGCATGAGTTGTCGCACGATTTGGCGCTGGTTATCACGCGACAGAAGCGGATAGACGCCTGGGAACAAGCTAGGTCGCGGCAGGAAGACTTCCGCCAGCCGGGACAGCGCAGATCGCCATCGCGAAGTGCGGAGCTAAAGACGGGCTTATCCACAAGGAAACTGGCAAGGAGGCTGATTGCCAACAGTCACCCAGTCTTCAAATGGATAATCCATCGGTACCGGAGGATGTCTCTAAAGCTGAAGCCCAACAAGCCACGTTTCCAGCCGAAAACTTCTGCTGAACATGTCCAGGGCCATCTTTCAACAAGTCGGCGCCCCGGCTCATCGAGCTAGAACGACGAAGGGCTGGTACATATCGAACTTCCCAGCATTCTGGGAGAAGGACAAATGGCCGGTGAATAGCCCCGACCTGTCGCCGATAGAAAATCTTTGGGCGATCGTCCTGTAAGAGATGAGCAAAACGGCGCCAGGATAACCTGAACGCACGCTGACCAGGAACGTTCGATCTGTCTGGTCCAAGATCAGTCCACAGAAGCTAGACATGTTGATGTCTGATGTCCCGGATAGAGATGTCAATCGGATACCAACTTTTTGGTATACCGATACCAAACCGATACCAACTTGGTATTTGGTATTTCAATCCTAATGTGTTTGGTATTTTGTTGGTATTATGAACCCTTACTAATATATAAGAGGCTAAGAAATTCGTAAAAAGTTGGTATTTCCCTCATCTTTTAAAGTTGGTTCGGTTTCGGTATTTCCCCACGGTTTTGGTCGGTATTTGGTTTGGTATCGGTATTCCGATTTTCTGTAATTGACATCACTAGTCCCGGACCGTATGCTTGCCTGCTACGAGGCGAAATTACGAGAGGATTACGATGCTGCTAATTGCATATTATGCAGTTTTTGCCGAGCTTTAGGTATTACTTCAAAAGTGATACGTGAAAAACTATCTCTAGAGACGCTAGTTTGACTGAAATGCAATCAATTATACATCATTTTGTTGCTGATTCGTTGAGAAACACGGTCATGAAGGTTTAATGTCGCTATCTTTCATAGATTCGCCAATATTTGCTTAGTAATTTGGATAATTGCAGCTTTCCCCGAAATTTGACCTTTGACCTGCCATAACTGGGTCAAATATTGAATTCGGGTAAAAAATATACCACCAATCGCGAGTAGGTAGGCTCGTTGAGAGCAATCGACTGCTCTTTGTTGCGAAGCGAGCTACGACGCTCATCCAGTTTCGAAACGCCGGGGGAGGGGTATGAAAAATACCCTGCCAGGACGAGGGTTTTGACATAACAGCCGAACTGACATTTGGTCTCACGTCACTTGGGGTCTATGTCTCCATGGAATTTGTAGGTATTGCCGGTTATATTCATTATTTATGTTCAGTACCGACTGCCCAGGTCAGGTCAAATACCTATTGTCAAAATATACCTGTTCGCTGTTCGTAATACCACTCACACAAACTGACTTCTTTCAAAGTTGTCAGTTTCTCACAAGCTCTTCCCGGCGTACTCCCGATCAAGAGTGAGAGGCGCGCGATAGGAGACGCCTGGCTGGGCGCCGTTCATGGATAGATCGTGGGATGAGCCTCCGACCCGTCTAGTCACGGCGAAACTTAGCAGGGAGGGTTCAGAGCACCTCGACGGCGGCCGAACGCCAGCGGAGCGCCGTAACTAATGGGTGTGACACTGTGTCAACAAACGCCGCTGAGTGACGAGCCGAGGGGACCGTCGAAACGCGCGGGCCATACAGCCAGAGACATCTCTCGGCGATTTTATGAACTAGCTGTGCAATTACTTTCAAATGAATAGAACTGCATAGTGATGCATGCAATGATGATTCACTCTACAGGATTGTGTAGAGAATCGATGTCTTTATGATTCCTAGCAGCCACATTTTTGAAATTGTTGTCATGGCTTTCATGCAATGCACTGCAAGATGAAAATTGTATCATGCAAAACATAGTACAAAATTTGAAAAAAGGCTTGCTAGGAAATGTTTTCCTTGACTTCTTCAGTCCAAAACTGCAAACATCACAGTCGTACGACAATCCGCTATTGAGTTCTATTCGTTTGAAATTTTGATTTTGCAATATGTTTGTCTCAATTGCTCAGTATACGTGGATTGCAGAACAACGGTAACCACTCTGTGATGACGAGGTTAACGTCCTTCATAACATATCCAAAAACGAAGGCAATCGAAGCAACGATGCTCTAGATATTCACGAAAAACATTTCTCATAGCGTTACGCGTGAAACGCACCCTTAACAGTCGCACGCTGACAAAAAGCTTACAGATCATATGCACACCATACTTTTGATTTTAAACTGTTCAGTGATCTAGCCCAAACATGTAGCGCCGCTTTATTTAGTCATACATTTATTTAGTTCACGGCCCAATTGTATCCGCTCCACACAAGTGTGGCTATTCCAGAGTCAGGCTCAGTGTATCAAAGTAGAAACAGCTCAGTTGGTCATTTATGCTAAAGCATATAAGGCATACGTGTGGAACGGATCTATAATTGGGACGTGAACTAAATAAGTGTATGACTAAATGAAGCGGCGGTACATGTTTGGGCTAGATCACTGAACAGTTTAAAATCTTAAGTAGGCATTTATGGTGTGCATATGATCTGCAGGCTTTTTTTCAGCGTGCGACTGTTAAATAGGCCGTACAACTAGCCGCCTTTGTTTTAACAACACGGACGGCACGTATGGCACCCACATGCTGCACACCTGTTTTTATTCGTCCCAATCGCTCTGGAATTTCTCAAACTCCCTGACCGGTCAGTGAGTTTGCAAACTCCCTAGTGAATTTGCAAACTCACTGATGGGTCAGGGAGTTTGCAAACTCCCTAGGGAGTTTGCAAACTCCCTAGGGAGTTTGCAAACTCACGGATTTCTCAAACTCCCTGTAACATATATATATATATATATATATATATATATATATATATATATATATATGTATATATATATATATATATATATATATATATATATATATATATATGTATATATATATATATATATATATATATATATATATATATATATATTGTTTCTAGAAAGATGAGTCAGCTGACTCATGTTCCGAAATGTTTTTGACTCAACTCAATGTCAAGTTATTTTACTGACTCAACTCTGACTCATCTCAACACCTTAATATTTTTGTCCGACTCAACTCTGACTCAACTCAACAGCTCAACATTTTATCCGACTCGACTCAAACCTGACTCATTTGAGTCAGTGTTGAGTCAAATTTCCGACTCGACTCATGAGTCAAGCACAACCCTGCGCATACCAGCGATGATCAATGTTGTCGGGCTGCCCTTCCAACCAAGACCAATGACACACGCCGGTGTGCGTTCCGTTTTAGTGCCGCACCGAGTACAAAATTCCTGGCCTGTACGTGATCGATTCGATCGTGCGTCAGTCCCGCCACCAGTTCGGCGTCGACAGGGACGTGTTCGCGCCCCGCTTCGCCAAAAACCTCTCCATCACATTCTACCACATCTTCAAATGTCCGCCAGAGGATAAGGTGAGAAAGACGGTTTGATTTGGTTAATTGTGGTTTGTACATTAATTTCGGACGTGCGTATCACCTTGCAGTTTTTCAGCTAATGCTTCTACATTTTGTAATTATATATTATACAGTAGAAGTATAAAACATAATTATACTTTTACATTTCTCCAAACTTACATTGTATGCATTGCATAGATGGATGAATAAATTCGACTTTTTATAAATAAGCATATACGTGGTCTTATACTCGCATTGTCCACCAGCTCAATAGCGAAGTCCTTTTTACCTGACGTCGCCGTCTCCCGTCCACATTCACAGAGCAAGGTGATCCGAGTACTGAACCTGTGGCAGAAGAACCAGGTGTTCCCGCCGGAGGTCATTCAGCCCATATTCGACCTGGCCGACCCAGAGAGCGCCACCAGCCGCGCCATCGAGCAGCAGATTCTGGCCAAGGAGCAGCAGCTGCAGCAGCAGGGAACGCCGGCGGCGACGACGGCCGCGGCCGGCTCGACGCCCTCGGGCGCGTCTGCGGCCGGCGGCGACCAAATGACGACTCCGTCGGCTCGACAGGCGAGTGGCGGCCACAGCGAACAGACGGGGAGGGGATGGGCTTGTGCACTTCTGGGGTCGGTCTGTCAGTAGGGTGCAGCTAGGTCAGTGAATGAATGGGTTAAAATTATGGTCGGATTGAAATTGAGTCTGACTCTGATCACCTCCGTGCCGAGTGGCGCCTTCTCGTTTGCCCGGTGTCGTTCCACGCGTCGCTGCGTGCTGACCATCTGCCACTATGTGCCGTGCGCGCAGGCGGACGGCGGTGGTGGCGCGCAGGTGGATCCCACTCTCATTCAGAAGCTGCACCAGCTGCAGTCGCTGCTGGCACAGCCCACCGCCACCCCGGAGCAGGTGCGTAGTGTTGCTCTGTCGGTTAGCCTGCAGCGGGACGGGGGAGCGGTTTGGTCGCCGCAGCGGTGCGCTATGGCCCCGATCAACGTCTGTCGCAGTAGCCGTAGGCTTTTCAAGTAGTAGGACGTCGCTTTCAGGGCTCGTGCTTGGTTGATCTTTCGGTAACGTCTGCCTAGTCTCCCTCAAACCTATGTCGCTCAGCGATTTTGTTTACAGTCGGGGTACTCACAACTCAAACCTAGTTACCTGGTGGTCTAACTCACCCAATCTATCCCCAGACGGGCCCCAAGTTCAACCAGCGGCTACTGGAGGACGACTTTGACTATGACGAGGAGCCGGACGGCACGCCGGGCGGCGGCGGGGCGCTCAAACAGCCCGAGCAGCCCTCGCTGGAGACTCTGGGCACGCTTCTCACCAACCCGGACGTACTCAAACAGCTACAGGTACGGCCCGCTTGGGACCAGGGATGCGGAGCCGGAGCCGGAGCCGGAACCGCCGGAGCCGGCATATTTTGCCCGGAGCCGGAGCCGGAGCCGGAGCCGTGAAACAATATAGCCCGGAGCCGGAGCCGTCAAAAAAGGGGGCGAATCCGGCTCCTTTTCTTAAGAGGAAACAATTATTTACCTATTTCGGTTTGACAGTGCAAGGCGTAAAACAATGTGGTATTCAAAATAGCCTTGTTATACAAATACAGAAGCAACGTGTACCAATCCCATCGCCTTTTTTCTTCTACCCGTATTTAATTGATCGCATAGGGGATGTACTGAGTATAAGCCGGAGCCGGAGCCTCCGGAGCCGGAGCCTCCGGAGCCGGAGCCGCCGGAGCCGGATCATTTTACTCGGAGCCGGAGCCGGAGCCGGAGCCGGAGCCGGAGCCGCCATGACATTTCACCCGGAGCCGGAGCCGGAGCCGATTTTTTTTTCTCCGGAGCCGGAGCCGGAGCCGTCTGAAATTTCCACGGCTCCGCATCCCTGCTTGGGACGGAGGGTGGTTGGTAGCGGTGGGTGTTCGATTTAAAGTTTTGATAACGGAAATAGCGTGGCTAACGCTGATCCATGCAGCAACGGCTGATGATTTTTTGAACGATATGGATTCCAAACTTTTGGTAGAATATAACTTGCCCGTCGCCATGGGGATGGTCAATGGTCATAGCGGATTTAGTGTTCTGCACTTCCTGACTGATGCTGGGCGGTGCTTGATCGTGTCTTTTTTATAATTAGGCTCCTTTTGACCATATGCCCACCTTACACGCCCATCCGCACCGCTGATCAGTCTGTCACGTCTCCACAGGGCCTTCAGCAGACGCTGCAGGCTCAGAAGCAGCTTGAACAGGCCGAGCGCGAGCGCAAGTTCCGCCAGCAAGAGGACGAGTTTGACAAACAGCTGGCCCAGACGGTCGGCGTAAGTCACGAATGTTGCTTGGTCGTTCTCCCTCGATCACTACAAGAGCTCTGATCCTCTGTATTTGAATAACATTGTCGCTTTTATATTTACCAGCTGGATAACTCGCATCTTTTTGAAGCATTTCACCCCTTATTCAGTGACCACAGATCATTTTGTGACCTTCCGACAATCTCCGAAGTCTTCTGTGGACTGTGTTATAATCTTTGTCGCCCGTTTCTACCTCCCCCGTCTGTGCACCATCTGACCCTCCCCTGTACGCCCTCTCGCACCGCACAGAACCTGCCGTTCGCCAGTGAGATAGAGCTGAAACCGCCGGCGCCGGGAGAGATGGCCATGATGTCCACCGCTCCCCTCTCGGCCACCGGTGACCGCGACATGCGTCTGGAGGTGCCCGAGCTGGCCGTGCCGGCGCGCCGCCACCAGAGCCCGCTGGAGGAGGGCGAACGGGGACCGGACACGGACGGCGACGAGCGCACCAGGTGCCGGTCGGGACGGGAGGGGGCGGGACTCGTGGATGGGATAGACGATCGAGTGGACGGGATAAGGATGAGCGAAATTGGATTTAACGTGAAGGAAGTGTAGCTTGGAATATTAATCGCAGTTCATTGGTGTGTTATTTTAATGCCATGCTGCTTTTTTCAGCGTACTTATTCGCATATTATCTTGATTTCTCTACCGTCAGCCGTATCATATACTCATCTCTACCGTGGAAATAACGCTGATGCTTCTGCTGAGCGTTGCTACGAATACGCTATACGAACACGACTACGTTGTTCCTCTCAGTGTCGACCCAGCTCCTCATTTAACACCACTACCTCCTTTTTCTCTGAACAGGGACCGGGACGAGCGTGACCGGAGCCGCCGGAGCCGCTCGCGCTCGCGCTCCCGCCGTCGGCGCCGCTCCCGCTCTCGCAGCCGGTCGCGCTCGCGGTCCCGCGGCAGGAGGTCGCGCGGCGGTCGCGATAGGTCGCGCTCCCGCGGCCGACGCGCGCGCAGCCGCTCCCGCAGCAGGGAACGAGAGCGCGAACGTGAGCGGGAGCGGGAACGAGAGCGTGAGCTGGAACGGCTGCGTGAGAAAGAGCGAGAAGCAGAGAGGGAGAGAGAGCGGGAGAGGAAGAAGCGTGGTCTGCCCGACCTCAAGGCGGATCATCTGGGAGGTGGGTGTAATAGTCGACTTCGAGCGGGCTGCTGAAACTTGGCGTGGTGCCAGAGCAGGGTATGGTGTGGTTGTAGCTGATTACGAGCGAGCGAGCGCAGCGAGCGAGCGAGTTCATACTGAATTAAGGGAAAATCCTGAGTATGAGCGGCCGGCCGGCCGGCCGGCCGGCCGTGGGGACGCTCTTAAAAAGCTAATATCTTAGGAACGGGACATCCGATTGACAAGCGGTTTTCTTTACTGAATGTCACTTGGAAGTAAAAGTTCTGTGGTGTGATGGCCACCATGCGTTCTTGACAACCACCACACGTGGCGCGTGGTAAAGTTGGACATTTTTTAAGAACTCCAAAATTGCAACCTCAATAACGGCACAACGGTTGGGCCGATTGAATTGAAACTCGGTACACAGTTAGGTCTCCATCAGATAATTCATCTGCATGTGTTAAGGTTGGGGTGCTACAGCACGTGCGCACGTGCAGGGGGCGCTCCCAGATCTCGAGAACGGCTGGGCCGATTGCGCTCAAATTTGGTTCACGGCTGGAGACCAGTTAGTAGGGTGCCGTGCAAAAGTCAGTTTGGACCCCGCTTGCACGTGCGCACGTGCAGAATGCCGCTTCCAGATCTCAGCAACGGCTGGGCCGATTGCGTTCAAATTTGGCACACCGCTAGCGACCGGTTAGAAGGGTGCTTTGCACAAACCCGTTGGAAGTACCCTCTCGTCCTTGCGCACGTGCAGGGCTCACTATCTCGCTCGCTCGTTCTTCGCCCAAAAGGCGTTTTACTGGTATGAATTGAGCTGATAATTGAAATGTACTTGTGGTGGACACACCTCAGCTTGACTTGCGTTAATGCCCCGATTTAGCTCAAAGCGTTTTCATCTTTATATCACACCTTGGCAAGTCACACTAGGGAGTCATTCATTTATTGTACTTTATTATCGGTTTATTATACTTTATTACTTATTATTATTATTACTTTATATACTTTTTATTTATTATCGGTTATGAAGCCTCGAGACTATCTCGCCTATGCCTGATATTTACCGCCTTGGTCGTAAGCTCTCCGTCTGACCGCCATGTCTCTCCGCTCGCGTCTGCAGTGTGCAGTACCACACTCTGGGTGGGCCACCTCTCAAAGCTGGTGCACCAGGAGGACCTCAGTGACCTGTTCGGGGAGTACGGTGACGTGCTCAGTATCGACCTGATCCCGCCGCGCGGCTGCGCCTTCATCTGCATGAACCGGCGACAGGACGCGGCGCGCGCGCTGCTCAAGCTGAAAAACCACAAAATGCAGGGCAAACCCATCACGGTGAGTGTAGGCAGATCGGCAGGCTGTGGTGTGAAGAGTTGCTGGTCGGAGCTTCTAGGGTGTAGCGCCGTTTTACATTCACTACGTCCTGAAGTACAGACAAGTTTGCAGTGTTACTGATGTTTGTATGATGCATCCCGAATATTGTAAGCTGTTTACCGTTTTTCTTTAGGTCACTTATTCATTCATTCATGCCAATCGTCCCGCCATTAGATACGTCTTGCGCCAAGGACATGTTACGTCTTTCTGTGTGATAACTTGTTTGGAATGCTTACCACTGTCCCAGCGTTATCTTTTAGCGGGCCGGGCTCCAAGCCTGTATGGCTTGGTAATGTATGACTCTGATCTTCCGGGTACCTAATTACTGACTGATATCCAACTCTCGCCTATTTTTTGCAGATTGCGTGGGCGCCTGGCAAGGGCATGAAGGGCAAGGACTTCAAGGACTACTGGGAGGTGGAGGCAGGCTGCTCGTACATCCCGTACAACAGGCTGACGCTGATGAGCGACCTGGACGCCATGGAGGAGGGCGGCATGATCGACGAGGAGTCGGTGCCCGACTGGCTCAGAGGTGAGCTGGATAGCGTGGGAGGAGGGTGGCGGCTGGGTGGGATGACAATGGAGACTACATGTGCCGCTTGATGGTTGTTTGTCATTGGCGTGATGATTCGACATGTGAAGCTATTATAGCAGTGATGTGCTGGGAATGCTATAAAATTATTAACCATTTACATCGGACTCCTGTCAACCAGCGAGATGTCCTCAACTCACCGTGATTGTATACCATTCCCTTTTTCAACCATGCTCATGCTGGCGTTTTATGGGTGTGCGGTGGCGCCGAGCTGCCAAACTAGCTGTCCCACTCCTCCCGAACATACCCATGACGGTGCCGACCCCATGACGACAACGTCGGCTGACTACTCCCCTTCCCTCAGGCCGGTACCAGCAGCTGCACCAGATGGACCAGCTACCTGTGTCCTCCGTGCCGATACCGACCGAGCTGCAGCCGCCGCAGGCGCTCGGTCTGGCGGCGCCCGTGCCCGGCGCGCCGTACGGAGCCCTGCCGCCCACCAGTCTGCCGCAGCTGCAGCCGCCTATGGCGGTCAGCCAGAGCGAGCCGCCCCAGACGAGCCACCCGCCGCCGCTGCTGCCCTCCGGACCGCGTGAGTATCCCTGTATCCCTCCGGACCCCGTGGGTATCCGGGTATCCCTCCGGACCCGTGAGTATCCTGGTATCCCTCCGGACCCCGTGAGTATCCTGGTATCCCTCCGGAGTGAGTATCCCTGTGCCCCCCGGACCCGTGAGTGACGACACACGGCTTCTGGCTGAGCCAGGCGGTGCCTGCAGCCTGGTTGATGGGCAACGGGATGAGGCGGGATGCCTAGAGTGCTTGTGTCGTTATTTGTTGCATGTGAAAGTAATTGATGACCGTTGTGTAGCTGTGCAGCTGTAAAGCTGATTTGCTATTATGAATAATTATTCAATCCGGCGTGTTCGCTGTTATTTTATTTGTGTTCATATACACAACAACGACAGTACAGAATCGGGTCACACCGCAGGCTGTCGGCTGTTCCTTTACTATAGTCACTAACTCTCCCGTCCCCCTCCCTCGCAGCGCCGGTGAGCATGGGCATGAACGTACCATTTGGCGGCGCGCGGCCGCCGCTGCTCAACATGCCGCCGATGGGGATGCCGCCGCCGTCGATGTTACCGTCAGCCAGCAGCGTGCTGGGCCAGCCTCTCATGTCCGCGCCGCCCGGCGTGACCAACCAGCAGCTGCAGCAGAACATACCGGGACCGAACATATCACAGAGCATGACGCCGAACATACCTCAGAGCATCCCCCAGAGCATCACTCAGAACATGCCGCCCAACATGCAGCAGAACCTGCAGAATCTGCCTCCGAACCTGGCCCAGAACCTGCAGCAAAGCCTGCAGAACCTGCCGCAGGGCCTGCAACAGACCCTGCAGAACCTCCCCCAGGGCTTACAGCAGAGCCTGCAGAACCTACCCCAGGGTCTGCGGCCGAACCTGCAGAGCCTGCCGCCGGGCCTGGGTCCCACCCCGCTGATGGGGTCGGGTCAGATGGACCTGCCGCCGCCGAACCTGCCCGGTCTGCCGGGCCAGCCGCCGCGCCACCTCATCACATCGACAGCAGGTGAATGGGGTGGACGAACGGCGGTACAGTTGGACATTTGATGCCGCGTCAGTGCTTGTGTATATATTACGGGGAGCATACTAACTAATTCGGCTTTCTTTTTGTTAACGAACTTTTTAAAGCTTCGAATGTTTTGTTCTTTATCTCAACCCAAACGACATCGGGGCCTCTGACTTCATCTGACTGATACTCTTTGGCCTTTGCCGTGAGCTCTGTGTCCCGGTCGCCCTGACGCCGTGTCTGTGTGCCGCTTAGCCGGACTGCCGCCGCTGTCTGGCCCGCCGCCCATCGCCTCTCTGATGGGAGCCGGTCGCGGCGGCGGAGGTCTTCTGCCGCCGCCCACCTCTCTGCTGGGACTGCCGCCGCCCGGTGTCGCGCCGACCGTCCCGGTGCCGGCCAGCGCCGGCGAACCGATGGACCTCGAGACCGACTCGGGTCCGCCGCCGCCACAGACCAACGGTCGCAGGGAGCCCGACTCGCCGCCCAGGGGGCCGCACGGCGGCAGACGGTGAGCGCTGAGACGGGGAGAGGTGACTGGGTATGGTGTAGTAGGGAAGAGACGACGAGGAACGGAATAAAGAAAGATGATCGGGGGAGGGACGGAGGGGGAGTCGGGATGCAGGTTCGCACACCTGGTTCGAAAGCTTTATCTATGACATACTAATTTAACCCTAGAACGCCTAGGGGGGGGGGGGGTTGTATCAACCCCCCCCCCCCCCCCCCTGAGGTTTTTTCGAAGTGCACGCTAAACGGCTTGTCGTAGCGGGCTGAAATTTTCAATACCCTCTGGGGCAACCTTTGCGCATCTTTTGCCGAAAAAAAATTGATCGGGTCATGTCAGGTCACGGAGTTATGACGTCATAAGAGGTACAGCCTCCGGCCGACAGTTACCAAACGTGTGCGCCGAATCCCTAGGTTTTCTGCCGGTGATACCCACATTGTTTGATGGATCATGATGAAACTTCCCATGCATGTTGGGGCAAGCATTGGCTATCGTGTGGTGCAAGAAAATTGACCGGGTCAGGTCAGGTCACGGAGTTATGACGTCATAAGAGGAACAGCGTCCGGTACTATTTTTGAAAAGCGCCCGAACCACTATTTTGCTAATTCTTGTCACCTCAATGGGAATATGCAGCAATATTAGCTTCTATAGGGAGCAAATGGACCTCCCAAATCCGAAAATACAATCAGATTTCAAAAATTTAAATTTTGATTTTTCGAATTTCTGCCGCCGACTGTGACCTTGCCGACTTCCGGCGCTCCCAACGCGCCATTTTTAGAGCTAGGGAAACGAAATACATACCAAACGATAGAGAATTGATCAAGGAACACGATAGTGAAGGTTTCAAGTCGATATCTCACCGGTTTGCCGCAATCGCCGCGGAAAGTTGAAAAAAGTCTATTTTTCCGAAAATTTGACCTTTGACCGGTCAAAAGTAGGTCAAATGTTGACCTAGGACCAAAAAATATACCACCAATCGCGAGATCTCGTTGAGAGCAATCCGTTGGTTTTTTCCGCTAAGCTCTACGACCTTCCGTTTCGAAACGCTAGGGGGGGGGGGTCGTAACAACCCCCCCCCCCCTGGTCGTTCGTGTTATGAGAAATGGCCTGGTCGTGCGAGGGTTAAGGATATTCATATGTCACAGTGAGCTTATTGTTCTGGATGTTTTTCAATGTTTTCTTAGCATCGTTCTTCCTGTTCCATCATTCTTAATCTACCTGTGCCTACCATGATATTCTTCGTCTCGTCTTTGTCTCCTTTTGTGCCGATGTACCTGATAAGCTGCAGTTGAGTAGAGCTGATTACCCCGTCCCTTTCCTCCCTGACCGTCAGCGAGGAGACGCCGCGGCGCCAGCGGGGCAGCCGGTGGGGAGCCGGACCTCCTCCCGAGGAAGACACGCCCAAGAAGGAGGACAGCACCAAAAAGGAAAAGGACGATGTAAGCTGTGCACTCTCAGATGTTCTTTGCACAATGCTACAGTACAGCTAGCTGTCACCGGAGAGATTGATGCAGACATTAGTGATATATTGCGGAGTCAGAAGAACGGTTCCATTTATTTTAGGGAAACTGACAACTTTTGTGCTCTTATTTCAAATTTCGTTTTTTTTTTTTTTGCTGTCAGGCTGACCCTGCCAACCCCTCGTGTTTTCGCCCGTTGGTTCGTCGTGACCATTTGACGCACCGACCTCCCTCTTTTCTCCCATAGGCCGAGGAGCGTCACCGCTCGCTGATGTCGCGGCTCACAAACCTGGCCAACACCAGTCTGAGCTCGCTGCCGCAGCGCGAGCGCGACAGGCAGCGCGAACGCGAGCGCGAAAAGGACCGCGAGCGCGAACGCGAGCGTGACCGCGACCGCGACCGCCGCGGGGGCGGCCGAGACCGGTTCCGGCGGGACCGCAGTCGCGACAGGGATCGTGACCGTGACCGTGACCGTGACAGGGACGACGACCGCAGGTGGGTGACGACGACGGGCGGTGCTTGGGGCGGGATTGCCTGCATAGCTGTAATCTGACTGATCCATGTTGAGGATTTTGTGTGGCTTTCAATCAGCAAATGCATAGTTGGCTGCTCATTTTTGAATATCTAGCTTGATTGGCGTGTCAGGAGCTGTCCACTGTCCAGTCACTTTAAAAAAAGTAAAATCGATTGTTGCGTCGCTGGCTATGTCATAAATAATAAATCTCAACAAATATTTCATCGCACTAGATTGGTGTCGCTCGCCGCCATATCCCCCACTGGTGCACTGACCCTTCCACGGCCTACCCGACAGGCGCAGCAGCCGCTGGGGCGACGACGACCGCCGCTCGCGGGACTCGGGCCGGTCCCGATCCAGAGACAAGGAACGCTCCCGGGACCGCTCCAGGGACCGCTCCCGGGATCGATCTCGGGACCGCTCCCGGGGACGTTCTCGGGACCGACGGACCGAGCGGTCTGCGGACCGGCCGTCGTCACAGCCGCCGCCGCCGCAGCCGCCGTCACAGCTGCAGCCGCCGTCACAGCTGCAGCCGCCGACTCAGCAGCCCACTCCCGCTGCTCCCGGTGAGTGGGGAGGAAGGAAGGGAAGAAATGAAGGCTCTGGGGGAGCCTACCGTCAATGGACATAGTGCTCCATGAAACTTGGATTGACATAAGGCTATCAGCCATGCTTGTGTTGTGTTTTCTTATATTTTCCATGTATTTGTCATCGTCTTCCTATATTTCACTATTATAGTGTCATGGACTTACCTTTGCTGACCTATGATTTTTTTCTGTTTGCAGCAAGCGCACCGCTGTCCTCATGGACGACCGTGGAGCCCACTGAGCAGCCCAAGCCGGTCATCCCGTCCCTGATGGCTCCGCTGGTGATCCCGCCTCCCGGGGCCGCCGCTCAGCCTCAGCCGCCGTCTGCCGGCGCTACCGCTCCACCTCAGCCGCCGCCTGCCGGCGCTGCCGCTCAGTCGCAGCCGCCGTCTGCTGGCTCCGGCTCCGACAAACCAGCTGATACTCCGAGCACGACTGACACCCCGGCTACGACTGACACTTCGGGCACGACTGATGCTTCGGCAGCGACAGCGCCGGCACCGGACACGACCACCGCCGCTACTGCTGACAGCGGTGACGGGGAAGCCAAGATGGAGACCAGTGAAGGAGGATCTGCGTCGGCCGCACCCACTGGGGACGCCGAGACTCCGGCAGAGAAGGCGGAGGCGCCGGCTGATGGGGCGACGCCCGCGGCACCGACGGGAGACTCGACCCCAGTCCCCGCCCCGGCTCCGGCTCCGGCTGGCCAGGAGGGAGCGCAGGCGGCTCCGGCGGCCGCCGAGCAGTCGGAGAACGCAGCCAGCGGTGAGGCGACGACCGGACACAGCGAGCCACCGGCGGATGCGCCGCCGACCGAGCAACAACAGCAGCAACAACAGCCACAACAGGATGCCGCTCCGAGCTCCCCGCGGCGTCTGTCGTTGGGCGTCGAGCCGCTTATGGGCCGTCGACCGGGCCCTGAATTCGACGGTCCACCGCGCGGCCGCCGACCCAGCCTAGATTTCGACGGTCCCCGCCGCGGCCGGAGACTTAGTGGAGGGTTTGACGGTCCGCCACGGGGCCGGAGACACAGTGGAGATTTCGGCGGCCCTCCCGACTTCGATGGCCATCCGGATTTTGAAGACCCACGAGATTTCGACGGCCACCCAGGCTTTGAAGGTCACCCGGATTTCGACGGCCCGCCTGAATACGACGGCCCGCCGGAATACGACGACTATGATGGTCATCCCGACTTTGATGGCCACCCGGAGTTTGACGGTCACCCGGAGTTTGACGGGCCTCCGGGCCGCGGGTTCCCGCGGGGCCGCGGCAGGCCGGGCATGTTCCGCGGGCCCCGGGGAGGGCCTCGGTTCCCGCCGAGAATGCTCGCCGGACCCGGTGAGTGATCCATGAGAACCGAAAATGCATGAGAGCACGGTGATGGGAGAATTAACTTTCTTCATTTTAAAGTCACTACTGATCCCTTCAGGAAGCTGTTATTTCTGGTAAAATGTACTAATCCTTTAATTACCTTCAGTAATCTTTCTTCAGCACGATCAGGTTCAATATCTTTCCTAACACATTCACGTAACGTTGCTGTGGTGTTGGTGCATCTTGTCGCGCCCGCGGTGTGAGTGCCCACTGACGCCGGGTGGTGTGCCCGCGCGCCAGGCCGGCCCGAGGACGAGTTCGTCGGTGACCGGCTGCTGCCGCCGGTCGCTGTGGACGCCGGGTTTCGGCCGCACGGCCCGCGCCGACCGCCGCCGCCCGGTATCAGGGGTACGTGACGTCTCACCACACGACACGGCGCACGGCGCGGTGTGTGGAGCAGTGGAGGGGAGAAAGGGCTGTCTTCATTAACACAGCCTCCCCGCATGTATCATACAGCTGTTCTGGTAACCTGTGATCTGATCATCATTCTACACCTCTACACTATCGTTGTACGGTATACTGGGTCTAGCTTTTAACGTCTCGCAATAGAAAACCGCACGGAGCACCTTGCCGGCACCATTGACATCCTATTAGCTTCTGCTTTTGGTGTAGGTAACACTACGCAACTTCTGCCGCTGCATTGTTCCCCGCCGCGGTTATATAAAAGCCGGTGTACGAGTGCAGTATTTTATCTTTTTGCTCTTCCGTCCCTCTATCTGCACTCCCGTTTGGCCTGCGCCATGTTTCCCACTACGTCCCGTACTTCAGCTCGTCTGACCCCTGTCGTTCCTGTGCCGACAGGTCTGCGACCCATGTTCCGTGGCGGACCCGGAGGACCCGGTCGGGTTCTGAGGATGCGGGGTCCGCCCGGACCCGGAGCGCCCCGGCCCATGGGGATGCGACCGCCAGGTACGCTGTCGCGGCTCTGTGCCTCCGGAGTGGGATGGAGCGGGGAAGGGTTCAGTAGCGCGGTATTCGGTTACAGTAATTGTAGTTTCTGCAACTGTGCAACTCGTCCGATAGCATCCACATATAACGTTAGCTGTTTAGCTTTTAAAAGAAGTTTTTGTATTGATATGCGATGTGTCGTGGAAGTGACGTTTTATGCCACGAGTGTTCTTTTTTTTTGTAAATCCCGAAGCACGCGGTGACCACTCAATATTCGCTAGATTACTTGCCCCACACATTGTTTTACGACTAGTTTCTTCTCAGTAACTAGTAATCAGAGACTTGGATTGTTCGTTTTTTAATATCGTATCCCGGTCATAAGCTGCAGCCTGTTCATTGCAGATAGTTACCGATATTTCCGATATAATATTCTGAACGTAGGCTGTAGTTATGGCCTGCTTGTTTGGAACAGGAACATTCACATGATTCACTGTGTTTTAATTGTGTGATATGGCATGTTTATGACCTTCCCCAGGTCACAGATGCAAAAAATGTCCAGAAAATGAATTGGTGGAAATGATGCCCTCGTATAACTTGCAACTTACTATAGGACACAATGAATTGTAGGATAGGCTCAGTGCTCAATAGTTTTTTTTTTAGGCAGAGCATAGACCATTACATAGCGGTCTATGGGCACAGTGTAACTTTGGCCTTTTACCTGGCCTTTGATGATTTGCGATCTAAATTTGATAGTGTACTAAAATGGATGCGTCATTAATGTCATGGAAAAGAAGGTGCATTATAACGTAGAATATCACTTTCTGGACATATCGATTTTCATTGGAGCAAGCCCATTTAAATGTTTCGATTTTGTCATAACACGAAATTCATATTTTGTGTAATAATGCTTTCATCAATTTAGAGTCTGGAACTTGTATTCTCGGAAATATTGAAACATGTTTGGAAAATTTGGTTGGCATTATTACTGCTAATTCATCACATTTCCGATGCTTTTATTGAGGACGGTGAATTTGTGGATTTCTGCGGAATAGAGAGCCGATAATCCGATTTAATTGTTTAATTGTGTTGCCCCTTTAAAGGAAGACTGCCACCTTCAAAAAGTTTTCTCAGATCGGCCTATGATTTATTCCCTGGACAAAACAAAATTTTAGAATTCACCTGACAAAGTATCATCACGTGAATCGCGAAAAAATTATCGATTATCATACAATTATCAATCGGTTAATGTCTAGCGACAATGTTTACACATCACTAGACTTCAAGGTCATAAGATTATTACATTTTATTTGAAAAAGTAAGGTATTTTATGATTTACTAATATATGATTTCATAAGAAATTGGCCATGTTTAATTTATTTTGCATTTAACTTCGTAAAACATTTAAAAATCATGGCTCATTTGGAATGGGTCTGGCCCATGTTAAACCCCATTTCCCACACTTTTTTTGGAAAAAATGAACTACTGAATATATAAGTTTAACTTTTATTTTGACACTCCAAAATTCTTCTCTGATCTCGAAACAATCAAAGTTTTGACATATATTTGCCAAAAGATAAGAAAATTCATGTTTCAAAGTTATCGATAAACAGTAGAGATGTCGGTTTTCTTGGACTAAAAAAATGGCATCAAACTGAACTTTGGTCTCCGATTTCTCTCAAACGGGTTCGAATTTCGGAAAACTGACTTCAGTCTGGGACATAGGTGGCTCAGCTCTAGTGAAAACCGTTTTGTGAAAAAATGGTGGCAGTCTACCTTTAAAGGGAATAGTTCACTTTCCCGAAATTAGTTTTTTTGCAATAGATTTATGTTTTTATGCTCAAAATGAGCAGCAAAGAAAACAAAACTTTATTTTAATATAGGAAGAACTATATTCTATATAAAATATTGTTTGACTGCGGTTTTTCGCAGATATCTCAAAAACGGCGTTTTTGGCACACCTGTTCGTGCATCTTTTCCGAACATGTTGTGAAAATTTCAGACCCAGGTCGCCTTAGGTCAGGTCACCAGGTCACGCCAAGTGACCTCACCTCAGAAAAAATAGGAATGCTCGTCATAGCTACACTGACTGATCGATTGCCTTGAAACTTTCAGCGATTGATAAGAGCAACATTATCTATAAAATGTACATATATCTCGGAATTTTGATATCGGTAACCTAAGGTCAGGTCAATTTTGCGGCCTCTCCATTATAAGTCAATGGGAGAAAATTGAAAGGCGTCTGTTTTGCACGAACGCTATTCTAGACACTCTCAAACATCGAGATGTAGGTAAAATTGACACACTGAACCGGAAAATGGCAACTGTGACCCCTCGTTATGTCCCCGAGGTCATCTCAGGTCACGAACAGAATCTAACAGTTTTTCGCTAATAAGTTCTGATAGAGGCGTGCTAGAGCGCTGAAAACGCCTTAGATGTGTTTGGCTCGACGTTGCGGTTCGACTGATATGCAACATGACCTTTTCCGGTCAGGTCATGACCTTGACCTGAGGTCAAATTTTCAAGTTGACCTTTCAAGGTCAAATTATAGTTCATTCGACGCGTCTCGACGAGAGGAATACGATGCTGGCAAAAGTAATGTCATGGCTCTTTTGAGTCAAAAGTTATTGCCGAAAACACGCTTTTCGTAAAAACGGCTATTTTTGGAGTGTTTGCCCTCTGGAGGCTAAACCGTTGAACTGAGGTCAAATCTGAGAACATTACTCAGGAAGGTCTGTGAAAGGGCTATCGTATGCGCTTTTCCGCGGCGCTGTAGCTCTATCGGTTCCCGAGATAGCCGTCGGCAGTTTCCAAAATGTTGAAATAGTCAACATTTTACCTTTTGGTGACCTCTGGTGACCTGACCTTTGACCTGACCCAAAAAATGACCGAAGTGTTTCCGTCCTTATTTTGGACGTTCTTTCGATTACCGCTTACTGTGTGTCGCTACGTGGCCCAGGAGCCGAGTTAGAAGGGGGGGGGGTGTTCAGACACCCCCCCCCCCGGCCCGGCGCGGAATCTCTGAGCACCGGCCCGGCGCGGGTTAAGGCACCACACTCCTGTTAAAGGCACTCTTTTCGGAACGAGAAATGGAATATCATTCCTAGGGTGATCGTTGGGCCGTAAAAGCTCCTGATTTGTGCTGGTCTCAGCTCAAGCTACAAAACTGCTATTCCAGTTCGAAACTCCATGTTAAAAAAGAACGATTTCCTTAAACAAAACTATTGGCTGCTGGTATCACTCTGCCACCCGCCCAAGAGTGCGAGAACTCGTTTGTTATCAACCCGGAGCTTGGCTGAGAATGTTTCGTAACACTACTGAATTAGCGCCCTTTTATACTTAGTTCAAAACAATAATACTGCAGAAGTATGGTTATGCGACACGTTTTATTATAATATACATTTTAGTCATGTAATTTGATTATGACGTCGTTTATGGCTTATGCAATGCGAGACCGTTTTCATCTAATAGTAGCAAGATCTGGGCACGATTTAATAAAAATATTTTAGAATTCGTCGTCTACAGAACAGTCATGGAGAGTTTTGTTCGATATTTGAACACTGCGCAAAACTGATGATTTTGAAAGTTTAATGACGATATGTTCTTGCCTTAGCGGATGTTATGAACGGAAAAAACGACAGGGCTCTTATAAGCTCCCCGCCCTCAGGCTTTCTCTGTTTAATAAGGTGGATGGAATACGATCTAAAGTAAGCCCTTAATTTATTGCTCGCTAGATTCACCGTGCAGTGTGCAATCACAGTTAATCTGGAGGCAAAACAACAGCCTGAACTATTTTATGAAGCATGGTACATAACTGAAAAATGTTCAACAATGGTCAACATAGATAGAGACACATTATAAGAAGTAGCACTTTTTTTAGAAGTAGCACTTGATTGTCGAGAAAAGTTTGCAACATTGTTTTTAAAGACATTTAGATAAATGAGGAATAACCAATAGTACGTTTTTTGCTAAGGCATACAACTCGGAGTTTCGGCAGAAAAACTATCGAAGATTTTCAAAATTTTGAAAATTAACAGGAAGTATTTGGTATTCCGCGACGATCATTGGTCAGTTCATTGGTCATCATTGATCTTCATTGGTCATTTTAAAATATCAGGTCAGAGGTTAGGTCACTAGAGGTCGTCAAAGGTCAAATTATCCCCAATGTCATTGGACGAATTGGCCCCATGAGGATACACAGAAACATAGATAACATGATTCATGTTATCTATGACAGAAACTATGCTCTTTCAAGTTTCATGGCGAATTGGAAACCTTGGATCCAAGACTAACCATTTTCATTTTATACCTGTTGCACTCCCATGTCACTGAAGTGTTGGCCCAGACAGTTTGTGGCCGGTAAACTGTGCTAATCCGCTGTGTGTCTGTTGGTTTGGCAGGTCCGTGGATGGAGGGCGGCCGAGGACCCGGCCCCCGCTGGTGACGAACCCCCCGGACCCGCGAGATGGCTGCAGCCGCCGCGCCGGCCGCGCCCGCCCACCGCCTGTGATATACCGAGGTACTCGTCAGCCGCCCACCTGAGCTCAGGACCCGTCGTCGCCGCGTCATGCCGATCATGTCCCGCTCTTTCTATCTCCGCCTTCTATCGCGCGTGCCGCCCGCGACTGCATTGAGCTCACCGGCTCAATACATTTTACATCGAGTCAGCCGAGCAATCTTTGGAGGCACCCGGGAGCAGCGGGCCGGGCGGCGGACGGGGCGGGTCGGCGGGCGGGCGGAGCACGGTGGCTGTGTGAGTGTCGAACTGTCTGAGGCCGGAGGTAAGTCGCTCGGGCTCGGTCGGCCCCGACGCTTCGGCGACTCGGCTCGGCTCGACACGGCGGCGGCGGCGGCCGGCGGCGGACTGAACCAGCGTCTGGGCTCAAACGGAGCCGCAGATGCAAGGTAGAGTGCCGACCGAGGACACATGTGTCTCAATGTGTGTGTGCAGCGGCGGTGGCGGTGGCAGTGCCGGCCAGCGGCTGGCGGACGCTCTGCGCCGGGCGGCCGGCGGACGAAGACGGGCGGGCGGCTCGAGCTGGCTCGCAGACTCGCTCGGCCCGACAGGAGGCTCGCTGGGCCTGCCACGAGGCTTGCTGAGCGGGTCAGGAGACCCACTGAGCTGGCCAGGAGGCTAGCTTAGCCGGTGCGCTGGTTGGCGGAGAAGATTGACATTTGGACGGCTTTTGTGTGTGAGCGCTCGCGACTGTGTGTGCTGGTCCGCTACTCGGGAGGTCAGGGCTCTCGGCAGGTGCAGTGCGTATCTCTGTGACGTGTTAAGCGCGCTGTGTGCAGGGCTAGAGGTCGTGTCTCGTCTGGCCGACGCCCCACGCCCGGAGCCCTGACCTACCGACTTGGGCCGGACGCTGTATGACTGTTGCTCTTTGTGCACCTGATCAGAGGCAGTGGGGATTGCTGACTCGGTCAGTTGTGACAGAACGTACTAACCACACTGCACTAGGCAGTGGATGAATAATTCGGGTGGTGTGCACATGTATAGTTCATAGGTAGATGGCTTTTCAGTTTGGATAATCCTGCGTGTACGAAGACGATGGCATTGGATCGGTCATATTCAGCTTGCGCACGTTTCGGTCAAACCACATGTAATCCTGCGGAAATACAGTTTGCATAGGTCTGTTTCATCATTGTAGGGAGTAGGCACGCTTCTAACAATAAACCCTAGATTTATCAATGGCCTTTAACCGGGAGCGACCCGTGCCAAGTTTTGACGCTTTCAGTGTGCTCTCTCGGCTGTTGGGTGCTTGTGGGTCGTTCATTGGGCCGAACTGATGGCTTCGACTATAGAGGTCTAATCGGGCGGTGTGTGGGGTCGATCAATGTTTGGTCTGAGAAATTAGGCTCTGGCGTCACTGTGCTTCCCAGTAGGGGCACCAGTCTGTGCTGAGTCGGTCCCGATGTGTCGAGGCGAGGGCCAAGCAAGTTGTACATGCATCTGAGGGCCTTTAGCGTCTCTCTTAGGCCCGTAGCCGGCAACATAGTGTTTTAATTCTTATAACAATGTGGGCCCAGGACCCGTTGCGACCAGTCTTAGGTCGTCAACTCAGTTCCTTTCAGAAGTGTCAGGTGAATTTTATAGTGCGTCATCTCACATCCCCTAAAAGGTGACCTGTCCTCGTAATGGGCTCAGCTCAGCCCCGACGGGCTACCAGGCTGCCCACCCAGGACCAATGTCTCCCCAGTAATTCCGGTCATTCTTCCGACTCTGCGATGGTGTCATTAAACCGAAAGAGCCGAACCCAACATGCGACAAGACAACAAAAGGGATCGCGTCCATGTCCAAGATTCTTACAGTTCATGCCCTGATCGCGTCAGTCGGTGTGGACCAAGGTACCTACTTGCTTGCTAAAGCGGAGTAGGAGCTTCGAAGGAGTTCTCGTTTCACCATAGACGATAACCGAAGGTTTGTTGTCAATAGTTAAATACTATTCGTTAGAATTGTGTTTTTCTATTGAAAAACAAATCTGAGTTCCCTGACAATTTGGCATAAGCTGCCTGAGATCTATGAAACGTCAACGGTGCGCGAAAGGACCGGGCGGGGCCAATCCCATCTCATCCTTTACCCAGGGTTACTTTTAAAGGGGGAAAGAGGGAATTTCCCCCCTTCGAAAATTCTGCTCCCTCTTTCAAATTGTGTCAGAATGGCTAGGGAGGGAATTGTGAAGTTCCCCCTTTTTCAAAATTATTTTTGAGCCCATTTTCAATTAATTCGCTATTCAGATTCTAGTCATCAGTCAACGTTGCTGGCGCTACTAAGATATCATCAATGAGTGTGGACACTGGACAGTGGCACCGCCCGGGCGGAACTTAAAATATCCGGAAATCCAGATTTGACCGGATATACCGATCGGATGATCGGTGGGATTGTCTATTGTCTTGTCTTTTCGCACTCACTCAGGGGCGGATCCAGGAAAACTCCAAGAGGAGGGTCATTAATCGAAGTGGTGCCCCTACCTATACCCAAAATTTAAAACTCAACGGATTTCGGCCACTTTATTTTGGTGGCGCCCTAATTTCAGTTTTTTTGGGGGGGGAGGGGCCTGTGGTGCCCCTGCTAGGCCGCAGGTGCCGCTGAAAGGGACGTGGTGCCCCTGGCCCTGACAAGCATGAAGTGTCCCCGACAGGCCCGTGGTGCCCCTGGCAGGCCCAATGTGCCCCTACGAGGCCGGTGGTGCTCCTGACAGGCCTGTGGTGCCCCTGACACGCCCGTGGTGTCCCTGACAAACCTTTGGTGGCCCCGGGGGGGGGGGGGGGTCATGCATGACCTATTTGCCCCCCTCCCCTTGGATCCGCCACTGCACTCCCGGCATATCGGTACAGGCGTCGGCGTAGAAACCGACGAGGGAGGGGGGGTCATGACCTCCCCGAATTTTATTCCCTCTCAACTTTTCCTGTAAAAGTAACCCTGCCTTTACCCCACAGTTATTCATGCGATACCTAAAAGACAATATTCTTTTTA
Source organism: Amphibalanus amphitrite (assembly GCF_019059575.1). Lineage (NCBI taxonomy): Eukaryota > Metazoa > Arthropoda > Thecostraca > Balanomorpha > Balanidae > Amphibalanus > Amphibalanus amphitrite. The sequence goes on along the minus strand of NW_024881734.1, from coordinate 193,098 downwards.
TCAGATAATTGCGCCTTAGCTTACGAGTCCCAAGATGAAAACAGATAAGAGGAATTCCATTTTGTCAAGAATTCGGAATTCACCAATCTGATGCGGGGATTCGTCAATTGCATGTGAAATCTCGTGACGTCATAAGAAAGAGCTTTGGTATTGGAATAATATGATGCCTGGGGAAGAAGTTTCAAATCTGGCGCGATTATTGTTTACTTATGTCGCCGCGACCGAGGGGACCATAGCAAGGCTATATAAACCAGGTAGAACGCTCCGGGAAAAAAGTTGGAAACAATAAATTAGTTGCGGCATTCCCTGATGACGCGAATGTGGGTCAGCGGCCGGCGGCCGGCGGCCGCTAACACTGTATGAGGATGAATGCACGGAACTTTTGCTTGTTGGAGATTGCGCTAGGCAGTTAAATGTTAATGTTAGGATATGTTTCGAAAGTAAATTGAACGACGCTTCGAACGCCGTCAATGAATTTGCGATACGACGACTATTTGTTTAGTTAGAGCCGGCGAACTTTTACCTTCCGACCGCGCGGGGAGGCGATATGGTGCCACACTGACGGTTTTTACGACAGCTCAAAATTCTTTTCAGCTAAAGAGCTGAAATTTGACATGTCCAATCTTTTGATCAAGCTGGATCTTCTGGTACAAGTCGCATATTTAAGGTACGTCAGGTTGTTGAGCTATGTTGTCGCTCGTGAGCCTCTACACAGTCCAAAAACAACGCAATTTCTGAACACTGAGTGCAAAGAAATCCTTCACAGAAAGATGACACTTGGCGGAAAGAATGGCTGTCGGTTTCTGACCGTTCGTATGTATCGTGTTTTCACAAGAGTTTAGTAAGGTCAGGTCCCTCACGTCACCTCCCCTCATAACTCAATAGGACTAGGTGTACTATCATAGAAGCGTTTATCAATCGCCGGAAATCTTAGCCAATCCCACTGGACACTGGATCCATACCCACATGGGGCCCTCCTGACTGGCCACTCCCTCTGAAATCCACAATAACATTGGGCTGCGGCCATGGTTATGTATTAATGCCTTTCACTAACAGAAATACAACAACTTCAACCAGCACAATGCACGCCGCCACAACAGTCAGAGTCCGACCAACGTCCCTGATATCGACTAGCACTCGGCCGGATGCACATATGCGGAGCCAATCAGTCCGAATGTGACCTGCAGCTTACAATTGCTGTGTCGCATGGCGCATGGCACAGAACGATTCCTAGCAGCTGTCGGCTGGAGTGGAGAAACAGCACGTTGCGACACACCGCGCCGGCGACAGAGCTCAGCAGGGCTGGTTGGAGGCTGGAGCCGGAGGTAAGGGCGGACACAGGCACAGACATTGCAGGACAAATAACAGGATGTCAGTTAGGGATATAATTCAAGACGAATGATTCAAGACGGACTGAAATAATGCACATTTTGCTCACTTGGATACCAACTTCAAACTTGACGTTTATAGCACCACGGAAACAATGGCCACTTAGGAATGAAACAAAAGATGAGATGTTTTTAACTCAAGGTAAATAGAGGTTGCATATGATGGAACAGTCCGAAGTGCAGACAAGCACATATTTTTGGTAATAGCTATCAGCTGTCCTACTCCTCTTCTCCCTTCATCAACCACTGGGCGTGGACACATCCGAGGAAGCACCAATGTCCATAACAAAAGCTTGCAAAGTAGTTTTAGGAAGCCAAGGGAAATGTGCCTACATCATGCATGTAAACTCAAAATTACACATGCATGACAAAGGAAGCTTATGTAAAGAGAAGAGTTGGCAAAAACATTTCATAGTTAAAATTATTCAAAACTGCACACAGGGCAAACAAAAAGCAGCAAGTGTGCTGTTCTGTTATGCTAAGAAATAGTCCAAAACAAAATACATCTTTTCATGTTTGAACTGGTTCTTCTTCAATGCCACTTCATCCATATCTTGATTACAGATGGGCTGTTGCTGTAGGCTGATGAAGTGACACTTGATTGCCTTTGTGCGAGTTTCAGTTGCAGCCTCCTGGGTACTGCACTGGAAAGCAGATTGAATTGAATGCCTCTGAAAGATAGGAATACAGGCAAAGTTAGTTGTAGTAGTGTCAATGATAATAGACATGACATTTTTGTCCTTTGACATACATTTGTTGAAGTACAAAAAGGTACCAAATAAATTGGTTTGTTTCAAGACACGCGCACTGCACAAAGCCGCACAGACATTACACAGGGATATGAAATTGGTACACATAAAACTTGATGATTAAAAAGGTCAAAACTTGCAATAAAAATTGAAGTAAAAGTTACAATCACAATCATTTGATTTAGAATGACTTGACAAGACACAAGACGCAACGCTCCTATTCACTTAAGAAAGGTTTTTATGCTTTCATTATCCTCCACATATCAACCAGCTTGATACCAGGCTGTGCAATAGTGTGTACATAACCCCATGTTGCCATTTTATTAGGGCAAGTGGGGTTACAACAACAATGCTGATGTCAAACCCACATCTGCAACCCATACTGCAGTTTCAATCACCTTACAAGCACACCTTCTGGCAGTTTGATAGGCAGAATGGTCATTACTACTTTCTCCTCATATTCAACACACATTCCCTTTATACAGATATAGTTTAGAGACCTGGTTATGGCAAGCATTTTCGAGAAAAGATATGATTAAAGTCCAAGACAAAGGTCCAGAGAAACAACACCAACATAAAACACCGACTATGTAGCACTAATACTGTCAAATTCATAAAAATATATACATAAGTCGATCAGAAATTCACTGTAGATTTCGAAAATGGTGTCAAATGCCACTCAAATACTCCCATTCGCATGTACGAAGCAATAAAACACTGACCTTCAATTCCGCGTGCCATTCTCCATAGGCCACTGTGTATTAAATAAAGCGTTCACTGATAGCAAAAAATGAGACCCACATATGACGCGTTTGCTACCAGCCAATCAGCGCTCGAGATGCCGAACGCTGATTGGAGGAGAGGGCCGTCGTTAGCAGTCCATTACACGTTGTTTTCCTTGAACATGTGCGTGAGCGCTGACGCTGCTCACGGGTTGTTGCCATTTTTCGTAATGCTGAAGGCACGGGAGCGAACCCCCCTGGACCATAGGCTATTGAGGTTTGAGGTGGGACGGGTGATTTTTATTTTTGCTGAACTAAATCAACCAATCAACGTAAAAGCTGAGATAAGGGACAGCAGAGGGTCATCAGGGAGGACAACCTGATGGTGCACCCGATGGGTGGAACCGACGACTGAGAAGAAGAAGAAGAAGAACCGGCTACATGCCAAACATTGTTCAAAGCTTTTCCTCAAATTACTTTGCTTTCTTAGCTGGGAGCAGGGTGCCTGGTTGACGCCTATGAGGGGCCTGGCTATACTGGCCCTTGCAAGTGGCTTATGCCTCAACTTCAACCTTGACCTACTTTGTGATCATTTTTGGTGATTCAGTTCTTTCAAGTTTCAACTCATTTCAATTTTCATTTGTGATTTTCTTGTCACTTTTGTAACTCATTGAAATGCAGACAGTAGATGTTCAACAAACAACAGTAACTGTAAAATGTTGGTTTATGGCTAGTATGAATTGAAGGAGAAAAAAATTAACATTACTTGATTGCAAATTAAATTTCAATTATGTGGGTTGAGCTAACATATGGGCATTTCACCAGATTGCAGAAGCTATCATATTCATGAATTTACACCAACTGTAAAGAATGTCCATGTAAACCAAGTGGGTTATCTCACTGCATTGAGCATTCACCCACTGCCCAACAAATCAATCAGAAAGTGAATTTGTGCCAGACTGGGAAAAAACACTATGCCAGATGCCTTGGGGGCTCTTATATGCTGAAATTCAGTGCAATTTTGCGCTGAAATCTTTACACAACATGAGCTGGAAGTTCAGGCTTATTTGTGTCAAATCTCAACTCCAATTGCCTGAGGGTCCAGGGCCCATGCTGTCACAAATGTCAACCCAGGAATAGGTTACTCACCTAGTCAACTCACCTAGTAGGTTTCCCGCCTCAGCCATATGAATTGGACAGGTTGATGGATGGAAGTGAAAGGGAAACCCATTTCGGATAGAGACGTGCCGGCTCAATACATAAATATACCTATGTCATTTGTTTCAAGTCGTTTGTGAGCCGGAGGTGTGCGTCTGCAATACAGATGTGCTGTTGTATTCACAGTGTTCAAAAGTTGGACGAGACAAGTAGCGCCAAACGCTCAGCGCCAAAACGCGCAGCGCCTAACGCGCAGCGCCAAAACGTGCAAACGCTCAGCGCCAAAACGCGCAATCAAGACAAGCCAATAAGCAACGACGAAAATGTGTGAAGCGTGATGGGACATAACGGTGGTTATTGTGGGGAAATTAGGAATGTGGAGGATTAGTGTCGGGAACCGTGGTGCATCTTACCTCCACTTCTCTTGGCGAAGTGGAGGGGCCTCCCACGGCAGACAGGGGCTAGGTTGGCAAATGCAAAGGATGCAGAAGGTTGAGATATTTGACTAAGGAATGAACTCGAATAACCTATCTCCTAATGCTGCAGCCAACGATGTCTTGAATTGCTCAATGGTTTCGGAACAGACTGTAGAGGCGGGCAGGGAGTTCCAATCGCGGACAATTCTTGCACTGAAAAAGCGGGCTCTTGCATCAATCTGCCACCTCCTGCACTGGACCTTGAACATGTGACCTCGCGTTCTAGAAGGGGGATCAATTATCCACAAGTCAGCAGGATTGATGGTACATTTGCCATGGAAAATCTTCCAGCATTTAATCAGGTCAGCCCTGAGCAGCCTCCCTTTGACAGAGTACAAATTAAGCTCGCGCAATCGAGTTCCGTAGTTGGCATTCTCGAGTCCAAGCTTCTGGCGGGTCCAAAGTCTTTGGACGCTCTCAAGTCTCTTCAAGTCCTGGTGGTACTCTGTGTTCCATACCGGTGACGCATACTCCAGTATTGGGCGAATGTGCGACTTAAAAACTTCTGTCATAATTATGTAGCAATGGCCAAAATAAACACCTGCTTATTAAGTTTAGAAGAGAGTGTATCAGCAGAATGTGACATGTGTTGGCCCCTCATACTTCAAAACTGGTCATTAGCTTTTCTACATTAACTTGTAGTACCTTATTTGTAGCTACTTGTTCATAATACACTCCAAACCCTAGGTCTAGTCTTCATTCTCTTTTTACACTTATTAACTAATTTCATTTTTCGTTGCAGGTTCATCTAGTCTGCTTGACTTCAAGATATCAAATCTCTGGAATTTCTGCCCTGGATTTTGCTGATCAGTGATCACAAGCTGCACTTTACTCTCAGGAAACATTTGTTTCTCAAAAGCCATGCCATTTGTTTCATCCAAAACAAAAAAGTATGCATATAAATGCACAGTAAGACTGCTTGATGATTCTGAGATACTACAGTGTGAATTTTTGGTGAGTATAGCATAATATGTTTTCATTTTTCTTCTACCTTAGAACTTGTATCCTTGATGTATCATAGCTGATTGCTACCTAACAAATCAGCATAATATATGGTATGATGTATGAAGCTTCCTTAATTGATAGAAGTGTATAATTTCATAAGTTTGATCTTTTCAGGGGAAGGAGAATGGACAGTACCTGATTGACCAAGTGTGTGCACACCTTGACCTAGTGGAAAAGGAGTATTTTTGTCTTAGTTTTGAGGACTGCAACAAAACAAAGGTAAGGCAGTTCCCTTTTTAACATGGCTGCTCCCATTAAAGAAAAACTTCCCCTTTTCTTGGATGTATCTTTTAGGTTTTAGGTTTGTCATATGGGATAATATAAAAGAGCTAAGCATACAAAGAGATGAGCCTACATGTGCAAAAGGTCCAATCTCAGATCAGCTATTGCCATCATTTGTTATTGCTACAATTTTTATTTTCTGCTTAGTTGCCTAGAATTAACACCTCAGGCTGAGCTCTCAAATATGAATATGATCCCCAGCATTAATTGATAGGATAATACAATCCATTGATGAATGTGGTCATCATTTCCAGCAATGGCTCGATCCCACAAAACAGATCCTGAAGCAAGTGAAGGGTGAGTGTGATCTATCTTATTTTTCTATCTGAGCTATAAATGTTGAAATAGTGCAGCTCAAAATGCTCACATTTGGTAAATAGATAAAGAGAAAAATTCTTAGTTTGCTATCGGCTGAAACATGAATTATCATGCCTAATTGTGTAGCTTGTAATTTATATATAGTGTAGGTATTAGAGGCTGTAGATGCTCTTATGAGGTGTGACTGTATACGAGTATGAAGTAAATGCATTGTCTGTGTACTCTGCTGTATATCAGTGTGCAGCTTGCGGCCCCGTTTAACGGTCACCTCTCCGCGGTCTGGCAGACATGTGGCCGATGGTGTTCAGTTTCCGGGTGAAGTTCTACCCGGGCTGGCCGGAGCGGCTGCAGGAGGAGCTCACGCGCTACCAGGTGTACCTGCAGCTGCGCCGTGACCTGCGCGCCGGCCGACTCTCGCCGCCAGAGGAGGAGGCCGCCCTGCTGGCCGCTCTCGTACTCCAAGGTCAGTCGGCGCCGCTCAGCGGGTGTGTATCGTGCGACGGTCGGTACTCGTTAGTATTCCTCCAAGCGATCTCAGCATTTAATGGCTGGTTGTTTAGTGTCTGCAGTTTTCACTTTACATTCCCCCACCTGCCTGTCCTCCTCAGTACCTCCACCACCTCTGCCGGTCCTACTGACAAACTCTTTTGCCATCTCTTAGCCTCTCCTGCCGTTCCTTTGACTAATTCCCCCTGCCGTCTTCCCCGCCCCATCTGACCCGTCTGACTCGTTCCACTCTCTGCCCCCAGTGGAGACGGGTGACCACGACCCGGAGGAGCAGCGCGGCCGGTACGCCTCCGACTACAGTCTGGTCTGGCGCGCCAGTAGCCGGCTCGAGGAGCGCACCATGGAGCTGCACAGTCGGCAGACGCGCGGACTGGACCCCGGACAGGCCGAGATGACGCTGCTTAAACGGGCCGCGCAGCTGGACACTTACGGACTGCGGCCGCAGGCGTTCAAGGTGAGGGGGAGTGGCAGGGGCTCACCGCGGAAGAGGCGCCTTTGGTCTTAGGCTAGGGAACGGCCATCATCACAGAAGTTATACCTGTCGTCTAAGCTGAGGAACGGTGGAGGTTCAGGAGGAGTGATAAGTAGACGGCCTGGAGATCGTGGTGGATCTTGTGGAAGCTGAAAGAAAATGGTTAGGGTCAGTATCGGGTGGTACCTATTTAATGACCATGCCTCTTTTGTTACTATAAATTTATGTGTTTTGTACTGTTATGGCTATTTGCATGTTTAATTGGATATTCCAAGCCCGTTTCCGTTTCACATTTGTTGGTACGTTCCCCATTCTGCCGGTCTCTGGAGGATCCCGTCGCCAGCGCCGTTCTCGTGCGCTGCCGGCCGGAGCGATGTCGCTATTGCGTGCCGCCGGTAGCGCTGTCGATTTGGCGAATTTAGAGCGAGCTCATCAGTTGGATGGCCGTCATTTTCGCCAGTCCCCCGAGAAGTGTGGGCTTGATTGGGTGGGCGGACGTTTATCGATTCTGTGTCAGAGCTGCCTCATACCAATTTAATAGCAGGTTTCCTCGAAATTGATGAGCGTAAAATCATTGCAATATTTACCTTAAAAATTTACCCCCGCCTAACTACTGGTATTCACTTTTTAACGGTGTCTTCATAGGTAGCAATACACACCGCAAATTGATTGAAGTATTAGGTATTGTACGGAAGTGCATGCAAAATGAGACGCAATGACTTTTGTTAGTCTCATTTTATCATCACAAAATTTGTAATGAATTCGAAGTCGTGTGATTGTTTTACAAGCCAATATTTGCTCACGTAGTTACGTTGACCAAATTGAGTAGCGCGATTAAAAAAAAACTTACACTCATGACCGTGACGCCTCACTGTGACTCTTAGCCAACTCCCCAGTGTAATTCCCCTTAACCAACTCTCTCATCCCCCGTCTGCCGGCAGGACCAGCGCGGCGCCCCAGTGATGCTGGGCCTCAACTTCCGCGGTATCTCAGTGCTACAAGACGGTCGTCGCACACACCTCTTCCGCTGGCACGACGTTCAGAAACTCAACTTCGAGAACAAAATGTTCATCGTGCACCTGGTTTTCGTGGAAGATTCGAGAAATAAGGTATGTGAGGACGTCGTTTGGGATAGTTTGTTTTGCGGTGGATTTGTGATTAGTGTTTGCTGAACCCAGCAGCGTGTATGCGTGTGTGATAGGCTAGGAGGTCGGTCTGTTTTTTGCTTGCCGTGGGGTGAATTAACTTAGTGGTGTTTGTATTCTGGTGTTCTATAGCTGCGAGATGCTGTATTTGCTGCATTAAGGCGCACGCTGCGTGATGGTACTGGGATTGTAGAGCTCGATCAGTTATGATGCGTGTCTATAGAATGTGGTCATAACGAGTGTAACGAGCAGCCTGCATGTGGGCGTGTCGTGTGTGGTTTTCATCTCTCACCGCCCCGAGCTTGGTGTGTGTGTGTGCGGTGTGTGCACCTCTAACCACTGGGCGCCAGCCGTGGCCCGTGCCTAACCGCCGGTCCGTGCCGTCCGCCACCACAGATCAAACGCACAGTCGGCTACAAAAGCGACTCGGTGCAGAGGTGCCGACACTTTTGGCGAGATGCCACCGAGCATCGACTGTTCTTCACGTGAGTATGGGGACGGGCCGCGCCGATCCACGGATGGGGTTGTGTGTTTGGTGTATGTGGTGTCTGGGGGATCGTGTCTTCTCACTGCGGTGAGTGCGGGCCTTGTAGCGTCTTTTCCAATGCCATCACATCTTTTTCCGTGCCGTCTCAGTCTGTCCCACCATACACCTCTGTCTATGGTCCCACCCATCATTTTCCCCCCCGTGCCATCCCTTCCCGTCCCGTCTTATCCTCCCTTTCTGTTCGCTCCCCGTCTCGTCCCGTCCTGTGCCGTCTGTTCTGCCCACCATGGTCACTTGGCCAGGCGGCCGGGAGCAGCGCCCGATAATTGGTATTGACTGAGTGTCCCGGGACGGTCGCCGACCGGCCACCGGCGCCGTATTAGTCAGAAAATGGCCACAGCCGGCCGGGGCAAACATTGGTGGGGACCGGCGTGGGCCGCGCTGCCCAAATGAGGGGCCGGTGCAGCTACTGTGAAATGTAAATCACAGCTGTAGTGCTAGGATCAAATGTGAATAGAGTATTTGGACGGACTCTGACCCGGCTGTACTCGGAATCTTAGGAGCTTACCCTTCACGTTCAGGCGTTATGTGGAACGTCGAGTTTCAACGGGTATGCCCATTATTCGCAGTTTCCTGGTATGGGAATGTGTTTCCATAATAAGATTACTGTGATGTTCAGCCTTCAGGTCATCCAAAAGTTTCGATGGCTTCTGTTATCCATAATTCGATCTTCCGTAGTCTATCTTTCGATGCCTACCATGAATCTTCCGACATTCCCGTGCATCGACAGCGGACCATTATGTGTGCCCTCTACTTCCAGCCCCACGGCCCTGGTCTGACCTGACCTATTACTTGGGATGCAAATTGAGTCCTTGACCACTGACCTGAGATCCCTGGTGCCAGATGTGACTCGTTCCTGGGGTCATTTCTGACCTGGCTTTAACCTCTGACCCCTGGTGCCATGTGTGACTCGTTCTTGGTCGTTCCTGACCTATGACCTGACCTGTGACCCCTGCCGGCAGGTGTGAGTCGTCCCGCAGTGCGCCCCGGATGGTGCTGGGCGGCTCTCTGTTCTCTCGTCACTCGCGGGTGCGGTTCTCGGGCCGCACCGAGCGGGAGGTGTGCCGACAGCCGGTGCGCCGGGAGCAGCCACAGTTCAGCAGGTTAGAAATAGAGCAACCAGTGGAGAGAGCCAGAGCAGTCTCAGTTCAGTAGGTAATGTCCAGAGCAGCCAGGGAAGAGCCAGAGCGGCAACAGTTTAGCAGGTGATGGTCGCACTGTGTCAGTGCGCAGCGCGCACTGTGTCAGTGCGCAGCGCGCACTGTGTGGAGCAACCACTGCTTACTGTCCGCCCATAAGATGGCAGCACTCACACTATGACGCCTGTTGAAGCTTAATTGTAGCGCTGCAGCTTGGATCGTCATTTGTGTCGCATTCCCCAAACGCCGGATTTCCTCCTACTCCTTTCAATTTTCTGCCCTGTCAGCTGGTGATCACTGATCATGCCTGTCATGAGCGGTCCACTTTGCCCATGTCCTATACTCGCTGCTCCCCCGTGCTGACTATTCTCCCCTCCCCTAGGTACGGGCTGCGTCCATCAGTCCGGCCCAAGTCTCAGAGTGTACCGGCAACACCGTGCGAGTCACAGGGCAGCTCATCAGGTGAGGACAGAGCTGTTGTGCCGGGCTGGGTGACAGGATGGCGGTCGTGCTTTCTGGGAACTTGAGGGGTTTCGGCCATGTGTACTATATCGTGTCGAACTCGGGACATACCGTACTATCGGAGAGTGATCACGCCTTGAAACCATTTGGTGTCATTCTTTTCATTTTAGTGAACACGTGATCGCGGCTGTTTTGATTATCAAATCTTGCAATCCGATGGTAAGAACGTTCTGACTAATTCGCTCAGCTTCCTGAGCTCTGCGGCTCTATCATTGGCAGTTGGGCATCGATGTTAATTATGACCTTACTGCTTTATTCAGCCGTGCGCACCGCTTTTTTGTTTGTCGGTACTCTCTGACGCGACTCCCCCTGACCCAACAGCGTACGGCGCGGCTCGCCTGCCGCACGACTCTCCGATCCCGGAGCACACCAGTCTGGCCGACGACGAGACCATGATGGTGGCCCCGTGTGGTCCCGAGGAGACCGGCGGCCGGCTGCTGCGTCCGCTGGACGAGATCGTCAGCTACACGCCGCCCTCCAGTCCCGGTCAGTGTTAGACACTAGACAGGCATACAGACAGATCAGTCACACACTGCCCTCCAGTCCAGTGAGGTACACAGTACACACCGCTCTCTAGTCCCGGTCAGTGTTAGACACAGAAGTCTCGGTGAGTGACAAGAGCACAAAGTGACGCACAGAGACAGGCCGACTGACAGAGACAGACAGACACACAAACTGCCGTGTACGTACACGTCGTGCACCTCTGCGATCTAGAACAGACCCAGACGGCAACGGGCTTAGGGAAGATCCCGCGACATTACCAGCGCATTGTACGTTGCGTATCCTGGTCATCATCGCGTGCTGTCAGCGGCTACTTCAGTTTTCCTCGCACGTGACATTTGCATGTGCTCTTTTGATGGAAGTAGTTACTGCATTCACCTCAGTCAATTTGTGTATTTTTGTGTAAAGTTGGTCCGTGTTGCTGTCCGGCTAGTGTTTACTCACTAGCGAGCTTATTCTTACCGTTGTCAGCCTGTGTCAGACTCTGGCCGTAATTCTGTCCAGCTGTGTTGTCAGAACGCGGGCTGATTAGCGCTCTTCTATCTCAGCTCTCGTCGCTCTAACCGTCTCCCGCCTCTCTCCAGACATGTCGCCGATTCGGGCGTACGAGTCTGCCGGGCTGACATCTCAGCAGCAACAGGACCGGTCCGCCGAGCGGCCGCTGCCTCTCACCACTCTCACTGTGCCCACCGGCTCACCCCTGCACGGACAAGGTCAGTTCACAAACTCATCCCTGCACGGACAAGGTAAGTGCGCTAACACATGGTCAAAGTTGGCGCACATACTTGCATTTGTACAAAACGTAGTATTCCAGCAATGTTTCCCGTCACAACGCAATTATTTGTTGACAAATCGACTCACCGTTCCGTGCTTCTATCCTCAGGATACTGAAATCCTTCTCCTCCACGCCGCAACCCCCCTCCGGGCTGGACAGGCAACTTTATCTCATGCGGGCTGCTCCCTTGGAGCGGCACCGCTGCTTTACGGGGGAGCGCACCCCGTAGCCGGGTGCAGTGAGTGCCTTGGGGCTGGGTGGCCTGTCCTCTGGACGGGCTTAGCCCCGGCGACTCACTAGGGTGCCTGCCCAGACCAATGTCTCCCCCTATATCCTATCATCCTCCCGGCTCTGAAATGGTCTCATTGGACCGAAAGGGCCTAACCCAACAAAACAAACAAACAAACAAACAAACAAATCGACTTTCGTTGCCTTCGTTTATTTATTCGAAGTATTATAACAATCTGAGCTGAAATGTATGATTTCAAGTTTTTACGACTAGACATTGTAATTCGATGTACGTTTTTTTCGGCCTGGTAGCCGAAAAAACGTACATCGAATCTGAGCTGAATTGAACTGAAATGATATGCTGAATCGTTGGTGTGTTATTAGTTGCGGTCCTATCGTCGATGTGTTGAGTTGAGACGCGTTCCATGGTTCTCACGTTGTGAACCGTTGTTTTTCGCAGCGGGCGTGTCGCGTCTGGAGCGCGGTGTGCCCCCGGAGCCGCCGCGCCGGCCGTCCCGCCGGCCGTCCGCTCCTGCTGCCGGCCGCCGGCTGCTGGTAGCGCCGCTGCTGCGCGTGCTGCTGTACGCAGTGCTGACGGTGGCCGCACTGCTGCTGCTGCTGCTGGTGGCCGTGTTCGAGCTGGACACGGCCGCCACGCGCGAGCTGCGTCTGTTCCCCGAGCTGCAGCTGCTGCGCCGGCGGCTGTACCAGCCGGCCCGCGAGCTGGTGGTGCGTGGCGTCAGCCTGTGACCGCGGCGGGCGGCGGGCACCGGCCCCAGAGACAGCTGAGTGCCGACCGGCGGGGAGGGGACGGCCGCAGAGGAGACGGGGTGGCACCCCGGGACGGGGAGGGGGGAGCCCCACATAGAGGAGAGATCGGCCGGTCATTGATGGATATTTTGGGTCGGTTTGGTGTATACGGATCCAGTATTGCAAACTGGCATGCCTCCGATAAGAGGAACCCATCGGGCCTGAATAAACGGATTTTACCCGTTGACACGGTCCACGAGGCAGCCCAGGGGGGTTTCCGTCTAAAGCGACATTCTTGTGCTTTTAAGCTGTTCGCTTTTGGCTGGAGAGCCACTTGACTTTGTGATCCCGTCGCGTCCTGAGAGGGGCTCGCTTCATTCCGCAGCTTCAGGGTAGAGGCACGTTTTGTTTGTGCCGAGAGCTTCTATGGGTCGGCTGGGCGGGGTAGCGGCTACTAACCCTGGCCACCGACCGTTGTGCAAGACACGCCTTCCTCGGAATATATCATGTGCAATCGCGCTAGGTGGCGACACTTTCAGCGCTGTATTTTGGATGTAGTGAGTGTCGGCTAACGGCATTTTTCCCTTTGGCCTGGCAGTATTTTACACTGTATGCGCGGCGCTTCTGCCAGCGAGGCCATTTGGCCGTTCGTATTTTGCCTTTGATGTCTGGACGTATAGTGTTTGGCAGCTCCTACTAACTGGCGGACTGACGACTTGCAACGGCCACTAACCGTCTCCGATTATTGGGGCTTACCATTCTGGCAAGCAATGACTCATCCGCCTATGTAGATCCCCGATCGGTCAGCATGGGTCGTCATCGGGCCAAGGAAGGGCTGTCAGCGACCCCTGCTTGACCGGTCTGTGGGGTCACTCAGTGACCCTTGACCGGCACTGCATGGTCACTGAAAGTGTGTTTGTTGGGTCACTGCGTGACCCTACTGACCAGTTTGTGGGGTCACGTAGTGAACCCTGCTGACTGATCAGTCATTTGACCTGTAAGCCGGTCAGCACGGGTCGCTGGACCCCTGTATGTCCGCCAGTGCCGATTCCAGTAGCTTATGGCGCGTCATTATGGATGGTTGTGACCCAGCATCCACCTGATCTGTCCCTCTTGGCTTTATTACTGATGGTTGTTTTGTATTTTTGTACTTATGCTGTGCTGCGAATCTCGATTTTATTTATGCGGACGGGCGCCACTTTTGGCAGCCGCACGTTTTGATGTACTAGTTTTGTGATTGTTCTGTGATTTTGTTGGTACTCGTTTTGTCTGACTGGACGAGTGTTGTGTCGTGTCCGTTATTGCTGTGCTAATATGTCCACACCTACGCACAAAGCTCACTGAATAATCAGACTTTATTCTGCCTACCTACCGGGATGTGTCTGTGGCGGCTGTCTGCTGACCGACCGATGCAGCTGTGTCTGAGATGGGGAAGGGGTAGGAGGGGGGGGGGGGGGGTCTGCTGACCGGTACTGTGTACTGTCTAGTATCCGATATCCGCATTCGGTCAATGCGTGCAGGGAGACACGACATACGACATGCAGGAACACCACACAGTTCCGATCCAAAATTATCGCCTCATTGCGGCGTGTCGGCTAAATTGGCTTTGATTCTATCTGAGTCGGAAATCTTTCTGTCGGTGAAAGCTGCCGGTCATGCTCGTCTCAGAACTCGGACGTGGGCGGAGGAAATGTCCGTATTCTCTGCCAGCCGCAATCACGAGAGTAAGTTGATGTCACACCTCTGGCGGGAAATACTGCCCTCACGCACGATTGATTCGGAGCCGGCAGAGCGACAACCAGAGGAAATCTGTAACCCCTCTTGTGTCCGTAGGTCATGCACATTGAATGGTGGGACCCTGCTCGTGAAAACGGCTCTCCTGACGGGCTGTGACGTTAATCCGACCGGTGACAGAGATGGACGAGGGTTTATGGCCCGGGTGTTTATCACAGCGGTTTGATCTCTGATATTCTGGGTATCAGATGGTAGATGTAACTGATTACGGGCCTCATGGCACGATCTCTGGTGCACGAATCTCGCGCTGGCACGGCGGTGTATTGTGAACACGGCCGGAGTTTGTGTCCGGCTGAAGGTCACCCGTGATTACCACAGCAGGAGGGCCGCGGACAGTCGCCGCACTTTCCTCCGTTTGTGGTTCGGTCGACCGGTCTCCGGGCTCATTGTGATTGGGACGGGTGGTAAGCTGGGTGTCTCCCCCGGTTTTACAGGTGTCTTTCCGTGTCCGAACCGTCCGGGACGACCTTCAGGGGTTTCATCCTGAACGGCGCTGACATCACACGAGTAACGATTTGTTTGTCAGCATGTTACCCGACACGGCAAACAACGTCACGGTCATTATCAACAAACACTTCAGTCAGTTCACAGGAAACATCGATTGTGTGTCGATATTATATTTCACGACACCTCGCACAATGACAGGGAACGGAGATTCACAGTTCAAACAGAAAAGTTGAAAGTCCAAACAAACAAAAGTCCACTTCCAGCATTAAATTGCATCACTTTTGTGGGAAGACAATGTTAAACAGCAAAAATGAGTCTAGCTTTTAATTGCAACGCCACGAGCTGTTGCGGGAAGACAATACTTTGGTGTAACTCGCAGTCAGATTCGCGCCTCCGCATAGCCGAATCACGTCCGGTGCTGACTTTTGAGCGTCTCAATTGGGTCGGTATATAATAATGAACATGGAATGTCTAAATAACAAACGTTGTGCGTCGGCTGAATGCCTTAGTTCACATCATCGACTGGGTACAATGCCCTAACATAAGGTCACATGCATCTGAGAACACGTCACATACACTCACGGTAAAAAGAGCACTGTCATCCGCTGGAGCTTTTGTGGCATGATAGCCATGTAAAATCCAGCCTCTCGAATGTCTCACAGGCTTAGCTGTCTTCATAGCTTCACAAACAAATGTTCAACAATCCCGCTCACCTGTCCGCTCACGGTGTCACCGCCAATCATCCTCTGTTCAATGAACTTAAAGCACACACCCTAACAAATTCTCATAATTACAGACTAAATTGATATGATCTTTTGTGTCTTAATGCCACATTATGATAAGCACCGCCACATCGAAGGCAGATCTCATCCTCCCCTATCACTTTCCTCGCCAAATAGCGGCACTGCACAAAGCACACGGTAAACCTGACCCAATACGCTGAATCCAGATGATGTCACTGGTTCAGACACTCTAGATTGTCCGCTGTTCGTCCTTCCTTTCGTCCGGTCAGACCCGGAACAGGCACCGCTCGGCGGTCTCTTGGTCCGGAAACGACGCGTGATGATCTGTTGGTCCTGCCAGACCCGAAATAGGCACTGCTCGAAGGTCCGTTGGTACGGAGCAGACACCGCTCTGTGGTCCATTGGTCCGGTCAGACCCGGAACAGTCAACAGGCACTGTTCGGTGGTCCATTGGTCCCTTTGGTCCGGTCAGACCCGGAACTCTGTGGTCCGTTGTTCCGGGACGGACTCCGCCCGGTGGTCCGTTGGTGTAATCAAACCCGGAAAAGGCGCCGCTCGGTGGCCCATACACCAATGGTCCGAACAGTTGCCGCTGTGTGGTCCGTTGGTCCGATCAGACCCGGAACAGTCGCCGCTCTGTGGTCCTTTGGTCCGGAACAGGTGCCGCTGCGTTGGTCCGGTCAGACCCGGAACAGTCGCCGCTCGGTGGTCCTTTGGTCCGGAACAGGTGCCGCTGCGTTGGTCCGGTCAGACCCGGAACAGTCGCCGCTCGGTGGTCCTTTGGTCTGGAACAGGTGCCGCTGCGTTGGTCCGGTCAGACCCGGAACAGTCGCCGCTCGGTGGTCCTTTGGTCCGGACAGGCGCCGCTGTGTGGTCCGTTGGTCCGGTCAGACCCGGAACAGCCGCCGCTCGTTAGTTCGTTGGTCCGGTCAGACCCGGAACAGTCGCCGCTCGGTGGTCCACAGCCAGACGGTGAGCACGCCGGCGGCGGCCAGCAGGACCAGCACCAGCACGGCGGTGACGGCCGTGCACAGGTGCCGCGAGCGCAGCTCCGCCTTCCTTCCGAGCTCCACCGAGACGCCCCGCAGCTGCAGTTCCTGGGAGGAAGGGACGTACGGTCAGTGAGACGCACACAGGCTTGGAGCGAACGGTCCAGCCCCCACCGCGCAAGGACACTGACAAACACGTTCCATAGGTTAAAAATAGCTACTTTATCCTCATAGAAGCTTGTTCGAGTCTGCGAACTACCGCCCGCTGGTCGGTGCAGGTCGTTCAAAGTCAATCGGACACGTTGATTGACTTAATTTTACAGTTAGTGACACATTGTGCGGCTGAACAACGAGGAAAGTGACGTTTCAATGGTAGATCGGTGTTAAAAATCAATCATCACCCCGGTCCAGCGCGTTTACAGTCGTTCAACTCCGAGAACATGTGCACTGTGCAGGAAAATGAGATAAATTGCTCAATCGGAAAACGTGTCCTCGCGCTCAACATTGCGACGGGCGATGTCTTTGTTGCTTTACTGAGCCTGGCAGTCATGAATCAGATCAATTTTCGTCCTCATTGCTGATCTTTCCTGGTCGTTTTTCCTAATCCAGGAATGTTAATAACCGAGTGACCGGCGTCCGTCCGTCGCCTTCTGAGGAGAAAGTCTGCCAATCCGGGCTGGATCGGCCCAAACCCCTCCAGCCGGCGGCAAGGTGACGGATTACCGGGCCACTGGCGACGAGGATGGCCCGCCCGGCCCAGACGACGCCCTTTTCCTGCAGCCCTGCTACCGCTTTCCTTATTAGCATATCCAGCAGTGGACAGAACGGCTCCAGACCAGTATGATAAGTGCTGTTTTTGCATGCATTGCCCCAACAAAGAAGCTGCCTGTCACCTTGAGGTGGGCATTTTTAAAACACCTTTGGACATCAACCGCTATGAATTGTGATATTGTTTGAGGTGGCTGTTGAAGTGATGCCACCCTGGTTGCCAAGCGACTTCTTTAAACAAGGACGCTATTGTTTTAACGGATCCTAATCCATTTAAGGGCAGCCATCCAATTTCTACAGTTTGGTTGCCTTCTCCGTGTGCATTGTGATTTACCCATGCCTCCTCTGTAGCTGCTTCGTGCTTCCGACTTTTCTTTTCTTTTAATTTGCCATTGTTTCTCGGAGTGTTTCTTTCAAAACATGCGTATTGCCTGCAGATCGCAGGTACCGGGATCAGGGAAAACCAGTGCGTACGTTCAGGACAGGATAAAGCATGTATGGAGACGGTAACTCAGGAATGTTGATGGTCTAACCTTTTTGCCGCCAGCGCTGTGGCTCAGTCCGGTGAGCCTGCTGAGCATGTTGGACGCGTAGAAGCCCTTGTTGCGGCCCCTGCCGACTGGGCGGCGGGCGGGCGGCCGGTCGGCGTGGCGCCGGGGCCGCGGCCGCGCCGGGCCCGGCTCGTTGTCCACGGTGTCGGCCGAGAAGGTGACGCGCCGCTCGCTGCCGCCCTCGGAGCTGTCCGAGGGCAGCAGGCGGCCGCGGCTGCCGGCGCTCAGCCGGCTGTCCCGCGAGTCGTCCGAGCACGCGTCGGAGGGTGTGCGCCGCACCGAGCGGCTCGGCTGAGAGGAGGCGTCCGAGCCGAGCCGGCCGCCCGCCGCCGACGTGTCTGAGGGCAGCAGCTGGTTCAGGTAGGCCGGCGGCGGCGACTCGGCGCGGGTCGGCGGCCGGGCTAGCGGCGGCGGCGCCACGGCCACCGGCGGAGACACCGGCCACGCGTACAGCTCCTCGGAGAGCGCCCGAGAGAAGGGCCGCGGCGCCGCCAGCTCGGCGTACAGCTGCGACAGCTCGGAGCTGGCTCGCGACGGTGGCGCCGGGAACGGGCCCTCGCCGGCCGCCGAGTTCCGCCACGGCAGCGCGGCCTCCAGGCCTCCCGGACCTCCGGCCGAGCCGGGCACCTCCTGGAAGCGGCGCAGGACCGGCGGCGACTCCTCTCCCGACCACAGCACCTGCAGCAGCGGCTCCAGCGTCCGGTCCCAGTTGAAGCTGCCCGGCGGGGGCGCCAGCGGTGGCAGCGGCGGCGGCGGGGGCGGCAGCATCACGGCAGCATCGACCGCCCCACCGGCCGGGGAGCCCTCCCAGTGGAAGCTCTCTGCCCTCGTGGAGCCGGCTGGCGAGCGGCTGTCGCTGGTGCCATCTCGGACCGAGCCGGCCGGCGTGGTGCGCGGGGTGGTGAGCCGCAGTAGCGACTCGGTGACGATCGAGTCCGGCTGACCGTCCGCCGGCTGCTCAGCCTCCTCGTCCGGAATGGACGGCAACCGTCCGGCCAGCCCGGCCCGGGCCGGCGGAAAGGTGGCCCGCCGGTCCAGCGGGAACCTGCCGACAGCTCCCGGCGGCGGCGCCCGGCGGCCCGGCCAGGTGGGTCCAACGTGATCAGCCACAGTCATGTACCCGGTGACGGAGAGGCGCCGTGGGGGCTCCGGGACCGGCGCGTCGCCCACCGCCGATGGCCACACGGGCCGCGGCAGGGTGGCCGGCCGGCCGGCGGGCGCGCCGGGCCGCAGCGGGCCGCGGTGGACCCGCGGGCCCCTGTGCACCTCCGGCAGCTCTCCGTGCTCGGTGAACCGTCTCAGCGAGGCGGGCGGCGGCGGCTCGAGCGAGTCGGGCGGGCCGCCGGTGTCGTCCGCGGCCGCCTCCAGCTGCAGCGAGCTGTCCGGCGGCGGCTCGTGCCAGTAGGTGCTGCCGTCGGCCGCCGACCGCTGCCAGCCGGTCCTCTCGTCCTCCACCGGCCGCACGCCGCCCGGCCAGCCCTCCTCGAACATGGGGTTCGTCCTGGAACGGTGAGAACAGACTGGTGTGACGCCAGTTCGGGGAGAGGTGACACCACACAGGACGGTCGGCACACGAAATGCGTTCACGGTAATCGGTATACACGTGCATATCATGGTGATCGTATGACAGGGCAATGCGGGTTTCTGCCTCGGGAATTCACACTGTGGGGCATTGTGTTCGCGGAAAGGTTAATTATACAGCACAGCTCTAAGAGCCGTGTAACCTCAGAGCTATTTATACTTTTATGGTTACGAAGTCATCAGAGGTAAAATGAACAAAAGAAAACAACAGATGACGTTAGTTAGGGCTATAACATCATAATTTCACAGTCCGATGAGAATCCCCACAACGTGTTGCGTTGATTTACGACATTTTCGCGTGACTGTCCGCGGCGACGTCCAGGCAGCGACCCTCCCTCCCTCCCCTCCGGTCGCGTCATGGCGGCTGCCAGCCGGTGCGAGCGAGCCCCGACCATTAGCCACGCCAGGCCGAGGAGCTGAACCTGAACGGTTTACTACCACACGTTTCGACACCGGCGACCAAATAAGTAGCCGCGCCAGATCGACCTTTTTTGACGACTGATTGACGCGTTGGTTACACAACGACAAAACACGTCGGTAAAACGGTCCTGGGTCGAATGACGAACGATTCTGAGAAGTCCAACCGGGCCGGATGACTGTGCCGGGGACCGGCCGAACACAACAGAAGCGCCTGAATCATGCCACATTTCCAGTTGGGCCGCAGCCGGCGGCGGTGCGGGGGTGGGTGTGAGTCATTCGCGCGTGTCAGCTGGGGCGGCGGCTGCGTGCGCCGCCGGGATGTCCGCCGGTCGCGGACGGCAGGCGGTAATCACCGTGTGTTTGTGTTCGGAACGGGAGCCGCGCCGGTGCGACAGCCGGCCGAGGGGTCGGCCACCGTCCGCCGCCCGGTCAGCTGAGCGAGAAACCGCCGGCATCCGGCCGGGGCCCGAGCGGCGAGCAGGCAGCACACCTGCCGCCCGGCTGGACCGGTGCGGGGCCCACTCAGAGCCACTCCAAACTCCACTCCACACTCAACTCCACGGTCCGAGCCACTCACTCCACTCCTCGATACGCTCCACTCTACATCTCCGCCCCACTCCACTCCACACCACTTCGCCGGTGGGGAGCGGGATGGCCCAGGATCCAAGAGTCGCGGAGAGGATGACAGGAAGGACTGGAGCGGTGCCCGAAGGCACCGCTAGACCGTCCACGGCTCAGTTTCCCGTAACTCCGCAGTCTAAGTGCAGGGGTCGTCTTACCGTTGCCTTGAACTCCCCAGCTGTTTTACTGGCGTCAATACGGTCTATCGGGAGCTGCTCCCTGTCATCAGTGAGGCTGTGGCTTTCCTCAGTGCTGCGTCTGTCTGACCGCATGGTACTCGGAGACAGAGGAGGGGCGGGCGCAGTCGGCCACAGCGCAGCGCCGCGCGTCCGGTGCCGCCACCGGCCGGAGCCTTTGAAGCGGACAGGTAATGCCGACTGGTTACCGCCGCCGACAATTACCCCGTCCCCGACCGTGGCCAGTGAGAGCGTCAGGGCCACATTCCGTCCACATCTGCGCCTCCCGGGCCGACTGGACGGTAACTATAACGCGGCGACCGTGCCACTCCCAGCCCGTCGAATCGTCTATAGAGCCGTGACGAAAAACTTCACCGGTCGCGACCGGCACGGCCAATTTGCGACCCGTGAAATGACTCCCTTTGGGGTATAAATATCCCGCCGGCGTCTGTGGCGGCCGGTTCGGGACGTGGTCATTAGCACCGCTGTGTCGGGAGGACCGGACGGGGAGGCCCGGACCGAGCGAGCGGGACGGCCCACCGGAGCAGCACCAGTGGAGCGAGCCGGCCGGTGTCACGCTCCACCGGCGAGACGCTCTCCGGCGACAATGACCGGTGACGCCGCCGAGACAAAGACGGCGCGGCCGCGTCGTCTCGTGGGAACGCCGTTTGTACGGACGTGCCGTGCCCGGTCTCGACGTGACGTGCCGTGTCGCAAAGGGTCGGCTGGTTGACTCGGCGACGTTTTAGCTAGGAGCTCATCACTTGAAAGACGACAAGAGTTTATTCCATGACCGTGAATGGCGGCCGTCCGGCCCGGAGATGTGCGACCCCGCACTGACCGATGAGAGGTTCGATCGTGACCTGTGGTCACAGGAACCGGCTCCGAGCCACGGTCCAGCCGTGTGGGAAATCACGACCGATAGGTAAACAGCCGGACGGACGCGGGGCCAATAGTGAACTCCCGACAGCCAGGTGCGGTGCCCGGAACACATGGGAACTGAAAAATGCGGGAGACTAATGGGAATCTTCCCGATGGTTACAGCATGATGCAGCGAAAAGGCGATTTGCATGATCGATGTGATCGTTAAGATATGGAATATGGATGCACCATGTCGGCATCAAACGTCATTCGTGTACCGTTTACCAAAATTAATGTCATGAAGTTAGCTTCGAATAAAGCGGTTTCAAATTTAGAAAACATTCCTTCACATCAGTCATTGAAATGTTAATGAACTATCTGACAGTGTAACGGTTGTAGTCGTATGGCATTCGTAGTCGTTACGGAGCGAGCGAAGCGAGCGAAGTCTTTCCTTAGATTAACGGAAATTTCTGAGTATGAGCGGCCGGCCGGCCGGCCGGCCGGCCGGCCGTGCGGACGCTTTTGCGAGGCTTATATCTCAGCAACCACTTGACCGATTTACACGCGGTAATTTTTGTAGGGTAGCTTCATTCCTTCTACCAAGTATTGGACTATTCCCGATGCATATAGGTGACCCCTTATGCACGTGCCACGTGCAAAACGAAGAGGTGTCAGTTTTGTAATTGTTGCAATATCTCGGTAACTACTTGGCCGATTGCGCTGAAAGTTGGCATGTAGGTAGGCACCCACTAGGCACTGCATATCCATGTGCCAGAATTGGGGTGCTGCTGCACGTGCGCACGTGCAGGGGTCGTTTCCAGATCTCGAGAACGGCTGGACCGATGGCGCTCAAATTTGGTACACGGTTAGGGACCAGTTAGTAGGGTGCCGTGCATAAGTCAGTTGGGACCCATTTTGCACGTGCGCACGTGCAGGGTGCCGCTCCCAGATCTCGAGAACGGCTGGGCCGATTGTGCTCAAATTTGGCACATCGCTAGAAACCGGTCAGTAGGGTGCCGTGCACAAGTCAGTTGGAGGTACCCCCTCGAAATTTCGCACGTGCAAGACTCACCCCCTCGCTCGCTCCGTTAGTCGCCCCAAAAGGCGCTATACTGGTTTATATCGTCTCGATTGTTATCGATAACTTCGGAAGCCACTGACCAGACCGGTTTGAATGATTAAATGATAATATACCCGGACATTGGAACAACAAAGGTCATTGCTCATAGTACCTTGGCTTTGACCAAGTCAGGTAAAAGTTTTGCCGCCTTTATTAAGTAGAATCGCTGATATTCCCAGCGCCACTGATGTATTTTGCCGTCTTAATCATGCAAAAAGCGTTGAAATCGATTAAAATGTAATGCGTCTGTGTGTAAAGCGCATTGTATAACCCCAAACCACAAGCATTAGGTTCGACTGGTTGCTGTCTGTAGACGGTCAGCTCGAACACTGCTGCGGCCGATCCGCCGTTCATGACTCTCGGATTACGCGGGGCCCGTTTCTCAGAGGTCCGTTCATGAGTTCGGCGGTCGGCACGCTGTATAAATCCGACGGGAGTGCCGCCGAACTCGGGTGAAGTCAACTACCGCTCGAGTCGCTCCCACGATGTCCGATCAGACGTGGTCGAACTCCACGGTCGTGACGGCGGCTGTCAGTACAAAGAGCGGAAGTCGGAAGCACCGCCGGACCGACGACTTAGCTGAGTGACCCGTGAGTGCCACGGATAGCGGAGAGGATCCCGGCCGAAATAGGGCACCCTGACCTGCCGTGACCTCCTAGATCGAAACTGGCATCACGCGACTCGATGGACTGATGGATTTTGCCGGTACTTGTTAGAAGGAGCCTCCAGTAAAGGCATAAAGTGGCAACTGCTGTTGAGGAAATTGCAAGGCCGCGGCTGTTTGCATCATGCTATAATATGGCGAAATGTTCCGGGATAAAATAGATATGGGTCCGTGAGACCGATCGGTTTTATGTCAGTTCTAGCTCCCGAGCTTTATCCGGCACCCAGTTTAGGAGGTAGATCGCGAGGCAAGATAACCTAGTTAAAAACGGACCAACACCGCGCAAGGTTGCTTTCTCGTCGAACAAACGGAAGCATTCCGACACGAAAGGTTTATAATACAGTGGAACGGATCATTCAACTGAAGTGGAACAGGCCGTTCGGATAATCGAATGCGAGATCACGCAACACACTGCTTCTCGGGAGCCCTCATCCCGCTTTCTTGTAACCCACAAACAAAAACTATCACGCCCGATAAAATTGCCATTTCGCTCTTACCTTGAGACGGCGTAGACGGTCTGCTGTTTGTCGACAGGCCCTGCGATGACCGCCAGTGGGTCATCGGTCAGAAGGTGCACGCCCGACGGCGAGCGACGCCCTGCCAGCCACGACAGCATCGCGGCGCGCAGATCTCCGTTCCCAGCAGTTGGCTCAGCTCAGCAGCGGCTGCGCGCTGACCATCGCCCGTCCGGTGCGGCGAGCTGATCCGTCGGCGTACCCTGCAAACGAGGCAGAAACCAGTCGGCGGCGTCCAGGAATGTCGTCCCGCTCCGTCCGACCGCGCTGTCGCCGCGGCCGTTAGGGCGGCGGCGGCGGCTTGGTGTCGCGCTGGGAACAGTTTACCGGAGGAAGTGGAGGCGTCCTCCGGGTCACCTTCCTCCGCGGACGACCGACGTCATCACTCCGTCATGACCAGGACCATGGGAACACGACAATTACCGCCGCGGAGTTCCCACGAGGTATATGAAGTGCAGATTAAAGACCCCGACCCGGAGTGATGGGTTTGCTAAACGACGGTGACGCGAGAGGTTCATCTAAGGTCACGCGCGCGGACAGGCTCTGTATTATTCCATTTTGTAACGAAAATGGGAGATGGCATGCATTAGTCACACGTCAGCCCCAATTTCAGAAAATTCGACGGAATCTCAACATTCCATTGCATGTCGTGTTTGTTTGATCAAATAAAGCCTGAACGTGACGTCGATGCTTGACCACAGGCATTTCCACTCCGAGGCGCCATCCACGAAGAGGTGACGTGACCGGTTACCGATGAAGGTCACACCAGCATCAATGATGGAACTAGTCCTGACGACACCGAGGAAAACATGGATCCAGTGACGCGGACGACGCCGGGGAACCATGGACGGCGGGTGGGGCGTGACTCAGTGCTGTCCCGTCGGCGGGTCTCTCACACGGCACCCGCTGGCCCTATTCGCACAGGGCCGGTCTCACAGTAAAGCCCCGCGCCGGACGGACGTGATCGCACGGCACTGCGACAAAACACGCCACCGAACTGGCCGGAATTCCAGCCCACTGACTCAGCCGTCGGCAGGCAAGGCCGCCCAGCTCTCCAATCGGCTCTCATCTCAACTGGGGCCGGTTCGTGGAAATCAAAACACACGGACCTCAGTCGTGATCGCTATCGGTACGATCAGCACGGAGTACACATGGCCCCGTAAAAATGGCGACAGATTAGGGTGATGTGATGAAACCGCATGTGAAACGGACACACTAGCACTGCTCTCCAGCCGGAGTCGCGCTCTTTACCGTACCCGTCGAGACGGACACAGCTATCGTGATAGGGATTATCTTTGTCCCGCACGTCTTTTATTAGTGTCATCCAAAAAGCCGCATGTAAGGACACGACAGGATACGAACTGGGGTAAAATGTAAAATGGCCCCGGCGGTGCCAGCCCAACGATTGTTTTTGCCGAGCCAACGCCCGTCTCCCGCGCCCATTGATTTATCGATTTGGTCCAGCATTTGGTCCGACACGACAAATTCGAGTTTCACAAATACACCTGGAAGTTGATAGAAACACGGTGCTTACCGATTGAAACGTTTCTGGTGAGATGCAATAATGTATTTAAGTGTGAATTCATTCGCGATCGTCATTAGAGGTCTCCGTGGCTTATGACATCCGTGACGTGTGTAAACGGGCTCTTTGAAATTTTAATTGGGAACTCCAAACCGCCGAGGGAACAAAGCAACCGTTGGAAAGCGACTCCGCCAGACTGAGATAATGTATGCAAACTAACTTCGCGTAATTGATGAATCGTTGATCGATAGGTGATAGCAAACAATTATGCCTACCCAGCGCTTCCAAGGCAGGCTCCAAAGTTCAACTAAATGAGCAAATCTATAACTGACGAATGGTCATCAATCATGCTCTCTACCGCGGACAGATCGGCACCGGTGTGAATGATAACACTGTTTTTAACCCTAAACTCAATTCCCCTCCCATCCCTCAGGCTCACATCAAAGCACCGATGCCCCGCCGGAGCCGGTGGGGCGTGGCGCCGGCGCCGTCCCCGGCACGGGCCACTGACCTGTGCTGGTGCTCCGTGCTCCTCCCCGACAACCGTCCGGTGCTCACCACCCTGCGCGTCGGTCCGCAGCGGCCGACTGACTGCGTCGCGCCGCGCACCTGCCCAGCGCCGCCGAGCGTCACGGTGCTCGAGCGCCCTCCTGGACGCCGGTCACGTGATCCAGCCGGTCTGCCCGTCCGTCAACCCGTCGTCGGTCACGTGACCGACCGGCTGGCCAGCGGAAGAGGGCTCGACTGGCGGGGGTGAACGGACGCCGCTCCGACGCACGCTCTACCGACGCGAGGGAGCTGTCGACGCGACACGACGGCGATGGTTAGATACGGCGATACGATCTGCGGCTCTGTGTGGCCATCTGGATCTGATGCTGTGCAGACCGCGTAACACGGAGGTGTGAGACTGAGCAACTGAGCGACACCACTGCCTCTGCGCTGGTCGTGCTACCGGAAACGCGGTTCTCACGCGATAATGACGGCTTGCAAATTAACGAGTGGCGAGCATCTTCCGGTAGTGATTAGAAATCGCTTATGATGGCGGGTCTTGCAATCAGAGTTTGGCTTTAGATATTTTGCAATGTGTGCTGATTGCTGCAGCCTGCATGCACAGGCGATTTATTTTACCTATCCACTACGTCTACATAGTCTGATTAGTCATTTACGCCCCATTAGGT
Organism: Amphibalanus amphitrite; assembly: GCF_019059575.1. NCBI lineage: Eukaryota > Metazoa > Arthropoda > Thecostraca > Balanomorpha > Balanidae > Amphibalanus > Amphibalanus amphitrite. Next base: position 166,464 of record NW_024881734.1, on the reverse strand, counting down.
ACCTACCTATATTTATTGTCTAAATGAACGTATGATATACCTAATTTCATTTTTTAATGTCGAAAAAGAATATTGTCATTCTAGCATTCCTGAGTCAATGTTTGTCCCAATGGATAAGCTCATGCTCGTTATAGTCGGGACAATAATCCGGTAACGTTTAGGCATAGTGTCAGGTGACCTACGTGGCGGGGATTTGGTCTGGATCACAATTCACAACGTGAAGAAGGCTGCCTAGATACCGTGATTGGTCAGGATACCTACTAGAACGAGAAGACGGCGACACTGATGCCGTTTAGACAGGCATGTACCTACCATTCGAGTTGCACCGACGCACCGTTCGATTTGCCGCGTGCGACTTTTATACCGTTTCAATTACGACCGTCTCAACTGACCTCGCCCCGGCGGGCGCCAGTTGATGCGGGCGCCGGAAATTTATTGGTAGGGCTCAATGATTAGCGTTAGGATACTGATGTCATCATTACCATGCAACACCTAGCATTATTTAAAATGTTGAATGGAATGTACCTATTCGTAGAGCTCAGGCCCTGGCTGCTACGAAATAGGTTAGTATTTGCCTGGCCTTTATAAATGACACCATTCAGGCAGTTGCTAATTGATAGGAGAAGGAACATTGAATTGACCTTACAAGGTAACCGAGCCATAGGTATACATATACCTAAGGTTAGGTACCACATTCGAAACGGCTGATAACAATTCGAAACCTCAAACCACATTTCGAAACGGTTGTTGGAAACGCTACATCGGCACCAAGGCCCTATATACCATCGGCACTATCTTGCATCGGCAAGCGACTGGTTGCCCTTTTCCTTATGATCGACCTTACCTACCAGTCGCTGAGTCATAAGGCTGCAATCTTTTGGAGCACTGAGGTCATCGGAGGTACCGAAGGTGTTCCGCCGCTACTGAATTCGGCATAGCAGTTTCTTAAACGTGGGCTGAGTGCCGTGCAACGCTCGACTTCCCAATCTCAGTTCTCACCTGGGTCACCTTAACCCTCGCCCGCACATGGGGGGGGGGGGTGGTTGCCACCCCCCCCCCCCAGGTAGTCTTTCTGCTCTGCACTCAACATTTTTAGAGCTAGAAGGCTGATTTTTCGTATAGCTGCTCCTCTATCCTTTCTTGATGTCCACTGAAAATTTCAATTTTCTGTGGTTTTTGGTTTCGGAGATATGACCTTGTTTTTCAGGTCATGTCATGACCCAAATGGCCAATTCTCAACATCTTGCGTTGGCTATGGGCCTTGTGAGCTTTTAACACCTTGATTTCGGCCTTTTATGCCAATCCTACCTCCCACCTATCATGAAACATGTTGTTCGACGATGCACAGAGGTCAAGGTCAGGGTCAAGGTCAACCTAGGTCATCTAAGATAATTGCGTTTTAGGCAAGCTGAATTTACTTTTTTTTGAAATTTTTTGACTACATTTTTGGTAAAAGCTTCTCAGATCATGATTTTATGTAATATGGACACATAAACAATCGGTGCACACATCAGTATACACACAGACACACACAGACATACAAACACATATTATTGACCTTGACCTAACTTGACCTGAGATGACCTCAGCAGCAAAAACCTGGTCGGGTAGTGTGACAAAGAGGTTCTAGCTGGCTTGGCACCAGAAAACGGCATCGTCATCGGTATATGACAAGCAGCGCGCTTGATATCCAACGGTGACCTAAAACAGCAACATTTTTTAGTTTGACCTGACCTGGAAGGTCAATGACTGACCTGAGAAGGTAAAACTGGGTGTCATTGGATTCGTCTCTTCCCAAAGAATCTTTTTGGTCTTTACCGCTAAGCTCTATCTCCAACAGGAACGAAATGGCGCGGGGGGTGGCAACCACCCCCCCCCCCCATGTGCGTTCTAGGATGGGAAAATGGCATGTGCGGGCGAGGGTTAAGGCTTAGGTCTATTTTTTAAAACGATAACACGCTTTTGTATGATTAATAGAGTGGTGGCAAATACCTTTCGATTGGTCCAGTGGGTCCAGTGTTTCCTGATGTAGGATGACTACCAAGGATCAAGGCCCTAAAACAAGAGACCGGTTTACATAGGGTTTGTTGCAAGCTTATATCTCCGTCCGTGATGTTGCAAAAGATGCCAATGGTGCTTAACAATTTACAAAATGATCCCCTCTAAATATTTGAAGACCACTGCATCGAAATTATCGCCAAATTAACGACCTAGAGCCTCGTCAAATATGCTATGTAAACCGGGTTATTGCCAAGGATGACTACTTGTTGGACGACGGTGAAAACAGGGCGCCTGGGGCGATTTAATCAAGGTTCGTGAAATTTACACGTGACGTTTGGCATGTAGAAGGCCCATGGAGGGGGAGAAGCTCCAAATGTCACGTGACTAATATGCCCTCCGGCGCCCTGTTTTCACCGGCGTCCTACTTGTTTGGCAGTGGAATAATGTACACGTCTATCAATTCAGCAGCAACGAATATCAGCCTCACAGCAGCATATTTCGGGGTCTTTCGATTTGGCTGAAAATCGGTATACAGGGCCTCCTCGATGCGCTGATTCCGAAAATGTACCTCTTTGGGGTGGTATTTTGCACCGTTAACGAGTTAACGGCCATTTAACATTTTAACGGGAAACGGCGGTGTGGCGTATTGTAATTTGTAGTGTTCTGAGACGTGCTGTCATCTAACGGCAGAAAAGCGAACTCGTGGTTGACGGCAAGTGAGGGCGCGGCAGCCGGAGGGTTGTAGCATAACCGGTTGTAGAGTTAGACACCCGAGCTAGGGTTGGTCAGTGCTGTAGAAGGTCTGACATTACTGAATACATATCCTCGTCTTGCGTTATCTGATATCTTAAGAACGTTACATGGTGTCAGAAGTTAACGTAACACAAAGGTGCCGACAATGCTGTCGAATCTTCGCCCACCGGCAGAGCTCGAGATTTCATCACCGCAATTAGCGACAAGATGGCGGACCTGGCGGCGTGAATGGGAGAATTACGCTGTGGCTGTCGAACTCGCTGGCAAGCCCCAGGCCGTCCAAGTGGCCGTTTTTCTCAACTGTGCTGGTGGCGAAGCACAAGAAGTCGCCTCTCATTTCTCTGGATGGTCTGCAGAACAAGGGTTGGATGAGCTAGTGTCACGCTTCGAGGCGTTCTGTGTGCCCCGCCAGAATGTTGTCCGTGAACGGTACAATTTCTACACTCGCGGTCAGAAGCCACTGCCAGACGAGTCGGTCAGCCAATATCTATCGGCCCTTCGATCTCTGGCAGCAACGTGTGCTTTCCCAGACGGGGACAACATGCTGCGAGATAGACTGTGCATCGGCCTCCGTGACCAGAAAATACAAGCAGCGCTGCTGAAGCGAGCTGATTTGACCCTTCAGATGGCAATCGACATAGCGCTATCCGAAGAAGCCGCCAATCGTGATCTCAAGGTGTTCGGAACTGAGTCCCACAGTGAGCAAACAGACAACTTGGCCGCCGTCTCTGGACACAACCGGTCCCAACCGACCCGCAAGTGCAAGTTCTGCGGCCGTGATCACCCAATGGTTCGGTCTCGCTGCCCTGCATGGGGCAAAGCCTGCCTCGCCTGCGGGCAGGCCAACCATTTCGCATGCAGTACTATCTGCGGCTCCCGGCGTCCCCCGCCCGGCTCTGGCGGGCGCGGACCAGTTCGCCAGCCAGCGGCCCGGCCGCCGTCTCTCGCCGCCACCGTGGGCGCCGCCGGCGCCGCCGCCGCCGGCCGCGATCAGCTGACTGCGACTCCGCCAGCCGGCCAGCGCCGCGACCCGCCTCCCGGCGCGTCAGGTGCACATGAGCACTGGGACGTTTTGTCGACAGCGGGCCATTCCGGTGAGACACCCACAAAAGCACACAAAACTTTGACCGCCTCGGGAAAATCGGTAACGTTTTTGATAGATTCCGGCTCCGAGTGTGACGTGTTGACATGGACAGACTACGTGCGTATCACTGACGATCCACAGGGCGCATGTTTGAGACCGTGCCATACCGTTCTGCGCATGTATGACGGCGCTCTCGTGTCATGTGAGGGGAAACGGTCCCTGTGCTTTACTAATCCCGTGTCTCGGAGTAGGCACATCCTTCAGTGTAAAGTTGTGAACAGTGCTATCTCTTCCATACTGAGCCTGAACACGTCAGTCCAGCTGGGCCTGATTGACGTCCGCGACTGTGACCCACTGGACTATGTCCCTGCCCCGCCCCCGCCGGCCGTGACCCCAGGGGGTGACCTCGCTACTGAACCGGGTCACGGCCCTCCCAGAGCTCGTCCCTCGCCCGTGCCACCGCGGTCGGGGTGTGTGAATGACGGTCAGTCGCGCATCAAAGCTGAGTATCATGACGTGTTTGACAAAAGTAGCGTGGGACTAGTGGCGGACAACTATGAAATTGTGACAGATCCGTCCGCTATCCCGGTAGTGGAAGCTCCCCGCAGAGTGAGAGTGCACGTGCGTGAGAAACTTAAGAAAAAACTGGACGATCTCGAGACGCTAGGCGTCATTTCTCACATCACTGAGCCAACTGACTGGGTCTCAAATCCTGTGATAGTGGATAAACCGAACGGAGATATTCGCCTATGCATAGACCCCCGTTTCCTAAATCGAGCTGTGAGGAGAGAACACTATCCCACACCCACTGTGGACGAGGTAACCGCCCGGCTCACGGGAGCCAAAGTATTCAGTCTCGTGGATGCATCCTGTGCATTCTGGCAGATTGGGCACTTCAGAATCGCTTCTTTTAGCTGGCTGGTCATTCCGATCCAAAACACGTTCTGCCGAGCAAGTCGCAGTATCGATGACAAACCAATATGAGTACGGTGCAGGCGCGAGATAAGGTCCTGCTGAAGAGCGCTGGGAATGACCACACACCTGCCTTTGTACAGCAGTCCGTCCTGTGTGAAAAGTTCGTCATGAAAGCCATGATACGGCCGGAGTGCGTCTGGCAACTGGCGCCGATGCTTCGGCCACCCTGCCAGTACCTGTTTGACGACCCGTGGGAGGACCGGATCAGACTGATACGCGGCCCGTATGGCTTCTAGACGCTCTGGAGACACCGCGATCCCACTGGACAACTCTAGGGATTCGGTCTCCATTGCGAACAGTGAGGATGGTTGCTGAGTTGGAGCACGACTAAGCGCATCAGCGACAGGAATCTCTGATCCTGGTCGGTACACAATGTGAAAGTTGTACCTCTGCAGTGTGAGAAGCATTCTCTGCAAGCGAAGTGGTGCGTCACTGAGTGGTTTGTTGTGTATCGCGACCAATGGCTTATGGTCAGTCTCGACTGTCACTGGCCTACCGTACAGATATTGGTCCAGGCGAGTGAGCGCAAAAGTAATGGCCAATAGCTCCTTCTCAATTTGCGAGTAGGCTCGCTCCGCTACCGTAAGGGAGCGCGAGCAGTACATGACTGGGTTTCCCCGCTGCAGAAGGACAGCGCCGAGGCCATGGCTCGATGCATCGCACTGCACTGTAGCCTCGTCATGTGGGTCATAGTATTTGAGCACTGGCGCTGTTGTAAGCAGCTGCTGAATGGTTTTGAATGCTGTCTCACACTGGGGGCTCCAGTACCAGTCGAAGCTGGCCTGTGTGAGCTGACGGAGAGGTGATACAGTCTGTGACAGGTTGGGGATGTAGCGGGCCAAAAAACTGACCATCCCCAGGAAGCGTTTGAGACTGGGCACATCCGTGGGGGGCGGATAGTCACGCACCGCAGACACTTTAGCTGGGTCTGGTTTCAAGCCGTCAGCCGACAGGACGTGACCCATCCATTTCAGTTCTGTCACTTTGTACCTGAATTTATCAGGGTTCAGACGAAGGTTCCTCTCACGTGCCCTGGCTAGAAATGCCGCTAGATTGCGGTCGTGATCCTGTTCGGCCTGTGCACGCGTGTTACCGCGACCAAAAACTACAAAATCATCAGCTATGACCTCCACACCCTCAAGGCCCCTGATGAGCTCATGCATCATTCTCTGCCAAATTTCGGAGCTGCACTTCACGCCATATGGCAGCCTGTTCCAGATATAGCGTCCAAATGGCGTGTGGAAGCAGCACAGGCGCGCCGACCTAGCTGATAGCACGTCCGTAGCCCATCGCCCGGCTCAGACGGCCGAGCCGCTATTGTCGCATGAGGTCCCCTCCCGGCCATGGGCGAAACTGGGAACGGACATTTTTGAACTTAATGGGTCAATGTACCTCGTGCTGGTAGATTATTACTCCAACTTCATGGAGATTGACCGCCTGACTCGGACTACTGTGACACATGTGACCTCAGCTCTAGCGGCCCAGTTCGCTCGCTATGGCATTCCAGAAACGCTAGTTAGTGACAATGGCCCACCGTTCAGCAGCTGTGAGTTCAAAGCATTTCTGCGTTCTCTGGATATTGATCATGTTACCTCCAGCCCAGGCTATCCGCAGTCGAATGGCAAGGCTGAGAACGCCGTGAAAACGGCGAAGAGTTTAATGCGTAAGGCTATCGCCTCCGGTGAAAACCCCCTTTGGGCGCTGATGACGTGGCGTAATTCGCCCAGTGAAGGGTCAGACATGTCGCCGGCACAGAAAATGTTTGGACGTGCCTGTCGGACGTTTTTGCCTACTCCCAGGTCAAACTTGCTTCCCGCGTACCCGACTCCTCTCCCGCGTGTTCTCGCTGACAATAAACTGCGCCAGGCGAAATATTACAATCGTCGGACGCAGCCCCTGGCCCCTCTGGTCGTGGGTCAGCCCATTCGGATGCGCCTCCCTGGACAGCGCACATGGACCCCTGGCGTCCATGGACAGTGGTCAGTGGTCTTTCGATTTGGCTGAAAATCGGTATACAGGGCCTCCTCGATGCGCTGATTCCGAAAATGTACCTCTTTGGGGTGGTATTTTGCACCGTTAACGAGTTAACGGCCATTTAACATTTTAACGGGAAACGGCGGGGTCTTTCGATTTGGCTGAAAATCGGTATACAGGGCCTCCTCGATGCGCTGATTCCGAAAATGTACCTCTTTGGGGTGGTATTTTGCACCGTTAACGAGTTAACGGCCAGTTAACATTTTAACGGGAAACAGCGGGGTCTTTCGATTTGGCTGAAAATCGGTGTCCAGGGCCTTCTCGATGCGCTGATTCCGAAAATGTACTTCTTTGGGGTGGTATTTTGCACCGTTAACGAGTTAACGACCAATTAACATTTAAACAAGAAACGGCGGGGTCTTTCGATTTGGCTGAAAATCAGTATACAGGGCCTTCTCGATGCGCTGATTTCGGCAATGTGCCTCTTTGGGGTGGTATTTTGCACCGTTAACGAGTTAATGACCAATTAACATTTAAACGGGAAACGGCGGGGTCTTTCGATTTGGCTGAAAATCAGTATACAGGGCCTTCTCGATGCGCTGATTTCGACAATGTGCCTCTTTGGGGTGGTATTTTGCATCGTTAACGAGTTAACGGCCATTTAACATTTTAACGGGAAACGGCGGGGTCTATCGATTTGGCTGAAAATCGGTATACAGGGCCTCCTCGATGCGCTGATTCCGAAAATGTACCTCTTTGGGGTGGTATTCTGCACCGTTAACGAGTTAACGGCCATTTAACATTTTAACGGGAAACGGCGGGGTCTTTCGATTTGGCTGAAAATCGGTATACAGGGCCTCCTCGATGCGCTCATTCCGAAAATGTACCTCTTAAGGGTGGTATTTTGCACCGTTAACGAGTTAACGACTAAATAACATTTTAACGGGAAACGGCGGGGTCTTTCGATTTCGCTGAAAATCAGTATACAGGGCCTCCTCGATGCGCCGATTTCGAAAATGTGCCTCTTTGGGGTGGTATTTTGCACCGTTACCGAGTAACGAACCGTTAACATTTCAGCAGCATATATCGATTTCAGCAGCAAATTTTTGGGGTCTTTCGATTTGGCTGAAAATCGGTATACAGGGCCTCCTCGATGCGCTGATTCCGAAAATGTACCTCTTTGGGGTGGTACTTTGCACCGTTAACGAGTTAACGGCCATTTAACATTTTAACGGGAAACGGCGGGGTCTTTCGATTTGGCTGAAAATCGGTATACAGGGCCTCCTCGATGCGCTGATTCCGAAAATGTACCTCTTTGGGGTGGTATTTTGCACCGTTAACGAGTTAACGGCCAGTTAACATTTTAACGGGAAACAGCGGGGTCTTTCGATTTGGCTGAAAATCGGTATACAGGGCCTCCTCGATGCGCTGATTCCGAAAATGTACCTCTTTGGGGTGGTATTTTGCACCGTTAACGAGTTAACGGCTATTTAACATTTTAACGGGAAACGGCGGGGTCTTTCGATTTGGCTGAAAATCGGTATACAGTGCCTCCTCGATGCGCTGTTTCCGAAAATGCACCTCTTTGGGGTGGTATTTTGCACCGTTAACGAGTTAACGGCCATTTAACATTTTAACGGGAAACGGCGGGGTCTTTCGATTTGGCTGAAAATCGGTATACAGGGCCTCCTCGCTGCGCTCATTCCGAAAATGTACCTCTTTAGGGTGGTATTTTGCACCGTTAACGAGTTAACGACCAAATAACATTTTAACAGGAAACGGCGGGGTCTTTCGATTTCGCTGAAAATCGGTATACAGGGCCTCCTCCATGCGCTGATTTCGAAAATGTGCCTCTTTGGGGTGGTATTTTGCACCGTTAACGAGTTAACGAACCGTTAACATTTCAGCAGCATATATCGATTTCAGCAGCAAATTTTTGGGGTCTTTCGATTTGGCTGAAAATCGGTATACAGGGCCTCCTCGATGCGCTGATGCCGAAAATTTACCTCTTTAGGGTGGTATTTTGCACCGTTAACGAGTTAACGAACCGTTAACATTTCAGCAGCATATATCGATTTCAGCAACAAATTTTCGGGGTCTTTCGATTTGGCTGAAAATCGGTATACAGGGCCTCCACGATGCGCTCATTCCGAAAATGTACCTCTTTAGGGTGGTATTTTGCACCGTTAACGAGTTAACGACCAAATAACATTTTAACGGGAAACGGCGGGGTCTTTCGATTTCGCTGAAAATCGGTGTACAGGGCCTCCTCGATGCGCTGATTTCGAAAATGTGCCTCTTTGGGGTGGTATTTTGCACCGTTAACGAGTTAACGAACCGTTAACATTTCAGCAGCATATATCGATTTCAGCAGCAAATTTTTGGGGTCTTTCGATTTGACCTGACCCTTGTGAGTTTATCATCACACCCAATGGCATCTAGTAGCTCGCCGCCATTCGTTAGAGCTGCAGCTGCATGCGTTAGATTTTCCGCTCTTTTCGCAGCTCTACCAGGAAGTTCATAGCCTCCTGCTGGGCTGGAGCTATACAGCTATTTTCTGCCCACGCAGTTTTTACTTTGATTTAAACATCTGGTCCCTTAAGGATTCGCGTCCATCTCTAGCGAACTTGACTACTAACCCAGTAAACATGCCGACGTCGGCCCGACGTCGGGCCGAGGCTCGGCCCGACGTCGGCCCAACGTCGGTTCAACCTCGGGCCGACATCGGCTGGACGTCGGATATGCCCGCATGTTCCGACGTCCAGCCGAAGTCCAGCCGACGTCGAGCCGACGTCGGGCCGAGGTCGTTTGCCGAGGTTGACGAGATCGTTCGTCGTTGGACCGACGGGGCCGACGTCGGCATGTTTATTGGGACAACGCGCCAAAAATATCAACCGGCGGCGGGATTCGAGCCCCCCAGTCGCCGACGTCGGTATGTTTACTGGGACAACACGCCAAAAGCATCAGCCGGCGATGGGATTCGAACCCCGTGTCATTTGAACGCGAGGTCAGTGCGCTAACCACTACACCACGCAGGCAGATACCGACTTTCGTTTGTTTTGTTGGGTTATGCCCTTTCGGTCTGACAAGACCATTTCAGAGCCGGAAGGATGATAGGATGGAGACATTGGTCTTCTTGGCGAGCACCCTGGGTCCAGTTCATGTAGAGTCCCTGGTCCCATTGCTGTTACGTGACACTTGTTGGGAAGGGCGACCCCACAATGGATTCATATAGCCACTCTTAGACTTACACACCTGCACCAACGTTTCCCAAAGTGTCCCTTTGATAAGTGGCACTTTGGCAAAGTGACACTTGCCGACTGGCCTTTCTATATGAACTGGGCCCGGCCTTGGTGAGTTGCCGGGGCTGAGCCTGACCAAAGGATAGGCCGAGCAGCCCCCAAGCACTCACCGCACCCGGCTACGGGCGAGCTCGGCTTACGGGCAATCCCAAATGGGATAAAGTTTCCCGTCCAGTCCGGATCAGGGGGTTGCGGCGTGGAGGAAGATTTGAGTTTCCTGAGGATATTTTGAATACAGAAGCTCTTTATGAAACATGAAACATGTATTTTATATTATTTTAACGGTCAAAACAGCGGCCGATGTCGGTCCGACGTCGCCCCGACGTCGGCCCGACGTCGGCCCGACGTCGGCTGGACCTCAGCAATTGATCTCGGTCCGACGTCGGCCCGACGTCGGCTGGACCTCGGCTAGACGTCGGAACATGCGGGCATATCCGACATCCAGCCGACGTCGTGCCGAGGTTGGACCGACGTCGGGCCGACGTCGGCATGCCGATGCCGAGTTGCCGACGTCACCCCGACGTCGGCCGACGTCGGGCGGACGTCGGCATGTTTACTGAGTAAGCGGTTCCTTAAAATGTGTTAGGTACACAGATGTGGCCTGGGTAACCTCCAGTACCAAAGCTCGATTTATCAGGGCCCCCTGGTTGGCTGAAGAGCCAAGTCGCTGTTCGGGATGTGCAGATCGTTCCCAGCAAAGATCAGCAAAAATTGTCTCCCCGGCTCAGCGGAGGCCCCACCAGAACACGGGCCTGCTGCCGCCCCTGCGCGATTCACCGATGGTCGCAGACACAGCCCTGCGGCTAGACGCCGATAGAGTGGTCTCGCTCTGTGTGGGACAGAGCGTGGGAGTCGGCCAGTTCTGCCCCGCAACCAGCCGCCAGCGCCGGCGAGGTTAGGGGATACTGAGGTTGGTTGTAACAGATTTGAGAATAAATTGAGAACAAATTTGAGATTGATGCCTCTTTTTTGGCCAAGTTATAGCGAAAACACTGTTCAAAATGATGACGTCAAATTTTCAAACTCAATTATTAGCAATTTTCGACCTAGTAGCGCAAAACGAAGATCACCGTTAGACTCGTCGTGACGAGCTGCATCGAGTCGTTATCCATTTTATGCAACAATATCAACTTTAAAAGGTGACCAAATTTGACCTGACCTTGACCTGACCTTCACCAGAACATGACCTAAACTGTCCCCAAAGGTTGCCTGACCCACATATTCGCATTTAAGCTTAAGTTTAATATAGGGAGCAATGGTAGACAGGGTCCATTTGGTGCTCACTTCGAGCATTAACCCGCGCCCCACTGGGGTCTGCGTATAACACGCCCTACTGGGGGGGGGGGGGGGGGGCTCTCCATAGCCCCCTTCTAACTCCGAAACTACTGGGCCGATCGTCAAAATTCAAACGGCGTCTGATAGCCCCGGAAAAACTGTCGAGCGAAACCTAATTTTATTGACCTCGAGGTCACCGATGACGTCAGAGGTCAGGTCAAAGTAAAAATTATTAGCATTTTGCAAAATACCACCCCAAAGAGGTACATTTTCGGAATCAGCGCATCGAGGAGGCCCTGTATTACGATTTTTAGCCAAATCGAAAGACCCCGCCGTTTCCCGTTAAAATGTTAATTGGTCGTTAACTCGTTAACGGTGCAAAATACCACCCCAAAAAGGTACATTTTCGGAATCAGCGCATCGATGAGGCTCTGTATACCGATTTTTAGCCAAATCGAAATACCCCGCCGTTTCCCGTTAAAATGTTAATTGGTCGTTAACTCGTTAACGGTGCAAAATACCACCCCAAAGTGGTACATTTTCGGAATCAGCGCATCGAGGAGGCCCTGTATACCGATTTTCAGCCAAATCGAAAGACCCCGCCGTTTCCCGTTAAAATGTTAAATGGCCGTTAACTCGTTAACGGTGCAAAATACCACCCCAAAGAGGTACATTTTCGGAATCAGCGCATCGAGGAGGCCCTGTACACCGGTTTTCAGCCAAATCGGAAGACCCCGAAAATTTGCTGCTGAAATCGATATATGCTGCTGAAATGTTAACGGATCGTTAACTCGTTAACGATGCAAAATACCACCCCAAAGAGGCACATTGTTGAAATCAGCGCATCGAGAAAACCCTGTATACTGATTTTCAGCCAAATCGAAAGACCCCGCCGTTTCGCGTTTAAATGTTAATTGGTCGTTAACTCGTTAACGGTGCAAAATACCATCCCAAAGAGGTACATTTTCGGAATCAGCGCATCGAGAAGGCCCTGGACAACGATTTTCAGCCAAATCGAAAGACCCCGCTGTTTCCCGTTAAAATGTTAACTGGCCGTTAACTCGTTAACGGTGCAAAATACCACCCCAAAGAGGTACATTTTCGGAATCAACGCATCGAGGAGGCCCTGTATACCGATTTTCAGCCAAATCGAAAGACCCCGCTGTTTCCCGTTGAAATGTTAATTGGTCGTTAACTCGTTAACGGTGCAAAATACCACCCCAAAGAGGCACATTTTCGGAATCAGCGCATCAAGGAGGCCCTGTATACCGATTTTTAGCCAAATCGAAAGACCCCGCTGTTTCCCGTTAAAATGTTAAATGGTCGTTAACTCGTTAACGGTGCAAAATATTACCCCAAAGAGGTACATTTTCGGAATCAGCGCATCGAGGAGACCCTGTAAACCGATTTTAAGCAAAATCGAAAGACCCCGAAAATGTGCTGCTGAAATCGATATATGCTGCTGAAATGTTAACGGATCGTTAACTCGTTAACGATGCAAAATACCACCTCAAAGAGGTACATTTTCGGAATCAGCGCATCGAGAAGGCCCTGGACACCGATTTTCAACCAAATCGAAAGACCTTGCTGTTTCCCGTTAAAATGTTAACTGCCCGTTAACTCGTTAACGGTGCAAAATACCACCCCAAAGAGGTACATTTTCGGAATCAGGGCATCGAGGAGGCCCTGTATACCGATTTTCAGCCAAATCGAAAGACCCCGCTGTTTCCCGTTAAAATGTTATTTGGTCGTTAAGGGAGCAAAATACCACCCCAAAGAGGTACATTTTCGGAATCAGCGCATCAAGGAGGCCCTGTATTCCGATTTCTAGCCAATTCGAAAGACCCCGCCGTTTCCCGTTAAAATGTTAATTGGTCGTTAACTCGTTAACGGTGCAAAATACCACTTCAAAGAGGTACATTTTCGGAATCAGCGCATCGAGGAGGCCCTGTATACCGATTTTCAGCCAAATCGAAAGACCCCGCCGTTTCCCGTTAAAATGTTAATTGGTCGTTAACTCGTTAACGGTGCAAAATACCACCCCAAAGAGGTACATTTTTGGAATCAGCGCATCGAGGAGACCCTGTACACCGATTTTAAGCCAAATCGAAAGACCCCGAAAATTTGCTGCTGAAATCGATATATGCTGCTGAAATGTTAACGGATCGTTAACTCGTTAACGATGCAAAATACCACCTCAAAGAGGCACATTTTCGAAATCAGCACATCGAGAAGGCCCTGTATACTGATTTTCAGCCAAATCGAAAGATCCCGCTGTTTCCCGTTAAAATGTTAACTGGCCGTTAACTCGTTAACGGTGCAAAATACCACCCCAAAGAGGTACATTTTCGGAATCAGCGCATCAAGGAGGCCCTGTATACCGATTTTTAGCCAAATCGAAAGACCCCGCCGTTTCCCGTTAAAATGTTAATTGGTCGTTAACTCGTTAAGAGTGCAAAATACCACCCCAAAGAGGTACATTTTCAGAATCAGCGCATCGAGGAGGCCCTGTATACCGATTTTCAGCCAAATCGAAAGACCCCGCCGTTTCCCGTTAAAATGTTAAATGGCCGTTGACTCGTTAACGGTGCAAAATACCACCCCAAAGACGTACATTTTCGGAATCAGCGCATCGAGGAGGCCCTGTATACTGATTTTCAGCAAAATCGAAAGACCCCGCTGTTTCGCGTTAAAATGTTACCTGGCCGTTAACTTGTTAACGGTGCAAAATACCACCCCAAAGAGGTACATTTTCGGAATCAGCGCATCGAGGAGGCCCTGTATACCGATTTTCAGCCAAATCGAAAGACCCCGAAATATGCTGCTGTGAGGCTGATATTCGTTGCTGCTGAATTGATAGACGTATAATGTACGATTGACTTGAGATGTTACTGAAATCTGGCGCAGGAGGTTCATTTTAGTACCCCGTAACTTTTCAAGTAGTTTTCTACTAGCTGTATCATTTGAAGATTTATTGCGCATTTTCCTTTTTATTTTGCTTATTTTATTTTTAAATATATATGGAAGAATATTTAAAAATATATTTTGGGCAAAATAAAAAAAATTCGGCTGAAATAAAATGCATAAGAGCACGCTGATTGCTTGACCGCTAGGGCTGCCTTAAAATTTGTGGAAAGCACCAATTATGAGAAGTGAACTAACCTGAACTACAGCCTAGAAATATTCAAAATAGATTTTATTCATTGAGTCATTTTGAAGCTTATATTGAATGAATATAGTTGTTACCTATATTTCCACCATAATTGTGAAGTGGGACTCCTTTGTTTTGCTGGCATCGGTATTTGGATAGCAAATTGAGTGCGTTTGTTTGCTAAGACATGGCCAAGGCTATATAAACCATGGCATGAAGAGTAATTGATTTAAAGAATTTGCTGTAACAGGTAGGTGACTGTCCATGATTTCATATTTAAATTTTGATTTTACATCAATTCACATAACTGTAGTATCTTCTCATCTGCACAGGCTTCTTATTCATTTTAAGGGTGAAAAATGGGGTAAATGTGGGGCCTCAGTATTAACCTAATTCAGTCAGCTCAGTTGGGGATTAGGGGAAACTACGAGGAGCCAAACGAAAATTGGAATAGCCGATCAACGGATGGAGTGGGTGGGGCGATGACCATATATGGTCATAAAATCAGACAACTTCATCTTTTCAATGCATCCTAGCATTCAAATGTAAAAATAAGGCACAAGAATGTTCTTTAACCACACAAGGCCCACACTCACTCGGTGCACAATCAACTGGCGGCTCTAAGTCGAGTTACAACACAAGGTCAATCAGTGATTGGCAAATATGGCAGATTGAAACAGACGCGCCAAAAAATGTAAGCAGTACCGTGGTTTAAAAATATCATTGTTTTTATTATTTTGTTTATGGTTTTTCTAATCGTGGTTAAGTTATTGTTTTAAAATTAAATATCTTTGTTTATTGTAATCAAATTAAATCTTACCTTACCTTACCTTACCTTACGGTATATGGGTTGTGGGAGGCCAATTTGGCCTGTGGGGCCCGGTCTCAGCGAGCTCCCAGTGCTAATGGACAGTCAGCCTCAGGTTGGATAAGATCGGGTGACGGGTTCAGGTGGGAAGGCTCTGCATGATGTCAGCCCAGTGGGCATCCAGCCTGGTCTTGAATTGGTTGACTGACGTAGCTGATACGACTTCTTGCGGGAGAGCATCTTGCGGGTCTTATAACAATTTTCTTTCAAAACACCAATCCATTTATTGAATGGCCAGCTGATTGTGACGCCCAGAACCTGCAGAAAAGCCATTTTCCTATCGCCATTTTCGAGTCAATTCGCCGAATTTAATCAAATCACGCTAATTCCTAGTGGAAAATGTAAGCCTTTTCTCTCTGATAAGTGGACGCGATACTGCAAGTACCGGTTTGTTATACCGTTTTTTCACCCTTAGTAGCAGGGGCTGCATTTATGCCCATATATGGTCATCAACAGTCCATTTATTGACCCATCAATTTTTTTTATTTTCGCCTCGTAGTTTCCCCAACTGAGCTGGCTGGCTAGCTGGTGACGTAGGTATGATAGCTACCATGTTAATAAATATGAGCATGGTAATGAAACATAGCAAAAGCTAGCTAACCTAGCAATTAGCATGGCATAAGCTGGTATAATTAAACCCAATCTAACCAAATCTAGTCTAACAGTAACCCTAACTGAACCTACAATACTGTTACAGCAACTAGTGACATCACCAAATATATTGGCTAAGTACTTTTGGGCCAATTGCCTTATTATTCAAAGCCGATTGCATTAAGATGAAAATAACTTGAGGGAAGGCAGTACTGGTGGGGAGCTTGGCATGTAACTGATTTCCTTAAAAAATACTCTGTAACTTGTAAGTAATGATGGTTTCTCATGCTTCACCAACTTTAAAGTGAATGCTCTTTCATTTTGCCTATGGCCTATTAATGCAGGATTGCTGAGGTGATTTTCACACCTATATCCAAATCATTGTGCATATGCAAAGCAGTCAATAGATCTTATGACTAATTTGATTGATTTAGATTTGGGGTCAAAGGTTTACCATATGAAGACTTGCAAATGAGCTTTGTATATGAATATTAAGTTAGTGTTCACAGACTAGCCAAAGATCTGCAGATACCAAGAGATTTGCAGAGACAAAAATGCCATGGACAAAGATGCATCAAAGATTGATGCTTAGTAGATGAATAAATGCAAAATGAAAGAGGGATCAAAACTGAGGATAAAGATAGCCACAGACAAATAAATTTGATATGGTCATTGCTATGGTTTTGGTTATGGATGAAGATGTTGAAATGGACTGTGGAAAAAATTAAAAGTTTTCCCTCTAAGCCATGGCCAACAATGCTTTAGATTGTTCAATGGTCTTATAATATAATAAACAGTAGCCGGTAGGTGTAGTGTAGGTACCTGTCCTAAAGAGTTCAAATTGTGGTAACTCTTTGTTTTGAACAAACAGGCCTTAGCTATAGCCTGAATTCTGAAACTGAATCTGCCATCATCTGCACTGCAGGACCTCAACAGTTCAGATGTTCTGAACACTGTTACAAGCATTGTCTCACCAAGTGACCCTCCTTTTTTCAGGGAGCCTTTGGTACCTACCTGTGTTTCCATGCTGTCATCTCATCTATGTGCTCTTTCTCTGTTACAGTGGTGTGCTGCAGCCATGAGTCAGTTTGTGCCCAAGGAGCTGGTCTGGGTGAAGCTGGGTGGTGTCCAGTGGCCAGCCGTGGTCAAAGACAAGTCCGACCCAGAGTGTGAGGAGTTTCTAGAGGCGCTGAAACGAGACCCCATCGTGGTTGTCGAGTTCTTCGACAAAAAACTGTGAGTTCTTAGATAGCAATGTCATAAGAATAAAATGATAAAATGTTCCAGGGCACATATTTTCAGGACACTAGACTTCTGAGCCTAGTGCTGCATAAAGTCGCCTTAAAAGCAGTTATGTATACTGCTAAGTACTGACAGAATTTTCGTTGGATAGCTCGATCAAAAACATCGGTGTAGATACTCGAAATCTAACGGGATATTGTTCTGCTTTATTTTGCGTGATTTGCGTTGCAATCCAGTTGAATGGTATCATTAGATTTAGATAAAGTTGGAAAGTGTGATATTGCACGTCGTGGATATCTTACACACTCCGAACACCTCAAGCATCAGCTCTGGCACAATAAATGGGAAGTGTGGCTATGTTCTTATCAATCGATCTTTGTTTTCAGCCATGATGTGCACAACACAAATCAAATTTGTCGGTACAACTGCGAAGAAAAGGACGATATTGTTCTTAAAAGCTTACGTGAGTATGAATCCGTCGCAAACACGTAGGTAGTGATAGCATCGCAGTTATGCAGCGGTAATACTACAATAGTGCAATATGCTGTTGGTACAATATGCTGTACGTGGAATGTGAATCCTGGTGACGTTTTAAAGAGGCTACACGCCGTTCGTTTACCGGTTTACCGGTAAGTTTTGGCTTTGCATCGCATAAAATCATGCATATGGGTTAATCTACTTTCTGATGTGCTATCACGATTCATTGCGCCCTTTCAGAGCTGACCAGAAACAAGTCCGATATCGCTGAGGACTTTAAGAAGGATATAATCACGGCAGAAAAGCTAACCGATGGTGATATCCACATTCTGAGCCGGGAAAAGTTCAGCATGACTGGTCGTCAAAAGTACGACGAACTGTTCGGCTCAGGTCGAAAATCCAACACCTCCAAGCCCGGTGCCAAGCGGAAAATACCACGGACCAGTGAGAACTCTCCGAAACTGAAGACCTCCAAGTACTCTGATCTGTTTCCGGAGGTCTCCAAGAGCCGAAAGCCGGTATCGAAACCAAAGAAACCAGCCAAACCGGCGTCCGAGTCGCCGCGACCCATCACTCACCCTCGCTTCATCGCGGAGAACGACCACAAGATTCACATTCTGGCACCGGACAGTCCGGAAGCTCGCACGGTGGCGCCATCTCTCACCAACCCGTACCGCTGCTCTGAGTGCGGCTTCACCACCGGCCGTCTCAACGTTCTCGTGATTCACAACAAAAGCCACGTGGCAGCCGCTGCGGCTAAACCGGCCACGGCCAAGCGGAAAAACAACGCTGAACCGAGAGACTCCACCCCGAAAAAGAAGAAACGCCCTGCTGATGGAAGCACAGGAAAAGTCGTAAAAGCGAAGGTCGAACGAGGCGAAGGTACGCCCAAGAAGTTGGCGAAGCCATCGCCGAAGAAATCCGCACCGAGCACGCCGAAAAAGTCTCCGAAGAAGGAAGAGAAAGTCGAAGAGGTGAAGCCCAAGACGCCGGTGAAGCTGAGTCCGCTGAAGCCGGCGCAGTCGTCGCGGCCGCTGCTGCTCGAGGACTGGGACGAAGACGACGACGAGGAGGAAGCTGAACGAGCCAAGATCCGGTCGGAGATCGAGCGCTTCATCTGTGACAAGAAGACGCCGACGAAGATGGACGACGCCTCGGGGCCGTCAACCTCGTCGGGAGGATCACCAGCCGAAGTGTCCAACGACGACGCTGCGAAGCTGGGCGAGGACACCAAGGATGAGAGCGTTGATGTCGAGCCGTTTACGCTATCGGAAAATGATGCGGAACGGGTGGAAGAGACCGAGGCGGAGCGGGCGAAAGAGGCCGATGCCGAGCGGACGGACGAGACCGATGCTGAGCGCACGGACGAGGCTGAGCCGAGCGCGGCCGAGCCGCCGTCAGCCGACGACGAGGAAGCGGCCAAGAAGCAGGCTCAGCGTGAGCGAAACGACGCGCTGCTGCAGGCAGCCGTCGACGACGTACTGGCTGAGACGGCGCCGGTGGCGCTGCCTACCCTGCCGCCGGCGCCCGCCGACCAGGCCGCGCTGAGCACCTACGAGTTCACCGGTGCCGAGCCGGAGCCGGTGCCGGCGCGGCCACGGCCCGTGCGCGTCTGTCCGGCCGGCTCGCCACCACCGCGGGCCGCCGACGCGGTGGACGTGTCATCCAGCCGGCCAACACCGACCTCATCTGCCGACGGACCGCCCACCGCCACGGCCACCTCCAGCCTGCCGCCGAACCTGCAGATCCTCTCCGTGCCGGGCACGGACGGCCAGCCGGACACCTACGTCTTGGTGAGCGTCGACGAGCGCGGCAACGTGCAGACGGTGAACCCGCTGGAGAACCTGGGCGGCCTCGGCGCCGACACCCTGCTCGCCTATGAGGTGGCGCAGGAGGATGGCAGCACGCGCACGGCCTACCTGAACCCGGCCTCCCTGTCGACGAGCGCCGACATCAAACAGTTGCTCGGCGCGGACGAAAAGGTGGACTCGACCACCCAGCTGCCCGACAGCAGCGGAAAATAGCATCGCTGTCGATTGAAGAGGGACGGAGTGTTTGGTGGAACTTTATTGAAACACGAGATGTTTTATCGTGGAGTGGTTGTAGAAATTGTTGACGATGTTGGCCGTAGATTTTGACTCGTAGAGGACTCGCGGTATTGGTAGGAAATCATGATCATCGCCAATATGTGGTTGAGGAAGAATGTCATCGATATGCAAAGTCTATGTCGGCAGGTTGGATGATTTGTGTATGATAGTGTAGTAGAAGTTTCACGATGGCACTTGGGACGGACAGAATCGCGGCGATCGGGTTGGGGTCGCATTGATGCCAGTCATTTGGTCGGAGTGGACACACGACGCGGCTATCGCGTTGCATAAGGTCACGTAGAGACGCGTTATGTAAATGAATTGGCGGCGTGCGTGCGTCCGTGTCGAGGCTATCGGAGGTGGCAGGTTCAAATCAATGGCGTTACAATATTTTTATAGCATGTTTCTGTCGGGAGAAGTTTTGTGGGACGAGTTTCCACCGAGAAACTACTAACGACGTTGACACAGCGGATGTTTTGAGGCGATCATATTCTGCGGACTGGCGGGCGCCTTGAGTCGTTTTCATATTGAACCATAATCACACTGTTTCTGTGCTGCGGTGTCGTAGTGTTGCGTGTTGTGCGTCTCATACAAACTGTTGTGCTAAGCACGGTGTGTGAATCTATTCGCACTCTGCATGTTTCTGTTTTTATTTCGTCGAGCTCCCTGGTATCCAGCGAGAAGCGACCGCCGCGCGGGACGTTTGTGTAGTAATGTATTTCACAGGTCGTCCTTACCATACATATACAATATACATACGTTCACCATATTATTCATCACGCGTGACCGATGCGTCGGCCATGGAATTCGCCTCTCTGCCGACCGCGAGCGGGCCTCTCGACTCACGATTACGAACAGAACCTCCACTCGCACACGAGCGCGAACACCAGCGGACGGCACAGCGCGGCGGTCCGACATATTGCTGGCGGCCGCCGGCCCGGACTTGTACGCCCCCCCCCCCCAGTCACACCGGGCAGCACAGGGGAGCCGATCACCCATCAACGGGCCACCCACCGCGCCCGGCCCGCAGCGGGAAGGGTCGGGGCGATCCGAGCCAAGTTAAGCAGCCTGTAAGTCAGAGGGCGTGTGTCGCCATCATTGCGCAGTGCGCACCCATCCCTGTTTCTTCGGCACGACACGGGCGCAACCCGCACCGCGGCGGTGCGGTGGGCCCTGGCGGCGGTATCTGCTGATGAGCGACACCTGACGGAGGCCGTCCGGACTGTCACCTGTTGGTCATTTAACCGACAACGTCTCCTCTGCGGCTCCCGGCTCCATCACGCGCGATCGACTGCCATCGGAGCCAGACTCGTGCGGCACATCCAACCGCGAGACGGGCCACACCTTTGAGCGGCCGCCGACCGCACCCGACGCCGTCGAGCGCTGAGCCTCTCATCCCAGAGTCGCCTCTGGTTTCCGCAACGTGCTCCCGCAGTGCACCAATAATAGAATAGATGTGTGAATACATTGCCATAGCTAGTGAGTGGGTCGGAGCGGCGCTGGCCGCTCTCACAGGTGCTGCCGAGGCGGACCGATCGGCGCGGCAGCGGCGGCGTACCCGGCGAAATGGTGCTCGGCCGGCGGCGGGCCGGCGTAGTGGCCCCAGTGGGGCGGCGGCGCACCGCCCGGCGGGGGCAGCCTGCGGACACGGCGCACTGTCAGTTGGCTGGACACTGAAAGGGCACGTCATAGATACTGCAGATACACGAGTTAAGTAAAATGAGCAGTTACAAATGAGTTACAATACTAATGGCAGCAGAAGATATATTTGTGATACGAATTTACTTGCCTTAGCATGTAACGAAACTTTAGGCAAATAAATAGTGTACAGATTTGAGGCCCAAACGACATCAAGGTGGCATCGATGATAAAGATAACGGAAATGAGGCGGTTCCCAATTCCAAAGAAAAGTTTTTCCCGACCAACATTTTGTCGCGGCGAAAATGAAGAAAACGCAAACGCAATAGCGAGACCAGGTAGCGAGTTGAGTCACGAGTAGAACAATGCTGACAGCGTATGGCACAAATGATTAAAGACAGCAGAGGCAGTGTCAACATATCAGTAGGTGGAACTATGGTCATGAGTACCCAAATATAGGAACGTTCCCATTTTTGGGAACGGAGTTGCCAAATATGGGAACGGGCGTTCCCATTTATGAGAACGGAAGGTAATTTTTCGGCTGTTCGCCCACTAAAACTCATTAGTGCATCACGTCTCAAAAAAGTGCACGCTAATTTAAGTATCTACTAAGTCTCTATAAAATTATCTTTAATCTGACCGTTGAACAAGGAAATTGACCGTCGAATGATATTTTTAATGATTTTTTGAAATGACGGAATGGTGAAAACATGGGTTATACTACATTTAACTTGCAATTTTAAGGAAAATGAAGCGTTTTTTACATTTTGAGGTCAAGTATAATAATTTTCGCCTGGTTATGAAGTTTCATACTAGTGACACCAGATGCTGACATATGCAAGCGAACACGCGTACAGTCCCGGGGTAATATTGTTGACATTTGGTGTCGGGGCGCACGACCGCATGGAACGTCAGTGATTTTACCGAACTACTGTTGTAAACTCAGTTTCAGTGGTTTAAAATTATTCAGCTGTATTTTATCATCCCGGAAAGACATATTTTATTTGGATGCTAGCTGTTTAGAGTTGTTTTATAAGGAGCGTCATGAGCGTGGTTTTTGTCTTCCGTGTTTAGCGTAATCGTTTTGGGGGAATTTTTCTTATATAGGTCGCTCTGTGTGGCTTATCTATAATTTTTATGCTGATTTCGATCATTCCTCGTGCCCATCCTACCAGGCCTTTTGCCACTTACACTCATCAAGAAAGAAAAAAACTAGATTTTCATTGGGACTAGGTGTTTTGAGGGTGTAACATATTCAGCGTTCCCATTTTTGGATACTTCCTTGTGCTCGTCAACTATCGGTGATAAACAGACAGGTGCTTGACATGTCTCCACCCTCGGCGCGGACGGTGGATATAGGTATGGAAGACCTTGTTGAACATCGCTGAGCGTTGTGAATTACGTAATCCTGCAGAGGGGGGCGTGCCCGCTGCGAGATCGACGGGAATAAAAGCGCAGAAGACCGGGCGAAACATGCGACGGTCTGGCCGGAAAGGTCATCTGATGATTGTTGCGTTAACAATAATTTGCGGCGTTGGACGTGATGCTTGTTAATGTAAAGAGCCCCTGAAAGGCGTCGGTGAAATCGTTCCCAATTTTGGGTACGCCGTTCCCATAATAAGGAACGCTTGCAGCGCCAGTGTACGAGAGCGTTCCCAAATTTGGGCTCGCGGCCCGGATGATGGACTGCTTTAGAAATAGGGGAACGATTTGAAACTACGATGGGCCTTACAATATCAAACTCTTTCCCAACAATATTGAGACAAATATCAGGCGGTTCACGATCGTTTTATATTTTTTGGACGTCATTTAACGGTTCTTTTTCTTGTTTTAAATAATGCCTACATGGCGTTCCCATATTTGGGTTTATCGTTCCCAAACATGGGAACGAAAATGCGTTCCCGAAAATGGGTACGCTTGACCATAGTTCCGCCTATTGATATGGCATTCGATTGAACACACTATAACACAGAAGAAACTGAAACAAGCCAGCAGTAAACTGGGTAATGAGTATGCGATTTGACGCGTAGCCAATACTGCCGTACAAAGCTGAAAAAGCGTATCTCGCATTTAGCAAGTTTTACAGGAGAGCACTTTTTGTCTTTTGCTCAAATAACACTATGCAACAAAAAATGAAACATTTTCTGTTCCTGGAAAACGACCGAATTTTTCTTATTCATTGGGTCCTATTATAACCGAAATGGGCATTAGTTTTGATCTGAAAATGCTTTTCCGGTTTTCAGAGACGATTTTCGATTTTTGGCCCCGAAATTCGGTTTTTGGCCCACCGTGTCCGATGTAATTGAGTAATCGACTCGCGGTAACTTTCATCGCCTTTACTATGCCACAAGCTTTCGAATGATATCTGGTTTTGCATATTTACGTGCAAAAATAACGTCATAAATCTATGTTAAAGTAAGAGAATGTTGAAATTTTGTAAAAATTTGACATTTTTTTCGATTTCATTTCAAAATAGAGGAAAAACTAAAGGCCCTATCCAAATTCTGAGCCCAGTTCCTTGAAGAGCATTCAATTTCCGTTCGGAAGGTACCTTTTTAGTGCATTTTATCGGATTCCTGTGGCGTCCAGATTGAGTTAACCTAAACACATATCCTATGTCATATCACATAGCATTAACCTGATAACGTATGTTAACGCCATAGGATCAACGAGGGGTCAACTGAGGTCATGTTGTTGACCCCTTGTGACCTCGGGTCACACGCAGGAACTTACTTTTGAGCAGTCCTGTCGCTCAGAATCTTGATCTGTACCTCCATTTGTTAGAATGATTCTTCATGCACTGAACACATATTGTCATGGAAATGGCTGGGGGCCCGTTTTTCAAGTGACTCAATCTGGACGCCACAGTAAACCGATAAAATGCACTAAAATAGTACCTTCCGAACGGAAATTGAATGCTCTTCAAGGAACTGGGCTCAGAATTTGGATAGGGCCTTTAGTTTTTTCTCTATTTTGAAATGAAATCGAAAAAAATGTCAAATTTTTACAACATTTTAATATTTTCTTACTTTAACATAGATTTATGACGTTATTTTTACATGCAAATATGCAAAACCGGATATCATTCGAAAGCTTGTGGCATAGGAAGGGCGATGAAAGTTACCGCGAGTCGATTACTCAATTACACCGGACACAGTGGGCCAAAAACCGAATTTCGGGGCCAAAAATCGAAAATCGTCTCTGAAAACCGGAAAAGCATTTTCAGATCAAAACAAATGCCCATTTCGGTTATAATGGGACCCAATGAGTCCAAAAAAATCGGTCGTTACTCAGGAACAAAATGACTGTTGCATAGTGTAATTGAAAACCAAATCGCCAATCACCATAAAACTGATATCATGATATTCCTTGTTACATGACCAATCTGATCAGTGGCGTTATACATGAAAATTATATTGTTAATTTGATATAAACGTCGAAGAAAGTAGATACGCTTATTTCACCTTTGTTCGGCTGATGCCAATGGAGATACGCTTCAACCGTATGTACAAACAATGAGCGCATCTTCGTTTCTTGTCTTCGATACACGAAGCGTATCTACGCCGATTCTGTAAAATTCATTGAAAGTGCAATGAATAAAAAACGTATCTACGCAGATACGCTTTTCTGATGTGGCACAAAGGTATTCTGAATATCAGATACGTTTCTTCATTTTGTTTTTCTATGACCGGAAGTGAAACATTTGCGCTACCCAGGATTATTCTTGTCCTGAAAAATTGCTTATTGCAAATTTATACTTCCGTCAATATGTGTCATGTCAGCCTGATAGGCCACCGAAACAACAGCTTTCGAAAACATGTCCATGTATTTCACACGAAAGAGAAAAAATACAAAAAAAAAAACAGGTCCATGCAGTTCACACGGATTAAAACAATGCTGCTTGCACTAGAACCTTCAGGAAACCGTTCACTTTTTTTCACAGGGTTTGTGAGGTAACTGACCATGGATGTCCCCTTTTAGTGCTAATGACCTTCACGAAACAAAAACGGCTTTCTCCAAAGCATGTACATGAACACACCGATGGTACTAATGCATGCTCCAAGAAAAAGGTTTCTTTCGCCACATCCTATGCATGCGCATACTTTGTTCATCCAGTTAGGTCACGGCTCCCTGGTCGCGACTCGTCGCTCAGCTTTTTCCAGAAGTGCCTTTTGTGGAGAGGCATCAGGGGAAGCAGGGTCTGACAGATTTTGTCTGCCTTCTCCTTGTTCACTCCCCTCGGTCCACTCCTTCTCGCTGGAGCCACAGATGGATCGTACGTGGCTTTGACTATGTCAAAGCTGCGCCACTGTTCATCGCTGTGCGACGTCTTCATGTAGACCTTCTCGGTGCCTCTCCTCACCTGGACGACCCTCACGGTTCGTAGATTGGGTCGCAAACCCTCGCGTCCCAGGAGAGTCAGTTTCGATCTGCTGATTCCATCTTCGAAATCGAAGATGGAATGGCTCCGGCGGTGCCGAGTGCCGCGGTGCTGTAATATGCACCGGCGGGGCCGGGTCCTGCGGTGCCTGCAGTGCTGGCGGTGCCGGGTCCTGCGGTGCCGGGTCTTGCGATGCCGGCAGTGAGGACAGGACCGAGTCCTGCGGTGCCAGCGGGACCGGGTCTTGTGGTGAGGGCCTTGCCGGCGTGGCCGGGTTCTGCGGTGCCGGCGGTGCCGGGTCCCGCGGTGCCGGCTCCTGCCGTGCCGGCGGGGCCGGGTTCTGCGGTGCCGGCGGTGCCGGGTCCCGCGGTGCAGGCGGTGCCGGGTCCTGCGGTGTCGGTGGGGCCGGGTCCTGCCGTGCCGGCGGTGCCGGGTCTCGCGGTGCCGGCGGGGCCGGGTCCTGCGGTGCCGGCAGTGAGGGCGGTGCCTGGTTCTGCGGTGCCAGCGGTGCCGGATCCTGCGGTGCCGGCGGGGCCGGGTCCTGCGGTGCCGGTGGGGCCGGCTCCTGCCGTGCTGGCGGTGCCGTGTCTTGCGGTGCCGGCGGGGCCGGGTCCTGCGGTGCCGGTGGGCCCGGCTCCTGCCGTGCTGGCGGTGCCGGGTCTCGCGGGGCAGGCGGTGCCGGGTCCTGCGGTGCCGGCAGTGAGGAAGGTGCCGGGTTCTGCGGCGCCAGCGGTGCCGGGTCTCGCGGGGCAGGCGGTGCCGGGTTCTGCGGTGCTGGCGGTGCCGGGTCCTGCGGTGCCGGCGGTGCCGGGTCCTGCGGTGCCGGCAGTGAGGGCGGTGCCGGGTCCTGCGGTGCCAGCGGTGCCGGCGGTGCCGGGTTCTGCGGCGCTGGCGGTGCCAGGTCATGCGGTGCCGGGTCTCGCGGTGCCGGCGGGGCCGGGTCCTGCGGTGCCGGCGGGGCCGGGTCCTGCGGTGCCGGTGGGGCCGGGTCTCGCGGTGCCGGCGGGGCCGGGTCCTGCGGTGCCGGTGGGGCCGGGTCTCGCGGTGCCGGCGGGGCCGGGTCCTGCGGTGCCGGTGGGGCCGGGTCCTGCGGTGCCGGTGGGGCCGGGTCTCGCGGTGCCGGCGGGGCCGGGTTCTGCGGTGCCGGGTCCTGCCGTGCCGGTGGTGCCGGGTCCTGCGGTGCCGGCGGGGCCGGGTCCTGCGGTGCCGGTGGGGCCGGGTCCTGCCGTGCCGGCGGGGCCGGGTTCTGCGGTGCCGGCGGGGCCGGGTCCTGCGGTGCCGGCGGGGCCGGCACCTGCCGTGCTGGTGGTGCCGGGTCCTGCGGTGCCGGCAGTGAGGGCGGGACCGGGTCCTGTGGTGCTGGCGGTGCCGGGTCTCGCGGTGCCGGCGGGGCCTTGTTCTGCGGTGCCGGTGGGGCCGGGTCCTGCCGTGCCGGCGGGGCCGGGTTCTGCGGTGCCGGGTCCTGCCGTGCTGGCGGTGCCGGGTCCTGCGGTGCCGGTGGGGCCGGGTCCTGCCGTGCCGGCGGTGCCGGGTCCTGCGGTGCCAGCGGGGCCGGGTCCTGCGGTGCCGGCAGTGAGGGCGGGGCCGAGTCCTGCCGTGCCGGTGGGGCCGGGTCTTGCCGTGCCGGCGGTGCCGGGTCCTGCGGTGCCAGCGGGGCCGGGTCCTGCGGTGCCGGCAGTGAGGGCGGGACCGGGTCCTGCCGTGCCGGTGGGGCCGGGTTCTGCGGTGCCGGTCCTGGGCATCTTAGCGGAAGGCTCGTAGTCGGCTTCATCTAAGAAAAAAGCGGTACAAGGTTGTCAAAGACAGAAATGGTTTCGGATGCTGGAAGAACTCTCGTCAGCCCTGAATTTCAGATGAAAAAAGTTAAACATCGTTACGGAATGTCAATGTTTAGATTCAACTAACAATTAAAAGGTTGATTCCTAAAAATTCCGGCTTGCGTGCAGGTCCAGCAACTTACACCAGTCTCTGGGAATCATGGAGCATGGTACCATGTCTGCAATGCTATTCAACTACTTAGCACTGTCAAGTCCAGCATAACCCAGCCTGTGCGAGGAATAAGGTACAGCACAAGCCCTAATTGGGCAGGCGCAGTTAGTGAGGTTCCTATCCAAGTCCTGTGCCGAAACTACGAGTGTGGTATTCAGTTAAACACTTCTAATGTTTACTTTTAAATAAATAAGTTAAGTGTGCTTACCTTGAACGAGGGAAAGTGCAGCCTTGTGTCGTTCGCTGACCGAAATTGTTCCACTCCACGTACGCTTCAAATGCCTCATGGTAACTCTTGCGCCACCTTCAAGGGGTGTCGGACAGCGCAGCTGCGAAATCGGTACGAAATGCGATTCTCCCTTGCTTTGATCGTCCCACGTGACAAGCACATGCACCGGTCCATTTCGCCTCTTGCACTCAGCTCTGGGTATTAATTGGGACCGCTTTCTTCCAGTCATGGCCGCAGACACGCCCACACGGCGGCGCTAGGACGCCGACACCGCAGCGAGATTTAAATGTCCAGATTTAAAGATCCGGCGTGCACGCGCTGGCATTTCAATGTTTTATTGGCCTGATCTAATTACTAAAATGTTAATCCGATACGCTATGCCTACCGCACTAGCCCAAATTAATACAATTTATATTATTATTTAAGGGTAGATACTAGATATAAAATACTTAATTTTATTGAAGAATTAACGTACGGCAAGAAATCGCTAACTTAAAGCACGTCAACTTATGTTGTGTGATGAATTAATATAGAGATCCTCTGTAACGGAAGTTCGCGTTGATGAAAAGCGCATCATACCAAAGCTGTCGGCAAAACAAAGCAATAAAAGCGCAAGTACAGACATACGCTTTTTTCCCGTTGTTTTATCGTTCGGAACTATGCCGTCTAATAAGCGCATGTACGTTCCCCCAAAGGGACACAAAGCAAGAAAAGCGTATGTACGCACATACGCTTTTCTTCTTTGGGATAAACGTCCATTTTGATCATATGCGCGCTATTTTAGTGAGATACGCTTCTCTTCCTTGGTTCCTGCTGCTCCCATTTTGCATATACGCTTTTTGGATAATTATAAACCCAAAATTTGGGAAAATGTAGATTTTATTTTTTTTCTATAGGTATGTATGAGATAGAGCCAAAAATTCTGCATCTAATGATATAAAAAAATAAAATTCAGGAAAATGCGAGATACGCTTCTTCTCCTTTGGACGGCAGAATAAAGCACAATGAAAGCAACAAGCATAACAGTCTCCAACCGAGCCATTTCACGCAAACTCGGAACAGCACCGTCAACGAAAAAGCGAACGTAAAAGAAGCGAAGAGGGCATCCAGCAGATTAACAGACGCACTCACTGAGTCAGTAATACGCAGGTCGGTCTAATCCAGGGGGACTGAAACAGGGAGCGGCACACCAGCCACCATCAGGGAGCATACTGGACCGGACCAACCGTCTCAGGCAGGACAAACCACCACCACCACCACGCCGATTTTAGTCGCTAGCTCACAAACTATGAGTACTGAGTACAAATGCAGTGTGGCAATGACCGCATCGTAGTTCTAATATAATATCGTACATATTCAGGGCAGAATTTACAGCCATGATGCTAACAATCTTATCACGTTACTATGCTAACTTATGTCACTTACGGTCCTCCGGCGGCGGACGATTCGGGGTACGCTCCTCCCATGGAGCTCGGCGGGCCCATGGGTCCGTGGGGCCCGCCCGCCATGGAGCTGGGCGGCGCCATGGGTCCCGGCGGGCCGCCCATGTGTCCGTCCATGTGCGGCGGCGGCGGCGCCTGCGGGTAGCCGGCCATGTGGCCCGGCCTCGGCGGCATCATCGGGCCCGGGCCCGGGTACGGCTGGCGGGCGGACAGACGGGGCTGGTTAGGTCACGGGTTACGGCGGATAGGGGGGCTGGTTTGGGTATGACTGACGGCGGATGGACCGGCTAGTTAGTGTCACGGGTGAGGCATAAGTTGGGTCAAGCTGGGGTCATGTCATGGGTCACATCTGGGCGGCGCAGATGTGTTGGGCTGGGGTTACGGCTGAGATAGACGGCTGAGATAGACAGATGAGAAAAGCATTGGTCACGTGTCATGACAGTGGGACGGACAGACGAGCAGACAGATGTCTCACACATGCCACAGTGTATCATGCCCGGGGTAAAACAGCTCCGGAGAACAGGATTTCCGGCGCTCGACAGACTACACACGGCCTTCACTACTTCTGTTTACATTTAACGGTTCAGGCCCGCTAGCCTACTTTGTATGCTCGGAGCGATGGAGGAGTGCCGAGGTGCCTCGTAATACATCGATTAAATATCGTCCACAAAGCTGAGTGTGTGTGATGGCGCATCGTCAACGCACAGTTGATTAACGGCATGGAGCTGCACGGCGACTCAGCAGTTATAGCCAGTACGGCGGAGTACTGCATGGCGGCGATGGTCGTATGGCCTGGCACCCGGTGATGGTAACTGTCACAGCGACATTATACAGATGGCCCGGTACCGTCCTGATAAGATTACTGACTAAAATCAGTCGCGCCTTCATTTACATACTTCACAAAAGGTTGAGAAACAAAAGGGATACGTAGGATGCATGAAACAAACTAAAACGCTATCAAAAAGGCAATTGCCTACATGTTTTCAAGTTTCATGGGGCAAGGGGATGCATGCTTGGTGTCCTGGCCATAGCCACAGACTGCCGTTACCCACCAGTAAAAAATATCCATCAGTATGACTCTAATCTTTCACACCACACCACAGTACCCTCCTCCATCTCAGACTGACCTGCGGAGCGCCGTGCTGCGGCAGGCCGGGCGGCGCCGGCGGCATCCCGTAGAAGCCTCCTGGCGGCGGCGCGCCGCCCATCGGTCCCGGCTGGCCGTACTGTTTGACCAGGTGCGCCGGCGGCGGGCCGTAGTAGCCGGACACGGCCGGCGTGTCTCGCATCAGCTGGTGGTAGAGGTTGAGCGCGTCCACCAGGTCCGAGCTGATCTTGGTGAGCTGCGCGTGCCGCCGGTCGGTGCGCTCCAGCTCCTGGTCAATCAGCGGGCCCATCGCCAGACATTGCTCTGTGGACCGAGGCAGACGGGCGAGCGTTAGCGGACGGGACGCAGATGCTTGGGTAAGATGGCGGTGCAGGGGTTCAGCGTGGAAAGAGTAGATGACGTGATATTAAAATCACAGCACATCCCGCCCTTATGTGAACCTCCTGTGACGAGTGTAGATAGGCAAAATAACCACTGTCAATGAATTGAATTATGCAACAATGCACAATGCCAAACAACGATTTTTCCACAGCAGAGGGTAACGCACATCTAAAGCGGCTTGTGCCTGTATAACAATATTGGATTGGTTTGTCTCCCATTAACCGACCAATGCCTACAAGCGCCTCTGTCTAGTGCTCCAGCTATCTCGTCGTGCTTTAGATGTGCGTCGTGCCAGTTTGGGCCGTCTCACCCTCGAGCGCCAGCAGGTGGTCTGAGTCGGGCCGGTCGCCGGTCGGGTCCGCCTCGTTCAGCAGCTCCAGCAGCTCGGATATCTTGGCGCCGTCGATGGCCACCGGCTCGGCGGCGGCGCGCTCCACTGTGTTCACCTCCACCTCCTCGTTGAACTGGACAGACTTTCGCTGCTGACGCTCCTCCTCTGCACGGAACACGGGACGAGGAAAACATGTCACAATTACATACAGTGCAAGCAAACACAAGAGTGCGGATACACGTTACCCAGTTACCTAGTCTGATCTGTTGGAAGTGATTCCAACATTCCACTATCGGTTATAGTCAACACAGTAACATGTCTCGCCGACTGGTTGCAATGCTCTGACCAGCCTTTGTTGGAACCTGACACCCAGATGAACGAAAAGCTCCCACACCATCAACACCCCTCGGCCCCTCACCCCCCGCCAGTCCGAAGGACTCACTCCACTGCTCTGGCTCCTCGGAGAGGTCCGAGGTGACAAAGTTGGACGGGAAGAGGCCCTTGCCGCGGTGGTTGGAACCCAGCCACCAGTTGGGGTCGCTGTCCTCTGTTACAAGCACTGGCGGCACGGGAGGGGAGAGAGAATGTCAGACACGGTTGAGGAACGAGCTCAACTGCAGAATAAATGGATGTAGCATACATGTAAAATCGCAGTCATAACTGAACACAACGTGCTGTTAAAAGTGGATATTTTGGGGTTCGGTATCGTCCATTTGAAGTTACAGACTGTAAAATAAAAAAAAAAATATCACAATGTTTATTACGAAAACACCAATAAAAGCCTTCCAAGCTCATCCCAGCCAAACCAGCCCGCATCATTAGCCCCGTATTTGGAGCTCGGTACACGTCACAGACTATCCTGTCACTGGCCACCGATAAAGGCCAGCCGTGTACACGACCAGTCGTAACAGCAGACCTCGTCGCCGTGTTATCGAAATGCCAGTGTACTGATAAAGGCAGATAAAGACAGCGTTGCCAATGGCAAGAGCGGTATCATAAAATTATCGGCCAAACGTGATTCCATGTTGCGGGTTTACACATTGGTACTGTTTGTTGAATCGTTGTTGGCCGGAATTCCCGACAGGCACGTTTCGAGATGTCATTGGTGATAGCCGAAGTACGGCGGTTCAAATATCAAATTTTGACGTATGACCGACCCTGCTCGTGAGTAGCAACGCTGTTCTGAAATCGGCTGGTGATATACAAAACACATTTCAGCTAAAATTCCTGCTACTACATTGTAGTCATGTGGCACGGTGACCCACATTAGCAAACAAAAAGCTCAAATCACCCACACATTCACCTGAGCCCCAACTCCCATCTCGCCCCGACTCACCGATCTCCCCAGCCTTGAAGGTGAGTTCGTTGTCCTCGGCCGCCTCGAAGTCATACAGGGCCCGCACCTTCCGCTCGGGTTTAGCGGCAGCGGCGGCGCCGGCGCCGGCGCCTCCGGCAGTCCCACCGGACGATGAGGAGGACGGTCCCGGGGAGCTGAGCACGCTCTGTGCCGACGGGTACAGGCTGGAGGAGCGCGGCGCCTTCTCCGCCTCCTTCATCGACAGGGCGATGGCTGGAAACGGGAGGTGATGTGAGGGATGAAATATCGAGAGCCATGGATGGAAACGGGAGGACTGAGGTGAGGGACTGAATATTGACAGCACGATGGCTGAAAACGGTAGACAAACTATGGATATCACCGGTGAAGGTTTTGTGGTAAGGCATATTGGCGATGGTGAAGATAAAAAGGCTGCCAGTAGAAAGTAGACACGATACCTATTACCTATGTATATGAGACGACCAATGCCACATGATGAAAACAGATGACAAAATAAAACCATCAATCAACACCAAATAGATCCGATAAGAAAAACAACAAAAACATGATGGCTCATTCAACAGATAACGTCTTTATGCCATTCACTGAAGCGTGGCGCCAGCATAGCATCGAGCCACAAAAAAAAAAATGCCGTGCGAGTCACTGATTGCGTAACTGTGACGCGTTAGATGACTCAGGATAGTTGTGACGTCAGACGTGGGACCCATGAGTCAGAACTGTTACACACAACACCGGTGATGAGCGCGACACAGAGGTAGGTATGGGGCCATCGGGGGATGACTTGCGAATTCGGGCGCTGCGGCGCATACAGCATGTAACTAAGCTCAAGGACAGGGATAGCGAATGGGAGGTGGATGTATAAAATGTACGCAAGACACCAGAATCAATGAACGGCAGATAGAGCGTATCAGTCATCAAAAGTGGTATATCGTTTCACCCTTAGTAAATAAAAACTGCCCCGTCGTATCGTATTTAACAAACCTTATGGGTGTATCTCGGTACAATAGGTAGTATATTTTCAGTGACGTCCAAACATAATATTTTGGTTTTTATACGTCTTCCACGGATGGGCATCCCAATAACCATCGATATAATTGTGAAAACCGCTAGCTACGTTCCCGTTCTACGGGCGTACTCCGTCTGTGTCACATCTCACCTTTGGCGATATCGTCTTCCTCCTGCTGTGAGCTGACCACATTCGGGTCTCGGCTGGCGGCCGCGGCGGCCTTCTTTGGCGGCGCCTCGTGGTCGGCCAGTCGGGCGTACAGTCCCTCGTCCTGTAGCGACCGGTACAGGCTCGGGATGAGCGAGAGCTGTGAGTCCGAGCGGAACTCGGTCTCGGCCCACTTCTGCAGCGACTGTAAGATGGAATAAGGGGAGAGGAGCGGGTCAGAGGAGCCGGAGAGGCGGGTTATCGAGGGGTCAATGACGACGAAAGTTCCGGTTCGTAGAGTTAACGGAGTTTAACAGAGCATCACGGATAGAGATTACAGCACGGCCACTGGTTCGATGTCTTTCCCTTTTAGCAATATCTTCTCCCCAATCCCGATTTCAAGCTCCTTTAGGTGCACTATGCAGCCCGCTTCCACCGATCCTGTTGGGGAGTGGGAGGGGGCCGTCTAATTGTCGAACACTTGGGTGTTCAGCATCGCTTCTGACAAAGACACGCTACTGAAAATCACGTCCACCAGAAGATACTTACGGCCAACAGTCGGGAGGAAACGCGCTTGTGGGTGTTTGGGTTGAACACGTGCTTCTTGAATTCCTGCTCGAACTCGCGGCTGGCCACCTCCAGGTGAAAGTGTTTCCCACTGTTGTTCACACAGGCATCCAACAGCTGTCGGCATGGCAACGGGAAATGTCTGCATCTCAGATTTTTCCATGAGAGCCTAATGTTACAACAAAACACTTGCTAATTTGCGATCCACTGAATCACGCATACAGGAATCCCACCACCCTTCAGGTAAGTATCCCGTAGATATTCCACAAGCCCCGGTAGGTACCCCACAAGCCCCGGTAGGTACCCCGCAAGCCCCGGTAGGTACCCCACAAGCCCCGGTAGGTATCCCACCGAGCCCCACTAGGTACCCCACCGAGCCCCGGTCGGCGTCTCTCCGCGCCGCGCCGCCGGACTCACGGTGATGGTCTGCAGCTGGACGTGCGGGTTACGGTGGTTCAGCTGACGGATGATGGAGCGCATGGCGTCCTTTGGATTGGCCGCCGCCCGGTCGCACAGGTCCATGATCAGACCCCAGTCCTCCGTGGTGTTCTTCTCGTCCGTGACACGATCTGAAATCCGAAAACGTGAAAGGCTTTAGAAAAAAGGCATTTGCTTAGGAAAGGCAAGGACATTCACTTTAGAAAGGCAGTAAAAAGGCAATAAAAATAAAATGTACCATTTTTTCACACATGATAGTGCACTTATACTGATACTCATAATTTTTGCACCAATGCCCTGTCTCATTTCATGGACTAAACCTTTTTCACCAATCAATTTTCAGTTTGATACAAAATGAGCCACTATGTCCTGGAGGCTTTACGGATGGCCATCTCACCCCAGCCACATAGCAGGCTCAGTAACATCTGACTGCTCCATGGATGCTTCAAAAAACTAGTTGGATTAGGTACCATCAGATGCCACAATAGCCCAACTGTGTAATTCTTTTGGCTGAACACCATACATATGGTTAACTGTATTAAATTAGGCAGACATAATCTATATGAAACTTTCAGTACCAATATCAGCTGCTATTTGTATTAGGGTAGACCGGGGCAAGTCGCCCCGCCGAGGTAAAACGCCTCACCGATGTTTCTCGGAACTGGCAAGGTTATGGGGAAACATCCTCTCTTCTATAAAACGTGCACTATACGATCATTATATGATCAGACTGGAAATAAATTGTGATGACTCTTTAGGGAGATAGTATTGACAATTGCTGACAACTCCACATCACTCATTGTGATATAGCCAAAAACGTGTTTTTCGAGTGATTTTTATGTTTTGTAGTCAGATTATGCATCATGGCGTTCTTTTATCGTCCACATCAGGTTAACGACTTTCATGTATTTTGAACAACTATTGTCTAACGCTTATAATGCCGGGTTGGTTCGTGTTAAATTATGTCTTCCTGGAGTGCAAGGCGTTGTTCTCTGACCGAACTACGTAATGGGGTAAAACGCCCCAGTAGGTCGCGGGGCAAAAAGCCCCATGGGGCGTTTTACCTCGTGTGTTGTTCGGACTACCCACTTCCTAATGTTCGGTAGCTGGCGAACGGTATGTTTCTATGCATTTATATGTACTTTTCTCAGCAACTGGATGGCAAAGGAAGTATTTTGTTAACATTTGCATTGCAATAATTTATTATTTGGCCTTATGAGGCAGGTGAAAAACCTGCTCATACAATAGTGCCGTAGCTGAACACCTGATAGGATGGAAGGTGCTAACTTCAGTGCCAGGCCTCCCAAGGTCTAACGGACCTTTCATATAAGATTTAGTCAACTAGCATGTTTAATCTTTAATCTAGAGTATGGGGCTTCTTGCCCCAGGCCGTGGGGCGTTTTGCCCTGGGGTTGGGGCAAAACGCCCTATTTGCAGTTGCCTCACAAACCACTTCCTAGCTGGGAGTCCGATCATAAGTGAATGAATTTGAGGGGTGGAATTTAAAGTAAAATGTCCAAAGAACGCATTGAGCACAAATCTGGCCTTCCAGGTTATGTGGGACAAAAGTTATGCAGCAAAATAAATTATCTGGGGCGTCTTGCCCCAGGTTACCCTATTGATCAGATTCATACCATAAACCATAGGCCACTTGAGGTGCTTATTATCTGATCTTCCTGCTCACAACATACAGGTTTCATTAAAGGAAATAGTTCACTTTTAACATGGGGTTTTGAGCTGGAATAGCAGTTTCGTAGCTTGAGCTGAGACTAGCACAAATCAGGAGCTTTTACGGCTCAACGATCACCCTAGACGAAGAAATTCCATTTCTCGTTCCGAAAAGAGTGCCTTGTAGAGGAATGCGTGCCTTGCACAGGAATGCAGCCACGTCATCGTCAGCCAATCAGCGTGCTGCTTACAGCCAATGCAGTATTCGTAGGTTTGAGCTACGCAGTATGATTGGTCAATGCGTAATAAGCTTCCGCGTCAAACATTATTTTACATAGAATATAGTTCGCCCTATATTAAAATAAAGAAAATAATTGTTTTTACAAAAAGGTTTTATTTTATTTCATGATTATTTTGAGCATAAAAAATCATAAATCAATAGCAAAATACTGATTTCAGGAAAGTGGACTGTTTCCTTTAACTTGTCAGCTGTTATTTAAATGGTTTTCTTACTCATGCACTGGCGGATCCAGGCTTGCGTTTTGGGGGGGGGGGGCAACTCATGCAGGAGCCAAACCCAGGGTACCCCCAAATCCTGTTTTCTCATCGGATTTAGGCCACTTATTTTTCATCACAGCCCTGACACTATGAATATTTTAACTACAAAAAATATATAAATGGTAGCCCACCAAACCCATGCCTTTATATTACTTTGTAAACACTTACCATTGCTTTTGTCGACCAGTTAACCCGCTTCGAGTCAGTGCTTGGGTCCCTTTGCGGGCCGGGAGGTGGTAAAACACCCCGTCTAACTCGGCTCCTGGGCCACGCACTGATTGAACTATGTTTCATTATTGTTTGGGGGAGGGGGCAAACGGGCCACTTTAGGCCTCTGGGAAGGGGACATGGCCCTAAATGCCCCCTCCCTGGATCCGCCAGTGTAAGAGACCATTGGAGCTGCAGTTGGGTACCTCAGACGTCAGAGTACGCCCTCAGATGTATAGGACTCGCATGGAGACCTCTTATGCTATAGTGGACTGAAAGGACCCAAAGGAGCCTGTCTAGGGCTCCCGGAGATAGACGTGGGCCCTCAGGAGCCTGCCAGAGCCCCCAATGAGGGATAAGTGAGGGATACCAAGTGCCTGCAATTGCATATTGCATAAGCCATAACGCCTTTACAAATCAATATATATTATGTATCAGTGGCAGATCCAAGGGGGGCCACATGGGTCATGACCCCCCTTGGTACGCCCGGGGGAACCACAGGCCTGTCAGGGGCACCACCGGCCTAGCAGGGGCACCACCAGCCCGCCAGGGGCACCACAGGCCTAGCAAGGGCACCACGGGCCTGTGAGGGGCCCCACAGGCTTGTCAGGGGCACCCCAGGTCTGTCAGAGACACCAGAGACCTGCCAGGGGCGCCGCCGGCCTCGCAGGGGCACCATGGGCCAGTCAGGGGCACCTTGGGCCTGTCAGGGGCACCACAGTCCTGCCAGGGCCCAGGGGCACCACAGGCCTGCCAGGGGCACCACCGGTCTAGCAGGGGCACCGCCGGCCTCGCAGGCATCACGGCATCACGCAGGGGCACCTTGAGCCTGTCGGGGGCATCACGGGCCTGTTGGGGGCACTTAAGGCTTGTCAGGGGCACCACAGTCCTGTCAGGTCCCAGGGGCATCAGCAGCCTAGCAGGGGCACCCTAGGCCCGCCAGAGGCACCACAGGCCTGCCAGGGTCCAGGGGCACCACAGGCCTAGCAAGGGCACCACGGGCCTGTCAGGGGCACCTCATGCTCCCGTGCCCCCGGATCCGCCAGTGATGCCACACCACGCGAAACACCGCCAACTACCAGCTGCCGCGCCATAAACACGTGCCAACAACAGTCTTTTTTTTTAAAGGTCGACTCCGCTCGCGCAACTTTTGACTGACCCTCACTGCTACCATATTGCTTCCATATTATGCTGTGGAAAGCTTTACTTCACCAAGTGACTAAAAACCTCTATCAAGGTATATTTTCTTAGCAATTTTTCTGACGTTTTGGGGGGGGGGGGGGCAAACAGGCCACTTTAGGCCTTTGGAGGGGGGGGGGACCATGGCCCCAGTGGCCCCCCTGGATCCGCCAGTGTACTCATGTAATGGTGTTGCCAGTTCAGACAAAGTTACAATGATACCATTGAACTAAAGCAGTTTTCTCAGAACCAATTATAATCCAAAACTCAGAAATAGACTGAATGAAAGTGGAAATGTGAGGTTTTAACTACCTACTATCAGTTAGATGAGCAGATAGTAGTTTTAAATGGACTTCTGATTAAAGGCATTTTACCTTTCAATGAAAACTGATATATTTAGTTAAAAATAACAGTTTGAGTCTTTTTTAGTCTGTTGTTCACACATTTACAGCAATCATTCATGAAATCAAATAGGCATAAAAAGGAAAAAAATTGAAAGTTATAATAGGATGTCATTCCAATGGAACAGATAACAAACAAATTATCAAAAATTATGTCAGAACATCTCAAACTACCTAATGTAGACATAAAAAAGTTATTGTTGAAGT
Source organism: Amphibalanus amphitrite (assembly GCF_019059575.1). Taxonomy (NCBI): domain Eukaryota; kingdom Metazoa; phylum Arthropoda; class Thecostraca; order Balanomorpha; family Balanidae; genus Amphibalanus; species Amphibalanus amphitrite. Next base: position 127,471 of record NW_024881734.1, on the reverse strand, counting down.
AAATTCTACTGCTTTTATTGGCCAAGGCAGGGATAGTAGCCAGTAAATAGGAAGCTGATATAAACTAAGCTTTCTGAAAGTATTGCTTAATGGAACACTAAATTCAGCCACTACACTAATTGCTGGAAAGTCCAATGTTAAAGGAAACAGTCCACTTTCCTGAAATCAGTATTTTGCTATTGATTTATGATTTTTTATGCTCAAAATAATCATGAACTAAAATAAAACCTTTTTGTAAAAACAATTATTTTCTATATTTTAATATAGGACGAACTATATTATATGTAAAATAATGTTTGACGCGGAAGCTTATTACGCATTGACCAATCATATTGCGTAGCTCAAACCTACGCATACTGCATTGGCTGTAAGCAGCACGCTGATTGGCTGACGATGACGTGGCTGGATTCCTGTGCAAGGCACGCATTCCTCTACAAGGCACTCTTTTCGGAACGAGAAATGGAATATCTTCGTCTAGGGTGATCGTTGAGCCGTAAAAGCTCCTGATTTGTGCTAGTCTCAGCTCAAGCTACGAAACTGCTATTCCAGCTCAAAACCCCATGTTAAAAGTGAACTATTTCCTTTAATCCATGCATGGTACTTTGAAATGATACATCCTCTGCATTACAGGTCTTTTATATGGTTATCATTTGATTTAATGGGTAGACCTAAAAGTGTCCATATTACCACCAGCTTGGTCATTTTCCATGTTCATTTAATGTTACAAAATATCAAACATTATGATTTAACTCCACAAGTAAAAACAAGACCGACTGAGCACTTCAACACAAGGAAGCAGCAGCCTCAAAACGTACACAGAACTTACCAACATCATTGTCGAATGGTGAGCTGGTTGAGAAGATCCCCATGATGCCTACAGTATTTTGTAACACTGGAGGCCTGTAGTAGATCACTAGGTCCTCACAACTTTGCTGATCACCATGAACAATGATGCATCGGTCCACTGTCCACCAAAAGTCTCAACTCCTGAAACACAAAGAACAGGGGAAGGGGAAAGTCCCATTTCTGTCCAATAATATTTTCTTTCCAGGAAAGAAGAAGACATTGAAATGCCACTGATCGGAAATCACCCAGGTCCCTCAGGACCTTTCTTTTCCGTATATACCTAACCTAACCTAACCTAACGAAAGTGAAAAGGTGCTATAACGAAGGAGCTTTGTAGAAAAATAAATAAGATAAAAGCGCCTTGTCTGAGCTGAAAGGATGCATGATTTAACAATAGAAACTAGGCTGACAAGCAGTTTTGGTTTAGGGCAAAATATACGTCAAACAAGTGCTACCTCAACCTACCTACCTATCCGTCTTGGCTTGATTGTGATTCCAATTTCCAATGGTCAGGGACTACCACCTCAAACTGCAAAACAATGCAAATATCAAAAACGAAATGAAACAGCTCGCAATAACCCAAGAAAAAGGACTTGGAATCACTTGAACCATCAGACTACCCACTAAAAAGGAAAATTACAACCCAACTTACGACTTTCGGCGATTACGATGAGTCGTAATTACAACTGCTACAAATATGACGCAGTAATCAGTCAAGCTTTAATCGTATTTTGACATCTTTAACATTTTTTTGTATTTTCACCTACATTTATCAAATATTTTTTTAATTTTTTTTTTAAAAATGTATAGTGAATGAAGCTCATTTTCAGTTTATGAAGCTGTTTAGAAGAAGTTATGCTAAAAACCTTGCATAAACTTAGTATGACGTCATTTAATTTTCAAATAAATCCTTAACTGTGATGAAATTAAAATAGCATCCCTTGATTCAACACTCAAATAAACGGAAACGAAAACAACTCGTTTGTAATTGGTTTTGTAATGGGCATGTAATGGGTAAGTGATCGGGTGAGTGTTGCCCACTTCAATTTGAAGTTTTCGAACTGCAATTAACAATTAACTAACGTTTGCAAATATTTAATTGTATAACCTTTACCAACATAGTGATAGGGATTGAAACTAGACCCCTACCATTACAAATTATAATTGAGCGGTTGATCGATATAAACCAACCCAAACCATTTTATATTTATCATTTATTGTAACATTTGGCATGCTAATGCAACAATTTGGCAGACGTTGAGCCATTGTTAAGTACATCCAAATCATTTGATAAGTACATATGAATATTGATATGAGGATATTGAGGGTTCGCAACGAATAGGAGTAACAAGTAAAATCAAACATTTGTTTAGCTTCAGGGCACAAGAAAATAATAGTTAAAATTGACTATCCCACCTTAACATTAGGGCCCTGTTTCACCGGTGATAGCAGCACGCAGTGTCCCAAAATCATATTTTTGCTTGGGTGTCAGGGGAGAATTGCTGACCAAAAAAAGGATGAGAGTGAAAAATTGTCGGTGAGGTAAGGTAAGGCCCAAAAAAGAGTGGGAAAATGATCAAAAACATTTATCTATCTACAATTATGACAGATGCAAAACAACCATTCACGCAATTGCTCCTTCTCGGTGGAATTGGGAGTGGAAAATTGGGCTTGAAAACTGGAGGTGATAGTGGAAAATGATTTTCATTTGGATGTCGTTTTCCACCCACATCTACAAATTTTGGGACACTGGCAGCACGCTACTATCAAATTGCGCGAGCTGACGTAATGTGATGACGTCACACTAACAACATTTTGTGTAATCCGTGAGTTTTTCATAGCTACGTTTGGAACAGAGTTGCTGTCTCGTTGAATGCGTTTGATACATTCGCACAGCTGTGAAGATGTTAGCAGCAATATTTGATGACATCACACAAATTGACGACGGCATGGTTTATTGATGTTTCCATGGAAACCCAATTTGATGTGTGTTAGCAGCGTGCTGCTATCACCGGTGAAACAGGGCCCAGGTTTGAGGTGAGATAGCGAGATTGAGGTCCCTCACCCTGGCACACAAAGGGAAAGGGGTCACGTCACATGAACATTTTTCCAATGTGTCATGTTGACCCATGAACCAATTTTTGAGAGGGTTTTAAACACCATTCGTCCAAAATAGGGGCATCATCATCAAAATAGGCACATTTCAATTTTCTCCCATTGACTTATAATGGAGAGGTCGCAAAATTGTCCTGACCTTAGGTCACCAATATCGAAATTCCAAGATATACCTACATTTTGTAGGTACATATTGTTACTCTTATAAGTCGCTGAAACGTTCAAGGCGATCGTTCAGTCGGTGTAGCTATGACGAGGATTGAAACTTTCTGAGGTTAGGTCACTTGACATGACCTGGTAACCTGACTAAGAGGCCTGGATCTGAAATTTTCACATGTGCGGAAAAGATGCATTAACAGGTGTGCCAAAAACGGTGGTGCTCCGCCCCGCCTTTTCGGGGATATCTGCGAAAAACCGCAGGGAGGTGTTCAAACACAAATTGTTAAAAGGGGTGTTCATACAAGTTGTTAAATTAGTTTCTTGGACAACAATGCATTAGAAAAGCAGTTTGGCATGGTACTACACTTGGATCACACAGCTCCTTGCGAAATCTGTGCAACACTGCACACTGTCTGTCTTCTGAGTGCCTCCACACCGGCAAGACCTTGTCGACTGTTGAGATTGTCATGTTTTGTAGTCTGGGTTGCTGTAGTGTAGGTTCCTTCCTCAGCTCATGTTTGTGGGATGCTTCCAAGTCCCAACTCTTGGGGGCAGTGCCATAGTATTTCAATTTGGACTGGGGGAGGGATCAGCCAGCTGATAAACCCAAAAGTAGGCACTGAATTCCACAGTATTTTCAAACAGTTACTTTACAGCAGGGGTCGGCAAATGGTGGGGCATGCCCCCTTTGGGGGTAATGGAGCCCCTCGGCGGGGGGTAATGGGGGCCTCTGAGAAAGCCTTATCTTAGAATTAATGTCTCCCTTGATGGGACAGACATCACGCCTGTTTGGTATCAGGGTTCAAAGATCGAACGCTAACCGTCGCCCCTCTATTGGCGTTTTCATAACAGCTAACGTAAACGGGGAGGGGCCGGTCGGACCCCAGCCTCTCGGCCTCTGAAATCTGAACTAGAGCTTTGCGGTAGAAAAATGAACGTGCTACCCGTGACGATAGGAAGACGCTGCTACCCAATTTTAACCTTCGCACTTATAGGGGACTCCCCCTTTTCTCGGGTTTTCGCGAATAACTCGCGCAAAAAGCGGCCGATCGCGATGACATTTTTAGTACAGGTTTATCAATTTTATACATTGTAGCTAGAATTTCGTAACCATTTGAACATATACCAAGTAATTTTGGTGCCTTCGTAACATGTTACGAAGCTGTCAGTGGTTGTTGATGCCTACTATAAATACCCGACAGGACGCCTATTGGTTGACCTGACCTGACCCGACCTGGCCTAAATGCACGAAGACATCTGTGATCAAAACTTAGATAAAATTCGTGATCAGTACCCCGACAAACTCCACAACATCCTCACTTTACGAAGTTCTGACAGGTCTCGATTTTCCGACTTTTTGGGTCATTGAGCCGACCTGGAAGGTCAATCAATGACCTAGGACCTTAAAATCGCGTATCATCAGCTTCCTCTCGTCACGGGCAACACGCTCGTTTTTTTCCGCGAAGCTCATGCTTGATCAGGGGCCGAACGACAAAGAGGGGTCCAACGAATTTCTCCCCCCATAAATTAGCGGCTGGCAAAACACCAATACGGGTGACGGTTAGCTTCCTTGGCCATTGGGTGACTTAAGACTTTCAAAGGGTCAATGACAATTGTGTAGTAGATCAGAACCCGCTGTACCTTCTAGAATTGAAATTTTATGACCTTCCATGATCTCAAGAAACAACTGCCTAACAAGTCAACAGTTATTTCTGTCAATGTATGACATGTTTTATGGCAGATAAAAAAAAAAAGATCGGCTCGAGGGTAAAATTGTGTCATGATCCGACGTTTTTACATTATAATACCCGAAATACCCAAAGAGTCACGGAAAGGTATGACATTTCAGTGAGCTCGGTTGTGTATGCAATGGTGTCTGGTAGGGTGGGGGTAATGGCCCTGCCTGGCGCCCGAAAAGGGGGCACGACCCCGGAGGGCCTGCCGACCACTGCTTTACAGCATCTGCACCTGGCTCCCTGGATATCGAGACTGGATGTTATGCATCCCTCTCAAAGTGTGCTAACTGATAGCCCCTGAAGTCTGGGCACCAAATCACACACAATTCATGAATCAGTAATCGCAGTGTGCTTCTTTCTTCAAGTGCCAAGTGGTTGATTGCATTATGTAGGTCCAAAGGTGTGTGCTGTGTAACTTGTATTTGTGCAGCAAAACGTGCAACAAAAATGTCACTCACCTCATAGCTGACAGACTACTGAACAATCGGCTCCCCTCCCAAACAGCTAGGTTGATGAGGTACAATGCCATTCATATGAGATAAGTGTTAACAGTTTTTAATGGACCGTTATCTAAAATACTGCCTGCCTGTTGCAGAATGATTGGTGACTGAGTTGACAGTGCCAAAGATGGACGACAGCAACACCAGCCAGCAGCGCAACAAAAAGGTACCGTCGCCTGATACCCTGCTCATCTTCACACGCAAACCTTGTAGGCTAGTGCACGGTGCATGCCAATATCGTAACGTGAAACAATCATAGTTGGAAAATTGTATGGAAGTGGAACTGCAGGTGCTGGGGCACCGCAGTCCGGCAAGCCCGACGCCCCAGCGGTGACCTTGGCCCCCATCGCGTCTGTTGCGGCCCCAAAGCCAAACCGGCGGTGAATTGTAAGAGTTGGAATGGACCAGTACAATGTTCTACCTATGGGAACAAGCATTATTCGCAGTATCCCTGGATTTTTTTTTTTATAGCAAAAATGACCGCTTACCAGCCAGTACCCATAGAGTTGGGTGTTTGAACGTCGTTTATGACTGCAGCGATCCTCTTTTCGGTCAGAGACCTCTCCTGTTTCGCACCATCAGGCACCATCCAAATTACTGTGCTAATAGCGCCACCATCCAGTATGTTGGTCGCGACGGATGGCTCGTTCTAGGTGGCGCCAACAGCATCGCCTCTCCACATTTCTTGTCGCTGGAAGGCCGTCACTGAAGGGCCTTTGGCTCCAGTCCGAAGCTGCGAAAAGCTTATACGGGATGTTGCTGTAAGTAGCTTTTCAGGCTTTCAACGTGAATAGGTCTCGAATCTGTGTTTTTGTAAGGGCTGAAATTTGTTCCAGGTGAGACAGCAATGCTGGCAATAATTTATTCTGCTTGTCTCGCTGGGCTAAAATCCCTACAATGCTTAATCCTCAGACGTTTTTTTTTTTAAGAAATATTTTCATTTTAATACCGGTGTAATTATGCTGCCAAATGGTATAACCTTTTTTAATTAAACACAATACACTTATACATACAATACACAATACACTGCCATTCGCTGAGAACACAAGGACGTTCTACACATACGTGTTTCGACTTGGGGGCTGGATTTAGCATTGACAGATCTATGTACTTGCTAACTTCCCTACACTCTGTCAGTGGCAGTGCCGAACAGTCTCATCAGTGACGCTCGTTCTGGACTTTCCTAAAATCCTAATCCGTTGTTTTTGCGTTGCCTTCCGATCTGACGCGGTATCTTCCGCTATGGGGCAGGGTGGCAGGCCTGGCGGCGCCTCCCGCCAGCACGTGCGTGGCCCCAGTTGTGAGTAATTTCCGTCGTGTGATTGAATCGTCCCGTACTCCTGTCCCGGACTGACAATATCGGCATCAGATAGCCGGAGACGGCCGCTTTTTCTTCGCCACGGCGCACTGTAGGCCGGCAGCCCGAAATAGCGCTAGAAATTCCCTTAAACTGACTGTCCGCAATATGAACAAAATAGGTATCATTTAATCCCGAATTGATCGAAGAATATGATTCCGATGCCAGTTTTTCCCTAATGTCAAAATTGAGGTCGTCAGTTGTCACCAAACACAAGACAATTTAGACTCTCTAGTGGCCACCACATTTACCGATTTTCATGATGATCTTTAGTGGTAATTTATTAGCTGACTAATCGTCGTTTTCAACGAAATTTCCTGTCAGACTAGTTCAGGGCACTGTTGTTCACTGTGCCAACATCATTCTCACATATTGCATCGCTTTTCTGCAAGATAAGCTAGCTTTTTGCAAGCAGCTGCAAGACGTAATTAAAAATCATATTTAGTTTTTTAATTAGACTTTTATAAAAATGTGATTTCGAGCGGCTAAAAATGAACATTTTATACTAGCCTCTGATTACTCATCTTTCGTTCCATATAGGTGCTTTGCTGCTTTTCCCTGCTACTTTTCGAGATATGCGCCAGTAAACCACATGATGTAGGGGCAATTGTCACCTCGCCGCTCTACTGAAGGCCCAGCGCTCTTTAAAGCGCTGGAAGTTGTGAAAAACAAACGCGTATAATCTGAATAAAATATATGTCCCTGAGCTCAAAATTGATCAACGCACACAATGCTGTCAAAAAATTTGGGCCAAACTAAAAAATTCAGTCATTATTAACCCCCAAACACAAGTCAGTGATAATCAACAACAACTTGCTCTTTAGTTAGACTTTTTGAGAAATGTTATTTCGAGCCGCTAAAAATGACCATGCCATACAAACCACTAATCATCTCTCTGTCATGCCCTACTCGCAATTTTAGCTAATGCCTGCTACTCTTCGAGGTCACGTGACCTCACCATTAAAAGTAAATTGGGAAATAAGGAAACTGTTGTTTTTGCGCATGGAATGATCTCAAACTATCTCAAGCACACGGAATCGTGATTTCATGCACTCCTTGCAAGATCCGATGCTTTACTTTTGCATTTTTGACCTTCCGTGACGTCATTTATGACGTCACTACGGTCATAGGAGTTTCTCGTCAATAACTCATGATCAAATTGAGCCAGCGACTCGGGAAAGCCACCAATGGACTAGGAAAGACCTACCGAATCGAATGATATGCAATACGACGTCCTTCGATTAAGTTCGTGGCCTGATGGGCTCTGACCTGACCTTGACTCGAGGTCAACACCTTAAGTTGACCTCGCCCGGACAAAAAGTATACCATTCGATGCGCCTGAGCCAGGCGAACACGATGGTGCCAAAATCGCTGCTCTGCGGCCATTTTTTGCGAAATTATTTACCAAAAACCAAACCCACCTTGGGCTTTTTGACTTCACCTCAGAGGTTACCGGTTGACATGGGACCTTAAAATCCGGTATCAATCGTTCCGTCTTGAAACGGCGCACACGCTTGTTTTTTCCGCGAGGCTCTAGCTCCATTAGGGGCGAAACGGCGAAAAGGGGTCGTACCAACCCTCCCCCTCGGCCGGTCGAGGGGGTGGAGGGTCCGACAATAGGTCCGGCGAGGGTTAACCCGCGCACCGACGGGGGTCTGCGCCAACTTAGTACCGACGGGGGGGGGGGGCGGATGACCGCCCCCCCTGAGATCTCAAGAACGAAGCAAGATAGCGACAAGCGGTAAACGGCATCGGATACGCACGGTCAAGATCTACAATTTTTACTAAGGTCATTTTCAGGTCAGGTCAAAGATGACGTCACAGGGGTCGAAAAAGTCAAAATGGCGGCGCTAAATATGGAGAGAGTTTTTCTCGAATAACTTTCGAAGTAGTCAAGATAGGAACAAACTAAGGGCATCATCGTGATCCTCTCGTCAATCCGCATCGAATGATATATATGTTGACCTCGAAAGGTCAAGGTCAAAGGTTGACCTCAGGTCACGTGACCTCGAGGTCATCATGGATATCATTCGATGCGTCTTGACGAGCTGAACACAATGAGACCATCCACGCGTCTGTATCTTGTTCCTGTACGGAGTTATTGGCCAAAAACCTTTGGTGACCTTTGATGACGTCACATGACCTCACAGCTGCCCAACAGCAAAACAGACCTCAAGGTAGTGAAGGTTGATCGTATATGAAGTCATGTATGGTATATGGGGCCATTCCGACCCGTTTTAGTGGTAAAAACAGGGAGTTGATTTTTCCCCCATTGACTTATAATGGGGAGGTCGCGAAATTGACCTGACCTTAGGTCACCGATATCAAAATTCCGAGATATACAAATTGTAGCTACTAATGACCTAATAACATCCTGCGACTTTCAAAGGCCTCCGACATCTACTGTAGCTCTGGCACGGTGACAAAGTTGCAAAAAAGTGACTTGAGGTTGGGTCATTCAAAGTGACCTGGTGACCTGACCTTGAAAGGTAGGAGGTTCAAACTTGCACACCATGTGTAAAATTGATAAGGGAATAGTCATACCAAATTTCGCGGCGCTACGCGCCGCGGTTTTCCCGCTATTCGCGAAAAACCTCAGGGGGGGGGGGGGCGGATATCCGCCCCCCCCCGTCGGTGCGCGGGTTAAGCAGCCCCACTTCGTTTTTAGCATGTTTGCTTGTCACTGAGATCAACAACTCAATCACAGATAATTTCTAGCACTTTTCCGGGCCCCCGGCCCAGTGTGCGGCGCTGCCGTCGTGTCACCTGTAGCCAGCGCTGGGGGACAACGACGGGAATCAGAGGAGCTTGGTTCATTAATTCAGTATTCTTAGAACCGGCGGACTCATCTGTTGCAGGATGTTGTTGAGATAATGTGTCGGTAGCAAGGCGTGTCATATTTGTGTTTTTGAATGATATTCGCTATTGATAATCTCGGAGTCTAGGGTGCTCACTGCTCACTCACCTTCCGCTTGAACTCAATGAGAGGAATGGGCGCAGCCCAAGAGCCCCTTCAGCACTGGCTGGTTGATGTTGAGTGTCTACTGTGAGGGCAATGGATTGATGTTAGTGCCATGTCAGTATGAAGAGAATACTTCAGTTGTGCTAGAGTTGTTCGGATATAGCGGAGACACGTATGTGACAGAGCAATAGCGCGGAAATTCAAATTTATTTACTTTCGGGTCACGTACTCCTTAGTGATTTGTGCTAGTGGCGCACTGTAACCAACGTCCTCAACCAATTCGTAAAAGACAAACACAAGCAGTTCTGCTCGAGCAGACGCAGTGGCTGTGGCTTTTGAGACTGTAAACGAGCCAAGTCCCGCATTAACTGGAAATTTATTGACAGAAGTCTTTGGCTGAAAGTCACGTATCCAACTTCCTCCGATCGCTCATTATACTGTATTATGGTCATTGGTCTGGCTAGTGGTATCATAAAATAAAGGATTCGCTCGCTCATAATTCTAGTATTAGGACCTCTCGCTAGTCGCTGGCAGCTGAATCTACATATCTGCCCAGTTCTCAATGGCATATTGAAATCGGCTTTGCCTTTTCTCAGTAGTTAATCCGAGCCAGGCATTTATGATCATACTGCAACAACCCGAACCGGACCCGGAAACTTTACGAGAACATGGATGATGCGAACGGCTTGCCAAATCAGGACAACTGCCCGTAAGTTAGCTGATGTTCGGCGCTTATTATCGGGTGATGATGTCAGAGTGGTGTAATTTTTAGAGGGGCAGACTAATCGGGCATTTTGTCGGTGAGTTGTGCTATCAGGATCTCACTCAAAAACGCTAGGATTCCTCCAGCGAGCACTCTGGCCTAAATGAGTGGATGTCGAGGTTGCTTACAAACGCAGTTTGATTGTGTGGGCTTGGATGATGCATGGGCGTTGTTTTCGATGTTGTGTGCAACGAGAGTAGTATATCCTGCATAATTGCTTAGGATCTAGTTCCCATCCGCTTTATTTCATTTACATCACATGTATGTATTACACAATACAAATGTGCCTATGATGTAGATGTATATAATTGGCATGGAATGACATAAAAATATACGTATTTATGAGCACTGAGCATGAATAATTTCAACGTCTTTATCTTATTAGTGTCAGTGCAACAAATATTTTCTCTTTTATGCCCATTTAAAATTGTGTTACGTGAATAAACGCACTATGACAGACCCTTAGACAAGCATGTCGTTTATAGGCCGGGCTGGGACGGTCAGTTATTTTGGATGATGGGTTGGGTTTGGGGATGCTGATGTTGGTCCATTGTGCCGCCTGGAGTGTAATTTGTGGCGAGAGTTTATAGGTCAGTGACGGGAATGCGGATAAGGTCGACGGCCAGCACTCGCCCCGAAGATCCCCATGTGACCCAGTTTGATTATGGGCTGGATAGTGGATCGAGCTCACGCGAATCCGTACATTATTCGAGTCTTATGGGAAAGGCTCAATTGAGTTTGGGGGATCATGAAATGCGACGCAACTGCATTTGTCGGCTGTGATATTCGACGGCTTTATGTTGACGTAGCCTCCAATGCTTTATCCAGTCACGCCCTCGTTGCGTCTCTAAGTTCGTTGGGGGTTATGTCCTGTTGATGAGCGTGGGGAGGTGTATCGCGCTCTGCAGTTCTGGCTTAGCAATGATGTCTTGATATCGGACCGGTGGCTCCCCGTGTCCGCTGACGCTGCCTAATGTAGTTCACATTCAGTAGTCGTGATGAATGCGGTGTAGGACGTGGCGCGGGCGTATTGAGTCAGCTTTGCTAGGGTGATTCACCCGTCGCGGTCCTATGTCTAATCGTAAATTGAATCTGCGAACTGTATCCCTGTCTCTGCATTTAAATATAACCGGATGAAAAGATCACTTACAACCACGAGTCCCGGCTCCCATTCCGGAATCGGCTTTCATTACATCCGCCGCATACCATCGCATATGTATGCGTGGGGCATATCACACCCGGCGGTGTCACTGGCGACGCCGGAGTGCTCGATCAGCGCGGCCAACTTTGGCGCGGCGAGGCGTACTTGGCGCCGCCGATCCCGTCAATAATGCATGACGGCCACCGAGCTAGAGAGACGGCGGCAGTAGCATTGGCCAGCGCAGAGTGCGGCCCCGGGTGTGGGATACATCTAATGGCCCGTCGGCAGCGACTTCCCTAATCGGCACTGGGTATTTAAATAGCACAGAGGGGCGAGGGCTTGGTTTCCTTCTCTTTCACGGATATGGTGTATGAGGTTGTGCCTGTTCATAGCGTGTCTTTCTTTAATAACTTCTTAACACTTTGACAATTACAGGGCTCACACGCAGTCGATTTCCTTTTTTTTCTGCGGCCGTCCGACTGTATCACCGGTGAGTTTCGACTTCTGAGAAGGGATGAGCACCCATTGGGTCCTTGGAGGATTCCTTCCGGCGTCATTACCGTAAGACATTTCCCGGGGAAGTACCGGCTCCTTAGAATGCGTATATAGCTAATCATCGTGCACAGCTATGCTGGTCGGTCAGCGGTGCATGATCCAGCCTTACATAACACACTCGTAGCTGAGGTCATTAGCGTCGATCGTTGGCACCCTGCCGTCGCGCGACCTTCCGATGTGGTCATGGTTCGACTCCGCTTCCCGGGACCAATAGGAAGTGGAAGTGGAGGATACCTATAAGGCGAGGGGATCCACCTCGACACAGCGACAGCGACGGTGGAGGATGTAAGGACGCAACTCTCAGAACTTGTTGATTCCTTCCTAAAGTGTCATCCGCTGCTGACAGAGATCGGACTGCCTCACAACTCCTCTGATTAATTACTGGTGATTTAGACCACCATTTATCATGTTTGCTCTCCACGCGTTCCAAATTCTGTCACTACTGACACTGTTTCACCTTGTCATTGGCTTTGGACGTTACGTGACAGGACGCTTTCCGGACACGGTACTCACTGAGCTTCTAGTGACGGCTAGATCCCGTTCCGGGTGGCCGTTACCGACCTCTTTCCATGCCGATTTGTGTGAGACAGCGATCATCGGCCCCTGCCCGTGGGACTCACTCCTCCTGCCTGGACTACAGTCGTCCAGGTGCAATCCTTCATGACGCCCATCAGTTAAAGTCTGTCATGGTTACTGGCGAGGCGTCGGCAGGAACCTCGCCATCATTGCCAGCGGTCTGCGCAGTGCGCATTGTGAATGAATTGCGATGCTATCTGTATCTGACATTTCCTGTCGCATCTTCGGCAAGTCACTTAACAGGCGACCCTGACGGCCAACTCATCCGTGAACTGTCGTCTCCGGCGCCATTTCGTCGGTTCGCCGGGAGTTATCTCATAAACAATATGCCTTCTCCCTTCCTTTGCAACGGAGAGGCACAAGTCGACCGGTGAGTCGCCAGTCGCGTTCTTAAAAAAAAAACAACCTCGAGTGGATCTGGGCTGCAACAACTTTTTTGCGGATTCCATTTGATATGGAGCGTTTGTAAGCGTTCTACTCTCTACATCGATGTAAGGACTATCTGCGTGATATTGAAAATTAAAAGTTGTATAAAACATCAACATGTAAACATAAAAAAGAAAATTGTCAACTCCACTCTGATTGGGTGACGGTAGCCATTCAAACTTTTCTTCCATATTTGATGACTATAAGGAAAGCCATCCCTAGCTGATCTGATATTTGTCTGGTGGCGTTCGACCGTGCCGACCCGTTCACCTGTTGTCTGGCGGCGCACCTGGCCTTCTCTCCTCCGGTCGGGCGGCGGCGACCGCTCTGACATTGGTCGGCGGGTCGGAGCGGCGGCGGCGGCGGCCCGGGACGCGCGTCGCTATCGACTGTGGCCGCCACACACGGCGCTCCCGGCGGCACACGGTCGGCAGACCCGCTGCCGTCGACACCGTCGTCGGCGGGTGCTGGGAGCTCGCGCCGCCGTCGTCGTCGAGGGGCGGTACACTGTCGCGTCGCGGACGTCATTGCCATGGTCGAGGTGAGGAAGGCAGCTCCTGCCTCGGGCATTCCTTTTAACTGTCCTGCATTTTCCCCTTCTTGTTGAGTGGCTGTTGCTACAAACCCCTTCTGTCTGCATTGTTTCAACTGAGGCTTTATACAATTTTCGATAGATGTTGTCAAGGCGATTCTGATAATCACTCGCGGGCAAAAACTGTTTTTGCTGCCGATGTCACAAATTGAAACATTCACTCTACTGGTGGATCGGTGTCGTTTTCACGTCGTCGACACCGCACACATCTAATGGCTTTGGGGTAATGGTGGTTGTGAGCAATATTAGATATGGAATGGCTCAAAGATGTATGACTTGGTGTGGCATCTATGTACTATGTGTCTACTGGAGAATGGAATTCTTCCTTTTTATTGCCGCTGCTATCAGTCTCCTGAGTGATCGTTTCGTCCGGTTTCCAAATGGGAATCGGAAGCTCGCACCCATTTCGATGATTAGTGCCGACCCGTTCCATCCACTGAAGCGTAGAAAGGCCATACGGTCCGAGCGATATGTGACCCCTTCGTTAATTACGTTCATTATGAGTCGGATTTCCGCTAGACTGCCGGGATTGGGACGTGTCTCTAATTTCCGTGCACGACAGCCATATTTCACGGCCACATTGCCCAGTCGGGGTCCCGAAACGCCACATTGTGCTGTGACCTTTGCTAATGGCATTTAAATGGCTGGCACGGGCAGTGCTTGCAGCTATTCTGATTGGAGGTCTTTGGTCTGCGTAGAAGGCGATGCCGTCTCACAATGATTTATACAGTCGGAACACACCTTGGGTATGTTCTTGCCTCCCATATTGCTTATATTGGCGTAATTTGGTTATTTCCTCGGACGACTCATCCTTTTCATCAAGTTAGCATCGCTGGATGATTGTTGAAAAGGAATGGCAGCCAACGCTGTGATGGTTCTCTGCGGTAAAAGAAAAAAATGTTGACGTTCTTAAAGCGTTTGCTTCATCAAATGACCCGAAATTGAAACAGGAATTGGCCGAAAGCGCTTTTACCTTTTGCTGGTCTTTCACGTTTATTAATTATAAGGTTAGGTACCAGTCACTCAGCTGTCCAACTAATAAGCTCCTCAAATGTTAAAGCACTCTTTAGAGTTGTTAAGTTACTGCGGTCTATAGAATCTTGAAATCTTCGTTTTTGGATCCAGGCTGGATTTCTAGAGAAATTTCTTCAAATTAGCTATTTTCTGGTGAGAAAACCTGCATGTCATCTGTAAATTAGAGGAATGCTGACGCCTTTTGGTACAAAGTCGAGCAAATTGTACTCGTAGTGGAACCTAGGTGCGACGTGCCTGTATATTAGGTGCATCGCGCATATCGATCGATTCTCGAACAAATATTTATCCATCGGCGGACCGCTCGGCTGTTTGAACAAAGCATCGATTAACTCCCGCCAAACACTCCTGCTTAATGTTGATCTACTGGCTCCAACAGCCACCGGCGCCGCAAATGTTTTGGGGACCCGTCAGTGGTCAGGCGGCCTCTTTGGACTACCCCGGCTGAACGCCCTGCCGACCCCTATAGTGAAGTGCGTGCAGACCTGATATCGGCTCGAAAGATGAGCAATGGCCTCGCCCTCGACATTGTAGTAGCGTTGGCTGCGATCTCGATTTTCAGTGTCAACTCGGAGATTCTCGGAGCTATAATCAAGTTGTCTAGGCCGCTTCTGAGCAGCAACTAAGGGCGGTTTCCATGACGATTAAAGCTTTTGCGATGTCCACTATCCATCCCTCAGTGATCTCATCTTAACTGAAACGGTTGTCATGGTGCTTGATGCCACAAGGTGGGCGACGGGAGTTCATTGGCAGTCGGTTGAGTCGTGACGGGCTGTGATGTATAACCGGCTCTTGTCGCGTCTCCATGGGGCGGGATCGGCCGGTCGGCTACCGGGGGCGTCCCCACCCGCCCCCACCATGCATGTTTGACGAGCCGCATTGACCCCGGTTGGCGTGCCGTGCGGAGAGGGTCGCGTGCCGCCGTCAGCACGCCATCCGCTAGCTGACGTGACGTCACTGAGAGGCCGTCATTGCGGCGTCACCGATCGGCGGCAGGCGACTAAGTGTCGGACTGTCGTGAGAGGCACCACCGTGCATCGTATGAGCCCTATTAATGACAGTTGAAGCTGCTCATTAGTTCTAGCTAAAAGGACTGTTTTTCTTTTCGAATATTTTGGCCGCTGACTATCCTATTTGATGTTTCTATGATCGATTGGAACTGTTGTTTAAACCTGTCCTGCTTATGATTGACGCACTGGCATTAATCTTTCCTTTTCAATTTACTTTTTCCGTTCCATTTACCTTCTTTGATTAGATCGCCTGAGCAAGGAGACTGGGTGTGAAACGGCTGTTAGCTGGCCCATTTGATGTAAGCTCAGAACCGGATGAAGTCCGCTGCACTCGGCGCTGCAATCGGTGCCGACGATGAAACATCTTCCAGTGGCGCCGCGGGCCGCGCGATATCATATCTGCCGGTGGAAACGGGACAACCTACCGCGTGGCGCGGGCTCATCCTCCACTCTGTCGTTCGCGATATGAGTTTGGTGACTCGGGATGGCCCTCCGGTGGGCGATCACCCCGAGACCTGGCGGTATAAAGTCGCCCCCTGCCGGCGAGATGGCTGAGTGGACGCAGTGTCGTCGGTATCTCGCCAGAGTTCGTCGCAATATTGCGTTTCGGAGCGGCCGACGCTGATTGCAGGATAGCTACTATATTTGACCTCCCCAGCTCGCGTTCATAGGTTGACTGTGTTTCCTTATACCTTCAGCTTTACCTAGCGAAAGTGTCGGGCTTTAGCACGGCTACATATATAAATCACCACGGCCATGTTCTCTCCACTCCAACTGACGCGCTGATGACGGCAGCACCCATTCCCTGTCACCACTGCCGGTGCCGGTCGGGGGGGGGGGGAGGGGGTTGACCGGGGCGTGACATCTGCCATTGACCTGCGGTCGCGCGTGTGGCGCCGTATTGGGCGTCCCGGGGGAAACGGTTGCCGCCCGCGGTACCGGCACCGGCACCGGTGATCGGCGCGTGCGACCCTCGACGGCCACTGGAGGGCCCTTGTCGTGACCGCCGGCCGGGCGCCGCTGAGTGTTTTGTGTGAGTGCGCTGACCGCCCCGCCGGTCGCGTGGTGGCCGCTCCGCACCCGCTCAATACAGGCCGTACCCAGGTGTGCGCCAGCCCGGAGAAACGGCTCGAGTGGGGGGGATAAGCGGCGGGAGCGTGACCCGGCGCTGCTTGCCGCCGGGCTGAGCCGGAGCTGAGCCCTTGTCGTACGGCCGGCACAGCGAGATCCGATTATGCGCGAAGACTGGAGACGTAATCGCGAGGTGATTTCCATTCGCAACAATCAAGAGCTTGACAATGGACGAGGGGGTGAAACAAACCTCTCAATGCTGGTGAGCGAATGTGTTATGTTGATCTGATCAACAACATGTATGGAAGTGAATTGACCTAGATTTTTCGCTCCATTCTGTATTTCTTGTACTTTTTTATTCATCTGATGTAAGTGGGATTTTTCCACGGAGCACAAAGTCTTCGAAGTCACCACCGCACTGTAGGCGATCCATGCATTCTAGCGCTTCAGGGGCCCGAAAAAAATGATGGCAAATATGAATAAATACTGGCGTATTTTGTAGCTAAATATCCCAGCACCCGAAATGTGACACTATTTGTAACATCAAGCCAAACACTTTCAAACCACACACGTCCAAACACGACCTTTTTTGGAGAGGCTGAGCTCTGGTGCCTGGTCGTGATTTGATCCTAGTTATATTTAGAGCTGTAAATCAAGACAAAAGTTGAATATATTGAAAACTCTAATTTTGATTGAAACCTCATTCCTTGCGAAGTAATATGCATGCCATACTTTCAACTTTTGAAGCTTCTCTATATTTTCTATAATATTTTGCATTACACCTTTTTGACTGCATCAGTTCAAGACTGTGTACAACGTTTGGCAATGCGCATGTTTTACTGTCCGCGAGATCCGGCCACAAAAACACCATTACTTAGTAGCCTAATGTTTGTTCTCAATACCCTGTTAAAATTGTCTGCGACTTTTTGCGATTCACGGAGTTATGGGCGTTTTGCTCAACCCTTACCGTATTAGGTGGGGGCAGGGCCGAGGGGAGAGCGAAGTACCGCCGCCCAACCGAAGATTCTGTTCGCGACAGCTCCGAACTCACCAGCGATAGAAAGCTGAAACTTGGCATACCTGACCTTTGATTCAAGTCGAATCTTGTGACACCAACTACATTTTTAGGTCAGGTCAGTTCACGGACCAATGACGTCATAAGTGAACCTCTGCACGATCCTCAGATGTCGCAATTTCGCAAAGCCCTCAATGCCAGAGCAGCTTTCACATGGAGATGAAACTTACAGAACCTAGTATCCTCCAGAGGATTCACAGTTTGTATGTCTCGGATTTTCCCTAAAGGTCACATGAGGTCAGGTCGATCACATGACCTCACCATTGTGAGTCAATGTTGTAAAATGAACGCTGCTATTTTGGCGCCGGGAACGATATCAAACTAGTTCAAGCTTTACTGTTGCAAGGTCCGATGCTTTACTTTTGCATTGTTGAACTTGTGTGACGTCATTTATGACGTCACTATGATCTGGTCATTATAGTTTTTGGTCCATAACTCCCCAACAAATTGGGCTAGCGATTCAGGCAAGCCACTAATGAACTCAGGAAGATCTGCCGAATCAAATGGTATGCAATTTGACCTCCTTCGACCATTTTCGTGACCTGGGAACTCTGACCTAAAAAACTTACAATCGGGTAGGTAGAAATGGCTTCCGTTCGGGGAGAGCAGCATGCCCACGTGGCACCGAAGTTCTAACTCATTTAGAGGCCAAACGGAAAACGAAATTCCTACTCCTTCCTTTAACTCCGTTAGCGTACATTCATTTCGCAAATTTGAATCCCAACCACCAAACATAAGCGTTACACTTACGTTGTAGGTAGACACGATACTAGGCACTAGCTAAAGCTATTTATTTGTAGAACATGTGATCGGAACGTTCAAACAACCACAATTTTTCGCAAGTCATGGTCTCCTCTTTTTTGCTTTGCAATTGCATCTTAGCTTTGCTTACATGCAATTTCAGCGCTAAACCATTTTCATTTCACCGATAATTACCTTCTTCCTAAAAGACGATAACTTGCGATCTCCTGAAATGTGGTAGTCTGTTGGTACTATTTTCCCCCAAACAGACCAGTCTGAAAGCGCCTTTGCAACCACAGAGATCTCTATGTTTGCAACAATGTTTTCTTTGCAAAACCAGCACCCGTGGTTTGCGATCAAGTGGTTCATCCGTAACTGACGCTAGTTGAGAAGTAAGTCATAACACAGACAACACTGTATATGTTTTTGTTAAGCCTCTTCTGTCCTGTGTTAAGCCTATGGGGAAAAGGCATTGCTCGCTCTCTTGCACGTTGCAAAGAAAACCTGATTACTTCTGATGCAAACACTTATATCAGTTGAAGCGCAATGAAACTAGGCACAAAATAAGGGGTTTAAGGATGACTGGTTTTGAGTCTAACTTAAGATATAGCTCATGAAGTGCTAGGATAGCGAAATCGCCTACTGTGCACCGTCTGCCCCGATTCGCTGCTTGCCTGTGTAGCGGCCGCCTGCAGTCGAGCGGGCATACTGTGCCGCCGAGCAGCGCTGTGATGCGGTACAGTCTACCGTGTGAGGCGGCTGCGCCGCGGTGCTATGGCCGAGCTTTTTGGGCTCAGCGTGACGGCACGCCGCTGTAGCGCTTTAGGTTTCATGGAAACATCAACCGATTTCATTGTGAGCATCCAAGCTTGTTGATGTTTCCGTAGAAACTGAAAGCACAATAGTGCTAGTGTGCGCTAGTGGCGTGCCTTGAAACTGGGCCCTGATGTAGTGGCCGTCGTGCTCAATATCAACGTGCTGTCGCTGCCTATTTCGAGCTTGTGTGCACACGCGCTCCCTTTTTCTTCTAATACACTGCACACTTCTCATTTTTGTTATTTATAATTTTGATGTTAAATTTAATAATTTAATCCTGTAGCTGACACACATGCGTTTTCGCAGCAGTTGGCGATCATACATTTATACTCTCCCTTGCTGCTTCTGGCCGGATGATTGATTAGAAAAACTTACATTACTGCTTTCCAACGAACAGCTTCCTCTTCTTATCCACCCATTGTGCTTTGAAGCTAGAAGCTGTGGTTGCCCTTACAAGCGTTTTCTGTCTCCGTTCGTCAGATAGGTAATGGTTTCGAGCATTTACATGCGTTTTCATCAAGATCCGCACATTATTTCCAAATGCAATATGTCATGCCGGTGGTTTTGTTCATTGAATTTTGTTGTGCCCTGATAAGTGTCATAAATTTAAGGTACGTTTACCTTATCTCAGTCATTTTTGAGAACCTACAGGCTACATCTCAAGGAGATTGCGGACTCGACATTGCAGTTGAAATTGATGCGTTACCACATGGTTTTGTATTTAAGAACGCTGAAAATGGTGTGCTTCACAACAGTAGCGGCGGAACACCTTCAATTAAGGGAGGGAGGAGCACTGCCGACTTTTGGTCCCATTCTTTCCATGCAATGCCCATAGGGCTAATGTTAAAATGCCAAAATCAAAGGGGGGCACGGTGCCCCGGTGCCCTCCCCGTTCCGCCGCCTATGCTTCAAAATTGTTTCCTTTTTACGGTTTCACAAGCACCAAAAGCCACAGTGTTTCAGGCGAAAACACCTTTTTTTGCTTAGCTATCTTTTGCAGAACAATGTTCAGCTGTATATGCCGCGTGTGCCGCGCATACCGTCCACAGACTCGTTAGATTTACCACGAAAAAATGGATCGGCAATTCCGGTGAACTCAGCCTGTCTTACGTGATGCATCTCCCTAATTTGTCCAATTAGCCGGTTGGACATGTTATTCGCGCTGTGCTGTTTTGCAGCACAAAGTGGGCTCGTGGTAGTAAATTCCCAATCTGGGAATGAGATAGTAAGTTACCTTGCTGCTCTTGATGTTGATAACGATAATATGATGCTTTTGGCTTTTGAGGATTATACTGCACATTTCCTAGTTAAGACTTCATTTGTTTCCGTTTCTCTGAGTGACTGGCAGTGCTATCGACTGATTTGATGCTTGATGGTATGCCTAGTTACATAATGCCAGGCTTAGCACTTCTAAGGTGTACACGAACCACAACCTTTATACCATATTCGGCCAATTTAGCCGAATGTGGTTTCAGAAATTTGCATATGAATTGATCGAATTCCGCCCTTATTCAGTGTGTCGCGCTCGGTTGAGCAACGGTAGATGCTGTCGCCATTTGTTCGCCCTTGTCAACATGTCAGCCCACGTTAATAGTCATTAGTCGCGCAAAATGTGAACACGCCAGCCTCAGATCATTTTTGTTTAGTTTTATTTATTTCACAAGCAACAACGGCGAGCACAAGGACTAACGGAGTACGTAGTAATAAGTGATATGAAAATAATGGATGGGGAGATGTCTTCAAAAACGAGTCTCCGGAATTAAAACATGAAAAGGAGGCGTCTAGCTGTTCAGGTTAGACAATGGCGGCCCCTCACCAGTCCACCGCCTTGGGAGGGGTCGACACTGAGATGAAAAACAAGGCGTAGGCTAGGCACGCATGCGCGCATACTCCGCCAAGTGTCTGATAAAGAAACTGCCCGCGCAAACAGCTTTCGTTTTTACTCATGCCGCCGGTGTTGGCGCATAGTGATCGCGCCAAAGCGATTGATGTTGCATCAGCTGTCGCATCGAGTGGAGCGGAATGGAGTGGAACACTCGTCCTCGAACCTGGTCTCGCTCTCATCGAGCACCGACGCTCCAAAGTGGCGGTGTTACCATCGATTTGTCTACACTCATCGCCAGATGAGTGGTGTGTGGATAGTCGTACTAAGTGGTGTGAGAAGATTTTGACAACACTGACCAAACTCAAATTATCGGAACTGTCACTTATGCAAAATTATTCACATGCAGTTCACTTCGTCTTGACGTTGCCCGAAATCAGTTCGGCAATGTGTGCGCATAATAACTTCACTGTCGACGTACCCCTACACCTTAACTGAGGCAGCATGGAAAGTCAGTTTTTTTTAATCTGATGTCAGATGTGATCATGTATTATACCAAATGCTGTGGAATATTATCAGGAAGGCGCTCTTTGCATTGGAACAGATCCAGGTGACGTGACTTGCCGACCGGTGTCCCTGCTCCCTGGCCGCCGTAAGGTCACCGGTTCCCCGCTTCCCGACCGTGACCCGAACCGGTCAATACATCCTGCGCCGCCGCCGCCGCCGCCGCCGCCGCCGTGGCACGACCCAGCGCACCCCGGGGCATCTATTGGCCCCGGCAGATTACCGTGCGCTCAATTGGCGCAGAAAAACGACACAGGCCCAAGTGGGGCGACGATTGGGTCCCCGGGGGTCCGCCGGCCGCCCACCGCACAGTAGGCGATTTCGCTATCCTAGCACTTCATGAGTTATATCTTAAGTTAGACTCAAAACCAGTCATCTTTAAACCCCTTATTTTGTGCCTAGTTTCATTGCGCTTCAACTGATATAAGTATTTGCATCAGAAGTAATCGGCTTTTCTTTGCAACGTGCAAGAGAGCGAGCAATGCCTTTTCCCCATAGGCTTAACACAGGACAGAAGAGGCTTAGCAAAAACATATACAGTGTTGTCTGTGTTATGACTTACTTCTCAACCAGCGTCAGTTACGGATGAACCACTTGATCGCAAACCACGTGAGCTGGTTTTGCAAAGAAAACATTGTTGCAGAGGCGCTTTCAGACTGGTCTGTTTGGGGAAAAATAGTACCAATAGACTACCACATTTCAGGAGATCGCAAATTATCGTGTTTTAGGAAGAAGGTAATTATCGGTGAAATGGAAATGGTTTAGCGTTGAAATTGCATGTAAGCAAAGCTAAGATGCAATTGCAAAGCAAAAAAGAGGAGACCATGACTTGCGAAAAATTGTGGTTGCTTGAACGTTCCGATCACATAATCAACAAATAAATAGCTTTAGCTAGTGTCGTGTCCACCTACAACGTAACGCTTATGTTTGGTGGTTGGGATTCAAAGTTGCGAAATGAATTTACGCTAACAAAGTTAAAGGAAGGAGTAGGAATTTCGCTTTCCGTTTGGCCTCTAAATGAGTTAGAACTTCGGTGCAACGTGGGCATGCTGCTCTCCCCAAACGGAAGCCATTTCTATGTATACCTACCCGATTGTAAGTTTTTTTTAGGTCAGAGTTCCCAGGTCACGAAAATGGTCGAAGGAGGTCAAATTGCATACCATTCGATTCGGCAGATCTTCCTGAGTTCATTGGTGGCTTGCCCGAATCGCTAGCTCAATTTGATGGGGAGTTATGGACCAAAAACTATAATGACCAGATCGTAGTGACGTCACAAATGACGTCACGCAAGTTCAACAATGCAAAAGTAAAGCATCGGACCTTGCAAAAGTAAAGCTTGAACTAGTTTGATATCGTTCCCGGCGCCAAAATAGCAGTGTTCATTTAACAACATTAACTCACAATGGTGAGACGTCATGTGATCGACCTGACCTCATGTGACCTTTAGGGAAAATCCGAGACATACAAACTGTGAATCCTCTGGAGGATACTAGGTTCTGTAAGTTTCATCTCCATGTGAAAGCTGCTCTGGCATTGAGGGCTTTGCGAAGTTGCGACACCTGAGGATCGTGCAGGGGTTCACTTATGACGTCATTGGTCCGTGAACTGACCTGACCTAAAAATGTAGTTTGTGTCACAAGATTCGACTTGAATCAAAGGTCAGGTATGCCAAGTTTCAGTTTTCTATCGCTGGCGAGTTCGGAGCTGTCGCGAACAGAATCTTCGGTTGGGCGGCGGTACTTCGCCCCTCCCCTCGGCCCTGTCCCCACCTTATACGGTAAGGGTTGAGCAAAACGTCCATAACTCCGTGAATCGCAAAAAGTGGCAGCCGATTTTTGCAGGATATTGAGACCAAACACCAGGCTACTATGTAATGGTATTTTTGTTACCGAATCTCCTGGATAGTAAAAGATGCGCATTGCCAAACATGGGTAACAGTATTGATCTGATGCATTTAAAAGGTGTGCTGCGAAAAATTATTAAAAATATAGATAAGTTTCAAAAGTAAAATTTGTGTGATGCATACTGCTTACAAGGAATGTGGCTTCAAATGAAATTACGGTTTTCAAGATAATTAACTTTTGTCTTGATTTACAGCCCTCATTGTAACTAGGGTCAAATCACGACCCGGTACCGTAGCTCAGCTTCTCCAACAAGTTCGTGTTTGGACGTTTGTGGTTTTAATGTGTGTGGTTTGGTGTAAAAAAGAGTGTCACATTTCAGATGCTGGGATATTTAGCTACAAAATACGCCAGTATTTATTCATATTTCCCATCATTTTTTGGGGGCCCCTGAAGCGCTAGAATGCATGGATCGCCTACAGTGCACCGTCCCCGCGGGGTCGGTTCGCGGAACGCGGCGGAGCTGGCACCGATAGGGTGATACGGGATCGGGGTGACCTGGCGGCCGATACCGGGGTCGGGATGCTGACCGATACGGGACCGGGTGTTCGGGGAAGCCCGCCCGCCGGCCGGCACGCGTACGAGACTGATTACTATGGTGACGGAGACGACGGGAGCTCGGGTAATGGCCATAGCAACGGCCGTAGCTACGGCGCACGGCGGCTCTGGAGCGGTCTGTAGCCGCCAGTAACTGGTTGGTCACGCAGCCACCGGTAACTAGTAGGTCTCGTAGCCGTCAGAAAGTGGCGAGTCTCTGAGCCTTCAGTAACGGTCAGCTCCATTTGAACCGTCGATAACTGGCAGTTCCTTTGAGCCGTCAGTAAAGGGTAGTAATCTGAGTCGCCAACTAACTGGTAGGCTTGAAACGGTCGATGACATCCTCAACAGTCTCACTTTGCCCTCGGTTGTAAGCACGCGGTTAGCGCGGAGCGGGGCTTGTGTGAGTCGGCCAAAAACATAAACTGGGGAGCTGCTCGGAACGGTCGCCGCGGGGGTTTACCGTGAAAGTAACCACCGGTCTTTTGGCACGTGCGGCGTACACAGGGCGTCTCTTCAGTTCGCGCACCGTCAGGCGGCGGCCGAGCTATAAACAGAGTGCGCCCCTCCCCTCGTCCGTCCTCACCACCCCGGTACTCTCTCATCCTCTCTCCAGTCTCCTCACCCCTCCTCTCTCCACGTCTGGTCCTATATTACACGCTGACCTCTCGCGGTCGGTCGCGGCTAGCAACAGGTACACTGTTTGCGACCGTATTGACCTAGCCCGGTGGGCGTCGATTGACGCTGAGTGCTCGGTGACCCTCGGGTCGCGACCGGCGGACGCTGCGGAACATCAAAGCGAGCCCGGTGCTCTCGGTCCCACCGGACAGAGGCGTGGGAAGGGAACGGTGGTCCCTGGTGTACGGTGAACCACGGAACCCTGGTCGGTGGCACTGGTGACCGTATTGAATAAGAGAATACCGCAGAGGTCCTGGGAAAATGAACCAGGAAATATGGAAGTGGCACAGTCTGGGCAGTGGTGCCTTTATCTTAATTTAATTTATTTATTTTGCTTCAGGCTAATTTTATTTATTTTTTTGTTTTTTGTTTCAGGCTAGGTTGATGTCAGAGTGGTATTAAGCTTTGTCGAGAGCAGCCTTGTGTCGTGAAAACAGACGTTCCTAAAATACGCACCAAATTCTAACAAAGCGACCAAAGTACTCTGGAAACACAGCAGCACTGGGCGAACGGGACTGGTCTGTTGTTTTGGGTTGTGGAGATTGGTATCCAATCCCGGTAGCGGGACTAGTTATGCTCCTTTCTAGCTGATAGTCCGACTGCGACTGCCGGTAGTCCGACGAACAAAACACTGAACACTTATTCCGGTCGCAGTAATCAAGTGGAAAGAAATAAAAAGTCCTCAGGAAAGTGCGTCACACCATTTTATTTCATTATTGAATGATTGTCCTCGTCTCTTGTCCTCGACCTGTAGATAAAACCGTAGACCTCTGTATTCCTCGGTAAACGTAAATCTATGGTAAAGCATTCACTGCTCACGACCACCACACATTATTATTTGCAAATGTATGACTACACTCGAAGTGATATGAGCCCATATGCAATGCGCATTGTGCGTAACATAATCGTTCTCCATATGCTGATGAATCTGAAACGTTCTTTCAGGTTGACTACAAGGGCATGCTATCCAAAGACACTCGCTTTCGGCCTTGACTGCTGCCTGGTGTTGCCTGCTATTCTTATTCACCACCATTGTTTACAGTTTGTGAACTGAGCTTACTCGGTAATCTCCCGAAAGCCCAGTCTGCGCTATTGCGTTACAGTTAGTGGCCCGGCTCTGTTTCAGAAAATGGATGGCTCGACGTGCATGGAGCTGGCTCTGGAGGGCGAGCGGCTGTGTAAGGCCGGCGACTGCAGGGCCGGAGTCGCCTTCTTCGAGGCCGCCATTCAGGTGAGTGGCGTGAGAAGGGAATGGTTTGATGAGACGGGTGAGAATTGAAGGTTTGAGGAATAGTTTGATGAGACGGGTGAATTGGATGTGAATTTGAGGGGGTGATAATGGGATGTGGATTTTAGCGGGCTTAAAATAAACTGGGAATGTTAAAATGGTGCGAATGGGCCGTAAAGGTAGGTGGAATGAGAATGAGTAAGAAAATGGGCGATAACGAGTAAGAGAATGAGTGGGTGAGGCGTGAGTCCATCCCCAGATGACTGCCTTTGATTGGTCTGAGGCTAAGCGACCGGTGTCCCGATCATTAGCTTTTGAAGTGTGGTGTTAACCAGAAGCGGGTATAACGGTTACCTATGCGCCAGTGGCAGCGCAGATCCGGGTCACCTGAAAGATAAAACAGTCGATACCAAACGGATGCGAGATTCGAGAAAAGCATGTTAGAACTTCGAACGGAAATGATACATCAAGCATCACTGTTACAATCTGCGTAGTTTTGCACTACTTTCTCTCGCTCTGCTGGATATAAGAAAGTAAAATAGGAATTGATTGCCCAATCGGGCATATCCTTGATAGAGCATCATTTACGGACGAACCCTGAGAAGGTCAACGGAAGCGGGGTTTATAACGGACACGACCGTAGACAGGTTCAAGAGCGCTGCTTTTCAAAAGTGGGAGGCAATCAGCGCAGGCTGGTTAGGTCGAAGTGGGCGGTTGGCTCTTCTGTTGCTGCCGGCTCCAGGCTATTGGCCCTCATCATCGCTTGATTCATTAGCTCGAGTGTCACTACTCGAGATCCGAGTGCTTCGTTCCGCAAGCGGGGCGAAAATGCGAGGCTGCTATTTCAAAATAAGTTTTTAATTGAGTGTATAAGGGATAATATGTAACTTTAACAGCCCAAGCGTATTGTGGTATGCATCACGCGACAAGGTTGTCGCGTAGGCATCGCCGCACGCTAGGTATACGTCAGGACTCCTCTGGTCCGTACGTGATGAATACCGCCTCTGCCGGTGTTTATGCGTGCTCAGCATTCCGTTCGGACCGATTGTGATTTATCGCATATTGGCGTCCCGGAGAATGGATTTTTTATAGGCACGCTTCCATTATCATAGGATGGCCATCCGCTGGCCAGTATTGGGATGGACCGATTGCCACCCACCGGCGTACACAAACAACCAATCATCATCACCATCAGACGTTTAATATCTCATCGGACGTGCGCACATTCCATCATCGGGCGTACCGCCGCGAGGAACGGCATGCAATCCCCTTAGCTATGGAGACTCAGGCTTCAGTGCGGCCCATGTGACGTCATCGTTCATAACGGTGGCTATTGCGCTGACCAGAAAACGACTCTAAACCTGAAGCCATCATGAGCCTATGACAACCATCCATACTTACCTTTCCGTATGACTGTGAGGTGTTTCGTCGGTTTCGTCATTTTGCTCTTGCTGATACTGATGCAAGCAGATCTGGCTATTCGACAATGTTCTACATAAACTTGAAGTAAACGCGGGTAACTGCGTACCTTTACTTTCTATGTTGCGCCGAAATAATAACACATGCTCACTGGCAAGCAATGGAGTTGGTGGGTTGTTTCGGCCATTTGCGCAGTAAATGTGACAATTAGCCACGATTTGCAACCACTCTCGCAGATGATATTGCACCTTGCGTTGTTTATCGTACTACTTCCGGGACTCGCTACAAGATTACAGAGTGCAGGGTGGCGGTTAAATTTAATCTGAGGCCGTGCCGTTATGGTGGGTGTTGTTTAGGAAGGAAGTGGAGGCAGGACGGCAGAGTTGGGATGCTGCTCGGGTCGGGAGGCTCGCCGCGCTGCAGTTGTATCGATCCCCGGGCCGGGAGTTGGCGGCAGACCGGTTGAACGGGCGCCGCCGGACGCGCGTCCCACTCCGCCGGACGGAGACGGAACGTTTTTGCGCCCTGTTGGCTCCTACCAGAGGGCAGACTTGATGTCGGGACATTTCTCCGTAGAAACTCAGATAAATCGCCCTGAAAAGTGATTGTGTTAAAGAACTTCTCTGTCGCGGATGCTCGTTCATTTGGGCGGACCTGGTTTCCGGGAAACAGTGGATGCTATCTGCTTGTGTGTTCCTCTTCGCTGGGCACGGCGAGCGTCCCGCTGGATTCCTTAGAGCTGTGCTGGTATATCGGTAGGTTCGTGAACGAACGATGGGGCGTTCCCTTTAACTCGGCTCAGTGAACTTACTACCACCCATTAGTCAGCTTCGGTACCCCATGGCATTGCTCTCTATCTATACTACCCAAATACATGAGTGCATGTCGGCCTCCAGATGACATCCAACCTACGACGGGTGTTTCAGTCCTGTCAGTAACAGTACCCTATCGGAACAAGTTCTGCCAATTTATCACCGCTCGCTAATGCAATCCATCGCTGCGTCTGACGACTGTGCCACGTGCGTCCCGAGCCGGCGCAGACCGTGGCGCACAAGACAGCCAACTTGAGGGCTAAGCAGCGAAGTTAGGCGTTCGTTGACCGGTCTGGTACTCGGTGTGAGGTGTGACCGATTTTGGAGCTTTTCTTTGAAGTATTCTGAAGCTTTTTGGTGTTTGGCGTAGGTGCCACTTATACTGAGGCTATTTTTTTTTTATAAATTTAGTCCGAACCTTAGTATAGGAAGGATTCACAAGGACAGAGCCACCGCTAAGCGAAGCTTGTTGCGTTGACCCTGCCCTCTGCCCCCGATCGCGCAATTCCAGTTCTATGGCAGAATTTAGAGTCCAAAGTTTAACGTGCGCACATAGTCGCGCACGGCCGGTCCCCTCACTGACTTCGCCTGGCTACGGCCTGCCACCAACCGCAACCATACCTGTCAGGAGGCCCAGAAATGTCAAGCGCCCGTCGCTCCGAACCGACTGTTATAACCGGGAACGCGTGCTCTCACCACGCGGAGTCCAACGCTCTACCAACTGAGCTACGGGACTGGCTCAGGCTATTTCAATGAAGGTGTCACTGATTTTTTTGTGGGGGGGGGGGGCTTGTTTGTGCTTGGGTAAAATGCGTCTGATTTCGCCTCCCGAAATATATGCGTATTATGACTTATGAGGGCAAAGGAAATGCTTGCTACCGCTGTGGCTGACTGCATTCGCTGCGTCGGAACTCAACAATATTGATTAATGAATATTTTAACTTGGAATATTAATGAATATTTTTGCGAAGTTTGTATAATTGTGAAACATTGTGAAACACAGTGATCAAGGTCGTATGTGACCGAAAGCTTTGTGTATTTAAAAGTAATTTTAAAATAAATATCGGTTGGTAATCTTGAGTTTCTTGAGTTGTCGTTATCCAACTGTCATGGATACTTTACATTAATGAATATAGATCAAATCACTGACTGTGGTTTTGTTAGTAATTCAACGCACACTGCCCTGCAGCTTCTAACTTGTGCAACTTGGACCGCCTTGTGTCAGCAATAGAATAAGGCTCGATATAGGTCGCACCATCAGTACAACTTCGCCAAGCTTGCTTATCAGGATATCACATTACCAACTTGGTTGTAACTCCTCCCCGTTGTGTGTTTTGCTTCGTGGCACTTGGTAGCACTGGCTCCATTTGAGGCTAGTCCGGTCGCGGATTCAAGCACTTCCCGTCGTCAACTTGTCTTCCTGCAGCCGTTAGGAAGTCTGGGCAAGACCTGAACTTGCCTAACCTGTGTCTGCGGGCTGCGGCTTCTGACCTGCCAACGAGCACTACACGCTGCAGAACGCGAGGATCAGTCATGCTTGCTCTCTGAACACGGGGGCTGCTCGGTGTGATGTCATTGGCACAGAAACTAATTGGTGCAGCTGGTACGACTTCTGTACTTGTCTTGCGGCACTTGAGTGGCGCGCGGCTGATTGGTGTCGCCAATTGATGCTGGTCATCTGAACGTGTACTTTGTGCTCAGTGCTCTAGATATTATGTACAAGTGTACGCTATACAGTGTACGGGCTACCTCCCGCTGGTTACCTGTACGGGTTACCTTTACGCTGTATGGGCTTCCTTCCTCTATCAGTTAATAGGGTGAACCCAGTGACAGTGACTCGGTGACCCGTGTGAATTTCGAGGAATCAATCTCGCCATAATTGGCTCTCTCCGTACTCGCGGGTCGTCGGTCCCAGGGGGATGGATCGCGTCCTATTGCTGTGGCGAGTACCTCTGTCCCAGGGCGGAGCGCAGTTAGTTGTAAATGGAACTGATTGGTAAATTCGTCTAGGCACTTCCTGACTCCTGCTCAGTCCGTCACTTATTGCAGCAAATTAGAACTTCACTAGGCTGGCCATGAGTTTATGTTTATTTTAACACCGCCTGGAGTGGAACAAGCTTAGTGAAATGAAACTTTTGCTCGGCCAGTGCCAGTTTTAGTGCTCAGTGGAATGTTTCTCCGTATCTTAACTGCTCACCTGGATTCAATATTATTGGTGAAGGCGGCTGGCCAAAGCCTTCCCAAATATTCCAAAGCCCCATTCCAAAGCCAAATATCGGGCTGGCCTAACCCGATATTGGTTTGTACCTAATCTAAAAACCCATGTAGCAATGTTTCCCTTGGGCTTTTCGGTTTGCTTAACTTTTATTATAAAAAAAATCATGATATAGATTAATGTCAGACAATCCCGACCGCCCACGATCCTATGAACATAAAATCGTGACCTGTCTACTATTCTTCGTCTGCCGTCTACGTATGCCCACAACGGCCTCTGAGGCCCGCACCGGTCTGCAGCGTTGTTTTTGCCTCTCTGGGAGATCTGTTCCCTTCCTTTCCGCGTGGCTGGACAGCCCGCGACCGCGGCTGACTGACGGGCTGGCCGACCAACTTAGCGACCGTCGGGCTGTCTGGCCGGTCGGCCGTACGGACGTTTCCAGTTGGGAGACTTTGATCAGCTGGAGTGATAGTGGCTGGCCGAGAAACGTTAGTTTTGATTACGGAAGTGGGCTCCGACAGAGGTAGGGTCCATCGTTAAATCTGACTGTCACCATGTCTATCAGAAAATCTAACCAAGGTTGTCAGGGTGGGGCGGTTGGGTGTTGGCTCTCCAGCTCCCTCACCCTGATTTCTGGGTCGAAGCCAGGGTGCGTTTGGTACCGGTGGATGAAACGCATGAGAAGTTTTCGAGTTTTCCTTACCAATTATACAAAGAAAATCATTCGGATTATGACGCACACGACGCTCAGGTATTTGTTTTCAGTGTTGGGCTATTATGGTCTTCCATCTCATGGTATCGGTATAGGCACAGACCTCTCTATATATAGAGAAGTCTGTGGCATAGGTTGGTATGGGTAATGCTGATCGGGTGGGGTGCGTGGTGGGGGAGAGGGTGGCTGGGTGGCCGAATTTGGTGGTGGCTGGGAGGGCGAGTCTGGTGGGTTCATGTATATTCGTCAGACAGGCGAGGCTACTGCCGGCTCTGTGAATATTTTATGCTGGTTAGTAATGATCGATGCGGGAAGTGATGAGCATGGGCGGCTCATCACTCAGCTCATCTCTCTCTCATCAGAGAGAGAGAGAGAGAGAGAGAGAGAGAGAGAGAGAGAGAGAGAGAGAGAGAGAGAGAGAGAGAGAGGAGAGAGAGAGAGAGGAGAGAGAGAGAGAGAGTGAGAGAGAGAGAGGGAGGGAGAGAGAGAGAGAGAGAGAGAGAGAGAGAGAGAAGAGAGAGAGAGAGAGAGAGAGAGAGAGAGAGAGATTCGTTTGTTATTCGTGATCATCGGGAAGATCGGAAAGCCAACATGGGACGCGCGTCGTCGCTGCTTGCGCCCATGAATATTGAATTTATCATTCTTCGGCCTTCCTTTGAGTGTCCAGTTACTCGTCCACTGTGTTGTAATCCAGGCTGTAACAACGGTATTATTTGCCATAGGCGGCGGAACGGGGGGGGGGCACCGGGGCACCGTGCCCCCCTTGAATTCTGCAAGGGGGGCACCAATAGCAAGGTGCCCCCCCTTAAATTTGATGTATTAGTACCAGGGGCGGATTCGGGAAAACTCCAAGGGGAGGGTCATGAATCGAAGTGGTGCCCCTACCTATGCCCAAAATTAAAACCTCAACGGATTTCGGCCACTTAATTTTGGTGGTGCCCTATTTTCAGTTTTTTTTTTATTTTCTTTATTTTTGGTTAGTCATGTGATGACTGGTGCCCCTGCTAGGCCGCTGGTGCCCCTGGAAAGACTGTGGTACCTACCTACCCTGCCCCCTGACAAGCCTACTGTGGGCCCTGACATGACTTAGGTGCCCATGGGCCCTGACAGGCCCGTGGTGCCCCTGACAGGCCTGTGGTGTCCTTGCTAGGCCTGTGGTGTCCCTGTTAGAACGCAGGTGCCCTTGACAGGTTTGTGGTGCCTCTGACAATCCTAAATTGCCAACGACAGGCTTGTGGTGCCCTTGACAGGCCCATGGTGCCCTTGCGAGGCCGGTGGTTCCCCTGCGAAGCCGATAGTGCCCCTGGCAGGTCTGTGGTGCCCCTGGAAGACCTGTAGTGCTTTTGCTAGGCCGATGGTGCTCCTGACAGGCCTGTGGTGCCACTCACAGGCCCGTGGTGCCCCTGCTAGGCCTGTGGCATCCCTGGCGGGCCTGTGGTGCCCCTGTCGGCTATCAGGCCTGTGGTGCTCCTGGCAGGCATGTGGTGATCCCAGGCCCTAAGTCATGACCCATGTGACCTCCACCCTGGGATTCGCCACTGATTAGTACTGCGATGGCTTCTTGGGAATTATACATGTAGGATAAATGGAATTTATCAAACGACAATAAGGAAGAGACAAACACATAGGTACTTGAGGATCAGCTTAAAGTTAACCACACATACGGGCAGGGGTGTAATTTTCCTAAAATGATTGTGGGTGCCCAGCTGTAGGGGCGCCCGGCGCCAGACCGTTTTGGGGCGCGATGGATATTCTTTATGTGGGAGTCTAAATTAACACCGAATTTGATAACATTGCTAGCCGAATGGCGCTTCAAGTGACGTGTCTGACTTAGCAAATACACGCTTAAAAGTGGAAACTGACCGGAAGGACGTAAAAAAGATGTAGAGAGGCGCCATCCAGTAGGAGGGGCACCAAATGTGGAGGCACCAGACGGTTACGACTTACGAGGGCGCCGTGAGACGATGAAAAGGGCGCCATTCTCTTAGGAGGGCGCCGAGTGATTGAAAACGCTATGTGGTCCAGGGGCGCTAAGAGGCCAGAAGGGCGCCGCACAATCAGTGGTGCTACGTTGGTGGGGACGTGGGGGCGCCAGATGGTTACGAGGGCGCCTTGAGATCATGAAAAGGGCGCCATTCTCGTAAAAGGGTGCCGAGTGATTGAAAACGCTATATCGACACCTTCTTTTTTAAACCCCAAATCTGCTAAAAAGTGTCCAATCGTCCGATCCTGATCAAATATGTGTGTTCGTAGGCCTGTTCTGGTATTGCTTTATCTGCCAAGACAGACAAACTTGAGAAAAATCGAGTGATTGTACCTTTTTTGAAGGTCTCTAACCAACTTGTCTGAAATTCACCGGAGAACAAATGTGGGGTTTAAAAAAAAGGTGTCGATATGTGGTTCAGGGGCGCTGAGAGGCCAGAAGGGCGCCGAACAGTCGAGGGATGCACGGTGAACAGAGACCTAAGGACGCGAGATGGTCAGGAGGGCGCCGTTAGACCATGAGAATGGCGCGGTGCTGTCAAAAGTGCGCCATTCTCCCAGAAGGGCGCCGAGTGATTAAAAACGCTATATTATCCATGAACGCGAGACGGTCAGGAGGACGCCGTTAGAGCATGCGAAGGGCACCGTGCTCTCGAAAGGACGTTTGCAGCCTTGTAAAAGACTTGTGGGTGGATTTTCATCATTGTGGGGGCATAATTCAGGATTGTGGGTGCATATGCCCCCACAAAGAGATATAAAATTACACCCCTGCATACGGGGGTGAACTGCCATTTTCGTTTAGTACAAAAAAAAATAAAAAAATCAAAAAAATCATCGTGTCAGGGCTGTGACGAAAAATAAGTGGCCTAAATCCGAAGAGAAAACAGGATTTGGGGGTACCCTAGGTTTGGCTCCTTGAGCCATGGTGCCCCCCCCCCCTTGTCTCAAATCGTTCCGCCGCCTATGTTATTTGCCTATGTGCTTAGTTGAATAATCTATGAATTGAAAGCTGTTGACGAAAGTACCCTGTGTTTCAACATAGTCCGGTAACTATGCACTTGCGACGGATAACTGCACGGCACGCTACTTGCTACCGTAGCCGTTGAACGCGTTCATTGAAAGTGTTTGTTATGTGTCGTTCCACAGGCGGGAACTGACGACCTGAAGACGCTGACGGCCATCTACAGCCAGCTGGGCAACGCCTACTTCTACCTGGGCGAGTACAGCAAGGCCATGCAGTACCACAAGCACGACCTCACCCTGGCCAGGTGGGTCTGGGAATCCTGGGAGGGCTGTCAGTGTACCAATGTCGGTATTCGTGTGGTGGTGTTTTTCACGCGCGGTAGTGACATCCGCCGGGGCCGGCCTTTGACCTGGATCGACCTGCGGGGACCCCCATGCTGCCCTCCGCCTGTCCCCGGTCCGGCCCGGCCCAATATTGCGCTCCCCCGGCCCCCCACATATTGTCCGGCGGGTCGCGCGGCGCTGATATTAAAACCTCGCTGACCTCCAGTGCATTTTCGAGCGGTGCGCGCCACGGCTCGGTCAGACAGGGCCACTGACCTCACGCTGTAATTAAAACAGTCATTCCCCGCCGCACAGACCGCTATCGTGCCGTCATGGGCTTAATTGACCTACATTGTGGGCCCCACTGTTATTCTGAAGTTGGCTTCGATAAAGGGTGGTGTTTTCGGAAATAACACATTAGTTTTGGAGTGATGGAGCCTAGTTCAGCCGTTGAACTGCAGATAATTTACATAACTTTGTCCTCCTTTCCTTGCAACTTCGCGTTGTTCCCATTGTTGTACGCCACTAAATCATGTAGGCACGGCAGTAGTGCTTGGGTTGGAGTTTTGAGTTTGTAGTTACTTTTGAGATGTTTTGGCGAAGCTTATAATAAAATTGCTGAGTATTTGTATTAGGGGCTGCACTTCTTGCTTCATTAGATACCTTTCAAGAATGCATACATACATTTAATCATGTAAGATGAGAATGACTATTGCCTGCCCAAGAGTTTCTTTGTATGGATTTACGCCAATGCGTCCCGCTTTAGCACAAATTCCAGTTTGAGCACTCCAATCTTAACTGATTGATATAAACACTGAACTTGTTTTCTCCAAAGGAAGCGAACTTTCCTGCATTCCTTCTCACGCTAGTCAGGTACAAACGCACTCTGTCTTCCCCGGGTGTGTCCAGGGCGCCGGGCTGGGAATTGTGTTCTTGTTTGCACGACTGCTGCGCTGTGTTCGGCTGGGACGGTGTGTGCTGGTCGTGTCTGCCGAACTCCACCGGTGCGTTGTTGTGCGCCGACCAAGTGCCCAGTTAATTGCCCGTGGCGTGTTCTTGACGGGGCCGCTGCTGCTGGAATGTTAAATCATGTTTGTTGAAGATCCTTTGAAGCTTGAACGCCACCTCTACACGTCCGTCACTTTCACTAAGTATGCAGTGTGGTAGGCAGAATGAGTTTTACGGCAATGGGCGTGTGACCTGCATATATTTTGAGCCTCTAGACATCATCAAACCATTTTGAAAACGGTAGATCTATTTTTCAATCAAAAAATGCTCACACTGGGTTTTGTATCGGCACTTGAGCTGACAATGTTGCTTTGGTGAAAAGGAGGCTTGACTGAAGTTTTCGTGAACACGTTTACATTATAAGTTATGGATTCAATAAGCATGGCCTCGGTCGCTTCATGTATCGCCTCTCTGCGTCTCGGTTTTTAACCCGCGCCCGGCTGGGGGTCCTGGATTTCCACGCCCTGCTGGGGGGGGGTGTTTGAACACCCCCCCTTGTAACTCGGCTCATGGGCCACGTAGCGATACGCGGAAGGCGGCGTTCGAAAGAGCGTCAAAAATAATGACGAAATCACTTCGGTCAATTTTTTGCTCAGGTCAAAGGTCAGGTCACCAGAGGTCATTGAAGGCAAAATTTCGCCGATTTCCAGGTCGAATGTCGAAAATTTCCAAGAAGCCAACGCATAACTCGGGAACCAATAGAGCTACAGCGCCGCGGAAAAGCGCATTCGATAGCCCTATTAACGCCCTTTCTGAGTAATTCTCTCAGATTTGACCTAATGTCAACGGTTTTGCCTGCAGGGGGCAAAAACTGCAAAAATAGCCGATTTTTTCGAAAACAGTTTTTCTGCAATAACTTTTGACTTAAGCCTTGTACGAGCTTACTTTTACCGGCATCGTGTTCCTCTCGTCAAGACGCATCGGATGAACTATAACTTGACCTTGAAAGGTCAACTTGAAAATTTGACCTCAGGTCAAGGTCATGACCTGACCGGAAAGGGTCATGTTGCATATCAGTCGATCCGTATCGTCGAGCTGAACACATCTAAGGCGTTTTCATCGCTCTAGCATTTCTCTATCAAAAGTTATTTGCGAAAAACTGTTAGATACCATTCGTGACCTAAGATGACCTCAGGGCATAAACAAGGGTCACTGACACCATTTTCATGTTCAGTGTGTCTAAACCACTTGTAATTCGGTGTTTGGGAGTGTTTATAATGTCTTGCATCCAAAAGAAGCGCATTTCAATTTTCTCCCATTGACTTATAATGGCGAGGTCGCAAAATTGACCTGACCTTAGGTCATCGATATCAAAATTCTGAGAGATACATTTTGTACATGCTATTGTCCTTAGCAATCGCTGAAAGTTTCAAAGCGATCGGTCACTCGGTGTAGCTATGACAGACATTGAAAGTTTTTATGAGGTGAGGTCACTTCAAGTGACCTGGTGACCTGACCTTGAATGACCTTGGTCTGAAATTTTCACAACATGTGTAGAATTGATGTATGATAAGGTGTACCAAAAACGGCGGCGCTCCGCGCCGCCGTTTTTGAGATATTTGCGAAAAACCACAAGGGGGGGGGTGTTCAAACACCCCCCCCCCCCAGCAGGGCGCGGGTTAAGTGAGGTTGCTGTGTGCCATAAATTTAGAGAGGAATAGTACTGGTAGGGTCCTATATCTGTATTGACGTAGGCAGACACTCCACAGCACACTGTGGCTATTCCGTGTCTAAAGTCGTGGCGAGTAAAAACACATACGTCAGGGTAAATGGCAATAAAAAAATTTCAAATCACACACCTATAGTCATATATCAGACACCCGCCACGCACACAGACACACACACGCCATATGCAACCACACTACCGTCAATCACAGCCACTCGTCACTCCATCAGAAAAAAACGCCTTCACTGCTCTCTTGAAACTGCCCGGATCGAGGTCTAAAATAATATCTGCCCATCATATGCGTCCTTTTCTGATGTAACTGCGGTGCATTGCCATGAATCCAATGCTGAACTACGTTGTGTGTTCCTGTTGGCTTGAAGCCAAGCGCTTGCTCGACACAAGCGCTCGACTCCAGCGCTCATCAGGTGTCTTGCCCAGACGCTGAACTCGGCACTGGCACTCGATTCGTGCATTCAACTCCAGTGCTCAACTCAGACACCAATCCCGGACGCTGAGCCTTGGCAGTTGGCAACGCTTAGCTCCGTCTCTCGGCTCCAACGCCAAGCCCTGGCGGCTCTCAGCTCCGTCTCTCAGCTCCGACGCTCTGCTCCGACGCTCAGCTCCAACGCTCGGCTCCCCGCAGCGCCGGCAGTGAGCCGGATGGCAGGCACCAGCCGGCGCCTTCTCGGGCGTCTGACGGCCTGCGGTGAGCGGTCCATTTGGGCCGCCAGCCGGGCCGGCTGACACCCGCCGAGCCGGTTATCTCCGCCGGCCCGGCCGCAGCTGGCCGCCGCTCCCTGCTCCCGCTCCTCTGCCCCCTCTGCCCGGAGGCTGGGTCGGCCAGACACGACCTATCGGATGCATAGACGCGTAATGCGGCCGCTGGCACGGCCCGATAGGTGGCTGTTAGCCGCTGCTCCGTCGGCGGACGGCGGTGAGAGCCCAGGAAATGACATCTCATGTTTGTGATCGCTCAGTGGCTCGAGCAGCCATCGGCCGCTAATGCAGCGCGCCGAGAAAATGGCCGGCGAATTAGGGCATGAAATATGAATAGCTGTTTGCATGCCAGACAGTTTTAGTGTTTTGTTCCTAAATAACTGCAAAACAAGTGATCTTCTAGTGTGTCTAGACCGAAAACATGGTAAAAATAAATTAGCGATCATCACAGTGCCAGTGGTCAATTTTCACACTAAATGCATAACACATAAGACTTTGTTTTCCAAAGTTATGTTGTAATTTCGCAGCTGGTCCGCCTAGATTGCAGCATCAGAGTTAGAAAGAACTACAACCACGCCTTTATGACCATACTAGAATCCAAATCCATGCATCCGGTTGTTGTAAATGGCTAACTATCCATGCCAACCGGCTTATTATTAG
Organism: Amphibalanus amphitrite; assembly: GCF_019059575.1. Classification (NCBI taxonomy): domain Eukaryota; kingdom Metazoa; phylum Arthropoda; class Thecostraca; order Balanomorpha; family Balanidae; genus Amphibalanus; species Amphibalanus amphitrite. The sequence goes on along the minus strand of NW_024881734.1, from coordinate 88,789 downwards.
GACCTCCCAGAATAGCTCCCTCGCTGGCTAAATATGCCATCCAAACAACCTGGGTCGCTGATGGGAGCGACGGCTACCAGGTTAGCCCTATCTCGTGACAGGCACTGCCCAAATTAGCGTCGACACGACCGACCGGTGGCCGGCCGTCTGACGGGACTGGAGGGCGCCCTCCCTAAGCGGGCCTGCGTCCCCGGACTGACTGCGACACGCAACGTCAGGCGGGTGGGGCCGGACGACTCTCGGCAGACTGGCGGAGAACTTATTGACTCACTTACTCACTCACTCACTCACTCATGCACTCACTCACTCACTCACTCATGCACTCACTCACTCACTCACTCTCACTCATTTACTCACTCTAACTGTCAGATTCACTTGAGTGACGGGGATCGTCTGCACCTGGATGCCGTCTGGGACTGAGACTGAGAGACTGAGACTGAGAGAGGATATTCGCCTAGCTCTGCGGGCATCCATGCCGGCAGTAAAACTGCCCCTCCTTGGCTCCCCGGAACACTCCGTCGTTTTGCCGTCATCATTATCCGCCCGAAACGGGCACATTTCCGGATCTGCTCCGGGGCAGACAGCGAACCCCGGGCACGTCCAACCGCAGAGCGTAGACAATCCACCTACAGGCCGTCTGCCACGTCTGTCTCTGCGAGTCAGCAGACGGGTGCCGACTTCTGCCTGGTCCACCCTGCTCCAGCGCCGCTCCGGGCTGTTTGTGGCGGCTCCGGCTCCGGTGGCGCGGAGCACGCCCTCTCCGGCTCCGGATATCCGCGCCGGCAGCCGGACGTGCGCCCCGGAGCGGTGCTGATGGCCAACTCCGGCCGTGGGGCACGCTGTGTGGCGGAGCGCGGCGCAGCGCCGGCTCCGAGTGGTGTGCTGCGGGTCAGTCTGCCATCGCAGGCGGTGGTGTACTGCGGGTCAGTCTACGACCGCAGGCTGTTCGGAACTGGCGTGATAGGGAATGGCTACACGCTGGTGAATCTGTGCTAACGCTACAGTTCCGGAGTATTGAAACAGTCAGAGCTTGATAGTGGAGACGGTAAAGTCGCCAGTATTTTCAAAGGAAGCTTTTGGAGCGGTTGGCTTCAGTTCCGATGCAATCGTTACAAAGTTGGTGTCTGTCTTCTGTCTTCACTCTTTTGAGTCTTCAGCTTCAATCGGTCGCCAGTTGTCAATAAGTTTGTACTAATGTCGTCCTTTTCTTGATGATCGTGGCGTCAGTGGCATTCATGATGCATTTGAATCTGTTTTAACGCTGATGAACACTTTTTTTGCAACGGATATCCAATGCTGTCTCAAATTAGTTACGACTATCGACCAATATCAATGGACGTGGTCATTACATATGGACGCACACCAACTTGTCTTTCGGAATCTCTCTCCTCTTTCCTCTCCTCTCTCCTCTCTCCTCTCTCCTCCCTCCTTTCTCCTCTCCTCTCCCCCTCTCTCTCTCTCTCTCCTCTCCCTCTTTTTTTCTCTCTTTGCCTCTTTCTCTATCGCTGCTTTTTTGTGTTCTTTATCTCCTACGTTTATGTTTTGTGTTGACTGACAACATTTTACTCGGCTCTTGTCCTTTTCGGCATGTGCTCGTGTTTTTGTCCACTCCGATAATGCCGTTAGTGTTGACTGGCCGATAGTTGACCGGTGACCACTTACCGTACCGGCCGGTGTCAGTGACCTGTGGGACCGATCGGCTACCCCGCCGTACGGCTGTTATTGCTTTCCGTGTGTCGGTGGTCAGCAGTGGACACGGTTTTTGGCCGTCATGTCGCTGGTTTTGCTCATTGTCGCGTATTGGTATTGCCGTATTACTATTTTCGACTAAGGATAAATTGGACACTTGGACACTTGGTCGGAGCTAGATCCAAGTGGCAACAAATTGATAAGCATTTTTTCGCTGGTGGTGTCTGCCAAATTATCTTTTTGTCCAACCGTCTGTCCTTGCTCTCACCTACGGCCCTAAACCCACTGGTTTAAACCCACTAAACCCACTGGTTTATGGTCCGTTAATTGTTGGTTCCTGACTGAACCCTTGATCTGTTGGTCCCTGATGTATCCTGGTTCTTTGGTCCATGGGTGATCCTAGTTCTTTGGTCCGTTTTTTTCGCAATTTGGCCGCTGACCCGTGACCCATGAGCTCAGTGGCCAAATTGCCGCAAGTCCGTCGGCTCGTAATCCGTCGGTCCTTTTTTTCCGTGGTCCGTAGTCCAATGCTTCGTCGTTTGCTAGTCTATGGTCTGTTCCGTTGGTCCTGTTCCTTTGGTCCGTGTTTCGTTGGTCCGTGTTCCGTTGGTCCGTGGTCCGTTCGTCTATTGGTCCTTGGTCCGTGCCCCGTTGGTCCTTGGTCATTTGGTCCATCGCTTGGTGCCCCATTGGTCCGTTCGGTCCTCTCCTGGTGTTGTCCGTCGCTCCGCTCGCCACCAGGCGCGGTATTGGAGCGATCAATGACGGGCGGCCGGTGGCGGAGATTCCAGCGGCCGCCGCGCCGCTCGGCTCTGAAGCGCCCCGCAGCGCTGTGGCCGACCGGGGAGCACTCAGAATGCAGGAGTGCAGTGAAATCAGAACGGCCCGGCGCACGACGGATGGGCTCTGAATGCAGCCGACGGACGCCGGGCCCGGAATTCGGACAAATACGGAACGGAGCCGCGACAGATGGGCCCTGATACGAGCACCGAGCTGAATTCAGTTTGCATCATTTAACTTCGTGCATTTATTCAAAAGCCACAAATGATAAAGAATTTTGGTTTGATTTCGAACTCGCGGAGCCCTTCCCCCGTTTGATTTCCCCCTGGGATGCGGAAGTTTTATGATTGGACAATAATCCTAAACTATATTTCTGCGTTTCTCTTGTTTTCTTACTGTCGTGTGCCGCCATCATCACCTTGTATTTTCCTCGAATGTTCTCAACATATACGGTACGCGAAACTGAGCGCACTACACATTCCAAGAACGATGAAAGTTGAACCCAAATCAATGCAACGTGAGGATTCTGAGAAGGGAGTATGCAGGGAGCGACGTGAAAGCATGAACCTAGCCGTACGAACTTAGGCTAATGTAATGTGTACCACAGTAGCAAACAGTGGGGTCAGTCGAATGTAAAGGGCTACTGTAGAGAAAGATGAACAAACGAAAGTAAAACACTATTAAACACTAAAGGGTATATGCAAACAAATGCGTCGTGTGGTGTGAAATCCCACTGTGTGTGTTTCCTACAAATATGTTGCACGGATTTCCTTTTCTATGTAAATTTCCGCTGCATCGCAAATTCGAAGCCTTGATCCTCTATGCCTTTTATCTTCTCCGCCTTGCGCTTTGAATGCGTGTCTTGTTTTTTTTTTGCATCCATGTCGCCCCCCCCCCCCCCCACCCGGTCGACGCTCGGCTGCTTAGCCTACGTTTCAGTTTGGCAGGGCTAATGCGTGCATTTGTGTGGCAGCCTCGCATTAGCCCAATCCCCATCACTTGTTCATCGAGTGTCGCTAAAGAGAGGAGCGGTCTATCCCCTTACTGGCATGAGCGAATTCAGTTCCGACCAGTGTCCCAAAATTTGTAGATGTGGGTGGGAAACGACATCGAAATGCAAATCATTTTCCACTCTCACCTCCAGTTTTCAAGCCCAATTTTCCACTTCCAATTCCACCGAGAAGGAGCAATTGCGGGAATGGTTGTTTTACATATGTCACAATTGTAGATAGATTAATGTTTTTGATCATTTTCCCACTCTTTTTGGGCCTTACCTGACCGACAATTTTTCACTCTCATCCTTTTTTTTGGTCAGCAATTTTCCCCTCTGACACCCAAGCAAAAATATGATTTTGGTACACTGGTTCCGACGGTTTCAATAATTAACCAGTATCTTCAAGATGATGCGTGGTCATAAGTCATAGGAATTCAGCGATTCAGTTATTTCATGGAACCAGATGTTTTGAGCTAGTAAGGCGTTGTCATGATTGTCATCTGCCATTTATGGAGGTAGGTTTCTATGTCGGTGTGATTGGTTCAGCAGTTTCGACTCAATCAATACCTGATTGATATTCATCTGTGGTGCAGAATACGTGAGAAGGTTCATTCTTGCGATACATCCCAGAATTCATGAAAAGAATATTATCTGTCCCTCTGAAAAGAATCACTTATCTTTCTACCAGAGATAAGTATTTGACATAAGTGAGATGAGTGATAAGATAAGTGCTTCGTTTCAGAAAACCGTTCGGAATAGATGTTATCTTCCACTCGGAGCCCTGAAGAATCCTCTTTATCTTACTGATAAATACTATCCTACGATGAAAAATCAGCTTGCAGTGGCTAGACGAGAGTGTTATGTGATGTGAATTGCCAAGTGCCTACGCTCACGGTCGTGTTCATCGTAACGTTAGTGACTGCAATTCGGGGCTGTTGCAGCCTTATGGTTATGTGCCGCCAGCCGTACCAGACTGGAAAGCAATTTGACAGTTATAGCTCGTTATGTATCGACCGATATAATTTATCTAATGAAATCGATGTCGTAATCGAGCCAGATTAAGCTAATAATGAAATGGGTCATATCCTGCGTCCAGTGAGCACTTGTAGTAGTACTGAGTAGCTGATGATGTACGGATGTAGAAAATTATGATCGGCATGATCGTACCTTGTCACATGAACGTACGATGTCTATTGATATCCGCCTGAAATGTACTGCTACTATAATTACCACTCAGTAGCAGCGCAGTTTTGTCGCAGCTACGTTTCAACTAATTTGAGAGTCGCTGTCGCTTTTCAGCATACCACTTTCATCTATTCAGCCGAGCTGCTTTCATTTTATAACTGGGGAACACGGCATAGTGAGCGCGGGTCCCTCGCTGTTCCGCTTTGTTAGACCCCTATCCAGGCGACCGTGGACACGGTCAAGCCAATTTGTAAGAAATAGAAGACACAGAAACAGTTGCCTTCCTGCTCGGCCTCGCACAGTAAGTCCTGTAGGCGGGAGTTGGGGGCGGCTCGTCAGTGTTGGCTCGCCAAGGTCCCTCGGGGGTCATACTGCGCAGTCCCCCAGCTAACCGGCGCTTGTTACGGAGACGCCGGCGGTGATCAGCGCGTCGGAATGGCCGCTCAGCGCCGTCATTGTCGCCCGGTGCCGCGTCTCCCGCCATTCCGTGTGTCCTCACTGAGAGAGGAGCTGTGGTGGACAGAATCCCCCGTCTAGACAGTAAACAGTCTTCCACAGCCGGTGAAGCTGAAAGGGAGCCTTGGGCTCTTCCATAATCACTACTTACACGTATATGGACAAAGGTCTATTGGCTCTCCTCATTGCATTGGGCAGCGGCCGTATGGTGCCGCGCCGTTTGATCCGCTACCTAACTAAGCTCTGTACCGCTGATAACTGTTGACGTCTCTCGGAACCCGCCTACTGACGAGTGCTTCTGCAGCGTTTTGACGGACTAGTTATCACTGGCCCTCTCGGCCTCTCTTCAACAAACCGATCCGGTGTCCCAAAAGTGGACATCGCTCTGGCTTACTGGGGATGACTAAATCTTGTTGGACAACCGTTTGTGTACCAAGTAAGGAAAGGTCGTGTGTAAGCTAACGAGACGAGAATGGTGCTGTGGTGTGCACATTACACCTACGCTCAAAATCCTTTGATGTGGATGCGAATTCAGGTCGAGGAAATTCAATACCTCTCATATCAGCGCTTACGCCCATTAGTGGGTTCTGCGGGCTGCTGATGCAAGTGACGCCGGTAAAGAACTCTTCCTTATCTTCCGAAGAAGACTGATCAAATTTAACTGATCGTTTCCTTCCTTGCTCATTTCATGCTTGACAACAAAACCCTTTTGTGAGCTTTTCCTGTCACGTATAACAGCTTCCAAAACATAGAAATCGTTTTTGCTTACGTAACGAGATGGCTAGAACTTTCTTTTGCAGAGCTTTATGCTGGCTCTGATGGCTGGATTTGTTCTTGTTCTTACAATCCCATACAGACATCACTTCTGTTACCTTGTGAGTACTTCTAACTTGTGACTTTGATTGTACTTGGAAATTGATCCGTACACGGTACTACCTTTCAATCTTATCAGCCTATCGTAGGGTCCACTGAGCTCCCAGGCTCCAAGAAGAGGTCTGAGAATCAGCGGTCTGCTTTGCAGCTAGATGATGTCAAGAATCTGCGCTTCACTGATTGTGGTCGATGTTCGCTGCCGTGAATTCGTCTGTCAGTCTCGCTTCGTGCCCTGGTTGGCGAGCTGGTGATCTCTCTTGGACTGAATGGACGGCTGATTGTGGACATGGCGGGTCTGGTTTGGACCAACTGACCGTTGCTGGCATTGGGTGGACCGATTGCCTACCAGTGGTCAGGGTGAGCTGTCTGTGGGCCCGTGGTCTGGATTTTACCGACCGGCTGACTGTACCACTGTATCAGTGATCTGGGGTGGATCGGCTGCATCTGTATCTGAAGGCAACCGGCGCTGATAGCCTTGGTGTCGGGAGACAGGCCGGCGGTCTCAAGTGAGCCGCGGTTGTGCCGTAAGTCTGCCCGACAGCCAGTGGGAGTCTCAGCCACCCGGGTAATCTGTCAGCGGGTCACAGGTGCCTGGCTCGCCGCCCCGCTTCGCCGGAGAGCAGGAGCCCGCCGCTCGGCAGCGCCACATTAGGCAAATGGCCCGTGAAACTGGAGCCAGCCGGAGCACTGATGATGGAATGTTTCCCAAGGGGGGCGCGGTTCAGCGCCGCCCACCCGTCCGTTTCCCCGTCCGCCCCGGCCGGCCGGGGCGCCGCTCAACAGGCGGTTAGGAGGTGCTGGTCGTCAGAGGATGGGGCGATCCTTTGGACGAGGCTGAGGCTGATTGTTATTATCCGTAGTAGATGCCTGTCCCTGACGGCTCCCTGTGTTGGTATGGGGAAGCCAGAAGCATTGGTCGTCGTCGTGCTCTCGGGCCGGCCCTCATGTCGGTATGGACGACTCCCGAGAGCATTAGCCGGAATCGATGAACGTGTGTATGTGACGTGCTGGCAATTGTATCATAAGCGCATTAGTTCTGGAGTCTGCGTTTATCCTACGTGACGTGGAACTGGTAATTGGGTATGGATGGCGGATAAAGTGTACAAAAGTCAGCATTCTTTGGCGCCGATGCCCAGTGTCCTTTGCGCCCTAAAACCCAACTCATCACTGTCAATGTTTTGCTTTGTTTTGCCTGTAACCCATCCGACTGTCAGCCCGTCCTCACCTGTCCCCCACATCTCTTCGCTCGCAGGACGATGCAGGATAAGATGGGTGAGGCCAAGGCGAGCGGCAACCTCGGCAACACCATGAAGGTGCTGGGACGGTACGACGAGAGTCTGCTCTGCTGCAAACGCCACCTCAGCGTCTCCCGGGAGCTCGGAGACAAGGTGAGATATGCGCCTGGGATATCGGAGACAAGGTGAGACACTTGTGCAAGAGGTTAGGGAGAGATATGTGTGCGGGGCAGGGGTATAAGGTGAGACAAGTGTGTGGGAGAGAAGATAGCGGGGGATGCGTACGGGAGCTAGGAGACAAGGTGGGTCATTCGTTCGAAAGCAATTAGAGAAAGGTGAGACATGCTTCTGTGAGCTTGGAGACAAGCTCGTATAGTACGTGAAAGGAGATTTAGTGGGCGAAGGAGATCAGAAAGGTGTGTGATACAACAGCTGTGAAATCAGGCACGTTAGGATATGTCTCATAACATTCAAAATAAACACATTTGTAGCGCTTAGTTCGGAGACACGCTAATGTAATTTTAGGATAGACAACTGAGGTGGATACTGGTTACTGGTTAGTTGTGCCACTAGCCAGTTGTGGAGACACAACTGGATGGTGGATAGTTGTGCCGCTAGCCAGTTGTGGAGACAATGAAGATAAATCCTAGGTCGTCTTAGACGGGATTCACTGAGAGTCGGACTACACCAAAGGTTCCGCTGACTGTGCCTTTGTGCCGAGCGTGGATTAATCCTCTGGAGACACCGCCCCCGGGCTAATTCTGCCCGGTGCCGTCTCAGCTCGCGGCACACACGTACCGAAATGACCGAACTCAAACGGTCACTGGTCACGGAATTAGAGTGCCCGGATTTGCACCCGGTGACCGGGGTAATCGCATTGTCCGGCGAAGGCTTCACTCGGTCAGGGAAGGTGGGAGTGTGCGGGCGGAGAGCCGGAAGGTCAGTACGGATTATCTCGCAAACCCAATGACGCTCAGTGATCGTTAATTTATCAGAATGGGGCTCACGGAACTCCAGGAGGAGTAAGCACAATAACCGCCGTTGCTCTTGGGGGAGCGCCTGCTCCTACTCGGGTAAGTACCGGGTGGCTATGGAGCTCTCCTCATTGTGTTTGCTGTGTCTGCGTGCTGGTGGAGCCCTCTAACTCCCTCCATTCCCCGCTGTCTGTCATCAGGTGGGCGAAGGCCGGGCACTCTACAACTTGGCAAACGTCTACCACTCCAAGGGCAAACACCTGGGCCGTTCAGGCAACCAGGACCCCGGGCACTTCCCCGACGCCGTCAAAGAGTGTCTCCAGAAGGCCGTCGAGTACTACAAGTAAGGACCGCTCTCGTCTGTTCCCTGTCCTGTTCTGTGACTGGGGGATGGTGGACTTATTTTACAGTGGAGTCGCGTTCTATCTGGAATTTTCTTTCGTTATTAGCTTGTCAGCATTCTGCGACGCTCGGAAAACAGCTCAGTTGTTAGTGGCTTCTCCGAGCGCCGAATTGTCCCACTTCACAGATATTGAAACGTGACTGGCCTTTTGTAGCTCTTTCTCTCTCTCTCTCTCTCTCTCTCTCTCTCTCTCTCTCTCTCTCTCTCTCTCTCTCTCTCTCTCTCTCTCTCTCTCTCTCTCTCTCTCTCCTCTCTCGCTCTCGCTCTCGCTCTCGCTCTCGCTCTCGCTCTCTCTCTCTCTCTCTCTCTCTCTCTCTCTCTCTCTCTCTCTCTCTCTCTCTCTCTCTCTCTCTCTCTCTCTCGCTCTCACCCACTCTTACTCTTAGTCTCTTTCGTCTCGCCCTCTTTCACTCACGCTCTTCGGCTCTCGCATACACTTCCTCTCTCCTAGCTATTGAAACGTGACCAGCATTTGAGAACGAAGCTCCTCTCTTTCTCTCCCCTCTCCTCTGGCTCACGTATCGGCCACCGGCCGGCCGTCTTGATTGCGTTCCGATCTCCCACTCTAGGCGCTGCTGTGTGCGTGACCCTGCAAACCCTGCTCTGCCGGCGAAGAGCCATCGCTCCTCCTATCCGCCCGCTTTCCTACTGGGATGCATGAACAGGATAAATGTGTGTTACAAGCGTGTTAATGAGCGGCGATGACCACCACAGTCCGTGCGCCTTACAACCCCACATCATCTTTATAAACGGATTACAATACTGAGCGGATGGGAAAATCTGTTCTGATACGTATTTGCTTGCTCATGTATTCGGGGTCTCTGTCCATTGTCGCAGGCGGCAGCTATTCCTGCCGTTGTTCATCCTGAACCCATTCCGGTTTGGTCCAGGCAGAGTGTCGCCGCAGTGAAGCTGCCGGCTAGACGGCGGATCTCGGAAATGGAGTGGGGATTATGGGAATGGACAGCGCTCGGAATGGGGATGGTGCCGGTATAAACCGAGCGAAAATACGGGCAAAATGTGACTTCGGGGCGCTGATATCATGAACCCCGCTGTGGTTATGAAGGTTTCAGAGAAGAAACAGCTTTGGGATCCGTCTCCAGTTGTCTTGGAGAGCTGCCAAGTTTTCCTGAAATATGGCGTGGAAGATTATTGTAAAATGAAATCGTGTTTGTCATTTTATTTTATTGGCCATTGTCTGTGACCTGCTTTTGTAGCATATTTCTTGTCCCATTTTATTGAGATATTTGATTCCGTGGGAAAGGAATGTCAAAACGACAGCGTATTCATAGCTCTGTTGGGAACTGCTGTTCAAAGCCTCGATTCATGGACGCCACCACCGGACTGTTTTGCCATCGTTCACGGCTGTGTGGGTGGATGGGGCAGGGGAGGGGAGGAGTGGGGATATTTGGAACGGGCGGCGGCACTTCTTTCTCTTGGAGATCATGAGCCACATGGGTAGGTGGTGCGACGCGACACTAATTATCATGAATCGTCACTCGTCAGTCACATGAGCCAAAGAGCGACGCGGCGCGACATTTATTATCGAGAACCCAACGGTGCGTCTGCCACTAACTACCTCCCAGGACCGTCTGTCACATGAACCAAGGCTGGCGCAGTGGCGTCACCTGATGTGTTCGCTCCAGTGCGTCTTTTCGTCTGCCGGATACTGAGCGGCCGCCCGCCATTCATTTCTCTCCCGACTGTGGTGTGGCGCTCACAAACCCTGATTGGCGCCGTACGCTGTACGCTGTGATACGGTGTACTGATTAGTGTGCCTCGTCTGACGCCTTCCCTCGGCCCCTTCCAGTGAGAACCTACAGCTTATGGTGGAGCTGGGTGACAGGTCCGCGCAGGGTCGCGCCTGCGGGAACCTCGGCAACACACACTATCTGCTGGGCAACTTCACACAGGCCATCAGCTACCACCAGCAGGTGAGACAAAACTACCTTCAGAAGCCACCACTCAGTTATCAGCTACGAGTAGGTGAGGTGATGGAGCTGTGACGTCATGTAGAGCAGTGACGTCATCAGGGCACTGTTCGGCATCGGTCACTGCCGAGGCATGTATGCGCTGGCGTCATGTCTCTTGATTTTTGCAAGGCGTCTTGCCAGGTAACGGAATACAGTGAATGGGATGAATGACATTTTTTGACGGATATGTCTTATTGCGTACCATTGATACGGCACAGCTGGTATGTTGCATAACATATCCTTTCAATGACGGCTGCCATGACGTCACATCTACCACCTGACGTCACTGTGCGTATTGACGCCACCCTTCCTTTCTGCTTTGGCAGCGGCTGAAAATCGCCAAGGAGTTTGGCGACAAGGCGGCGGAAAGGCGCGCTCACAGTAACCTGGGCAATGCGCACGTCTTCCTGGGACAGTTTGAGACGGCCGCCGAGCACTACAAGTAAGTGAGAGGATAGGGTAGTGGACAAACAGACAAAACAGAATGGTGTGTGAGGGGAGGGACTGAGGACTGAGACTAAGCGTAGCCGGTAGGGAACGGTTGGTTTTAAAATTGGGCGGCCTGTGGAAGCGGAAGGGCAAGGGATGACCACGAAAGAGATGTGAAGTAGAGGGTGAGCGACGAGCGTGTTGCTGATGATTGAAGTGGAGATTGAATCATTTTACTTGGAAATGTTGAGTTGCCAGACGGGCTCAACGTAATTAAGCCATCGATATTAACGTTCGATATTAATGTGTCATATTCAAAAGCCCTCCGAAGGCTCGTGCCATAATTCCTACGGTGATCATAAAACCCATTTAATTGGTGATGCTTCATAATGGTATCGGTATCGGCTTTGTATGGTACGGTCGCTGCCGTCTACAGGGCACCATTAAGGGCTAACACGCCAGTCGAATGTGTGCTGTTGCGGGCGGGCGTTAAAGGGCAAATATCGACCTCCGAGCTCGGCTAACACGGTCCGGTCGGTCATGTGTGGGCTGCGGGGCATTATCGATCCGCTGAACCGGCTAACACGTCTGCGGTCGTATATAGACTGTTGCGGACGCTAATGAGCGACGTTGCCCTCCGCTGCTGCCCTGCCGTGGCACTGATTAGGCGGACCGCGCCGCGCCGTGCCGCTGTCGTTTGTTACGGCCGGTGTCGGTGGTATTGTCACGAGGGAAGGCGGCCGAACCATCAATCGTCGCCGGCCGGCCAGACTGCGCGGCGGCACGGTGATTAAGTCCGTGACCGGAATGTGGCCCGTTCGGCACTGTGGGAACGTGAACTATGTGTGCTACGGCTTACTTTTCAATTTAACTGCTGTGAGCAGGTGAATTGAGAAATATTGGTTTATGCATTGCTATGTTATTAAAATGGAGTTGAGTGATCCTTTAATTTTCGTGTTGGTCATTCCTGCGTTTTCGCTCGTTTGCTGTGATTTTTCTTAATTGTTTTTTGTTTGTTCATTTTGAACGTTTCAGTTTCCTTCCCTCCTCCCTCCCTCCAATCTGATATCATGCTGACCTCCTCCACAGACGGACACTGGTGCTGGCGCAGGAGCTCGGCGACCGAGCGATGGAGGCCCAGGCGTGTTACAGCCTGGGAAACACGTACACATTACTGCGCGACCTGCCCGCGTCGGTCGAGTATCACATGAGACACATGCGGATCGCACAGGAGCTCAACGACACCGTCGGAGAGGGTGAGAGAGTGGGGAGAGAGAGAGAGAGAGAGAGAGAGAGAGAGAGAGAGAGAGAGAGAGAGAGAGAGAGAGAGAGAGAGAGAGAGAGAGAGATTTGTGAGGATAGCAGAGTGTGAGACCGTTGGAAAGATGAGGTAATTGGGACAGACATTCATGTAAGATTAGAGGCTATAAGTTAAAATGCCGACGCTCAGTTTTGTAATAAAACCACACTTGTTGGTCCGTTTCCAAGCGACTGTAGAAAATCTTCGTGCTACTGTCGCTAGGCGGGCATCAAGTGTGTTTGAGGACATTGAGCCCGCGTTGAGAGGGAGATTTAAGGTGGCCAATTCGTGGTACTCGTTATAAATGTCAATGGCTAGCGGTTCAGAGCCGCTCTGAGCCGACCATCATAATTCCCAGTCGGTAGCCGGTTATTGGCGTTCCACGTAATCCGAGCGCATTGGCCGGGAGATTGAGAAGATTCCTAGAAAATGAGACTTCTTTATGTCCATCGGCAACCGACGTCTCGCTACCAGCCGCACTGTCTTAAATTGACAATTTGAATGTAAGCTTTCTCAGCTGAGTGATAATGTACACGTTTATGTGAATGAGCTAACAGGTAATTAGGAGGTGCATGACTGAATGTGTGCCTCCTGAGTCGGTCTGCCTGCTGTGTGTTTGTCTGTATGTACTGTCCGTCTGTCTGATGACTGTCAACTTCACCCACAGGCCGGGCGTGCTGGAGTCTCGGCAATGCCCACACGGCCATGGGCAACAACGAGAAGGCGCTCTACTACGCCCAGCGGCACCTGCAGATCAGTCAGCAGGTCAGTGGAACTTGGGATATTGTCGAGACGGGCGACAACTCGACAGCTGGCGACAACTCGCGTTTTTAGCCGTAGGATGTGTTGGTGTGTTTTCCCTCCCACACCTCTACCGCTTGTCTTTCCCTCGCCCTCACCTGCCTGTTTTTCATCCCTCGTCGGTTTTTCTCGACGACTGTAAGCCTCAATCTCGACCTTCTAGCTTCCTTAGACCCCTAGTCATCTGCGTCGGTCGCTATGTGTCGCCGCCCCCGTTATATCACCCCTCCCTCCTCCTTCCCGACCATAGCGACAGTGACTTTCTGTGGTAATGAACGTAGCCGCAACCGACGACCTGCCTCGCTCCTGTCCCCGTCTGCATAACTAATGATGGTGTCGCGCCGGTGCCACCGCCGCCGCCCGCCGCCCGCCGCCTGCCGCCTACTGTCTACCGCTTGCAGTCAAGTCCACCGCTCGTCTTCCACCGCCTACCGTCCACCGCCCACTGACCGTCGTCCACCGTCCACCGCCCGCCTTCCACCGCCAGCAGTCAATCGTCCACCTCCCGTCTTACACCGTCCACCGCCCACTGACCGTCGTCCACCGCCTGCCGTCCACCGTCCACCGCCCGCCTTCCACCGCCAGCAGTCAATCGTCCACCGCCCACTGCCTGCCGCAATCTGCTCCGCCGATTACTTGCGTCCGTGGCTCGCGCTTTAGAATCCTATCCAGAAGGCCGTCAGTGAATTGAATGGACCGAATGGGGGCTGACAGCTCTGAAGATGATTCAGTGAGTGAACGATATTTAATGCGCGTCGCTGAGACTGTCGGCAGTGTATTTATGAGAGTCTGAAGCCGGTGGAAAGATGGACTTCATCTTGAATTGCTCACAGCGGACTGTCCGCACTGGAGTAACGTGTTGTGGCTGTAGATCATCGTGTCCTCCTTCCGCTTCAATTCTGTTGATTGAATTAGTGGCCTCTGTCCGCATCCATCGCCAAACTTAGGATGGTCGAAAGTTAGAGCCAATAACCGTATCGAGGAGCGTTGGACTCAGTCTTCCCGGAAACTTTGCATATGTATGGCCATGCATTCATTTGCGTATAGTAGAGTTGGCTAAACTGGAGAAAATATTTGCAAAACTGTTGACTGCATTCTGTTCAGAAGGATGAAGTTAAAGCCATAGAAGCTAGCGTATCTTATGATCTTCATCAACCGAAATATCGAACATATTTTCTTGTTGAAGACTCATTCAAGGCGTTCAGGCTATCCGACTTATAGTATTGCCGTGTGAATAGCACTGCTGATGTTGCGGCGCTCGCTGCTGATACACCAAATCGCGCGATACGTTTTGGCTGATCGTGCCCGGCCGCTGATAGGCTAAACCGGCGAGATAACTTTTTGCCGGTGGCTCTCACCCACGTCAGCGTCCGTCACACACAGACGTCTCTCGGGCTGCTTTCCCAGTACGGAAGTGGCTCTCAGGGCTCCTCAAAGGGCCAAGGTAGGCGCTCTCTCGCGGCTGGGGATCGATCTGTGCCCTGCCGCGGCACCCCGCTGCAGCCGCCTCCGCCGCAGCAACCTCAGACCACCATCTGTCTGCCAGCCGGCCGCCGGCTGTCACCGCCCTCAGAGCTAAATGAGTTTGGTGCGGCCGCCCGGTTGGCGGTCCAGTGCAGCGCGTGCTGCGTCGTCCCTCGACTCCTGAACAGGTCACTGCCGACAAGATCGACCTGGCGCCGCAGTGCCGCGGTCCCAGAGAAATCCCGGGGGTCGCTGGAAGACAGCACTGCACTGGCTCGGCAGTGGCGCGGGGAAATTCTGATGATCCGCAGAGATAGAGCTCGCCGGAGGAGTTTCGGGAGCTTGGTGGATTTAGACAGATTTAGGGGGACCGCGAAATGATCAAGGTGCCTTTATGTGCTCAGAAAGTTAAGAAGATAAAGGTGGACGATAACCAGCCGTGTAGGAGCAGGGACATGCATATTATATAAGTTTCTTACCGGTCAGGTAAACAATCGGCTAAGTGCCCGTAGTACCGCTGGGTTGTTTTGAGAAACACCCGACCTGCAGTCACAACATCGTGCTCCTGAAGCGTGGCAGAATCTCTCAGCACTCAGCAGCCATTTGCGTGGGTACACCGAGCGACTTTCTGACTTCTATTCAGCGTCTGGCGAGCGCCAGTGTCATCCCATCGGGACGCCTCCCTCCTGACTTTTATTCAGCGTCTGGCCAGCGCCAGTGCCATTCCCCCTCCTTTCCTCCTCTCCCCCCTCTCCCCGGGGGCAGTGCCGCTCTCTGGCGGGACACATGTGACCGATCAGCCGGCGACCTTCGTCACAGCCGGAGGCGGCTTTGGCGGCGGTTCCGCGTACGGAGGGAGCCGGCCGGCGCGGCCCAGTGCGCCACTTTCCGGCTCTTCCGCTCTGCACCGGAGTGCAGGAGGGATGGAGGGGGATGGAGGGAGAGAGAGGGAGACAGGCTAAAGACGCGAAGAACGGCTCCATGATGCACGTCGGACAACCTAAGGGACGCATTGTGGCATATTGGATGCGACAGTGCGTATGTCGCAGGCACGATGGCCGTATACGGTTATGTCAAGGCCCTGTAAGGACAAATCGAAGAAAGGCGATTCGAATTGATTGACGGGGGCCGGTCTTGTTGGTTGGCGGCAACTAGCACGGGGATGCGGGCTGCAATATTTGTCTGTCATGTTGCTGCATGCTGTGACAGAAATAGCGTTTTATGCACAATGTTCATGCTACTTTGCCGCAAAGATGAGAGCATGGCTAACCTGTGGCGTAGATAACAGACTTGTTACATATGATCCATGGGGTAATATTTTGCCGTCAGCAAAGTGGCGGCTTGATGCATTAGAACAGTCGTTCATAAGGTCGCCGATGTGTATTTCATAGCCTGACACCCCTGCCGTCGCGGGCTGTCTGCCTGCCGTCAGTCGTGCTGACCGGTCCCGTCGTGCGTTTGGCCAGGACCGGCGGTCAGTCGGCTGGGAAGGGCTCTGGGCCGACCTTGACCGACCTGGCTCCGTCTGCCCCCCCCCCCCCTACTCCCCGGAGGTTGTGCTGATGCAGGCGGCGGCGTCTGGTGGAGGAGGGGGGGGGGGGGGGGTGGCGGTAGTGGGAGGAGGTCCGGAGGGACCAACGCCCCAGGGAGACTGTCGGTGATTTGCACTGGCTCGTGAATTTCGATCGATTTTTACTTGGCTCACATACTCCTGGCCAATGATTACCTGTTTTATATCGGACAATCGGTGTGTCTCACGCACTGTAAAAAAAGTTTAGCACCACCAAGCAGCTAAATGCACTTTTGTACCATGGTAAAAAACGAGCACCACCCACCGGCTTATTTTAAGCAGGCTAAGAGGGTGCTATTTTTAGCACCCATAAAAATCGTAGCACCATGGCTCCTGTATGGGGCTAACAAGATGCTTTTTAATTAGTACCTCATATCTAAGACCCGAAGGGTGATAAAAAATTAGCGCTGGAGGGTGTATTTTTTAGCACACTGAGGGTGCTAGGGTCAAAAACCAGCCCTCAGGAGGTGCTACTTGTTGCCATGAATTATGATTCTTTAAAATTGGTAAAGGTGAGACTCTAGTTACTGTAACGGTCGAGCTGTCTGGAAGTCCAAAGCCGCCAAGGCACAGACCCCCCAGTAACCGACTATTGTGTAAGATCCGTCTGTATTCGTCGGCAGTTGCCCCGAGGCCACATATCACCGCATGCATCCACCTCGTGCTCATTATTTGCTCCCTACCTTCAGCCAGGATTCCGCGGCCCATTTTCGGACTTACCTTGTCCCTGTATGTACATATGTCCGCGGTCAACAGAACGCAGTCCACCTAATACTCTCATTGTTCGTCACCAGGTTGTCAGCTGTTTGTTTTGCAGAATGGCTGGAAGGACGCTTCCTAATGCCGGTGCTGACACGACAGTTTTCCTCATTCTTGTCGGTGCCCGGTGGCTGTTTGCCAAAGGCCGTCCTGGGTCTGTGCGTCCTCCGCGGTGCCGTTGGGTGGCCGTCAGTGACGGAAAGCTTTGCTGATGGCTGTGGCGACCTTGTCGGAACCGGAATTCGGGTCACTTGGCCCAGCTGGCTCTGCTCGCTATAATTGAGTACATTTTGACGGCGATATTATGTGCATAATTGCTATGGGCTTGAACAAACAGTTGTATTGCATTATAATGGACCACCAGACGTTCGGTGACCTTTGAGTATTCACTAATCGTCGCTTCCTGGACCTGCCGGTTACGTTATGGTAGGTCAGGCTGGTTAGTTCCGCAAACTTGTATGAGGTCCCGTGACCCGCCGTTCCGTGACTTTTGGTGACCTCCAGTGACCTGCTGCTCCCTTTCCTCAGATCGAGGACATGGCCGGCCTGGAGACGGCGCGGGTGAACCTCTCGGACTTGTTGACCTGTAACCTGCCCTCCCGTGAGCTACCGCTCCCTGACCTGTAGCCTGCCCCCCCCCCCTCCCCCCAGATCGAGGACATGGCCGGCCTGGAGACGGCGCGGATGAACCTCTCAGACTTGCTGACCTGTAACCTGCCCTCCCGTGAGCTACCGCTCCCTGACCTGTAGCCTGCCCCCCCCCCCCTCCCCCCAGATCGAGGACATGGCCGGCCTGGAGACGGCGCGGATGAACCTGTCGGACCTGCGGCGCGCCATGGGACGCGACGCCGGCGACGGGCCCGAGCTGACCGACTCGACACTGTCGGCGCCGCTGCGGCCGCGTCGCCAGAGCATGGACAACATGGACCTGCTCAAGGTACGGAGGGTTTGAGGTCAGGGGTGACTGCGGTGGCTGCGGTGACCGCCGGTGGTCGGTGGCTCGGCGGAGGACAGCTGTGCCATAGTCTGTTGCATGATATGTTTGCTTGCTATTGGTGTTGTTCCCTTATCGACTATCATTTTGATCGATTGTGTTGGCGACGTTTAATGATCTTTTTTTCTTCCCATATTCCCGTTTGTATAAAAGGTTTTGATTTTATATTTTTGAAAGTAAACAGTTCTTGTTACCCGTTTTCATCTTTGCTGTGTTTTGATGTATATCTAGTCAGCGATTCACTCTGCTTGGCTTTTTCCGTTGTATATTTATTGTACACTATCCCAGCACGTCCCAGACCCTGCCCTCAGCCTCTCTCCGGCCTCTACCCAACTGCCCGGCCTTCCTCCGGCCTCTACCCAACTGTCCAGCCTCTCTGCGACCTCTGCCCGCCCGGCCAGCCATCCTGCAGTTCCGTCCTCTCCACTTGTCTACGATCGGACCGGCAATCCCTCCGCCATCCTACCAGAGCTCCCGTGGCGCTGCCTCTGCTGAAAAAGTGGACGGTGCGGTGAGTGGCAGTCGAAATATCTCTAGCGCTGCTCAGTACCTATCCCTTTAGTATACCAGCGAACCTTGTTCTATCTGCATCTCCCTCATCCTTAATTATTGATTGGTTTTGTCCGCTCTTCCATGACGGCGGGCTTACATTCCCTCGGTGCCGTCACCAAAGCGTCACTGCAGTCCTGTCTGAGATTTCTGCCGATAACCTCAGTACTTATTCCATCTCCTACCAAGAAGTGTAGCCTGCTTTCGCTTGCTGCACTGTGTCGCTGTTACGCCTTGGCCTGCATTTATTGCGACAGATTTTTACCTGCCCCCTTGCCTGCCATGATCTCCATCTCGGCTCTATGTGTATTTTGCCTGGCCCACGCCTGCTCTCCGCTGCCCCGCCTGTGACCACACCCCGCCTGCCGCTGCCTGCACCGCTGCTGTGTTGCATAGATGACGCCTGAGGCCAAAGTACGGGGCGACGCGGAGAAGCCGGCGCCTCTCAATGTCAGCCAGGTGAGTGACAGAGCTAGATTCTGACTGCCTACATCAGATGTAGGCAGGGGTGAACAGGTGGACATTATGGAGCGTGAAGATGAGCGGAAAGGGATGGAGAAATTCAGAGTGAATGGAGATCCGGGGAAACATAAACGGAGAAGTGAGAGATAACGTGGACAGATTAATGGCGAGACGGGGAACGTAAGCGAAGAGAGCCGGGGAATAAATAGGGGTGAATGTAGAAAGCTGAAGGAATTTAAGCAGGCAGAAACGGGAGAACGTTGAATGAAGGGAGAGGGGCGAGAGAACGTAAGGTGGCTGGACAGAGACCGACTGTACCCAAACCCATACCCACCGCTCGAAGTGAACGACGTTGAGTCGCATGTTCTGATGCCATTAGTCATTCCACGTCCCAGCATTCAGCAAGTGCCAAGCTGATGCCCGGGTTTCGGGGGATCTTTTGGGGATGCGCATGGGTCTTTCACGTGGGATGTCATGTACGGGGTGGCCCAGAAAAAAACGTTCCCAATTTTAAATCAATATATCTCAGAAAGTGATAAAGATACAACATTGAAACTTCGAATAGTCAATGCGGCACACATTTTCAGTAAATGGTGTGAATTTCATGGTGTTCGGTAAATCACTTTTTAAATGGTTCATGTTTCAATCATGCCATGTAAAAATTACTTTTTTGCTCCGATGTTTACTAAAAAATGTGAGTGAACGGGTCACTTTCACCCCGCGGCACCGCGGCCTAGAGCCATGACTTCTACTGGCAGCTAGTCTCATTGATGGTTCGGGTCTCAGGATGACACATTCCCTCAGGCAACCACGATGGCTCTGTGCCAGCCGCATCGGAAGAAGTTTCCAGTTTTCTAACCATGTTGTGGCTCAAATGCTTTCCTGGCTGACATTCCTGGGAAAAGGTAGCTTTTCAACCAGGTTTTGTTTTTGTCATCTGCTGGCAATGTTGTTTTTCATAAGCTATTCTGTGGTCTTCTGGCACAGGAACCAGTCTGCTTTAGTTTGTTTTCCTCATCCGGTCGATTTACTGTTTGATCTACTGAAAGGAGGGTAATCAGCAGTAATCCATGCACCGTGCCACTCCTGCTCGAAACATGATTTGGTAATTAAACGAATGGCATCCATGAGCACCATTTTGGCCCAGTATTTGAATATTTGGCATATAAGTGAGACAAAAATATTTAAAATAAGAAAATAAGTGTTGGTTTCATTCACGTGCTCTATTTTTTATTCTTTTTTTATAACATGGGACATCTAACCCAATCATCACTATCGTTTGACATCGGCAAAAAAAGCAAAAACGTCTTGCTTAATTCAACTCAAGATTGCCAGCTTGAAAATGATGGTATAGTGTTCTAATTTGGCATACCAATGCACAAAGAAATGACGCAAACTTGATGAAAATTTTGGCTCGTTATTTGTACTCGTATTTGATATATAGGCCTCCAAAGTTCGGAACGTTTTTTCTGGGCCACCCGGTATATTACAAATAATCCTGGTCTTTGACATGGATCCTGATCTCGATGAAAGGTTTTCAACGTGAGATGTTTATAAAACTCGGGTGCTCGGGAGGTCAGTGGCGTGTCTCGTCTGTATAGGTGACCGACGTGCAGGACTGGACGGCTGGTAGGGCGCCCTAGAGTGGGAGGCCGGTCTCTATCGGGGTAATTCACTCGCTGAAAGAGTCATCTAACCGTCATGGGAGGCATTAGTGGTGAACTTTAGAAGGTCGGCCACCGCGGGACTGATGAAGTTTCATCTGATGGTTAGCTGCACCGAGGGTGGGGAGAGTGGTAGAGAGGGAGAGAGTGGAAAGAGGGATGAAAGGGATCGACTGAGAGCCGCTCTCCGCTGTTGTGGTTATACCTCGGTCTTTTATCATGGGCAGCGTTTTGGCCAGCTCAGCCCGCTGCTGCACCCCATTGCCACTGGTTACCAACGGTGACCTGTGGTACCGTCTCTCTGTAAAAGGACTCCCCATAGCCCGCCGCCGTCACCCCAGCCGTCTGCCGCCGCCGCCGCGGCCGTCCGGCCTGCTGGCAGCGATAATGGGGAGCTGTCGCGGCGCTGATTTGGCGCACCTAATGACCTGCCGTGGCAGACGGGGACGGCCTGGCCGCGCCGCCAGGGCAGACATTAGGGCCAGGTGACGATAGGGTGTCTCGGTGAGACTGGGGTGACGAGGGAGGGAGCACGTCAGCCTTGGATGGCGAGGTGGGAGGACTCGGATAGCGAGGACGGAAAGACGGCTGGCGTGGGAGAGAAGATGCAAATCTTCTCACATGGTACATGCAAGTCAAGCATGCGTGTTAACGTTGCTTATTGCCCCTGTGGAATTCTGCTCTATGTTCACTGACATATGACCTTCAAGCTTGACGTTTTTTTTTAATGGATGAAGTTTTTAGGAACTGGGCTCTGTGCCCTTTTATGTTAAAACTAGAATCATGTGCACGCTGCTATCGTAAATCGTATGCATGTGATTGTAAGTATGCAGCGTATCTGCACGTCAGGCATCCTTGGAAAGCAGACTTTTCGCCTTACATGCTTGCTCCATCGGCATCAATTTTCATCAAGTCTCAACACCAACGCACTCACAGTCAAACCGTGTATCTCAACAATCTTTCTCCCCACACTCCGACAGACTTCCAACGACGAGTCGTTTATGGACGGTGACGACTTCCTGGACCAGCTGACGCGCTTCCAGTCGAAGCGGATGGACGACCAGCGGTGTTCCCTGACGGTCGGAGGAGCCGGCGGATCGTCCAGCGGCTCCACGCCCGATCCCGTCAAAGACGACCTCATCGACCTCATACAGGGTGAGTAGGGGATGGGATGGCCGATGGGGTATGGTGGGTGGGGGATAGGGAAAGGGACACGGGTATGACTCACGGTACGCCAGTGGGGGACGGTTGAGTGGGTCGTGGGGACGGGGAGGAGGCCTAGCCGAAGAACGTTCACTGGAACTGTTTTGTCATGTAGTTGGACATAGCTGAGGCGGAGGGAAGTTAGTAATATTCCACGGAATGTCGGCACGTTAAACCGTAATGCCCGTCGCCGGAACGAAGGCTTGTCGAAGGTCGGGTATTGTTTCGCACCGTATTGTGACCAGCACTATTTGTTTTCATTTTTTGCTCGATGACTGACCTTGACACCGGCCAAATAATGGTCGCTTTTTCCTCGCTCTGTCCTGGGAGTGGCGGTCGGCGGCGGACCCTACCGGACACATTATCTGCACCGATGTCACTCCCTCGGCGGCGCAGGCAGAAAATGATGGCCGGCCGCTATCGTGCCGGCACTGTCCGTTTTTGTCTGTCGTTCTGCGGTCTTCCCGGGACGCTGACGTCACATCAGACTTGTGACGTCACACCAGCTGCTGCGCTAATTGAATTCGCCGTCGGCGGCGTGTGCTGCCCTCCAATGAGTAGCAGCCGGCCGTACGGTCTCAGCTGGGCCGAGTAAAGAGCGCAGCTCCGCTGGGAGACGGAGAATTGGTGGCTGGTGGTTCTTTACCCCCTGACACGTGTCGACGGCCGTCCGCTACTCCACGAGGAGCTTTTTCCTCGCTCGCCGAAAGATCCGCACAGCAGGATAGATTTTGTCTTTCGTGACTGGATTCTTAATCGGTAGCTACTGTAGTTACTGGTTTGGTTTGGTTCTTTCTGCCCAAGGATTTCCAAATTTGCATCAGCGGAGCTTATGCCCGTGAATGTTGCCTAGCACAACAGCGAATATTGCAAGGCCATATTTTGTGACGACGTCGTGCTGTAAATCTAGTCGCGGATTTACAGTGACATTGCGCTGTAAATCATGGCCCAGACATGATTTGTGAATAATTTAGCGCCAGCCATTTGGTGGCTGGAAGTCAGCCGTGCATTAGGCAGACGAACACAGGTCGATCTGCTGTTGCACTTACTGAACGGTGAACCAGTCTGTCGTCTGACGCTGGTACTCTGTACTGAATCGGCCACTGACGCCGATTATGAAGGTGCTGATTATGAAGGTTTTCTTGGATCGGAATTTCTATTGTCGTCGTATCTCGATAACAAAAGCGAGAAGGATCGAGTGGAAAGTGAAATTATTCGAAGAGAAGGGTAATAGGATAGAATTAAGGAAATAGAATAAAAAGCGGCCCTTATCCGACTGCAGACAGGCTCGCCGCCTCACGGCTGACGGCGTTTTTGCCCGGAGCGGTGTCGGCACCAGGCGGAAACGAGCCCTTTGTGCAGTAGAAGTGCAGGACCTTGGAGCGCCGGCTGACGGTTTTCCACTCGGCTGGATGCGATGATTTGTTGTTGTTGTTGTTGTCGTTCCGGCCGTCGGGCCCGGTGGGCCCACATGGGGGGCCCGTGAGGGCCCCAGCCCCCCTCGGGGGCGACACCTGCGACGTCCGCGCAGGGAGGGCAGCAGGCCCCCGGGCGGGTTCCGGCGGACTCAGACGCCGGGTAGGGCCGGAGAACCCAGCACCCCGCCAGAGTGTCTAGCGCCGTGGGCGCTCTATAGTCGGCCCAGGCGCCGCAGGAACTCGATAACCCGGCATGGGTCAGCGAAGACCTCCCGCAGCGTCGGGTCCTCTCTCCCGAAAACGTCGTGACGGACGCGGGCCGTCGCGGGGCACGACGTCAGGAAGTGTTCCGCGTCCTCCCTGACGTCCTCCTCGGCCCCGATGAAGTGACGGTAAGCTTGCAGGGCAGGAGAGTGGCCGGTCCGGAGGCGTGCCAGAGCGGTGCCCTCTCTCCTAGACAGGCCGAGCCTGTCTGCCAGCCTGACCCTGCCCGGGCCGACGACATCGTGGTAGTCGTGGCGATGATTTGTCGGTAGCGGCCTGCCCCCGAGCTGGAGACGGTGGACTCTCTACCACTGGCAGACGGCTTTGTCCGGCGGCGGCCGCCTCAAATGAGCTGTTTATGTGACGGTCGTTGGGCCGGACCAGTTGACCCACGCTGAACTGGTGACAGTTAATATGTATGCTGTTTTGTCTTAATTTAGTGCCTTGATATCCGTCGTGGATTTGTTCGCTATTCGCTGACCTGATTCCAATCAATCGCATTCATGCGCAGCTGAGCATGGAATTTGTTTAAACAACTTTATCGGTTCGCAGGCAGCATATTTACACGAATCTATTTCAGGATTTCCGTTTTCTATATCCAATTTTCGCTGGATACATTTTGAATGACCCAGTTTCGCAGCTATGTATGCTGCAGCTGCCCTTGCGATTTACGACCAAAACTTGTTAGCCCGTTCGGCCATCACACGGCTCCACCGGCCATTCGGCAGGCGACTGAACAGAATATGGGACGGTGTCGCCTGTCCGCTGAGCCCCCATCAGCCAGTCACGGCCCATGTCGCCGTGCGGACAATGACTCAACAATGTCTCCAATAACCGGGCAACGTGCTGTCATCGCCGGGCGGCTCGTTCCGTCCGGCACTCGACGGCGAATGTCGGCAGAATGGCTGGCCCGCTGGGAGGGCGGGCCGGGCGCCCGGGGCCGAAATTTGCGCTCATCTGTCACAGGAGACGTTTGGTGGGCTGTGGCAGTTGTGACAGCGGTGATCACCGCCGCGGTAACGGGTTGTGATACATGTCGTCGCGTCGAATGCAATAAATTCACGGTCGAGCCTCCACATGATTTGTAGTGGGACATTCATGGCGAAACTGTCTACTGTCTGGTCCCCAGGCTGTTCTATGTGCTGCTCCGAAGGCTCTTTTGGAACAGAAAAAGGTGTAGACTTGGTAACATTTCAGTGCTTTGTGCGGCAGCTATGGTCATTGGCCACGGCCAGACACAACCCTACTCCCATTCCCGTCACCATTCATCGTCACGTTTCGCCATCATCATCGCGGTCGTCTTACCCCTCTTACTGCCCGCTGCCTGCAGGTATGCAGTCGCGGCGAATGGACGAGCAGCGCGCTGACCTGCCCGTCTGCGACCTGGACCTCCCGGGCTTCAGCGGCAGTAAGGACTTCATTCAGCGGCTGAGTGTGGCCTCGGACGCCGACGGACTGCCCGACGACCAGTTCTTCGACATGCTGATCCGCTGCCAGGTGAGATAGACTGAAGGGATGGGGAAGAGGGGATGGCCCGGTGAAGTTGTGTAAGCGGCAGGCTGAGAAACTTATCAGGATATTCGATAATCGACATTGCCCAATAAGGATGGGTCCTGCACCTGATTTTACCCTAACATACTCGTATGTCATTTTGGTGCATCTGAATGTCATTAGATCAGGCTTTCGTCTATCAGTGGCTTCGTGTGCATTAGGCAAGCTGCACCACTCCATCCGCTCTCCCCTCCCTTTCCCCTTCCTCTCTTCCCTCACTCTCCCGAGATTACTGCCTCTTCCCTACTAACAGTCACCCATCCCGCTCTCCCTTGACAGGGCTCTCGACTGGACGACCAACGCTCGGTGCTGCCCGAGCTGAGCGTACCGCACCCTCCTCCGGCACCCACCGTACCCGACGAGGACTTTTTCTCGCTGATCCAGCGACTGCAGTCTGAACGGATCGAGGACCAGCGCTCGGCACTGCCGCCCAGTAAAACGCCCGGGGACTGATCCGGCGGATGAGCCGTGAAGAATGCTGCTGCTAGTGTGGTGGTGTGGCGCCGAGGGGCGCTGCGGGCGGGATTGGACCCGTGGGGTGTCGACTCTGCGCTCGGTGGTATCTCGCCAGACTGTGTGATGACCGAGGGACACGGACAGAAATGGGGAGAAGGACTCCGGGTCTGTGAATGCTGCAGCTGCGCAGATTCAGCCACAGTTGTGCTGGAGATACTGGAGAAAACCTGCCTTGTGCAGCGCGGTGAGAGTGGGATGAGCGTCCCACGTAGGGACGCCTGCGATATTGGCGGGACGAAACGAATGGTGTGAAGTCGCCCTAAAGGTGATTCTGTATGTGATCGAGGTATGTGTGTGAGAGCGTGCTGTATGCACGAGGCTTATGATCTGGTCATGAGTAATAGAGTGTGCTGTGTGCACGGGGCTTACGATCTGGTCATGAGTGTGCTGGAGTATGCTGTGTGCACGAGGCTTATGATCTGGTCATGAGTGTAACGCTGTGTGAAAGCTGCTGTACTCGGTGCGCCGATCATCCCATCAGCTGTCATGTCAAGGTTCAAGCGCTGCCGACTCTGGGCGGGCGCCGCTGCGCGCGCGGCCGTCACTAACCATGTAAGAGTCCCCCGGCCGGGCGGGGACTCTGCTGTGCCTGTTTCTCCTCTCCGCCGCTAGGGTCGCTGCCGTCGCGCTCCGCTCGTCACCAGGGCATTGATGTCTCCCAGCGCGTTCTAGGCTGGTCGCCCACTCTACCATTCCTGTCTACATGCCAAATAAATAACATGGGAACAATCGGACGCTACATTGGAGAAAGGGTTAATTGTGGAAGTTTCCTTGCGAAAATGAATTCACGTTAGCTCGCTAAGTTTCAGTTGACCGCTGCTCCGCATTTTATCCTTGCATCCGGACCGAAGATCCCGGTAGTACTATGTCTCATTGTGTGTTAAATCACGAGTTTAATGCTTTATTGCGTCCGTACCAACCTCCATCGGCTGTGCCGGCGGCCACGCTATTCCGGACGCCACACAGCACCGAGCCGTTTGTCTAGATGACAGGGTAATTTTGGGAATGAAGCTACATCTTGGTATGGGTCATGAATTTGCTAAGATGCCGCAAGACTGGTCACTTTACTTCAAGTTATTGTAGATTGCCTCTCTGCTTATTTTGAAGGAAATGAAACACACCCTGTGCTGATGAAAATTATTCGTGAGGTCTCCAGGAAGAAGACAATCAGGCACGCACCCCACCTTGCTCGGTAATGCATACTGATGTCTAAACGACCAATGACAATAGCTGAGAATGACTACGGGATGGGGACTGACGCATAGCAAAGCAATGTATGACGAGGACGTTGCCATTGAAAACTGCATCTCGTATGAATGAATAAAGGTTCGCACGGTGTTCCCTGTTCACCCCTAGTTCTTACGTGACCACTGGCCTGCTCGGAGCTCACGGCCTAGAGTTGCAAAGTTTTCCCAATGGGCTGCTACCGGCACCGCCCCGCCCCACAAAAATTTTCTGGGATACCGGCATGCTACCACGCCCCAAGCAAAAAAAACCGCCAAATTACCGGCATACCAAAAAACCTGCATTCTTGATTCTGGCTTACCCCTATCATGAGATGCCACACTTTGGCAATTTCAGTAACCGCCCCACCCAGCAGCCACCCATTGTCCAACCAAAACTACCAGCAGCCTGATGTTGGCTGAGTTCGCCCCACAAATACCACAATTTTGAAACTCAATTCCAGTCTACAGCTGTTAAAATATCACCTGTAATCAAAAAGGTATTGCCTACAAAAAGCATTAACACATTCATCAAAAAAGCAAGGACAAAAAGAACTTGAATTACTGAAATGTGTTTCTGAAGACTGCACAGTGAGCAGCAATCACATTTACCACAAGCGTTCTTATTTTCCACATTTTCCTAAATTGTTGCAGGTACCAACCAAATAATGAACTATAGACAGTCACAAATCACAATATAAAAAACTACAGATTCGGCCATGTTCCTAACTGAGGAAGCGAGATCAACATCAGCTTTTTCCTATCCGCCAAGGCCATCCTATCCGCCATGGATTGCTGGCTCGTGACTCGTGAGTAAGATACGAATTACGAAGCATGTAAAAATATGTGTTAATAACTCACTTGTCCTGAGAAGTCACCAAATAATATGTATAAAAACGATATAATATCCTCCCCCATCCCAAACGCGGGAACAAACACAAGGTTATCAAGGATTTCGTTATTTTCGAAACAGATGCGCCATAACACAGTTTTTAACCAGCTGATTAAAAAACTGCAAAAAAAGGTTTTAGGACTGCAAACTTCTGCCTCGTGAATGATTTTATTGATAAAAATCATCAAACACGATATTGAATTCCAATGAAATCAACACTGTGAGTGTTATTCACTACAAGAAAATTGATTTCTCTTGAGTGATTCAACCAAAAGGGCATATGAATAAATATTACGTCATCAGCTTACATCCTTTCTTTAGGGGACAGAGGATCTTAAAAGTCAATCCTTGGTTGCCTTTGCGCCACATTGCGCCACTTTGTATTCATTTCGTCTGCATGTTGTGTTTTCTTGTAAAGATAAGACAAAATGCCAGTTTAATTCATTTTCATTTCATTTTGGGACCAAAGTTAGGCTCAGGGCTACCTAACACCTGCCTTTTCAGCTGGATTTTCATGTCAAATTCTTTGTAGAGTATCTCAGACCACATCTCAGGACTCAAGGCCAGTTTCCAAACAATGTGTTTTGTGTTGTTTTGATTCTGCCTTTTGCCTAGGGAATGTTGCCAGTGCCGGCGGATTGCATTTCGGAGAGGGTGGGCAAGATATCGTGGGGGCCTCCTGGCGAAAAAGGGCCTTTGGTGTATAGGGGCCTCCTATAGATCTGGTGAGTGAATGGACGGAGGGGTAAACGTATATCATCTAACCAGTGACGTCGCCACCGATTTTCGAGTGGTGGAGGGGGAGGGGGGCAGAGACTCAAGGAGCCAAGCCTAGGGTACGGTAAAGTGGGGCTATTTGAAACGGATTTTACCGTTTTTGGCCTCTCCCTTCAAAACGGTTGATATTTCTCATAGCATGTAACTTGCAAAAACGTAGTTCTCTGCAACTGCTTTCAGATAGGCTGATTTTGGTTCAACTAGTAGCAATAAATAAATAAATATATATTTTTTTTTTAGTTGAAACCTGTCTCAAATAGCCCCATAGTGTTTCAAAATAGCCCCATATTTGAGACAGTTTTAGTTGCAAGGAAATTGAAGAAAATCGGTCAAGCTAGGGATAATTCTTTTACTGCTATGCGATTGGAAATTAGATTTTGATACTGCTAGCAAAAAGTATTTCTTTCAAATACAGTCACATCACCCTTATAATCAAATTTTTTGTTTTTCGTTGGACATAGCACTTCGGTCTGCTAAAAAATTGCGTTAATATATGCTTGGGCTGTCATAATATGATGTGACCCTATGCTTTAAAAATCAAAGGATGATAATATAGGACTATTTTCAAGTCAACGACAGTGAAAGTTTTCAAATTAAGTTGTTATGTTTAAAGGAAACAGTCCACTTTCCTGAAATCAGTATTTTGCTATTGATTTATGATTTTTTATGCTCAAAATAATCATGAAATAAAATAAAACCTTTTTGTAAAAACAATTATTTTCTATATTTTAATATAGGACGAACTATATTATATGTAAAATAATGTTTGACGCGGAAGCTTATTACGCATTGACCAATCATATTGTGTAGCTCAAACCTACGCAAACTGCATTGGCTGTAAGCAGCACGCTGATTGGCTGACGATGACGTGGCTGCATTCCTGTGCAAGGCACGCATTCCTCTACAAGGCACTCTTTTCGGAACGAGAAATGGAATATCTTCGTCTAGGGTGATCGTTGAGCCGTAAAAGCTCCTGATTTGTGCTAGTCTCAGCTCAAGCTACGAAACTGCTATTCCAGCTCAAAACCCCATGTTAAAAGTGAACTATTTCCTTTAACTCTGGCGGCGTAAAACATATAGGTCGAAAGTTGGTGGGGCTATTTGAGACAGGCTCGCTACTGCATTAAACACACCGTAATGCATCAAAAAAGAGAGAACAGTTTCCAAAATGGTTGAATGAATGGCCTGCATGATCGATTGTTCCATTGCACATCAACCTGTGAAGAAATGACAGAAAAAAGGTCAAACGGTTTTGATTTTATACCGATTTTCCTCGATCACTGCATGTTGTATCAAAGGGCCGGTTACCGCACTGCATTAAGCACGTACACTGAAGGCTGACCTAACAGTACGTATGTATGTCAAATAACCTTTAATGGCGCCTTCTCGTCAACCATAGTAGACATGGATCGATTGCCGACCACGTCAGTGACTGATGAAACATATTTTATGCACATATTCATAAGAGTAACTAATATCGTCACAAGCTGGATGGTCATAACGTGACAATGTGTTAATATTGCTTGCTGCTTTAAAGTACCATGAACCCATGGCCGATTCACAGGTGTTTATTATGTCGAACGTTTGATGCACTTTTATCAGATAGCGGTAATGTCTTTTCGGATGCATCATAATATCACCTGTTTTAGGGCCTTGACATCACAACCATCAGCTGTACATATTTGGCATATGTTGAAGTTTGACGATTTGGGTATCATCAAGATTCTGAGACATTGGGTTACACAATCGTCACTACCCTTAACAATACATGATGTCTTCATGAAAAATGTACTTAGCCCATAAGTATAACGTTAGTTACGATATATTCGGTTGCAAAGTTCTTAAAACTTCAACCATGTTAAGCTGCAGATAAGTGTGCTTTCTGTATAACTTGAATTGTGTTTTTAGACTGTATTTCTCATTTAATGCCAAATTTCTTTCAAAACTTTTCAAAATTTTCAAAACACCTTATCCATGGCATTCATCGTTCAATTCCACATCAGCCTGAGAAAAAATGATACAAATATATCAAACGGTTTTCATGGTACAGCAATTTTACTAAACCACTGCAGTACTGTCTCAAATAGCCCCACTGTCTCAAATAGCCCCACTTTACGGTACCTCCAAATCCTGTTTTCTCACCAGATTTAGGCCACTTATTTTTCATCACAGTCATGCCACCATTAACTTTTTTATCTAAAAAAAAGAACATAGGCCACCCGATCCATGTTTTTACATTAGATTGTAACTTCTTCACATTGCCACACCAGACAGTAATAATAATACAAAGAAAGAAACCGTAGTTTTTTTTTAACCCACAACACCTTTTCTTTTAAGTCGGTCTTTTTTGCCATTTTAGCCTCCCGTTAATCGGAGTTTAAATTCGGAGTTCAAAATCAATCGGATCAATCAATCAATCGGAGAATCGGAGTTGAAAATCGGAGGAACCCACTATGATCTCTGTCGGCTCCAAATCAGGCTCTGTAGTCTGTTGGCCAACTGATAGCTGAGGGCTCATCAGCCAGCCTTTGGGAGCCGGTGGACTTTTTGGGCACCACGCCGACCTCTGAGAGCCTATGCCGGTTTGTAAGGAGTAAGGACCCTATAGCCCGCGAGTTGCTGGGGGGGGGGCGTTAAACGCCCCCACTTTTTTCGCCGGGCCATAGCATAAAAACGGCGCGCCGCAGGCGCGCCAAATTTTAGGTACCTGTAGGGAATTGATTGAAGTTTATTGTGACAAAGTTTCAAAAAAATCGGTCGGAAAATTTTTGAGATATCGAGGTTTTAGTGACGTCATGATTTCTGAGTTTTCGACCAAAAACGGCATATGTTCAAAAAATCATATAAAATCACAGAATAGACATACAGACATTCCGTAAACGCCATTAGACTGCCAATACCATGATCAATCAAATGGCTATCTTCGATTATTGATTATCGTTCCGCATTTTCCATAATCTTGAACTGAATCTTGGCAATTTTTCGTGACTACTTCACGACCATGATACATGAATTTATTAAATTGAACTTTTTGAGCCAAAAACGTACACATATGATTAAATGAATGTCACCATCGTGTTCTACGCCCCCAATTACCTATAAAACGTGTGTCACAGGCTGCGAATATCAGTTTTGATTTTCGGGGATATGTGCCTACCCGGTTGACCTGACCTTGACCCTGACCTATGCTTGACTGACCTCTACATGGAGCTGACACTCTTGTAGACCTTATAAGATGGATTGTGCACCGTTTTGACAGAGTTTATGGCAAGAGGCGCCCATTGCGAAGTCCTGAAGTCCATGCTACTGAAAGCCCGATTTCAGGTGTTTGACCTGACCTTGACCCGACCTGTGACCTCAAAATTCAACTTTAAAGTACTCATCTGAAGCGTCTCGTCGCGCTCTTTCGTTTGCCGCCTCGTGCGTTTCGCTGCGCCTATTGGTTCTCGAGTTATCGGTTGGGGGCGTTTAACGCCCCCCCCCCCCCCCCAGCAAACGGTGGGTGGGGAAATACCCCAGCAACTGCCGGGATAAGACCCTGCGCCATTCTCCGACGACCCTACACTGGTATCTGAGGTCCCAAGTACCTAGATTATTGAGTGTCCCAGACTACCTCTGCGGGCCTTCGCCGGCTGGCGGGCGGCTCCTGCCCTGATGCCGAGGGCCCGCACGCATATTTTTTGCGAACCATATCGGTTTCTGATGGGCCCCCGCCGACTTCTGAGCGTCCGGTGCCGAGCTCTGAGGGCCAATGCCAGCTTCTGGACCCATGTCAGCCTCTGGTGGCCCAGACTGGTCTCTGATGATCCATACCAGGCTTTGAGGGTCAAGTATGAGTGGAGACCGTATTTTTCCCACGTAGGGCCCCCTCAGACCAGGACAATGCCTGTGTGGTAACTTGGAGACTGATGGCTTCTCAGGTGAATTCTCCGTAATTACCGTGGACACAAACTTAGGGCCGTCAGAGGCTTTAGTCTGAGACAATCAGGGACCAGTGTAGTAGTGCAATTTAGGCCGGTTGGGACCGTAAGTGGCTGACATGCCTTCCGAAACCCCACGTCGACTTCTTTAGATAACCCAGATGTCAGTTAATGTTACTATACGTTCCCGTCCCTAGAGACAGACCACCAAGATGCGCTTACGATCACCCAGAATGGGAGCCTGCTTCATTACGATTAGGAACTACTCTCGCCGCACACCGATAGCCGTCCAGCCATAAGCTGGACGTCGCGTAGTGAGGACGACGATTGGTAGAAACAACAGCTTGACGCCCCGGGGACGGAAACAATAGATTGATACGTAAAGGAGAATATCCGGGACACGGAGTTCGGTCGCCGAAAAGACGAAATGTAACGTATTGCTGAGCGAAAAAAAAAATGGTTTCGGGTTAACAAAATAATTAAGTGAAAACAGCCACAGGTAATCGGGCACCTATATCAACAATGCGCTCACATTGCATCCATGTTTCGTTTACGTATTTGCTGTTATGTGCACTGACAACTCGCAGTAAAAGTTCGTTTGCCTTTTCGCTTTTGCCGGCCCCTCAGTGGTAGCATTTTTGCTCCGACTGGGGGAGGGGGCAGGCCAGTAACTGCGAGGATTTGGCCCCCCCCCCCCCCAGTTAACATGTTAGACGAGGCCCTGGGAGGGGGGGGGGGAGACAACATTAGCAGACTGAAGTATAAGTGAGGTTGTCCCTTCCCCATGCGTTTCTTTAAAAAATCGTCATGAAATAGGCAAGCACTTGGCTTCTGTTCGGATAGTCAGTTCATTGGTGTCGCTCTGATTATCAGAACCCGAAAAAGTTGGGAGGGCCAGCCCCCCCCCCCCACACACACACACACACACTCAAGCAAAGTGGGGATGCCCGGCCCCTGCTGGCTCCCCCGGTGGCGACGCCCATGCACCCAACTAGCATAATCTACTCTACAAGCATATATTTCCCGCCTGTCAACTCAACGAAAACAAAATTCAAAATTGTAGTTATATTTTGCTTAATACAAGCTGTAATACAACAGTTACCTACCTGATCTCCGAGGGCGGAGGACTGAAATAATTAGTGGAAACTACAAAACGTCAAGTGAGGTGATCAGGTTAATAACCCATTATTCCATGTGCAAGGGGGCCTCCTGCGTACGTTTCGTTTCTCCTCCGTTCAGGGGCCTCCTCTGTACTCGGAAGGGCCTCCTCTATATACTACGCGCCTTGAAGCCTTCTCTGTGCATGGAGGGCCTCCCATGTGAACGGGGGCCTCTTCTGTATCCGACACGCTTCCGCTTTAGATAGAGGGCCTCACATGTGCACGGGGGCCTCCTGCGTACGTTTAGTTCCTCATCCGTTCAGGGGGCCTCCTCTGTGCTCGGAAGGGCCTCCTCTGTATACTACGCGCCTCCTCTGTACATGGAGGGCCTCCCATGTGCACGGGGACCTCCTGCGTACACATAGTTCATCCTCCGTTTCTGGAAGGGCCTCTCTTTGCAGGGACTAGGAGGGCCTCCTGGCACGACAGAGCCTCGTCTTAACATTGTAGACCCTCAGGGAACCTTCTTTTGCATGAAAGTGACATTTTTGCACGGAAGCCTTTAGCCTCTTTCATGCATGGCTGGTCCTAAAAAAGCGGAATAAAGGGCCTGCGGCCCTCTATTCTGAACAAAGGGCCTCCACCCAGAACAGGGTGGGCAAAAAGATAGTTTTGCCCATCCTGAGATTTTTCAGGGTGGGCAGCTGCCCACCCTGCCCCCCGGAATCCGCCGCCCCTGAATGTTGCCATCAACATTTATTTATTTTAGTTATTGTATTATGCCCATTACCTACCATCAGACTTACTAATTGGTTGTGCTTTTGCAACATGAATGAGTATTCTTTGTCTTCCTTTGATACACCACAGTAGATTCTTGACAATTCTAATTAGAGCCAAACCTGTGAAATGCTGAAATGCAAACCGAAACAGATTCATGTTTCGGTTCAATGTTCATGACTCATGTGTTACCCCTGTCCCCTACCCTTAGCAATGGAACTTCTACCACAAAATGTATTTTGCAGTGGCTAAGGTTGCTGTTATAACAATTCAATAGCCTCTTAGTGTCCAAAGTTTGAATCATATGCTGATAATTTTTTTGTGTGCAAAATCAAAAATACCGGCATGCTACCGGCAAGACATGCCAGATACCACGAAAAAATCTGCGGTAGTGAAAATTTACCGGCATGCCGGTAGTGCGGTAGGGAAATTTTGCAACTCTATCACGGCCGCATCGCGCACGTCATTCTCACGAATGTCGAACGGCGCGAAACAGTGATTGATGATTCGGTTCTTCGTCTGAAAACCTTTCTGGCTATGATATATGTGAGGTAGCATTTGTTAGACTAAGCATTGAAGATGTCGAACTTTAATTAGAATGCTGCCTTGCTTGTCCTATGATTGAAAGTGGATCAGTGGACTCCCCGTTCCTCGCCTATGCATAGGCGGAGGAACGGGGAGGGCACCGGGGCACCGTGCCCCCTTTGATTTTGGCATTTTAACATTAGCCCTATGGGCGTTGCATGGAAAGAATGGGACCAAAAGTCGGCGGTGCCCCCCCCCCCTCCCTTAATTGAAGGTGTTCCGCCGCTACTGAAGTGGAAATTGCTCCAAAAAGTCGAGAAATATTTTCTAGCATGAAGGCTAAATACCAATTAGTAGCCGACACTTTTTTCGAAAGGTAGACATAAATGACGCTGTAAATTCAATTTATGGCGAAGTGAAATACACTGTAAACAACACAGTGGATGATAGGGTTGGAGGCGCCAGTTATATTTATTTTGCTATATAGTATATACTTTGTAGTTTTCAAGTATTTTGCCAGAAAATATAATTTAGAAAGATTATATGATGAATTCAGTGAGGTCCTGCTTGCTTTCACTTGTCTCGAGAAAACAGTTGACTTGCCCCAGAGGAGTAAAACATTGGATAGACGGCAAACCGAGAAGAAAACATCCTGTAAATCCAGAAATTGAAGATCGGCTTCCAGGTAAGGATTATTATGGCAGATAACATTGATTTTGCATTAATAAATCATAGGTTTCTCGTATCCTTGCTTCAATTTTAGCTCTTAGCTTTGATAGCGGCCCTTAGATTGATGGGAAGGGGACTTTGACCACCCAGATGAGCTTCTGATTGTAGTCCCAAACTGATAAAGATGCTGTTAACTAGTTAAGATGGATGCCAAACACATTTTAATTTTTAACTCTTTACATGCTAGATACCAATCTGTGCTGACAGTGACAGGAGCTTTGTGTAGTAAGGACGGACGAGGACTAAGGAAGCACCATCTTTAAGTGAGTTTGCCACTACTAGCCACCCCCTAATAAATATGTGGCAATATGCCTGTTGAGGCATCGGGCCCAGTTGTTTCCTTCAGCAGTGGTTGCCTCAGTTCCATGCAAAATAATATAAGTTTTATCATTTTAGAATCATATTAGGTTAGCTAGAAATTAGGTTTATAATACTTTGTTAACATGTTTCAGCTGCTTTTCAGTAAACAAGTACATATCGGAAGGTACTAGGCCAGACAACCGGGTCTATACATGGGGCTATGCTGAGCTGGGAGCTCTTGGAAACAGGAATCTTCTGAGACCTAAGAATGGGAAGAAGCCATACACCTATCTGCATCGCCCAATGAGGCTCTGGTTCGCTGAGCTTAACAAGGCAAGTGATCATGATAAGTTTTGTGGCACTTCGACCTCTGGTAATTAGACATACATCATTGCAGTTTCCATAATCCATCCCTTTGTGTGACTGTGAGACACTGACAGGAGGTAGATTCAGAGGAGTGATGCTGACTATGCAATGTCTGTTTCAGGTAACAGATGTGGCCTGTGGGTATGGCTTCACTGTGATGGCTGTCAACAGACCTGACTACAAACTGTTTGGCTGTGGTCTCAACACAAGTTCTCAGATAGGTGAGAGGTCATTAATGGATTGACAACCAGAGTTATAGGTAACATGTGACCTTTACTTTATCCCATTGCTGTTTGGGGTCATGCACTTGGCCTTCATAAGTTGAATAGTGATAGCTGAGGTCTTCCAGAGATTCCTTGGACTGCAATCGAGGTAGAGTGTCAGTGTGCAAAGTTCACTGTTGATGTTCCAGTCACTTCCAGCATTTTATGACCGATGAGGTCACAATTTGTGTATCTCATGAGACAGAGTAGGGTTCATCATAACTCTCATCATAACTTTCAGGCAGCTTGCCCACATGGCACCTCTACTAAAAACCTTCAAGGATTGATTGATAGGACTGTCACACTACTGCAGCCTCCCCAGAGATGTCACTTCTCCTCACCTCCCGCCCCACCATTCTTTGGACAGGCCAGCAGGAGGCACGTGCTGGCCACCCTCTGGAGAGGGTAACCTCACCAGTGCCCATCACAATACCTGTGGATGACCCCAGCATCAAAGTCACAGCGGTAAGTATGCCAGTGTGCAGGGTATTCATGTCGTTCACCGATGTCAAATCGTACCTGAAGAGTATTTGCTTCTTGAATGTTCAGAGTACCTATAGATGCATTTGGATTCTATCAATGGCATCAAACGCATTTATCCATTTTCATCCATAGGAAATCTTCTTTCCTTTTGCTTTGCAACTATTTCATGACTTCTTACAGCCATTTTCATCCTCCATGAGCCCGCCGCCTCACGGCACCTCACGCCCCTGCCCTACAGGTGGCATGCGGCCGGAGTCACACAGCGTTCGTGACCAGCGACGGCGCCGCCTACACGCTCGGCAACAACGCGTACGGCCAGTGCGGGAGGCAGGTTCTGGAGCGGGAGGACTACAGCAGTAACGCCACTGTGCACAGGGTGCCGCTGGAGCGGCCTGTACGGTCCGTCACCTGCGGCCAGGACCACACGTGAGGCTCCCCATCCTCTCCCCTTATCCCCACACTGTGAGGCTCCCCCCTTATCCTCTAGTAGGACGGATGGGGGATGGTGGAGTGGGCGGGGGTGTAAAAGGGCGCTGCAAGAGCCATTGAAGGCCATTTCGCATTGGTGGAGTTTGGCTTTGCTCTGGAAGGTGGACGAAACCAAGGAAGGAAACCTGGGCATATTGGGCTCTCATGCATATGCATTAAATTGAGTACATAGTTATCATTAACGTCGCTAGTTTTGTTCGTCCTACAATAAATCGTACCCGGCCAACCTCAATCAGAAGGGTGTACTGTTCCGGCCCAGACGCCGCAATACGTTTGTGACCCCCAGTATGTTTGTGACCGGTGTCGACCGGGAGTACCTGCTGCCATAGTATGTTTGTGACCAAGCGTACTGTCATTTCAGTATGTTTGTGACCGAGTGCGGCCGGGTGTACTGCTGCGGCTGGGGCGCCGACGGTCAGCTCGGCAGCGGCGCCTTCGACAGCCGCTGGCAGGCGCTACCGGCCGGCGGAGACCTCGAGGGAGAGCGCATCGTCCAGGTGGCCTGCTCGGCAGACTGTGTGCTGGCCGTCAGTGGTGAGTGGCGCGGTGCGGGTCCGACAAATGCGCGAGGAAGACTGTCGTTGACTGTAATAGCTAGATGAGGGACATTTTTTCAACGAGCATTCTTTAGCAGGCCTTTTTTAGTAGGCGTTTTGTCTCAAAGTTGCCCCTCTATGAACATACCATTTGTCACGTGTAATGGTCTCATGGGGTCGATGTCAGTAGTGTTGTTGCTGCTGTCCCGCCCGCACAAATGTGATGTTTATTTATCTATTTGTTTATTTCACGTCGCGACAAACCCATCCATTCGAGAACGGCTATTCCGGGCGTCATGTCATGTGGCGGAGATGATGGATAAAAACGTTTCCTCTGTTCTCGAATTCGATGGCTATTATGCTACGGGGTTTCTTTCGCGTAATCAATGGCCCTGTGGTCCCGTTTTATTACGTTGCGACCCGTCTTCCCACAGAGTCCGGTGACGTGTTCGGCTGGGGTAACTCGGAGTACGCCCAGTTCGCCAGTGTGACCGAGGAACAGCAGCTGAACGTGCCCCGGAGGCTGCCACTCGGCGTCGGAAAGGTCACAGATGTGGCCAGCGCCGGCACCATGTGTGCTGTGCTAAACGGTCAGTTGGGGTGCCTAGTGTGTGTGTGTGGGGGGGGGGGGGAAGCCTGCACTGTCAATCTCAGTAGTATTGGAAAATTTGCTGATGGGCAGGCAAATCATGGGTATTTGGGTTTGATTGTGCGTTGCAGTCAGCTGTTGTTGAGTTTTATGAATGGAATGTTGTGGTACAGACTGACTAGTACTCGACACTGTGCCGTATCTTATCAACTGTGATCTGGACTTCGTGGTCGTTTGTTCTTCTTCATACTTTTATTACTCAGGGTTTCGAGTGACGCATTACGGCAAATACGCTCACACTGAGACTGTAGTAACCGGTGTTTGACTTTGCTATCTGCTCCGCTTTCTCGGTATGCTGAAAGACGATAAAGATGTTGATTCACGGATTAGAAGCCCAAGAACTCAGCGATACTGAGCCACCGAATGGGCAGTTTTCGGGGATCGAGTTCTCATATTTTTTCACACCATAGGACACTACATGCGCCTTAATATGTACCGATGAATGTTGAACCGGTTTGTTTTTGTCATCACTTACAGCCTACATCGTGTTTGCAGATCGAGGAGAGGTGTACGTGTGGGGCTATGGGATGCTCGGCAAGGGCCCGGAGCTGGACGTATCAAAGGAGCCCTCTCTGATACCGCCGACACTGCTGGGACGGAACGACTTCAGCCCCGGTAGGGGACGCGCCACGCTTCCGAGGGTCGTAGGGGACGGGTAGTTGGTTACACCTCGAACCGATTGGCCATCTTTGGTTGACTCATGAGCGTAACGCTTGTCTCGATGTGTAGACTAATTGTGTAGTCTAATGTTGTTCCCTCAGACATGTTCATCGTTCGTTTCTGGGATTTACCATTGGTCCGATGCCCGAGCCCAACCTCTACCCCATACAGCCACCCGTCTCGGGCTGGTATCTGTACCGTTTGTCTGTTGTTCCCTCAGACAACACGCCCGTCTCGGTGGTGTCTGGCCTGTACCACCTATCGGTGACCACCAGCGGCGGTGACCTGTTCACGTGGGGTCACAACCGGCACGGCGCGCTCGGCCTGGGTCACACCGAGGACCGCCTGTTCCCGCTGCGAGTCTCCATCCCCGCCCGGGTCACCAAGGTGGCCTGCGGCGTCGACCACATGGCCGCACTCTGCAGGGAGTACATCTGAACCGGGTACAACGGCGACAATACACAGCTGATCTCTAGTCATCACAGAGTGGTCTGATCTGGACTCTTCACAGACCTGGGAAGGAGGGCGACATGGACTCATGAGATGTTGCGAGTTTTATAGAAACCACAAAAGCGGTGACCTTAGTGTGATTCGGTGTCAGTATTTGTTGATAGGCTTTGAAGGTGCCCCTCGGCTGGTAACTTGTTGCAGCGGTTACCACTTGAATATGGAAAATGTCCCCAACACCTTTGTCGAGCAGAGCAGACTTTTCCTTGAAACAGGAGGTTATGACATTGACGTCCCTCGATCATCGCTCGGCTAGTCACATTTAACATTGCTTGGGTGGCACTGGAGGCGTATCTCGTGGGCTGCTTTTAGTCTTTAGATAGCATGCTTTGATAATCAGTTTCCGTATCGAATGTACATTTCCATGAGCATTGGCAGCATGCGTGAGAACATCCCATCATGGACGTTCTCAGCTCATTGGATTGGCCCTGCTATCGGTCGCGAAATTTGAACTAATGTTTTAAAGAAACCATTAGCTAGGTCATGATGATGAATAGTCCACTACTATGCTCCAAGCTCCAAACGACATTGCTAGCACGGCTGCAACTAAGCATCAACCATTGTGGCGATTCGAGTAAGAATGTCGTATTGATCGCAGCTCACACGCCAAACGACACTTATGAAAAAGATCAGTTTCTCTCTGAGCGGACTTGAAAGCGCTATCCGGTAGAACGACCGGCGTGGGCGTGCCGATTTCGCCAATCGTCGAGAAAGAATGCCATCATTTCCAGACATTACGTAACCACCAACCAGGGATGCAAGCCATTCCGAACCCACATATATCATCAAAAACCAAACGTCCACGTTATCACGTAAACCACTCCGTATAGTTTTATTTTTCAATATGGTGCAGACTTACAACACTGAATCGGCAACAGGGCCGTGTCGCCCGGACGAGCCGGCGGGGCGGGCCGGCGGACCGGCCGTACCGCCGCACGGCCAGAGAGTGAGCTGTATTAGAGGTCCGCGCGCGCGCCGCGGCGGGCCACGGGCGCGCACGGTCACTACAACACCGAATGGATGACAGCACATAAATTTTCCGTATGAAAGACTTAGAAAAACGGTCCAAAAACACAACACACACGGATGTCGTCGCTACAGCGTTATCAACTTAAGCACACACTAAGACCCGAACTATGACCTCACAGAAGACCCCGGGGCAGCTGTCAGGTGCCAATCGCTAGTTTCAACACGCACAGGATCACCACGCATATTAGATATATACGGCCGCAGTGGGCCGGCCGGCTGGCTCGCTCGCTCTCGCACGGTAAGTAGGCAGGCGAGTGGTCGGGCGACGAGCGCCCGGCGCCGCCGGCGGCTGCACGGCTCCGAACGGTCGCGACCCTGAGCTAAAGTCCAATATCGTATCGTCACGCTACGCATTGATCAAAAATACCCCATATGCATGTTCATATACATTGTTATCCAGAGCGCAGACACACTAATGCAGCGGCAGCAGCAAAAACACACGGGTAATTGACATATATAGGGGTCGGGGCGGTCGGCAAGACGCGCCTATCCAAAACAGAACAAACCGACCCCGTTCAATACAACTGAACAGACAGGCGCGAGCATGAGGCAAAAATCAACGTCTATGT
Organism: Amphibalanus amphitrite; assembly: GCF_019059575.1. Taxonomy (NCBI): domain Eukaryota; kingdom Metazoa; phylum Arthropoda; class Thecostraca; order Balanomorpha; family Balanidae; genus Amphibalanus; species Amphibalanus amphitrite. The sequence goes on along the minus strand of NW_024881734.1, from coordinate 47,489 downwards.
AATGAGAACTCGGCACGTGACAACTTTCGCTAAGAGATATACGAAAAAATATCAACAACACTCAAGTAATAGTATACGGGACACATGTTTTATACGTCGTCGGCGGGGCGGGCAGCGCGCCGGCCGGCCGGAGCCGGCTGGACGATGGGCCCGCCTACCCTGCTCAGGTACGTGAGGCCGCGGCTCCCGGCCGGCACCCGCGCCCCCCTCTCGCTACATTTGGAACACTGCAATACAGTACGTTGCACATTGGCCCACCGGCCGCGCATAGCAAACGGGTGATGACGTTTCAATTGCTACTTTGTACGCATTTTAATTATTCAACACTAACACTGGGAGGCAGACGAACGTAATGCCTCGCAAGATACGCGTCATTTGTACGCTAGGCGTATTAGATGTGAGGGACGATTCGCCCCAGGGTTGGCGTCATTATTTTGGTCGTGTAATATAAGCACCACAATGCACATGTAGGGACATAGCTATACCATAAGCAATTTCAACACCTCAGTACGTCACGAGATTCACGGCAATCCCACAGTAAGCACGACAAATCAATATTATTTACCACTGAAATGCAAATTCACTAGTGATGGCATACAATTTCAAGAACGACACTGTCGAGATCGAGTCAAAGATTTAAACAGCTCATTGAGTCGGCACCTGACAGCGCCCCGCCCATCCCCCACAGTGACCCGCACAGAGGACACGAGCCGCAGCAGCGCGGCCGACAACACACCACCGAGGAGAGGGGGCCCGCGCGGCCAGAGGCAGCCGCGCCGCCGCCGGCCGGCCGGGGCCGCGCGGAGCGACGGCGCCGCGCGCGGCCGCCGCTCCTCCGGCCCCGGCCAACGCACAGCGCGGCAAAGACGGACAGACAGTTACAACAAATTAAAACAGCGGCGTCACCAGCAGTAGCAACAGCGGCAGCAGCACACGCACACCAGGGCGGGGTGCGGGGCGGCGGCCGGCGCCCTCCGGCCGCCAAGTGCTGCCCCGCGCCCCGCGCAGAGAGATAGAGACAAAGGTGGATGAGTGAATAGCGCAGCGAAAAATCATACACCAACAAAACAACTGGTAGACAGCGTATTCAGCGAACGGGGCACATCGGGTATCTGAAACACACGGACGGGCGGGAACGGGCGTCAGTAAACTCGGCGCCTGAGCGCAAGGACACGGATCCCAAAGGCCAAACATTCGTGGGCAGGGACGGACGGGAGATGGACCAATGGACATCTTGAACGCCAAAAGTCAATGGCCATTGGCTGGCGAGGGGGAACATGTCTGACGTCTGCTGACGACAATAAATTTATGTCGGGCAGCTCGGAATACGAGGCAAATTATAAATGTAACTAAATATGTTTCAGCAAGATAAAGCGTGAGGCAGCGGCTCGCTTATAAAAGCGTTGAGTAAGCAACACTGAAAGGGAAAAAACGTTGGAATCAAAACCCGGCTATAAATTCAAAAGAAAGGCTTGTGTAATCAAAAACACATTACAGAAGAAAAAAATCGCATAAAACAACCTTTCAATAAAGATACAAAACCTACGTGATTGAAATTCAAAATTTACATTTTCTTAAACCCAAAGAGTAGCCATGCAAATTCACTAGCGATGGCATACAATTTCAAAACCGTCATCATTCATCAAAACCGTCTGTTGCGGCCCTCGCGACTGTAGTGGGCCCCGGTGGCTGAGAAGCCCCCATCGCGCGCGGTACTTACCGACACTACAGACAAGTGACCGTCGGTGAGGACCGGCGCTAGTTGTCGCCGGCGCCCGGGTACGCGCCGTACTGGCCGTAGCCACCGGGCGCGCCGGCGCCGTACGCCCCTGCGAAGCTGTGCTGCTGGGGCTGGTAGCCGGCCGGCGCGCCGCCCGCCACGGAGGCCGCCGGCGCCGCCGCAGACTGCTGCTGCTGGCGGGGGAGCAGGGAGGGGCCGGGTTAGACACGGTGGTCGATCGGGGCAGTGCAGACATGATGAAACATTAAAGATTGATTGAAAATTAATCCAGCACAAGGCGAAACATTTATCACTGTCATTAATTCCGAAAGCCGCCGGAAGTCAAATGTGAAAGCAGAATTCGTATCCCATGATAAAATCGGAGAAACTCTCGCCGACTTGGTGGAATGCGAGCTTTATTGGATACGCAGTTGTAAGAAATATGTACATATTAATCACGAGCCGTGCCGAAGAAATATTCGTCATAACTTATAAGCACGTTTATTAACATTTTTAGCTATTCAGCTATCCTGAGCAGTGAGCTGAAACAAATATGGAAAAGTAAAGCTGAACTTTATCATGCCAAAATCCCATGGAAATGTCCTTCTCGGTTGCTCATCTATAATTCAATAACAACGAATCTCACCCGTATTTCCTCCCTCAACAGAAATCAACAATAACCGGACGATTCACCAGCCGGACCGATAATTACGTAACAAGAAACTCACAAAACAAGGAAAACACCGCGCCCCACCGCGCCTCCCCTACGTCACACACACCCGGTCGGCGTGGCCGGTTACCTTTGTCAGTTTGATCTGCTGCTCGAGGTTGGCCGCCTCGGTGACGAGGCCCTGTGATCGGTAGTACTCCACCCACTGGGCGCTGTAGTCGGCCTGAGTGCCGTTGGCGGCTGGCTGGGCGGCGCCGCCGGCCGCCGGAGCGCCGCCCGGGTCGCCGCCGCTGGCCGCCTTCAGCTTGCTCTGCTGCTCGATGGCCTCTGCCTCACGTACCATGCCCATGTTGCGGTAGTACTCGGCCCATTGAGCGCTGTAGTCGGGCTGACCCGGCTGACCGCTCAGGTTCGAGCCGGTCGCTAGAGGCACACAGGGGTGGGATGCATGATCAGTCATTGACAAAAAAGGCATTGACAAACAGTGCATTGCTTAGTACAAACCTCTCCTCTTATCGTTATCAATCCGAACAATCCGGATAATGAGAAATGACTATCAGAACGTCGGCCAGCTAGAAACCATTTCCTTTGAGCCCCCTCTCCATATCCAAACAGGTTGATTAAAAAAAAAAACACACACACACAAGAAGCTGATGAAAAAACAACAGTCCATCTGAACGGCGAGCCGGGTACATATCCAAAGCAATCCTGCCGTCCGTAAGTATGCAATGATAACTAATATGTTGTTTGTATGCATGAACTCACCTGGTGAGCTCTGCGGCTGTCAAGGTGCTGCGCCGGGCGCCTGCCCCTCTGTGTCTGTATTGTATCTCACCTGGTGAGCTCTGCGGCTGTCAGGGTGCCGCGCCGGGCGCCTCTCTATGTCAGCTGTATTGTAACTCACCTGGTGAGCTCTGCGGCTGCTGTCGGGGCGCCTGTCCCTCTGTGTCCTGTACTGTACTCACCTGGTGAGCTCTGCGGCTGCTGCTGGGCGCCTGTCACTCTGTACCTGTATTGTACTCACCAGATGAGCTCTGCGGTTGCTGTCGGGGCGCCGCGCCGGGCGCCTGTCCCTCCCTGTGTATTGTACTCACCAGGTGAGCTCTGCGGCTGCTGTCGGGGCGCGGCGCCGGGCGCCTGCGTGCCCTGGCCGCCGTAGTACTGCGGGTAGTAGCTGTTCCAGCTGTTGTCCTGCTTGGGCGGCTCGTTCTGCTGCTGACCCCACACGCCCGGCTGGTGGAAGTTGTTGCCCCAGCCCTGCGGCGGGTAGCCGCCGGGACCACCCGGTCCGCCCGGGGGACCGCCGGGACCGCCGAACGGTCCGCCCGGACCACCGGGCCCTCCTGGACCGCCTGGTCCGCCGGGACCGTACGGCTGGGGAGGGGACAGCGCATCGGGTCAGTGGGAGGCGGACACGCGGCACGGGACGGAGGTGAATCAACGGCGGGAAAGGCTGCTTAACACACTTAGCGACGGTCGGATAACGCGACATCGTCCTATCAGTCGAGTGGTTCTTGTAAAATGACGGAATGCTAATGATTCAATGAGGCATTATGAGGCCCTCGAAAGATAGTTGGCAACTGAGCGAGTACAGTTTTAGAGAAGACAGCGCTTGACACCTCATGGGATGCGGCGTAGTGTGGATTCGGAGGATGACAAATATTAGTCGATCAACCAGAAAAGATAATATTGCGCTTTACTCATGCCTAATTCCGCTAACGCCAACTACTTTCGGACCTGACAGGTTGAACACCATTTACAATACCATTATTTAATTTCTATTGGGTTATTTAATTTCGGGCGGAGATGGACAGTAGCCGACAATACGACAGTCGGGCTGTCAGATAGAAACGAGCTGGCAGTGTGCCTGCCGGCCACCACTGGCACCCGGTCTCAGGCCCCTGTGGACAGGTGTGTGACCCAGGCCGGGCCGAGACACCGCACTCGGCCCTATCACCCCGGCAACAGCTGCTATCCCACCCACAGCCGACCCGCGATAATGTGGGCGCTATAACTCAGCCGCATTTTATCGCTATCTTATCAGAAACGGCAGCTACCACGTATGTGAGAATCAGATTCCCAGGTTGACCACCAAAAACAGGCATATCAATGAAATAGCAGCCCGCCTTCCCAAAGTCCCCTCCCTATCCATGGGTACTCACTATGCCGACTTTCTCGCAGATGAGTCGTTTGGCGTGCTCCACCTGGTCGGGACTGCCTTTCACCAGGAATATCTTCTCGTTGGGATTGGGCGGCGGCCGGCGGTCGAGCTCGCAGTGCGCTCCCGACTGCATGTTGATGGCCTTGATGGTCTCGCCTCCCTTGCCGATCACGATGCCGCACTTGTTGGCCGGCACGGGGAAGCTGATCTCCTGCTTGCCGTCCCTGCCCATCGGACCGCGGCCGAAGCCGCCGCCGGCTCCGGCGCCGCCCCCGCCCCAGTTGCCGTTCCGACCCCCGCCGTAGCCGCCCATCTGCTGGTCGCGCTTCATCACACTCTCGATCAGATCCTGGACGATCACCTTGGCGTGCTCGATCTGGTCGGGCGTGCCACTGACGGTTGCCGTGCGCTCGTTACGGCCCGAGATGTTCTGCTGAAACTGAATGTTGGCACCGGTGTCGTTCTGGATCTTCTTGATCATCTCTCCGCCCTTTCCGATCACCACGCCGACGGCTGCCTGCGGCACGGTGATCTGAAACACGGAGCGCACAGTCAGTTGGGATGCGGGGAGCCATGGGGAAAGAGCCGCAAAGGCCCGCGACAGGGAGACCGAACAAAATGAGAGAAAAGGGCTCAAGCGTCACGGAGAATGGGCAGAGAGGAAAGGGGAGGGATCCCAGTCACGAAGGCCAGACGAAGGCACGGCACAGAGCATGACAATGATGATTGGGTAGCCGTAACGAAAAAGCTATTGGGACCCACGTGACAGAGACAGCTGGCAGCATTGATAGCTCTGGTACTGAAAAACTGCCAGCATGTCGGGTGATTAAGTCATTGTACGTCAGGAGCTGAATTTGAAAACGCTGGTAAAATACTGAATCGGCCAGCATCGGTCACATTCACTTTAATAAGTTGATTTAATTAAGGACAAGTGACGTCCAGTTTGTGTAAGAATAGCGCGGGTCCGGATTCGAGTAAATGTGTGCCACTGGTCGACGTCAGTCGCCGTATATTGCATGACTCGCTTTGCATGACCGAGTATTTCGGAGAACACCACGTGGCCCGGCCCGGGTTCCCACAGCCGACGGGCGCGCACGGAGCTGTCCACCAATACAGAGGCCAGTAGCGGGCAGTTCCAAAAGCCGCCGCGCCAGCCAGCGCCCCACTACCACTATCAGCCTAATCTCCCAAACTAGTTTGCTGCAAGCTTACCAGTTTGCAAAACAATGCACGGGACACGGAACGCAGTAGATTTCGGGGACCGCCGCCCGGCGAGTCAGCCGCGCCCGTCCACTGACGCCATTCGAGAAATTCCCCGGACGTCATGGGAAAGCGACGTTATCCTACACCATCCGCTATCTGCATACAGGAAAAGATAGCAATCGCGCAGCCTGTACACACAGTAAGGGAACCATTCGCGACGTGTGCTGCCGCCGACGGAAACGAGCTCTCAGCAACTGCCAATGAAGTGTCACAGCATGATAAATAAACAATCGTTTTCGAATTAGGCAACATAAATTACCATGAACATCGAGCCAAAATGAAAAGCAAAGAACCTTTTTGGCGAAATTGACTGCAAACAGCGCGGTAAAATGTAGAATAACACTTTAAAACGCAACAGCCGAATGCCGAACGCCAAAAAGGGACCTGATTACAGCTGATTACCTCGATCAGCCCAGCACGAGCCGGTGTGACACTACTTATGTCGGTGCGCCGATAATGTGACCGCTGTGCACACCCCGGGCACGTGTCTCCAAGGAGGGGGTCGGCGCCCGGCCACTGCACCCACCTCAGCCGTAGTGCCGCCGCCGAAGCCGCGTCCTCCGAAGCTGCCCATGCGTCCGCCGGGCGGGCAGAAGTTGTCCTTTTCGGCCATCAGCTCCACCACCAGCTGTTTGGCGTGCTGTGGGGGCCAGCGCACACCGGTCACAGACAGCGGCGACCGCGGCGACTGACAGCCGCGCCCACGGCCAATCGCAATAACACGGTGACGAAACTCTGCGGCCGGCGCCGCCGAGCGGCCGAGCTGGCACAGAGCGGGCCGCAGAGCGGGCAAACACGGTCCAGACACCGGCGCCGCTACCCGGGGTCAGTGCACGCAGCACAACTGCTCCCGATTTGATGACGATGATTTGGGTGTTTAGGGCACTCGGGCTGCGGTGGGCATCGGACCCCATAATATCATACGAGTATTAGAAAGCGGTCATATCAAACAAAGTTAAAGGAGAGATTTATACACGGCCAGTGATCAGTGCGCAACAAGCAGCCCGAAAGTCGATTTCGCGTGGTTGAGTGTCTGCTATTGAGACAGCTGCAAGCGTAAATCAATCGAAGATGCAGGCACTTACACGACTCAGTTTCCACGTTTCCGTATAGTTGCTAAATCTGATGACACTGAGATCGACAGAAACCCATTGCACCATTGCACGGGTCGGCACTGCAACATATTGCCCATCCCTCCTTGTTTACGATGTTACGAGCATCCCATCGGAATACCCACTGATGACCATAAACAATACCGAGTGAGCCGCGCCCGGGTCGGGGTCACCCCTCCCCCCCCCCCCCCCCTGCAGAGCGGAGGGGAGCGGAACACGCGTGCCTACCTCGATCTGCTTCGGATCGCCGCTGATTCGGAGAGGCTTCTCGGGGGCGTTGGCGTAAATACCGTCCTGTATGACGACCATTTTCGAGCCGCTCTTGTCCTGCAGCTGCTTTATCGTTTCGCCTCCCTTGCCTGTCAACAGACATTGCTTTGTAGGAAAGGCACAGCGGCAGTCTTCAAATCTGCAACAACTTCACTGGATTATAAATTATTCGCTTCTGGGAAGCAAAGCTAGAAACTGACACAGAACTGACATCTTTATTTTTAGAACGGAAAAAGACCGTCACCGGCAGAATAACAAACGGAGTCCTCCATTCCATGTTGTTGCGTGTATCCATGAGCCAATGGCTCAGAAGATAATTATGTAAGAAGTTTGAATAGCATTTCCTGCATCACTGGTGAATATGTAAAATAGCACTAACAACAACTCCAAACCACAAGTCAGCAGCCGCTGACACATCATCTCCAATACACATGTCGTCGTCGACTGGGAGACCATCTCCAGTCCACAGATCGACAGTCAGTCACTCAGTCACGCGGAGAGCCGTCTCCGGCCTACCACACGCCGTCGCTACTCACCGATGATGAGTCCGACCTTGGAGCTGGGCACGATCATCTCGTCCGTACTCTGGCCGGGCTGGTCGCCGCTGCCCACCATCATGTCGCCCAGGCCGCCGGCGCCGCCCATCATCCGGTCTCGGTCGCGCTCGTTGGCGCGTGACGCCACGATGGCGTTGATGAGCTCCTTGGCGCGCTCGATGGCAGCGCGCGAGCCGGTCAGGGTGCACAGCCGCTCATTGCTCATCTCCATGGCCTGCGGAGACATCTGGATCTTGGCGCCGCTCTCGGCCTGCAGCCGCGATATGGACTCGCCGCCGCGGCCGATGATGAGGCCCACCATCCGGTCGGGCACCGTCATGTCCTCAGACTCGACGCCACCGACGCCGCCGTTGTCGCGCATGGCCGCCAGGCCGGGCCCGGCGCCGAACGGGTCGCCCATCACCGGCGGCCGCTTACCGTCGGGGCCTGAACCATCAGCGGGCGGTCAGTGGCGCCGGAGGGGCGTCCCGAGTCAGTGGCTGACTGTTACAACCAGAGAGGTCTCCTCCTATCACGGACTGCTCTGCTGGATTCAGGTAGACGATGGAACTACACGTTGGAGGTTGATATCTGATAGGAGAGGCCATCTAAGGCAAGGACACGAGTGGGGACCTGAACTTAACCCTCGCCGGCACAGGCCATTTTGCGTCCTTCGACGGCACAAGGGGGGAGTTGGTACGACCCCCCCCCCCTCGCGTTTGGCCCCTGATCGAGCTAGAGCTTCGCGGAAAAAACGAGCGTGTTGCCCGTCACGAGAGGAAGCCGATGATACCCAATTTTAAGGTCCCAGGTCATCGGGTGACCTTCCAGGTCAGGTCAATGACCCGAAAACCGGGAAAATCGGGACCTGTTAGAAGTCGTTAAGTGTGGCTGCTATGTGCTTTTTCGGGGTGCTGATCACGAATATCGTGTTAGTTTTGATCAGAGATGATGTATTTAAGCATTTAGACCAGGTCGGGTCAGGTCAGGTCAGGTCAACCGGTAGGGGTTGTGACGGGTATTCGTAATACGTGTCAACCGCCTCTGACAGCTTCGTAACATGTTACGAAGGCACCAAAACTACTTCGTAAATGTTCAAATGGCTGCTAAATTCGAATTCAGCTCCAAAAACTAGCCTAGAAACATGTAAAACTCGAAAAAGTGAACCGAGGTCACCCGAGGTCACCAAAGGTCAATGACCTGACCTGACCTTCAGGTGACCTTGACACCCACCCTAATGTATGGGAGCAGCATCAAATCACATGTTTGAACGTTTGAAACCACGAAAAGCTTGCAAACGCGCGGCTAATGCGAGCCGACATACGCCGAATCGCGATTTCGGCCAAACATGGTCACGGAAAAGAGGTCACAGGTCAAAGGTCATTGGGGTCAGGGTCATGAAATTTTCAGGGTAGGTGTAAAATCGATCAATGCGAGGGTACTGAAAGTTTCGTCGCGATCGGCCGCTTTTTACGCGAGTTATTCGCGAAAAACCTTAGGGGGGTTGCATCACCCCCCCTGTGCCGGCGAGGGTTAAAGTTTAAAAATTGAAAGTACATAATGGTGACAATTATTTTGTTTTAAAGGGAAACGAGAAGCATTTGGTTTAATGCTTAGAAAATGGAACTAAACATAGCTTATGTAAATCCTTCACTTTACAATTTTGGTATATTATCCTTCTAAATGACTATATATGAATTTATCAATATATCTTAATTTTTATATATAGAAGTGGAGCTTACATAAACTTTGTCATAGGTATCCAATGGAAATAAGGTTTTTGCAACTGCTGACAAGTGATGCAAAAATTTCCTTATTGATCCAACAACCATAAGGCATAAGCACACCAGGTGAAATTAAATATAATAGGTGGAAGACAATAGAGAGCACAGCAACATTAACAAGGCAGTTGCTGGGGTATTTCGCCACCCACCGTTTGCTGGGGGGGGGGGGGGCGTTAAACGCCCCCAGCCGATAACTCGAGAACCAATAGGCGCAGCGAAACGCACGAGGCGGCAAACGAAAGAACGCGACGAGACGCTTCAGATGAGTACTTTAAAGTTGAATTTTGAGGTCACAGGTCGGGTCAAGGTCAGGTCAAACACCTGAAATCGGGCTTTCAGTAGCATGGACTTCAGGACTTCGCAATGGGCGCCTCTCGTCATAAACTCTGTCAAAACGGTGCACAATCCATCACACAAGGCCTACAAGAGTGTCAGCTCCATGTAGGGGTCAGTCAAGCATAGGGTCAACCGGGTAGGCACATGATTCCAGGACAAAAAGTCAAAAGACAAAATGTCAAAAGACAAAAAGTCAAATGCAAAAAGTCAAAATGGATAAAAGTCAAATGGAAAAAAGTCAAATGGATAAAAGTCAAAACGGATAAAAGTCAAAAGCAAAAAAGTCAAATGGCAAAAAGTCAAAATGGCGAAAAGTCAAAAACGCAAAAAGTCAAATGGCAAAAAGTCAAAATGGCGAAAAGTCAGAAACGCAAAAAGTCAAAAGCAAAAAGTCAAATGGCGAAAAGTCAAAATGGCAAAAAGTCAAAAACGCAAAAAGTCAAAAGCAAAAAGTCAAATGGCAAAAAGTCAAAATGGCGAAAAGTCAAAAACGAAAAAAGTCAAAAGCAAAAAGTCAAATGGCAAAAAGTCAAAATGGCGAAAAGTCAAAAACGCAAAAAGTCAAAAGCAAAAAGTCAAATGGCAAAAAGTCAAAAAACGCGAAAAGTCAAAAGACAAAAAGTGAAAAAAACGGCAAAAAAGTCAAAATGATAAATATCAAATGGAAAAAGTCAAATAAGAAAAAGTCAAAAGTAAAAAGTCATACATCTAAAAAACCATAAGACAAAAGTCAAATGATCAATGTCAAAATTCCTAAAAGTCAAAAACCATAAGCCAAAAGCAAAAAGTCAAAACCGCAAAAGGTCAAATTAATAAAAGTCAAATGGAGACAAGTCAAAAATCAAATATGTACAAAGTCAAAAGAAAAAAGTCAAATATTAATAATTTGTATTGTCTTATTGTAAAACGAAACTAAAAAAAACCTTAGTCAAAGCCACTTGAAGTGAAAACGGTTAAATTCAAATGGAAATAAGATAAACAAGACATCGTCAAAAGTCAAGAGCAGGGCTGCGGAGTCGATGGATTTTCGGCGACTCCGACTCCGACTCCGACTCCGGCTTTAAAAAACCAGCTCCGACTCCGACTCCGACTCCGGGCAGAATTGTCGACTCCGACCGACTCCAACTCCCGACTCCGACTCCGCAGACCTAGCAGGGCTGCGGAGTCCACAGATTTTCGGTGACTCCGACTCCGACTCCGGCTCGGGTTTCTAAAATCGACTCCGACTCCGACTCCGACTCCGGTCACAACTGCCGACTCCGACCGACTCCGACTCCGACTCCGACTCCGACTCCGACTCCGCAGCCCTGGTCAAGAGTCGTTCATTGTATCATTGTAAAACATATGTATCAACCCTCGCATGACCAGCGGGTCGAGGCGACCCGTGACGCTTTCTCGCGATAGCTTCCGAACGACGCGGCGGATCGTGATGAGAATTTGCAAAGCTGATGGGGCAACCCTTGCGCATATTTTAGTACTTGATGCCGGCATCACTACCGTGTTGCCTTGGACCAGAATCGGAGGCGAAAATGTTTGGAATGAGTGAGGTTCGAACCCGCGACCTTTCTATTTGTAAAGAGTTTTTTTTTGGTCATATCACGTGCTACGTTTATGCTAGAGCGCTCATTCTTTCGGCATCTTGTAGCGCTTCTCGAGTTCTATCAGTGTGCCAAACTGCCAAGTTTCATGGTGCTAGCTCAATAGATGACGGTTTTAGAGCGTTTTCCGTGAAAAACGTTTTTTGCCTCTGGCACGTGCAGCTTGCACCCCTCCGGGACCGAACCCCCCTAGGATGAAGGTTCACTATGGGGAGCATGTGGCCTGTGAGTATGGCGGCTGTATCATCATCCGTTTGGCCTGTAGCCCTGACAACAAATTTTTGCAGAGCCCCACGTAGCGGCACGTGACACGTGACACGTGGCACGGATCGCCACGTGACCGACGCTATCGTCTTTCCGGCGGATCGTTGCGTCTAATGGTACCAACCCCGTCCCGATCGGACCAGCCGTTTCGGCGCTAGGACCCAAAATGCTCGACAGACAGACACACACACAAACACACACACAGACTCACAGGCCCGAGCCAACTTTTCCGCAGCGACCTCCCAATGGGAATCTTCGTTCGCTCGGGCGCGCTACGCGCGCCCTCGCTCACTACGATTCTGGATAAAAATTTTTGACCAGGTCAGGTCACAAGTTATGATGTCATAAGAGATACAGCCTCCGGCTGACTTTTCAATGGAATGATATTTTACCACAAATAGGGGAAGCCGGGGGAAGCCCGGCATAGTAAGCTCTTTTTCATTTTTATTACATACCATACGTGCTGTATAAAATGTTGATATCCTGCTAGCTAGCTAAGTTCATTGGCCGTGTTTTCCCAAAAATTCGGTTTCGTGGAATAAGTATAAGGTTGAGAAAATCGAGTTTTAAAAAAGTGTTGATTTTTCTGGGGTAAGCCCGGCATAGGGGTAACGCCGGCCACCTCCCCAGCGCTTTACAACGAGTTGATGAAACCGTTATGTGTTTTCCAAATATTAACGGAAAGTGAAATATTAAGGTACTGATTAGCTCTGGACATCTTAGAGTTTATGTCACTACTGGTATTTTAGCTAGCGTCTACTACATATACAGTACAGGTCGATGAAAATCGTGATGCAAAATTGACAAAAAATGTGTATTTCAAAATTCCTTAAAATTTATTTTTCTTTTTACCTTAATGCATCATATTGCATATCATTCGACTCAGCTGATGAAGAAGAACACAACGACACCATTTTTGAAGCTCTAGCTTCACTGTCTGTCGCGTTATCTGCAAAAACGTAGTTTGACCCTAGTTGACCTTAAGTGACATGACTGGCTTTGTCTATGATAACATGTTTATTTTCGAAATTTATCTTTGATCTAGGTGTAAACCAAACCTGCTCAGTACCTATTATCTCATGGAAAACAGTGGTTTAGTGGCATTGCTCTCGGTTGGGGGTAAGCTTGGCCACTCGCCCGGGGTTACCCCAATGTGCTAATTTTTATTTTAGAACAGCGATATTCGAAAAAATGTCATACTTAAGCCAGCCTGCCTCGTCACCCCTCACTACAAACACTTAAACGGTCCTTACATAACATTCGTATAAATATTAGTACTGTATGGTACAACATTAACAGTGCAACATATCTCACTTTTTAGCTAAAAACCCTTAAAATATCATTTTTGCGCTATAACTTTAACAATATGCAATTTTTGTCAGCCTTAACTTTTTTGCTGGCGTTACCTTAGCTGCCACGCTGAAAGGACAAACAGTTGAGCATTTTATTGTGAATAATTTAGCCGGAAACGGGGTGGCCGGGCTTCCCCCGCGCCCGGGCTTCCCCCGGCTTCCCCTAGATGAGGCGTTATTGATACAAATTAAAACCTTTTATGTTGTTTTGGTCAGGACGTTATACGATACCTATCCCTGTGCAATGTGCATTCCAACCATTGACCCCGAAAGGTCATCTGAGGTGAGCGGGCTCGATTAACCTCACCTTTACCCAAAATCACGTTTTTTGTACTTTTACGGTTTTCCCAAGTGGTGGATTCGAATATGATTCTCTCTCTCTCTCTCTCTCTCTCTCTCTCTCTCTCTCTCTCTCTCTCTCTCTCTCTCTCTCTCTCTCTCTCTCTCTCTCTCTCTCTCTCTCTCTCTCTCTCTCTCTCTCTCTCCCTCTCTCTCTCTCTCTCTCTCTCCCTCTCTCTCTCCCTCTCTCTCTCTCCCTCTCTCCCTCTCTCCCTCTCTCCCTCTCTCTCTCTTTTTTTATTTTGAGGTTTTGGCTTTTCACCAGGGCCTCCTCTCAGGGGCGACACTTTCCGAAAATTATTGGTAGGGCTCTAATGTAAATTTTTGCCAATTCAAAGCGATTCTTTCCACGCAACGCCATAGGCATAATATTAAATTTCCAAAATTATTGGTAGGGCTCGGGCCCTACCATGCCTATACAAAACGACACCCATGCCTCCTCTAACATGTTAACTGCGGGAGCTGCAGCCCCCGCAGTCATCCTCCAAACTGGTCACTGAGGGGTACCTTAGTCATTTTTTAGTCTTAGACGTTTTTTGGTAGGGGTTACCTTAGTCATTGCCCGTGATCGGGCCCCCCAGTCAAAACTGCTTAGAGGAGGCACTGCTTTTCACCCTCTCCCATGGGGGAGGGGCTGCCGCCGCCCGGTGCTCCGCGCACCACGGACGCCACGCGAGCGCTGCTGGCGCGGCGGCGCGCACTGCTCGGCCCGCGCGCCGAGTATACGATGGTGAACCGGCAGTGTCGAGCGGCCATCAGACGTGACCATGCGGCATACTATGCTGACCAGCTGCGTGAGGCAGGACCGGCGAGGATGTAGACAGTGCTGCGGCCGGTGATCGGGGCGGGGAAAAGTGTCGCTGCTGCTGCGCCAGCGTGCACGCCGGAAGCGCTCAACGCGTATTATGTGAGCGTGGGCCCCACCACCGCAGCCAGCGTCCCTGCCCCGCTGCTGCGGACCCCGGTACCTGTCAGAATCCCTCGCGTACTCACATGTTCCTTACAACTTCAGTGGATAGGGTACGTTGCGCTGTATAATATTTTTCAAAAGATGAAAAGATCGATGCTTCGACTTTTATCCTTTTGACTTTTTATTTCAGACTTTGACTTCGACTTTTCTATTTTATACTTTTTTCATTTTTTGACTTTTTGTCTTTTGACTTTTACCCGTTTTGACTTTTTACTTTTGACTTTTTGTCTTTTGACTTTATTCCGTTTTGACTTTTATCCTTTTGACTTTTACTCGTTTTGACTTTTTGTCTTTTGACTTTTTTCCGTTTTGACTTTTATCCTTTTGACTTTTTACTTTTGACTTTTTGTCTTTTGACTTTATTCCGTTTTGACTTTTTGCTTTTGACTTTTTGTCATTTGACTTTTTGCGTTTTTGACTTTTTTCCGTTTTGACTTTTATCCTTTTGACTTTTTGCATTTTTGACTTTTTGTCATTTGACTTTTTGCGTTTTTGACTTTTTGCTTTTGACTTTTTGTCATTTGACTTTTTGCGTTTTTGACTTTTGCACATTTTGACTTTTTGCTTTTGACTTTTTGCATTTTTGACTTTTTGTCATTTGACTTTTTGCGTTTTTGACTTTTGCACATTTTGACTTTTTGCTTTTGACTTTTTGTCTTTTGACTTTTATCCGTTTTGACTTTTATCTTTTTGACTTTTATCCCGTTTGACTTTTTGCATTTGACTTTTTGTCTTTTGACTATTTGTCTTTTGACTTTATTCCTTTTGACTTTTTGTCCGGTTACCTAGGCACATATCCCCGAAAAGCAAAACTGATATTCGCAGCCTGTGACACATGTTTTATGGGTAATTTGGGGCGTAGAACACGATGGTCACATTCATTTTATCATATGTGTACGGGTTTGGCTAAAAAAGTTCAATTTAAGAAATACATGTATCACGGTCGTGAAGAAGTCACGAAAAATTACCAAGATTCAGTTCAAGATTTTGGAAAATGCGGAACGATAATCAATAATCGAAGATAGCCATTTGATTGTTCATGGTATTGGCAGTCTAATGACGTTTACGGTATGTCTGTATGTCTATTCTGTGATTTTATATGATTTTTTGAACATATGCCGTTTTTAATCGTAAACTCAGAAATCATGACGTCATTAAAACCTCGATATCTCAAAAATTTTTCCGACCGATTTTTTTTTTTGAAACTTTGTCACAATAAACTTCAATTAATTCCCTACAGGTAAACAAAATTTGGCGCGCCTGCGGCGCGCCGTTTTTATGCTATAGCCCGGCGAAAAAAGTGGGGGCGTTTAACGCCCCCCCCCCCCCAGCAACTCGCGGGTTAACAAGACAGTCTCAAGGTCTACATATTAATTATTATACTTATTGAATATTAACCATAAACAAAATGATCTGCACATAAAAGGTAAAATTTAGTCATAATTCATTTCATACATGCAGGGAGATAATTGAAGAATTTGTTCCTTATTAAAACTCCATTTTCCCAGATGAAGACATGCCATTCAGCAGCACTGCATGATCCATGTTATTATAAAAAAATGCAAACATCACATAACTATGTGCCATACATACCCATATCCATGTCTGAGTTGTGGAATCTTTTCTGATTCAGAGGGTCAACTGCAGCAGGATTGACAAGAGCAGCAATCTAGAGAGGAAAACAGAACACAATTTAATTATAATCTAAACAGGCACACATAGGTACTGAGTTGTGCTAAAAAAGTGCAGTACACAGTTTTAAACCAAGAAAAAACAAAAGGTGGTGTCATATGTTGTCAAGATATAGTTAAGGAACAGATACAGGTAAGTTTAAGTAAATTGAAAAGGCCAATCAAAATAGACACAAGCAATGGCACTCATGTCTTAATAAAAAGCTGTGAAGCAAGCCAGTGCCTTCTTATAAAAAGAAGAAAAACGGCAACAATAGAAATTAAGCAGTTAAGAACCTGTCTTTTTATATCTGAATCATGAATGTGGAATGAGGATGCAGAATTCAATCGAGTAATCAAAGAATATGCAATTGTTGGAAACTTCCTGGATATCAATTCAACTCTTATTGTGCATTTGAATACAAATATTGCAGTAAATATGAATACAATTTACATTGGCTGAATTGTAGAGGTTAGGCAATAGTTGGCAAATATATGCCTAACATCTCAACTCATAAGATAAACTCTTGTTGGTAGTGTTTAGCAGAATTTAAAATGATCACTTTAGAAAAAAAATAAATATGGTAACACATTTTTTTCAAAACAAGGATAATGCTGCTTGTAAGGCCACCTTGAATGGGTTGGTAAGAGGCACCCAGCAATGGTTTCTTGCAATCACCTAAGGTTTTCTTAGATTAACTTATCTTCACAAAATTATTTTCACCTTCCACAGAACCAGTTGCTGATGCTTGTATATGACAAAGCATTGAAAAATCACACAGTTTAACATGAGAAAATGGTTGGTCTTAAAAAATTTAAGTGAAAGCAAGAATACCACATAACTTGGGCTTGAATATCTTTTGGCAAGTACTGTCAATGCAACAAGCTTCGCTTAGTGGGAGGCTCTGTCCTTGTGAATCCTTACAAGCCAAAGGTTCAGACTAAATTTATTTTTTTAAAGGTACCCAGTAATACATTCACAGAGCAAAATATTCTCCCCAGATATCTGCCAATATATATACTTTAAGCACTTTCAATAACACAGGATTTTGAATACACAAGCTTAGAAAAGTGTCATCAGACATTTTAAAAATTAAAGCATGGATGTCTGATTTGCCATGTTCACTCTTCCAATGCCAAGCCTGCCCTGGAATTACTTATTGTTTAAACCTGTAATACAAGCTTTAAAATACAAGCTGAACCATGATGCCAGTTTGGCAAATAGTGATTTATAATAAATTATACACAATTATCAATATGTTGGTATAAGCAAATGAAACAATGCATGTTCACTGACCTGAGATTGACTCTGCATGTCTGCAGAGTCACAAGCAGGCAACCACTCCATTTCTGTATTTGATCTGTGACACCAAACCATGCACTGTCAGTTTAAAATAATTGTGGTGACTTAAAAATACGAGATTAACCCACTTCATGAAAATTATTTGGTTAGGTATAAATGCAACAATTTCATTCTGATCAACCGAAGACCAGATGGTCAAAAAAATGTTAATGAAGTAACAACCCCTTACAGCAAATCATATTTGTGAGAACAGCACATGCTACAAGGTTGTCAGGCACGCGCCATTTACGTCGACGGCACGGGCTTTCCTTCAATTTATTTGAGAACAGGCGCCAGTAAGAAGTCAATATAGAGTTCTGAGTATTTTAGAGATAGCATCAAGTTTATATCATCTCTTTCAAGCCTTGGAAAGGAAGGCGACAAGCATTCGCATCCTCCAAAACGTGCACGACAGCGATCGACCTTTTTGTGTCTTCAGCAAAACTTCAGACCTCACTCCTCGAGTACAATAGCATGAGAAACAATTGACAATTTACCTGCTATTCTCCCTGCCCAAAAACAACGAAGATAGAGTTCCTATAAAAGTTGCTAAGACTTCACAGATGTTCTACAGACATAACGCAATGGGCATCCAATGCCGGTCCCACGCACGCGCACAACGCGTCACACCCCTACGGATGTGACGCTTCTTGTGAAAATTAGAGATGGGTAAAGACAAATTTTTTACTTCTCTCGGCGTCAGTGCGGAGGAAAATGAATGATATTTTTCAAAATTACAAACAAATTGAACGCAAATACTTAAACATCGAGCATCAAAATACTAAAATGCCATTAAATCTGAGAAAAAAAAACTAAAAATATGTTGAGTACTTCTGGTACTTAGTACTTGGTACCACAATCAAGTATCAACAAAAAAAGCTGTAACTAAATTATACATGGCTCTCTATATCTAAAGTCTCCTTGACACTTTTTCCGTATTTGACCCTAGATAGCCCTGAAAATGCGAATAGAATGCAAAAATATACAAAAAATTACGTTCATGATATTAACAGTCTTGAACTCATGCCAGCGTGCTTTCACGGCTCACGCACTCGCAGGCTTTCTCGGCGGGGTCCAATGCAGCTAATAGACCGGTTTACATAGGGTTTGTTGCAAGCTTATATCTCCGTCCGTGATGTTGCAAAAGATGCCAATGGTGCTTAACAATTTACAAAATGATCCCCTCTAAATATTTGAAGATCACTGCATCGAAATTATCGCCAAATTAACGAGCTAGAGCCTCGTCAAAAATGCTATGTAAACCGGGTTAATGTCAGGCACTCCTCAGAAAGCAGACACTTTGTTGCCCTACATAATTTTAAATAAATGCCTTTCATTTTAAAATGTTTCGTTGCACCTTAATCATTGGTCTGGTTTTGCTGCAGCCCTTATTAGCATAGGTGAAGGTTTACGGTGAAGGTATTTATAACGGTACCGTAATTTGGTAGCACTTGAAATGAGACATAAATGACGACTCTCTCCGTTTCATTGGCCTCTCAAAATCAACACAAATATGAAGGTCGCTTCGGGATGGGTGTTAGGTCGGCATGTAAAAGTGAAATAACGTGGCTTATAATGTAGAATTGTTGTTTTACCGCACTCAGGCAATTTATATAGAGGGTAAGAAAATCAGGCACCCACTTCACGGTTTCAATATCATCCTTGATTCGCGCTGGGAGTTGATGAAAAACGAAGGTGCTTCCAAGTTCCACTCCACACCAACACTTCAGCTTACTTTTTATTGACGTGTACTGACACGTCAATATCGATGTTATTAGTTGATTTCAATTTTGATTTGTGTGTAGATAGCTACCTACCTTCACATCATTTTTTGGCTCAGGATATTTTCTTGTGCGTAAGCCGTAATGTGGTCACAGACGTAAAGGTCCCCTCTGCAGATATTTGTTAATTTATGATTTTGATTGGACCATCATGTCTCTGACCCTCAATATGATTACAGTTTATCTGTTCCATATATCAAATATCAATGGTCATACACAAGGCAGAGAGTATGCATGTTGATTGTTGATTACCTAGGCAAGTAGGGTATTAGTAAGCCTGGTGTCCCAGTCCCAGGAAGATGCCAGATTGGGATGACGGAGATATATAGATCAAAACAAACCTAACCTGACCTGACCTAACCTTACCTACAACCTACAAACCTACAACCTACCCTACAAACCTACGACGTATAACGGTATCTGGCATCTTCCTGGGATGCCAGGCTTACTATACCGGTAAGAACCTAGGTATAGACACACTATGGGATTGACAGACACATTGGGTTCCCTTTTTTCAGTAGATGGCTACCTTGGTTCAGGTTACTGGTAGGATAACTATAATAGGTGGGGGATTTTAAGGAACTGTGGATGTTTGGGCACTGCAAATCCAATGTGCCAGCATGCCAGTTAGACTTCGGCCTTTGGACCTGGGGTCAACAGATCTCACAGAGGTTGAGGTTACTTGCCCTGCTTATCAGTTTGTAGGTAATCTTTTAGTGTTCCATTTACAAATTTGGACTTCATATTCAGTGCTGCATTTTTTGTTGATTTCCAATGATTCCAGCCTAGAAGGTGTCTAGTGCACTGGCACTGGCAGATTCAGGGGGCATTTGGGGTAAATGTGTTTCTGGGGTGCCCAAAATTGAAGACAATCTACCATCACCTAGAAAATTATGGAAATGAAAGAAGTTTGTTAGCAGAAGTTTGCTGTTAAATCATGCAGTAGTGTATAGTGAATCAAAATCCAAAGACTAAATTTGGAGCCTTTTGGGGTTATGCCTGCAGCATCCAATGCTTAGGTACCTTTCCGGATATGCTTATGATCAGGTGTGAATTAATTTTAATGGATTTTTTTCTCTGCAACTGCTATTGATGTTTGTGCAGCTGGTCAACACTACCTACTGCCATACCTTACCGCCTTACCTTATGGTGTTTGGTCAAAATGTATGTGGTGCACTAGTTAACAGTTTGTTTGGGTCCACAGCTGCCACCATGATGGAGGACCTGGGCACATATCTGTCCCAGGCGGGGCCAAACGGCTGCATGGCTTCCTACCAGGAGCCGCTGCCGCCCCACGCCGGACCCGACTCGCGCTGCATCCTGTGTGACTCTTACATCACGTGCGCTGACGAGCCGCCCACCGGTGTCGACATCAACGGCTTCCGGCTTCCGAGCACGCAGGAGACTCTGGCGGAGAAGCTAGACACGGTGGTGCACCCCGGCTGTGGGGTGTCGCTCCACACAGCGGCCCACCACTGGCAGATGAAGGTACGTGCTAATGCCGGGCGTTACACCCCGCGATGGTTATTCATGGACGCAAGGTGGCTGTGACAATTGTTTTGCGATCGTATGCTTATGTTACAAAATATATCATTTGTAAGTTGTAACAATAAAGAATGTAAGTAAGGTGGTTGTGGCAATTGTTTGGGATTGTATGCTTATGTTACAAAATATATCATTTGTAAGTTGTAACGATAAAGAATGATTTGCTAGTGTTTGGAAACTGAGAAGTTATTGATCACTTAAAACGGGAATATAATGTTTTTTATATGATATTCACGGATATTTGAGGTTAAATCATTAACTGTTCTTGGTGACATTACGAGACCTTACCAATGACGGAAGGATTAACTGATCAGGAAGTGCTATAAATCGTGTAAGAGTAATCTCAAATGTATGAAAGTAGCATTCTCCCATTTGGTACATATATGTCGTTTTGAAGCACTCATGTCCCGCTGGAATTGTTACTATGTCGCAGGCTAATGTGGCGTTTCTCTTTTCCAGTATATTTGTATGGCGTGTTCTGCCGTCATCATGACACTGGACTCGTACGAAACTAAGATTCTAGAGATTCGGGAGGAGATCAAGCGAAAGTTTCTCGACATGATGAAAATTCGAGCAGAAAAGTTCGGAGCACTGCAGGTGAGAAAATACGATTTACTCATAAACTCGACTTAGTCTCCTTAGTTGTTACCGTCACAGTTCATAGACACTGACTACAGCTATACATCATGGGCATTTGAAATCTTATCTCCGTCCCCACTCAGGCGTGAGTAACACGTTTTTGTTACACCGGGCTCCCAGCTGTACTAGGTCGAATAACCGGACTTCCCCGTTTATGCCGGCAGCCCCTCCCGCCGCCGCTGCCGTCGCCGGCTGAGCGCGTCTCCTCTGTGAAGCGGGAGCCACGGGAGGAGGCCGGCGCCGCCGCCGCGGTGGTCGCCGCGCCCGCCGGCGCTCCGGAGGAGACCAGTGAGGAGCGCCTCGAGTGCGAGGTGGATCTGCACTGCGCTGACCCTCTGCCGGCCGCGCCCAACGGCGTGTCGCCGCCCGGCTCCGAGACGGAGCTCACCTGCGGCGCCTGCAACAAGAGCTTCCGCAACAAGTACAACCTGAAGCGGCACAGCACCGTGCACGCCGGCGTGAAGCCGTTCAGCTGCGAGTTCTGCGGCCGCGCGTTCCGGCTCAAGGACCATCTGAAGACGCACACGCGGTGCGGCCCGGCGGCGGCGCCGCTGCAGTGCGCCCCGTGCGGCCTGACGTTTCCGTGCTTCACGTTGTACTCGGAGCACCGGCAGCAGTACCACAGCGAGGGCGGCGACAACCCGTGCCGCCACTGTGAGTTGGTGTTCACGACGGCCACCGAGCTGCGCCGCCACTGCCGCCAGCAGCACCCGCACCCTGTCAAACAGGAGTTCCGCTGCTCCGTCTGCGGCCGGGACTTCCCCAACGGCTTCAACCTGCGCCGCCACCTGCTGATCCACTCTGGTGAGCGGCCGTTCGGCTGCGACCTTTGCGGCAAGCGCTTCACGCAGCCCTCCATCCTGAAGAAGCACACCCGGGTGCATGACAAGAAGCCGCCGGAGCTGAAGGAGCTTCTCACATCGATGTAAGCAGCCCGAGAGGGTGGTGTCTCACCTCGATACTCTGGGGGTTCCCCGGGTGGACGGCGGGCTCCCGGGGTGTTCCCGGGCGCCGACAGGACGGGCCCAATCGGGTCAGGGCATCCTCTCCCCCGTGGCCCATCGCATGCTCATTTATCGATGGTAGCTGCCTGGTCGAGCTGTCCCCTGATACTTTCCGTTGAAGACTAGTTCAAATCGCTCGCGTCTGTTCAGGTTCTTTGGAGTAAGTGTTTGGATCCTCCTGTTGCTAGAGTGATAGTGTTGGATGTTTGCGGTCAGGAGCTGCTTTAACACCTTTTTAGATGTCTTTTTTTTGTGTCGCTACCGCATTCACTTACTTGTTTTTGTTTCAAGGGTCGTTGTGAGTTTATTCAGTTCAGTTTTGACCATGTTTCATAACAGCATCATTGAAGTATTGTTTGTTAGAGAAAAGAAGTTATCGATGTTATTTTGTCTGATTGTTTTGCTGTGTTACAGCCAGTCTCAGATTCTTTTGTGGTTGTGTCGACTGATAAGACTCCATTTTTGTTGTGCATTTCCAGCTTAGCTGTTGCTTTATATTGTTTCTCGTATTTCAGCTGTTTGTTGTGGGGGTGACTGATATTACTGCTGGTCGGTTAGGACATGCCGACCGTATCCTGTGCCAAACTGTCGGGGCATGTTTATCCCGTGCCGAAACTTCCTATGGGTATTGCCGTATTGCACTTCGGATTCACATAACTCTTTTCAGCTGACCCCGTATTTCAGTATTACACGAAAAATTATTTGCTAGATGAACCTAGCTAGATGCTATTTGCTAGATGCGTCCAGTTTACCGTACTCTGCTAAAACAGAATATCCTGAATCTCGAGATGTAACCTTCTAAGACAATGTGTTCGTAAATAATGTAAACTACTTTGGGCAGCTCTGTAGTAACAAATAGTCATGGTTGGTTTTACCTGATATCTCACGTTAATTGTGGGTTATGGCGCAATGCCCGACCTTACGAACCGATGCGTCACTGCCATGTCACCTGTTAAACCGCAATACGGAAGAATATCCATTGAAGAGTACCTTTTCTCTCATTCGCTTCCATTGCCCTGTTGTTTCGGCTGCCAGTGTAGAGCAGTTTCGTCTGCCAGTGTAGAACTCTTGTGTATCCATTTCTGCAGCGTTGATCGTTCGTGGTATGACAGCGTGCTGCGCTCTGAGAGAGCCATTTCATGTTCCCGTCTGGGTGTACCCATCCTCGCTCGATCTAATCTATGGTATGACGGATACTATGTAGCCCGTCGAACGTCATTTTCGTGTAGCGATGCCGACTTCAGCCAGTGGACGTTAGGGCTGCGTCTGTACAGTCCGGCGCCCCCGTTCGACTCGAGCGTTGTGAGCTAAGGCGCGGGCACCTGAGCGGCTGTTCTCTTCCCTCCCCCGCGCGTGGGACCGGACTTCCTGAGGGCGTCTCTCAGAGGGCGGTGCGTGTTGAGTGAGTCCGTGACTCCGCTCCCACGAGGTGCAGAGTCAGTTCTCTGGCGAAGACGGCACCGGACCGCTAGTAACATGGCGCATTAGGGCTCGCGCCTCGTTTCCGTAATAATGTACAATCGACTCTGTCATAGGTGATGTGGTCTATGATATCTGATAGCAACTTCCACTGTTGGTCGCTTTTTAACAATGCGTTTATTTTATAACTTATTTTTTGTTGGATCTGTCCGTGTTAGTTGGTGATGCTGGTGTGTGGAGCTTAGGAATCGTTCTTACGAATTAGCTAGAAAGAATAATATACGACGTTCTGTCAGCATTTCTTTTCATGATCGATACGGATGGCGACGTATGGAAATTAACGCATCTGAATTGCCAGTGATTTTCCTCTTCACAGGTTAAGGTGTACTAAAACCATTAAATGTCATTCGGCTGTTCATTTCGGTCTGCATGGATGGTTTACTTTTCGTTATACGCGATATATATATATATATATATATATATATATATATATATATATATATATATATATATATATAGCGTCGCCCCCCCCCCCCCCCCACCCACGCGGGATGGACGTGGGGTTGGATGGACGACGAATTTTTTGTTCCCCTTGGGTTTTCATGAATAACTTGGTCGAAAACCCCAGTTTTGCACAGATAATCCTGCTTCCGTAGTTTTAAGCATTTTAACGTATCCTTATTTCGTGTTATCGAAGCCTTTGCTTTTGAAACGTCAAACGAGGCGAAGCTGTAAGCTTTGGCATGAAAGTTTTCCACAAATTGTCAACTGCAAGGTTTTTATTCTTTGAAAGTCAAACAAACCGATGACACTTATTTAAAACACGAGCTATATTCTGCGAAAGGTTTTTAGAAGATCCACCTCGAATGTTTTTTCCCTTGTCATGTTCTAGAATAAGATCCATGAATAAGTCCACGAGCGATGAACTGATCAGTTGAAGACTATGAAAATCGAGAAAACCAGACCTTTGGCCGTTGGCGGCCCGCCGGCCCCTGGTGACCGGCCCTTTAGCTTGACCTTAAAAGGGCACACGACTCAACCATTTGTTCGTGCTTTCGAATGCCGCTTACCGCTTGCCACTACGTGGCCCAAAAGCCGAGTTCGAGTCTCGAGGAGGGTATTAAAACACCCCTTCCTCGCTTGCGTCGATGTTTACTATCGGGTCACCTCAAGGCGCGGGTCAGGATGGGGGGGGGGGGCGTCCCGAGCCACACAGCTCTCCTCCCATGCCCGGCTAGGCTCCTAACGGCTGGCACTATCTTGGACTTTTTCCATGAAGCTGAATGCTTTTTAGAATCGTGACCATTGACCAGCAAAGGCTTTTTGGATGCCGTTTGGTCGAGCTCTGCAATGTAGGCATGTAAATGGCTTCGGTTGTATTATCGGCCCCTGTAGATAAGATGCTGGCATAGCAATTTCTGCTTCAATGAAGTTGACGTGGCTGATGGTTCCGCCCCCTCTTCGAGTCTGGGAGGTTGGGGTTCCCGCACGCCCCCCCCCCCCCCCCCAGTTCCTGTGATCTTTAGTGACATCCTCGTACTTTGAACCGACCCTTACAAAAGCACGTACTGTCTTAGATATATTTGTCGATCATTCGAACGCCCCATTTTACTTTTGCTCTGACAAGAGCCGAGCATAGTAGGGGAGGCACGCCCCCTTTTGCCCCGCCACAGTGATGCTAATTGCTACTCCAGCTGACAGCTCCACCCGACAACGGCTCGTCGGGACAGACCATTCGCTGGATCCGATGTCATCCATCCGATCCCGTCCCCTTCAGCCTCCCTTGACCCCCCCCCCCCCCCCCCGATGTGTCCTCTCCAGAGTCCAGACGCTCACCCACGCCCCCTCCTCTGCCCCGCCCCGTCCCCAGTCTCGCGGTCGCGCTCGCACTCGGCGGTGCACCGTGACGTCACTACCCACGTGACCGCGTATGTCGGCGAGCGACAGCAGAAGACAGTCGACTGCGGAGTGCGGGTGGGGGAGGCGCGGAGGCCGGAGTGGATCGTTCCGCGGTGTGCGGTGTCGCGATGGGGCACTGGTTTGATGTGAAGTGCAGTGTTTGAGTGTTTTGGTGTCGGCGTTATTAAGTGAGCGATAGTGAAGCGAAAACACGGTGGAATTACCCGAGCATGGCGCAGAACAGCTAGAAACACAACCGTAGCGAACGAACGAATTGTGTCAGTGCAACTGCAGGCTATCATCGACTTGACATGGAATGACGTGGCTCTAAAATTATGGACTTTGATATTCTAGTCTAAATTGAGCAGTGAACACGCCGTGTCTCAGCTGTGGCGCCGTCCTCTGACCCGCGGTGACCGGCGACCGGTCAGCAATGGAGGAGGTGCCGGTACGCCGCCGTCCGCCGCTGGGGCGCCGCATCAGCCGCCGGCTGTCCCTGGTGGTTCGTGTGCCCTCCCTGCTGGCCACAAGGGCTCTGAGTCGCTCACGAGAGTCCATCAGTGTGCTGCCTGCGCCGGTTGTTACCACCAGAGCGTTCCAGGTCACCGTCCAACTGCCTGGAGGAGCACAGCGCACGGTTAGTTATCGGGGGAGACAGTGGGGGGGGGGGGGAGCATTCAGACCCGTCACAGGTCAAGCTCCCAGTGGGGGGGGGGGGGGCGAAACACTATCAACCTCTGTGGGACAGGGACTTGACGCACAATCAGCATAAGAGAGATGGGACCCGGACATGGTCAGTCTCTGAGGGGACTACCGGGTTTAGAGTTCTACGCTGATGTCCGTGAAGTTGGCGACGTCGCCTGCAACTTTTCCAGCGACTGGATGGGATACGGCACACGGTCAGCCTACCATAGGAGGCAGCGGACCCGGGATACGGTCAACCTCGGAGTCTGAGGAATTTACAAAGGCTAAGCACGGAGTGGGACTCCGAAGCTCGGTCAATCTCTGAGGGCCGGCGCGTGAAAGACAGTCAACCCCAAAGGGGCGGAGTGTGGCGAGTTGTCGGGCATCAAGCGCAACGGTTAGGGAGCAGCGACATTTATCCAAATTCCAAATGTTATATCCCCGTCATTTTTTTTTTTTGCTTTTTGTTTTTGCGGAGTGGGCAGGGGGGGGGGGGCGCAAACGGCTCGAGCAAGATATGCACTGAACTAATGCCAGTTCACAACATCCCTGCTGTTCTCCAATGAATTCTTATCTGATAACTATCGGCGATTATAAAGCGCGGGCCGGCCCGCGGTAAAAGTAGGTGAACAGCACAGAAAGCGTATCAGAACTGCTAATGCGTCAATCGAGTCTGCGGCCGTACCAACTCGAATCCTGCAAATGCTTGTCGACGCACTCGTGTCAATAGATAGGAGATAACGTTTGAGGACAAAACCACTTTCACAACTCAAAAGTGTTCAGTGACTGCCTCTTGACCCGGCAATCAGAAAGCTTTGTAGTCCCGCTTTGAGTCACACATATGTGACCATGCATTTCTCAGGTAAACCGTAAACATGCCACAGAGAAAACATCTTCCCTAATCCTTGATGTATATTTTTTCATATAGGTTCTTATGGCTATTAAAAATTCCTCATGATAAAGGCAATACCTATACCTGAAAATTTAGCTTTACGCCGTCGCCACAGGATCTGGCAGTCATCGATCGTTGGATTAACTCCGACTGGTTTCGGCTTTTGGTCCCGGACGGACTCTTTTCGGGGATGTTCCACTCACTCACTCACTCACTCACTCACTCATTCCCTACCCGCGATATGTTACACAACTGTAATCTGCTCGGCGCTGAGCGCTCGACAAAGTGAAACGGGCCCGAGACTGATGTGACTGCGCCGGCGACTAGGAGAAAGGTGTAGCTCATAACATGGGCAATTAGCATTGGCATATCCATATTGACAGGGGCGTAGGCAGGGGGGGGGGCCACTGGGCCATGGCCCCCCCCCCTTGGGCGCCGAAGGCGCCCTCCAATCGCGAATGCAATTGTGATAGAATCGAATCGAAAAACAATCGCGACTGGATACGTAAGCCTATAGGATCGCTGCATTCCTGCCCACTGGTGCCCTCATTTGATCGGTGTACTCCTACCTATTGGTGCTCTCCTGTAGATAGGCGCCCTCTCACCCGAAGGCGCCCTCTTGTAGGTCACCACCCTGCTACACATTGCTACCCTTCTGCTGGTCGGCGCCCTCATAATTATTGGCGCCCTCCTATCTATTGCGCCCTCATGTGAAATTTTGATGGCCGCCCTCCTCCCTTTGGGCACCCTCTTGTTGAGTGCCGTCCTTCTAGCCATTGGCGCCCTCCTACCTATTGGTTTCCTAGTCCCTCCTGTTGAATGCTAATCGGGGCCCTTCTACCTATTGGCGCCCTCGTGTTGATCGCCGCCCTCCTAACCACTGGCACCTTCCTGTTAAATCGGCGCCCTCCTCACAGACGCCCTCCTGTTCAATGTCATCCTCTTGGGCAAAGGCGCCCTCCTCACCATTGCCACCCTCCTATTAATCGTCACCCTTCCACTCATTGGCGACTTCCTGTTGATGACCGCCCTCCTACCCTAGCGACCTCTTGTTGATCGCCACCTTCCTATCTATTGGTGCTCTCCTGTTCCTTGCCGCCC
Source organism: Amphibalanus amphitrite (assembly GCF_019059575.1). Lineage (NCBI taxonomy): Eukaryota > Metazoa > Arthropoda > Thecostraca > Balanomorpha > Balanidae > Amphibalanus > Amphibalanus amphitrite. The sequence continues at coordinate 19,138 of NW_024881734.1, read as the reverse complement.
TCTCACCCATGGTGGCACCCTCCCTCCTGTTGATTGTTGATCGGAGCCTCCTTACCTATTGGCGCCCCCCTTTTGATCGCCGCCCTTCTACCCATTGGCGTCCAAGTTTCGGTGATTGAAGGTGCTCAACACTGTATGCATCTGTGAGAAGGTCATGAGGGCTGGTCGAGGTAATTTGGATGAGAAGCCCGAGAAGGCTAATCGATCTCATGAGGAACAGCCCTGTTATGGTTTCTCTTTCTGTTGTTGCCGCCTTCTCGTGCGCTTGTGTTTACGCACCTCGCGCTCCGGTATCAATCCGATATGGTGATCTGGTGTGTATGCCACCGCCAATAAACTTTTCTACATCGTCACCATGGGCAAAGCTTTCTATACAGCTTGTGTGGCACCGGCCCCACCAAACCTTAGGTATTTTTTACACCTTCAAATTTGGTAAAAGAGCGGGAAGAGCTTTGAACAGTGAGCACGCAAAAGATGTGCCTAAAAAGCGGAGGAAAAGGTTGTTTTCAAAAATTTCGCGCGCCTTCGGCGCAGCATTTCACAAACTCTTCTTTACTAGGAACTTAGTACCTATGCCAATAACTTGCAACCTTTTTGTCACGTGTGAGATGAACCCGCGCCAAGAGGTTTCTTCAGACATGCGGTTAAAAAAGATCCGAAAAAGGTGCCACTACGTTACGAGCTTCCGTTTTTTTCCTGGGGGAGAGAGGGAAGTGGGTGAGCGGGAGTGGCACACCTTTTGGTGCATTGCTCTTACACGTGCTCTAAAAATGCAAACCATAGTCGCTAAAAGCAAGGTCATCAGGTCATGTCAAGTGACCTAACTTAAAAAAAAGTTTTAAGCATTGTCACTTAAGCTGAGCGGGTGACTTGATCTTTTTTGGCCTGGAGTAAAAACAAAATACACACGATGCCAAATCAATGCAGCATAACCTATATACCAAGTCACGCAAAAAAAAAACTGGTGGCGTGGTAAAAAAACGCCTCCACCCCCCCCCCCCCCTGCTGAGCGGATTTTTATCTCGCGACCGTATGGCGCCCTCCTGGGGTGAGGTGGCGCCCTCCAAACCCTTGGCCCCCCCCCTTCGCGATTTTCTAAATACGCCGCTGCATATTGATACAGAGGGGCATGTGCTTATATTATAAATAAAACAAAGATTACCTACGGTATGAACCCAAATAACAATTAGTTACATCCTCCTCTGATTGATTGGTAATTTTTATCATCGCGAAAGTATGGGAAGCAAGGTACAATCTATCTGAAGATGATTTCTGAAAACTTCTGTAAAGCAAGAAAAATAATTGATTCCTGTTACTGGAAACGTAGCCGATCGTTTGATCGTTTGAGTCCCAGTAACGGCGGAACACCTTCAATTGGGGGGGGGGGGGGGGCACTGCCGACTCTTGGTCCCATTCTCTCCACGCAACGCCCATAGGGCTTATGTTAAAATGCCAAAATCAAAGGGGGGGAACGGTGCCCCGGTGCCCTCCCCGTTCCGCCGCCTATGGGACTGACTGGATTAGGTATTATGTACGCACAAATATTTTACCTATACGTTAACCTATCGGAAGGACGGAAGTATGTACCTACTGTGCCTAGCTTACCTATATACCTTTCGATGCGTCCCGTATATTGTCACCTGTCGAGGAGTAGTTACATATTTTAAATCCTATTTATGTTTCATGTGTTTAACTAAATTAATCACCATGACTCATAATCGGTGTATTTCCCGGCTGGCCTGGTTTCCAACTTATTTCCCGTGACCCGTCGTCACTTACGTTTCACATGCATAATTAGCCGGAAAATAAAGACTGTGAAACCTCATCAACTTCGTCTTGGTGTGTTATCACGGCTATAAAAATATCGTTTAGTATAATTCATATTTCAACAACCGTATTCCCATATTTATTTCTCTGAACATCTGCTGAACTAACCTGCACGCGCTGTCCGTAATGCAGCGTCATGATGCGTTATTTTGTTCATCAACCGGTTCAATGTCGATAAACGTTTAATTAAGTCTTTATCAATGAGTGCCGGCTGCTATCGATTACGATAATTCGACACGATAGCTTTCTGACACGTTGCCGCTGGGTTATTGGCGGTCTCGCTCATATCCGTGGATAGAGGCTGTGCTTCCAGCTCATACCTGTCCGCTGTTACGAACACGGGATAGGCGGTCTTGGTCACAAAAATACTTGGGGGAAGCGATCCTACGAGGTGATGGTAAAGGGAGTGGTTGTATGTAATATAACGGGGAAGGATTTATTACTCGAAAGTAATTAACTTGATCCTTTAAGAAATGGATCCGTGTGCTTCCTCAGTGGCTTACCAATATGCAGAAAAAGCGTCTGGAACAGAAGCAAAATTCACTGCTCTTCGTCGTTGCAGTGAAAAGAGTTCCATCACGCGGGCGGCTATGCAGAAAAACGTCTCGCCGCTTCTTATCCGTCACATTTGACGACAACCGGACGCTGCACTGCATTTGCGTTTCATTTCCTGCGTCTCGTATCTCATTTGAGCCGTATTTGCGCTAGACACAGCGGGATGGGGAGTGGGGACGGGGGCTGTCCGCGGTTCTCGGGTCCCACACCTCCGAAAACAGCCATCCGTCAGCCGGCGCCCGCGTCAGTCAGAAGATTGGCCGCACCACATCTGTCTCAGCGGCGCCACGACTGTTATCCCAGCCGGCGCCGGCGACGTGCGTATCGCGTGCGATGCTGCGAGACAGAGCGGGCTCTCTCTCTCTCCCTCTCTCCCTCTCTCTCTCTCTCTCTCTCTCTCTCTCGCTTCTCTCTCTCTCGCTGTCTCTCTCTCTCTCCCTCTCTCTCCCTCTCTCTCCCTCTCTCTCTATCTTTCTATCTCTCTCCCCCTCTCTCTCTCTCTCTTTCTTTCCTCTCTCGCTCTCCCTCTCGCTCTCTCTCTCTCTCCCTTTCTCTCCTCTCTCGCTCTCTCCTCTCTCGCTCTCTCTCCTCTCTCGCTCTCTCTCTCTCGCTCTCGCTCTCTCTCTCGCTCTCGCTCTCTCTCTCTCTCTCTCTCTCTCTCTCTCTTTCTCTCTCTCTCTATCTCTATCTCTCACTATCCTCTCTCATGTCTGGCTCTGTTTTTGTCTGTTTCTATCCGTTTTCCCATATTTCTCCCTCTTTCTCTCCCTCATTTTCTTCCCCTCCTCTCTCCTCTATTTCCTCTCCAATTCATGAAAAGTTGTGGGTAAATAATGTCAAATATGCCACCTTTAGGCCTAAAACTAAGATTCCCTCCTATTCCTCTGGAAACGTACCTATTCCTGTTTTCTTTATTGTTTCGCACACCGTGATGTCTCCGACCTACATCTGCTCACTTTGGTTACATACCAACACGGCGCGAATTTACCCTGCTCCACACTCCGAATTCACTGCGCTCCATAGTCTGATTGTTGGTCGGTGACTGGAGTGCTCCCGTTGTCCCATCTGCCGCTCGCGCAGCTGTTCCTCGCGCTCTGTTCTAGGCTCCGCAGCCGTGCTGCTGTTACCTCTCCAGTCCGACATTCCCCAAAAGTCGGCCGTCGAGTAACCGTTCCGCGGATATGTGACGAGGAGAGTGGCATGCTTGTCGCTAGGTGATTGGCAAGCATCTGGGTAATTGTAATTTTCGTTTATTGTTTAAGGTCATGCACACATTTGTGACATTTTTCGTCAATAAATGTTGTTACCTAACTCCGAATTATTTCGGGATTATATTTTATCTGTCTATGCGTAAACGTCAATTTCACTTTCGCAGTTCCACTTCCGCCGAGCTGAAACACATGATCACTGATAAATGATCAGTTGTTAAAGCCGATCGCTTTTCGCACTGTGTTAGCTCACCTGATTAACTATACGCCGCTACGCCCAGCTCATGATTAACAACCACTGATCTGAAATAAATGAAATCGCTATTAGCAGCGTATCGGCTCGATTCGGTCGGTAAATTATACGCCGCCTTTCCAATCATCTCGTACGTTAATTACTCCGAGAAAATCCACCTTTTTGACGCCTACACTGGCCGTTCTTTCGCAAGCCGAGTCTCCGTCCAGCGACGAATTTCGTCGGTGTCGTGAAAAGATTGGGAGAGGCAGACGCCGCGATAGGGACCTCGATTTTCACTGGTTCTGAGCCGTTCTTTTGACTTTGGTTCACGGAGGCAAATGGGCAATGGCCAAAGTTTATTGGGATGCACCGTATCGTCCAACCCGGGAACGTCTCGTTGCAAGACCGTATCGCCCCAACATCGCTCGATGTGTTCTGCTGTCGATTGAACGGTTCAGGGTCAGTTATTTCCAGCCTCCATTGTTTGGGCTTTCCGGTATTTGGCATTTAGAAGACGCCAACAAATCCACCTGATGCGGAGCCTTTCGGGCAAACAAGGTGGACGCGTCTCACCTGGGGTGCTCTAATGCCAACAACCCGAATTAGCGATGGCATTAAGTAGGACATCGGTTATATGGCAGCTGTTTACCGGTGGGTAAACTGACGAAGAATCGTTTGCCGTCCACCCACTCACCGGCTTCGGCTGCCTCAGACCACCAGCCACGCGCAGACAATCAAGGCTGTCGACTATTGAATGAACCCCAGCGACCTCGCCCAACGATGCCCAAACAGTAGACAAACGCGCAGACTGGCGGCGGACAGGTCAGTGTGACCCGACGCCTCGGCTGTCAAACACCGATCGCCACTTTTGCCGACGCCGCGCCACGCTGGTGGCGGCGGCCGTGACACGTTCGCGGCGCGTCTGCGACGTGCGTGGCGCACAGGCAAACATGCTGTGTCCACGCTGCTCACGCACACCCCGTCTGCAGTCCTTGGCCGGTGCGTGGCTGTTGGACGGAGCCCCCTCCGCGCCCCCGTGACATACTCGTATGTTGGGTCACCAGGTCGGGTTGGACACAGGGCAGCGAGTCTGCCGTCATCACCTGCGAGACCTGCAGGAGATGATCGATAAATGACAGACATCTCAGCGGGTGGGTGACTTCATGTTTTCTCGCATTGTTTGTTTATAATTAGTCGGTAGCTTGGTCAAATTTGATTTCAACGTAACAGATCACAACAATGTAATACACTTAATTAAAATTAAGCTTGTCGTTCATGAGGCTGCCCTTCGTTTTTCTTTATTACTTTTCATTAAATCGCCTACGCGTCTTTGTAGCTTTTTGCTCCAGTCCGATTTCCTCATACTTCCTTCCTGAATGGTGTGTCACCCTCCGTTTGACCCATTCCACGGTGACACGAGGTCCGCAGTTGGGGGATGCCCGGCACCCCGGCCTTGGAGAGGCACTCAGCGCTCCGTGTCGCTCGACGTTATCGGCGCTCCAGTAGATACCATCGGTGCGTGCGCCGGGCGGCGGCCGCTGCCGTGATGCCGCCGCGGTGTCGCGCGGCTGATGGCTGACTGTTGGACCCTCAGAGCTGGATCTAGTGTCCGGAGATGCCAAACGCGCCAGCCAGTCCATACGGCGGCTTGTCAATGACGAATAGCGACATACCTACTGCCTGGCGGATGCGGAAGCTGTGCTTTTTGCTAGGCTTAATTGAGGTGCTGTCTTTAATTGAAGTTAGTTGATACTTGATGACGGGCATGTGTGGCTGCTTGCAGTCGTTGATTGTCGATCGTTTATCACTTACGTACTGAATGCAATCACATGGGGAATTATATAATAAAGCTACAACTCGTATGTTTCGGGTTTCGACACTTTTGCTAGCGTGCCTACATACCTATCTCCTATTCAATTGGCTTCACCGCATCAATATAAGCAAGTCATCAGCAGATTTACTCGGTCGCACGCGCGGCATTAATCCCACATTAGTGGGTCGAGACTGAGGCCTTGATGATTGATCCAATCCGACCCGGGACTCCATAGAGCGTGCTTCCGCTTCCTTTGGGCGTATGCAAACCAGAAGCAATCCTCTTACCGAGCCGATCGTCCCCGCCCCGCTGGCCCAGATAACGTACGCTTGTGTCGCCGTGTGTCGCGCTATCTCCGCGCCACTTCTTCCAGTCCTCTATTTACCATGTTGCATATGGTAATCGTGCGTGCTGCGTGTCCCAGTTTGCGCCCCGCTATGGTGGTTGGCTGACTACCGCGCAGCCACCTGTTGGTGTCATTTCGATCGCAAACGACTGTCATAAAAGCTTTAATCTGCATGAACTCGGCGTGAAAATTACAGTGGCGAAAGAGAACCATGCAGGGCTGTGATCAAACATTGAATGGCAGTTCCTTTGTGTAAAAGATAACGCTGTCCAACAGATTGACGCTGTCAGAAACAATAGAGAAAACAGCAAGTCAGCGAGAGCGACAGACATTCTGTGGCGGTGTGCAGACCGACCCAGTGAAAGGTTCGCTTCGCCTCTCCCACTTCTGGTGTTATTCAAAATGAATGGCTGTTTGCCTAACGACATGAAAACAAATGGTCTAGTGTTTGGCGACGCGAGCTCGACGTATTTGTTGTGAAAACGCCGGTCCGCTCTGGATTCAGAGTAGGCGGTGTGCTGTGGTGGAAGCGTGGAAACATTATGTTTATGCATGTGATCGTTAAAACGCGGACTGGTGTAGTTGTGGTGTCCGCCACATCCTTTATTTGAATGCAGCCACCTCTCGCTACAGTAAGTGCACGCGCTATCTGAGAAGTTTCATCGTACCGTGTGAAGGGACGGACACTCCTTGAGAACGGCTCCTTTTCTTTGTTATTGTGCGGTCTTAATTCATTTGGTCATTTCCTATGCAATCTGACAATCAAAGCGCAGTCCTTGAAAATAATGCTGAGATTGGCAGACATCCACTTATACGCACACGATGCAGTCCAACAAACTGGGATCGTCGACGCCTACCTTATTTATGAAATGGGTTTGTTCAGCTCAACAGCAAGCAGTGTGGAAACCACTGATATCAGTACATCATAACGTATGATATAGCTTTGAGGCTTGGTGACTATTTTGAGCTTGATCAATGACTCAATGTATTTGGTCACACTTCTTGGGGGCTTCCAAACGGCGCCGACCAGTACTCGTCTGCAGCCACCGCCAAACGTTCAACAACTGGCTGCTGGGGTGGACGGCCCGACTGGTATCTGGCAGCAGCACCTGTTGTCCATGAACTTCAAAGATAAGCATCTTTTAATTAGATAATGTTTATCATCATTAGATAAACAAACACTCCATTTATAATAAAAGAAGGCCAACAATAGCTCGAGAGAACACTATGTGGCGTCTGTGCGGCCCGTTGTTATATTATTAAAAATCCTAATTTTATCCGTGTGCGGGCTGCGCGAGCGACGGTGCTACACCATACATCATCGGGCAGGATTTGACCCCGGCCATGGGTCGTCACCCCTGCCACCGGTGGTCACGACGGGTCAGCGGCGGCGTCGGCAAAAGCGCCGTCCCGGACGGTCCCGCGGCCCGTACCTTACCGAACAGAACCGTCCCGTAGGCCTAGTAACTCATCCACCGCAATGAGTCGCATCGTTTCGAACCTCGTCGAGCCGCGATGCGTCGCTGGCTGCATCGTTCCTTAATCGGCCGCCCGACATCGGGCCACCCTGCGGGCTGTCCCTCCCGGTTCGTCTCATCCCCGTCCCATCATCTCTGCCACTGCCTGGCACGGCAGGTCAGCCCGAGCTCTACCAGCGGCAAGTAAAGACACCTTCCCGCCCCGTCCCTCCCCGGACCTCGCTGCTGATTGCTGAGTTCGCACCGTTCCGGATGGCACCCGGTCGACCGCACAGTGGAGACCGGAAACCACCGGCCCATTTCGCTTGATCGCTCGTCGCCGCCCTCCCACCCCTCCCCGCCCCGTCGACCGCACCACTGACGTGTTTCTTCATATATACCGTCTGAAAAGCGATCTTTATATCGTGGAAGTGTGCCTAGAAGCGCACGTCGCACGCGAGCGCCGTTTTGGCGACGACGGCCCGCCGCATGGCTCGGACGTGCCTCTATCTCAGCGGTTGCCATCTGACGTTCTTCGGAGCAGAGGAACGCACTGCGACAGCGAGTGCGGAACGAATCTACGGTTTCCGATAACGACTATATGTAGCGCACTAGCGTGGAACAATCTTTTGTTTGGATTCTGGAAAATGTAGTTGTGTGAGTGTGGTATCGAAGACGATTCTGTAGTGGGTCCGTCGATGAGCGCCGCTGCCGCTACATTCGGTGCAGACCAAGATATATCAGAGTCTGGAAAGCAACACTGGAAGACTGTCTGGTGTATGCCGTCCCACAAAATTGTCCCAAACGGTGGATTCGGACGGGCTTCAGTTTTCTGAGCGTTTAATGGGTATCCCAGAATGTCGCCGATTTCCTTCTTCCAATGACGCCTGGCTTGGCCAGATGCAGCGACACCAGTCAGTCGGTGGATGGGCAGTATTCGGACGGCATGGGACGACAGACCGATCTGCTGATTTAGAAGCCCTCACTGCTGTGATTGGTTGGCTGTGAAACGAGTGCGTTCTGCTGCCTCACCCCGAGTTGTGACAAAAGGCCTACGGGACGGAGAAATTTGCCGATCTGATTTACAATGCAAACTGTCCCATTACGGTGACGGGGAGGGGAAGGGGATTTGTGGACTACCTTGACATACAATCTAGTTTACGACCAAGATACCGCAAAGAGTTGCACAATACCTACACATGCAGCTGGGAGCAGCTGTAGATCCGCGGACCAGACGAAATTATCTCCAATTTAATCTAAATTGAATGACACTCATCTCACAGTGGGACAGAGGCGGCGAATGTTTATCCGGGCGAAATGACCGCCGTCGCCGCTGGGTGCCGCAGTGAGAGTGACTGTGGCCGCCTCCAAAGTCGGCTAACTGCTCCGCGGGTCAGCCGGCGGCGCCCCGGCCCGGTCGTCGCGACCTCCCCGGCGGCACGGCACCGGTCGACCGGGCCGGTTCCGGCGCGACGCCACCGGGACAGACGGCGTCGGCGGCGCGCCGCGAACGTCGCGATAATGGCACAGCACGATTAATGAGCGTCAGATTCGCCTCAGCCGCGCCGGCGAACGGTTGTTTGATTTACGTGCTGCTCTCGTGGTCAGGGCGCGGCTGCTCCATCGATTATGTCCTGGTGGACCGAGACGGGATGTGATTGGAACCGAACGAGAAACGGTACCGGCGTGATCCAAAGACACACACAATGGAAGGATTTGTAAGGGACTTCACTTCGCAAAATGAAATCAAGATGGATGACTTAGCTGGCAGTGGGTCAGTTGTCTGAAAAGAATTGCAGCAATACGCTTTACCACAAATAAGCCACAGATGATTATACTAATGGAGGATAGACTGTTTATGTGTCGACATAATAAATGATGAAAGTGAATCTTATGAGAATCGCCGCCAAAGTGATTTGTGGTTACGATTCACTCAAGGCGTCGTCATTATCCACCGATAATCTCCGGATGCGGTGAGATGAGACGCGTGTGGCGGTGACTTTTAGTAAAATAAGCTTGGCTGCGACCGCCTCAGCCCTGGCGTGTTGCACCAGAGAACGGTTTGCAGAAAAGAGAAAGCCCCTTTGAGGGAGCTGTTTTACAGCCAATCAAGAAATAACACGCAGCATAAACTGATATGCTATGTTCTGAATGAATGAATGCATGACTGGAAAGTGACTGTCGAGGAGATGAATAAATTGTGCCGCCAATAGGCTCGCCTGGCATGAAAGATGCTTACGATATTTTGACAACCATGTCCACTGTTTTTGCCTTATAGATTGCAGAGATAGTGATTTAGAAAGTTCATTAACGAGCCGACCTAATGCAGCGCTCATATGCCATGTGCAACGACATTTTGGTTTCGCATTTTTGCAGTTGTATTCATATTTCATATGCACATCGCACAACCCGGGGAAAAGTGATCACCATTCCTACGGCGTTTTAGCTATGGCTCCGACTGCTTTATACCCTGTCTGGGTGAGGTGAACAATACTTCCCTGCTGGTAATTGGTGATGCATGACCCATGATTGGCAGCTAAAGTCTCTGACCCGACCGTCGGACAGCGCCGTACGGACTGGCTCGGCGGGCACAGGTTACGTCCGTAAAGACCCGCCGTCGGCCGTGGGGTCAGCACCGTCGCCCCTCACACACTGAGCATAAACGCCAGCTCGTCACAGGATGTCCCAGTGGCACCGATTTTAATAACAACGTCCCGTCTCGTCACCGTGCGACATGCAATTGGCGACAGCTAATCTGCACTTTTGTTGCACTAATTGTTATTGCGTCGAAACCCAGGCGGGGAAAAACGGCTCATTTTGCCTCCGATAATTATGGTATTCCGTGTACGAACTAGACCGGAAACTGAGCGATGGAAGACGTTTTACTAATGAGTGTGTTGTGTTCTAGCATGTTGATAGTAATCAGCCAACGGCAATTAGCAGTTCCCCATGATTGCGTACGGTTCTTTTCATGTTCAAATTAGTACGGGAGTGGTATATCTTGATTAAAAGGGTTTACACCTGTCTATTTTCGGCTGTTGTCGGGTATGTGACCGGCAGCTGAGCCCACCCCGGTCCCAGCCGCCGGCCGGAAACGGAGCGGAAGACTTCGGTCGGCCGTCCGTCCTCCGGGGTCACCGGCACTGGGTCGGCACCCTTTCACTCGCCGCGCTGACCGTCGTCATCCGGCGGAGGTGGTATCGCATCGTGTGCCGCCGCGCCTGCATGACGGTCACGTCAGCAACCCTCAGACGCGCCGGGCTGCGATCTTTCTTCAGCCGGCGTCTTTGCAGTCTCACTACTCCGATGGTCATTCGCCTCTTCTGGCCCAGTCCTCTCTGCAGCTATTCAGTTTTCACGCCACTTTATTGCATGATTTTTATGCTGTCGGAGTGTGGGTAAATACCTAATGTTTTCTTGTCAATGAGCTGGTCGATGTCCGTAAAGAGATGCATTTTTTCGCATTTATGTAATTGCTAGGAGCTATTTGTATCTTTTAACCTCACGAGTGCTGATAACTATGCTCATGCCACTTGGTAACAAATTTTGTTGCAGGTGCCTCACCGCTGCTACAGCCCACCGCTTTTTCAGTGCATCTATTGGAGATGGGAGCCCTTCCTGGCCAAATCCGCTGCTCGAGCCCCTCGCACTCACGCTGCCATGCCGCCCTAATGCGTCGGCACCATCGCAGGTCACTCTCCCTCGCACCCACCCCGACGCGCGATGCCCCGGAGGTCGCTCTCTTGCCGCGGCCGTCTGCACCAAGTGGGTCGGCACTGCGCGAGAAAGTGTGCAGAGTGGCCTGGGGCGGCGGAGGTCGGCAGCGTGTCGTCCTGCCGTGGCCCTCATGACTGTGGAATGTGGGCGGTGGTCGGCCCGGTGTGCTGCAGAGGTGCTCGGCGGGTCATAGCCCGCGGCCACGGATACACGAGAATGTAGATGTGGATGCGTGGATACAGAGAAGCGTAGCACTGCGCTGCTGACACTGTTGCTTTGCAACTGTTAATGGTGGTCAGCCGGTTGTTTCTGCTTATGTGAGTGCTTGTATTTGCTACCGGGTCGTTGGATGAAGTCATGACTTGTTTTGGTGTCGTTCGATTCAGGGTAATATGTTCGTGTCCTGTCCATTATGCTGTTTCATTCTGATGAAACTGTTGCTGTTCTGTGCCAAACCCTTTTAATGACTAATTAGTACGCACCATCTTGAGTCGGGCTGACGTAGCTGGCGACCGTCTCCGTTCGGGTGCGATGCCAGCGCCCATAATGGAAGTCGCGGCAACCGATGCGGTTTTTAATCTGCAGTTTGGCCGTCTCAATGGACTTTGCTCATGAAAGCAGACGCGGCGTGGAATTTTCGCAACCGGTTTCTCGTCTGCCACCGTGTGGAACTGGCTGCGAGTGTGGAGCACATGTCTGCATACCGATCGTGTGTGTTTGTAGGGCCGTCTGACACCGGGTGTGTCGGGTGATCTGTCAGTGTCTGGCGCGCTGTGACGGACAGTTTGTCTCCGTCGCCTCTCACCAGCCGCTCCCCGGCTCAGCCAGGAGCGATCCGGACCGATTTCTATCGTAACTCAACGGGTTTCTAAACTTTGACGCTTATCTTATTGTTGACGCCAATAGGAGTCGTACCTAACTTTTCACATCATGCAAACTACATGCAATTGGGCTTTCACTTCAAAGGGCCTCCTCAATGTCGACAGATGACTGTTCAGGTTTCCATGACAAAATTCAGTAAACGTCGAATCCTCCGCTGTTGCCAAGCACGTTTGCGTGAGTTCCATCTGTGCCGCCTCTGGTGGCCCAGTAACATTGCTCCGGACACTGGACGCTAAAACAGTCCAGTCACTCTCCACAGAGCGACAAAGACTGACTCGTGACCGACCTGGCTACTTGTGGGGTGGTCCAAATCGTTGACAACCGTTCACCCCAGTTACAACTGAAGTCCGAGTCAGAGCGGCTCGTGTCGTGTCGCTAGTGACCGTTGCGCCCAGATACACCATGCTAGATGTAAATGGAGCGCTGGGGTAGGATGAAAAGACTGAAAAGGTGCACACTCAGCGACCTCGGACTTCGGAGGAATTTTCGCTTCGGCTGGGATGCTTGCTTATTACTTATGTGCAGCTTCACATCCTATGTAGGTAAGTGGTAGACCGTTCTGTCTTGATGTGTCTCGTCACCGTCGCGACGGCACATCATCGGGTAAACATCCTCCGACGTACTCGAGACTGAAGGACTTACACGACATGCAGGGTCTGACGTCACGATCCTAGAGGCGTGACGTCACAGTGTCAGACGCCAGCTGGCGTCAAACAGTTAGTCGCGAACGAGCGGATCATTACTGAAATGAAAAATTGGGGCTGATGAGAACTGGAGATGACTTGCGAACGCATTTTACTCCCATTAACGGGGTGGAAAGATATGAGGCAGATGCCTTGCCCGTGATTCGATTAATTTTGGCGGTAGTTAGCAAAGCCTTTATGTTTTACCGCACCGCTATCCCGTCATTTAATCGGAAATTAATATAAAATCCGCTATTCCAATCCATGCGGTGATGGGGGATATTATAGGAAATACCCAAGAAGTGTCGTTCAAATAGGATTATACGATCTCACTTGCATAATTTTGTTATGACATGCAGCTTGCGAGGGGTACCTAGTGCAACGCTTCTCACGCATCCTCGGGGCATCCATTTTAAAGGGACCCTCCCACCTTCAAAAAAGTTAATGAATTGGCATGAAAGTGATGTCGCTCGGTTCAGAAAGAGCGAAAACCAATATCTACCAAATTTCATTGAAAAATATTCACCGGTTTTCAAGATATTAGACTTTTACTTTTGTTTACTTTTTGGGATCTCCGCTGTTCCTAGCGACTTTTTTTGAAAGTGCGGCATTTGTTGCGCGCAAAGTAGCATATACCACCGCGTGCTACCAAACGTTTTGGTAAAAGATTTAAAAATCGTTAGATCTCCGTTGACGTCACAAATTCTAAGGGGGCATACCAATGCATTAGCCTCTTAGAATCCGAAAACTGCAAGTTTGAAATTCCATATCTCCGAATTAAAGCATTTTTCGATGTTGTGAGTGCCCGAACCGGTATTTTCAGGCCATGGCCACCAATATGGCTATCTCAACTCAAAACTAATGTTAAGGTGGGAATGGGATGGTCACTTTAAGTACTGCTTACCTACTTCAATCACAAAACAAATATGGTGGGTAATCCTCAAATAAGACCTCATCTGTCATCACTTCATAATTTGACATCTTGGTGACATTATTTGGTGTTATTTTGCGGTCAGAGCAATTTTGATCATTTGAAGTGCCTGCTGAAGTGGTGATCTCGCCACCCTTGCCGTACCTTACCTTACCTACAGCTGGGTATCGATCGATATAAGTGTTTCGCAGTTGTCTCCAGATAATGCTGCTTTACAGTCTTTATCATCCTGTTCTATGTATGTAGGTCTTGTTTCCAAATACAGTGCAGAATGCTATCTGGTGATGCCATTGTCTTTGCGGTCGTACATTACTGATACTGTATTTACTGATTTTACGTCACGCGAATAGACGATAGAGATGCTGTGTAATCGGCATTGCAGTCACTGGTGTTACGCTCATGTTATCAGTTGAAGTCTCCCACCCTTTTCCCGTGAAGGTAGCCTGAGTTCGCTGCTCGCTATGTCATGTAACATAATAGCGCATAATAACTCAATAAAACTTAGTGTTCTATTGTTATTAAGCTGTCTAGAGATGTGTTCAATGCTTCTCCGCCGAGTAGCTTCAGGGAAGCGTCAACAGTTCAATACAAATCAGCAAGTTGACTGGAAAAGTGCGTGGCGTATGTGTGAAAAGGGAGGCTTTGACTTTATGTGACCGAAATAAAGAAGGAGAGACATGAAAGTCACGAAGCGTGTGCTTCTTAATCCAGGCATTGCACCGTGCACGGCTCTAGTTAAATTGCAAAGGGGCTTAATAGTGTGAAACTGCCATGAACAAGCGTCCTTGGCTGTTATTTAAGATCTGGTACCAGTGGTCTTGATTGCTCGTTAATTGCCGGAACTGGGGATTACACACAGCTTCTTTTTTGAAATATTCAGAAATAATAGTGTCGGTATATACGGAACGTCACAGAAAACCACAGTCCTGGATGGTTGGACCTTTTCAATTACGTTTATTCTCCACCTTCATTAATTTGTGATGCCCCCCCCCCGTCCGGCAGTTTTATTTAATGCTTTATGATTCGCTTCGTCTTTGGTGCATCTGAGGCTCTCCTTGGTATATGGCAATTGGCAATCCTCTATCGTTTCTCGCCGCTCGAACCATGTCCCCAGCCTCAGATGCTGCGCTCAGTCCCGTCATTCAGTTTTACCTCCAGAGCCGTATACCATCCCGGTGGCGGCGGCTCGGTCCCGCCCTGTGCGTGGGGGCCGCACCGGTGCGGTGTGCTGGCACCAAGAGTTCCCAGCTGTAAATCAGACTGAGCGTCCCGCGCCGACCGCTGTGGCCCTTCAACAAACGGACTGTGGACTTATCCATCAGCGACTCAGAGCGGCCGTGACGTGACGGTGACCACGTGACGGTGAGGCGTCACGGAACAACGCCCCGGCGCCCGAACGGTCACCGGTGTGGTGACGACGTGACCGTCACAAGTACCACCGTCACCGTCACCGTCTAGAGCTGCCTCCCTTGACAGTTCGTTATATCTGTATCACACCATATTGTTTCTAATTATGTTCATTATGTTAGTTACGGTCGCCCGTCTTTCAGTGTTATACCGTTTCCGCCAGCATTACGGCCGCAACCGTCTCCCGACCAGCTCTGCTGACTAGTGACTTGTGACGTTAATTCCAAGTCACAACCGTTTGTTGCGGGACACACCCCCTGACCACAGCATGACCGTTGTTATGGGCGCGTCGTGACCTCTGCTGGGACGCCAGGGCTGCCCCGCTGGCACCGGCGGCGGCCCGGAAGGTGCCGTGATTTGTGATGGGAGCTATGGTGGCACTTGTAACTTTGCACAGTCAGCTGGAGGGAGACCATGCCGACTGACAATGCCTCTGTGCTATGGGGCTGAATGCTGAGAAGTGAGGGCTAGGTCGGGCCGATTGTCAACTGCCACCGTTTGCGGTGTAGGTGGGAGGGGCTGGGGTCAGCACTGGCGGTCCCACCCGGGGTTGGAGGCTTCGGTCCATTAGCCCGCGACCTACATGACCACAACACAAGGCACGCCGGCAGATTGACACAACCACGACCCCGAACCGAGACGGGGAGGCGCCGACTGTGTATCAGGGGGGTCTCGATGTTCAACGACATGAACTTGGATCCGTATTTGCCATCGTTCCGTCGAGAGGCAAAAAACGCGACTCTTACCAGACGTCACTGAGGTGGTATTGGTGTGAATGTCGTGTGCGTGATTTGTGTGTGCTATGATGATGCCATGCCATGTCCACTTACCCTATGTTTTATCGGTTTTATCTGCTTTACGTGTCAGGTGAAAAGCCACTTTTTGCTGTGGACCTTCGATGAATACATATCTGATCTGATCTGACAAGCGCCAAAATTGGTGCTGGGATGCAATATAATGCAATGCCATAGGCGACATAGAGGCGGTAAAGTGACATTTGGCCTGCAAATGGGTGTGGCCGTATAAACGCCTTCCCTTGCATGGCTGCCGGTGCAAATGGGCTGGATAAGGATTGACTGGTTCCGTACAGGAAACGAATATTTTCCGCTTAGTTCTTGCTCGTACTGACAAGGAACTAGCTTTACAAAGTATATTACATCAGATTCACTCAATGCACACAAAATGTGATTGGTCCGAGTTTGGAAGGCAGCGAGGTCTTTCCACCCTGGCTGGGCATCGCGCGCACGAGCGGACTCGATGGTGGGCAAGTGAACTAGCGCTTCTCATTTTAACCGCTAGGTGACGCGTCAGGTGCAGGAGTCTCCGGTCCGTGTTTGGCGCTCAGCGACTCGGGGTTCGGCAAGTCGTCTAGACCACGTCTAGACCACGGATCACTGATGGCCGTCGCTAGGGAGGGGGGGGGGGGGGAGTCGGGAGTGCTTTGGCACCGCCAGTGACATGTTGAGACATTGACACTGCAAATTGTGAGCTGATTTGCTGGTATCGCCTCCTCGTCCCTCAATAGGCTCGGTGACACCGTTCGGTACGGGGGGGGGGGGGTGCTTCCAGCTCGATTCTGACCCCTGCCCCCCTTTCCCCTCAATGCAGCTGTTCTGTGGCACCGATCAATCGATGAGAGAATATTCTGAGCTCTATTCTGACCCCTGCTTCCCTCGATGGGAGAATACTCTGAGCTCTTTTCTGACCCCTGTTCCCCTACCCCCACTCCACAGCTACTCGGGGGGGGGGGGTATTTTTAGCTCCTCGCTGACCCCTGTCTCCCTCCACAGCTGCTCGGTGACACGGGCCAGTCGGTGCGCGGCCTGGTGCGTCACCTGGTCCGTGAGCTGCGTCTAGTCGAGCCTCTGTACCGGCTGGCCGACTCTCTGGCCGAGGTGGACCCAGAGGCGGAGGCGTCGCTGCTGGAGCGGGAGACTCTGCTGCTGGAGGAGGGCCGCCTGGAGCACCATCCACGGGCAGGTGAGTGAGTGGATAAACGGATGATAGGATACGCAATGGACAACAGCGAGCACACAACAGCGAGCTGTCCTTGCACTTCGAGCTCGGCGCTAGTCAGGAGGGACAGATCCGGCTTAGTATGGGCACTAGCGTCTCGTCTTCTAAAGATGGTGGAAAGGAATTCGCTTAGAATTGCACCTTACCTATATCTGAATTAGTTAGATTGGAGCATAACGCTATGGGTATGGTCAATGCTTTCATAAGATAACAGGAAGGTCTAAGTAGGTATTCTAAAGAAGATTGAAATGACCTTGAGAAGCAACGTGCACCTACCGACGGTAAACTACGGTGAATACACTACGACATAGTTGAGGTTAAGTAATCGGTGCAGTTTTCTCAAGTAGCAATTTGCTTTAGGAGGTGATTATGGATATGCAAATGAACGAGACGTTTATGTGGAGGGGATGACAAGGTTAGTCTGAGATCCCGGATCTAGCCCGGTCTAGCAGCTCCACTTTGAAAACGCTTCTGGCCTTCCCTTTTAGTTTAAAGCTCAATAATTTGACAGTGCGACTCTCAAGGAAGGCTGGTAACGTCCGCACTCACACCCGATAAATGTTGAGATTGACTGCTTCCGCCCTTGAGGTCATTTGCTGCAGTTACTGGTGTGCACTTTTCCCACTCATTTGTCGTCTGTTAGTCGTCCACTCAGGCTATCGATACCTGGCTTACCTAGGTCACCGGCCAAAACGAATGACAATGCAGCCAGCCGAACGCTTAATTTATGACAGGCGTTGTTAATTTCACGCGTTAAGCGATCTAAATTAGACCCAGTGCCGAAAAAACTGTCCCTCTGCTCGAGTTCACATGCGTTTGTGCCGAGATCTCGGCACGGTCCTTCATAAACTCTCGGTCGCTCGCAGCATTCCAGAGCGGTTTTTCTGCCATTAATTGACGGCGGGGTCGGGGGCGGCGCCCCTGTCGGTGGGAGGGGTGCGCGGGAGAGGGGAGGGGACCCCGTCGGTAAAGTACTCGGAGCACCTGTTGGAGGGAGGGAACCGCAGTCTTGTGGAGTGAAAGGGTCGTAAAAGATGTCCAGCGCGCATATCTTGACCGGTATATATCGGAGACGCCGCGGAGATGTGGGCTCGTACGCTCGTGAATCGTGGTTCCATTGTTCGATGACAGTTCCGCCTAACTTGGGCACTTCCCTATGACCTATTGCAACCATACACAATACACATGATGACGGAACTGAACTTCGCATCTACTCAGACATGTGTATATTTACTCTTCAGTGGCCGATGTCCCTGCAGACAGTGAACCGTAAATCATTGCATCAGCGTCATTACAGTAGCTTACCGAGGACTTATCAGTGACGAAGCTGGGCATTTGAGCCCAACGAGACTCATATTTTCTCCCTGTACGTGCGACACTAACTGACCATGTGTCGAACGTTGATCAGATGTGTCCTATACCGAATGCTATCTAAACATTATCAGTTCACTGACTTGCAAAAGGAGGCGTGCACCCATAGATGCACTTCTCCTTGCATCGTCACCTTAATAACGTGAAGCACAATAACGCGACTCGACCCATTGCCTTTAGCCATCTCACTGATCACACGAGGACAAATGTTAATAGGTAGATGAACCGACCACAGCTCCCGTCTGTTCTGAGTTTAGCAGGAGTGAGATCAGCCGAAAGGGAATGATCGACTGGAGAAAAATACGAACAGTATAAAAGACTCGTAAGACTCGTAAGCGCCAGTTTTTGAAAATATGCCCATTATTTTTAATTTCATTTGCATTCAAGCCAATTTTTGAGTACATAAATTCAATTTTCCGTGTACCTACAGTTCCTTATCCCGTCGGTAAATATAAAATCTGCGCTTCGGAATCACATTTACATATATGTTTCTTAACCGGATCCACGCACAAAGTCCCCGTCCGTTCTTTGAAACCACCCTGATGCCCGTGAGCAGAATGATTGTCAGACCTCCCACCCTCTCTCCTGTCCTCCCTGCCTCTCCGCACCCCACTGCGGAGTGTGACTGTGGTGGAGCCCCCTCTGCACGTCCGTCAGATGGCTGTTCCGATTACGTCACACACTCCCGAC